>NC_137119.1:24616350-25271350 GCF_949357685.1 Gobio gobio
CCCGCCTAGCACTATTGTTAATGCGGCCCTGTTTCTAAAGGATCATGTGACACTAAAGACTGGAGTAATGGCTGCTGAAAATTTAGCTTTCCATCACAGGAGCAAAATGCATCTTAAAGGTGCAGTATGTAGGATTGACAGCTAGTGGTTGAAATGGGTACTGCAGTCCAAATTCAAAATATTGTTTGCCTGTCCCTATCCTATTCAGACTCAACGTTCACGCGGGTTGCCAGTTTAACGACACACAACATGAATGAGTGCAAATGATAAAGGAAGGTGACGAGACTATTGATTTATGATGAGTTGATATTGCGTTTTAATATGCTCTCGTTCATAGAGATGGATGCTGAGGCTTTTTAGGTCGATTAAAATCAGCGATCTCTGACCCAGTTTTTTCGCTGGCTTCCAAGGCTGCAATACGCTGTGTTTTCCGCCAACTGGCAACCTGTATTGTCGAAAAACTATTGGGTAAATTGGCAACGTGCGTTATCGCACAAACCAAAACAAAAACAGACATTCTTACATGGAACGCACAAAGTAGAATAACTGGCTGAAGCATTGGTTTTCAGAGAAATTAGAAATGTGAACTCAGCATGTTTCCTAGATATCTGCAAACATGGCATTTTTATGCTTTAATACAGTCAAAAACTTACATACAGCACCTTGAAAGTTAAAATACAAAATGGTTATTTTAAATTGTAATACGATTTCACAATATTACTGTTCGTACCTCATTTTTGATCAAATATATGTGTCCTTAGTGAGCGTAAGAGATTTCTTCCAAAAACAGTTACATATCTTACCACCGTTGAAGTTCATTAGTCGTTTTGCATATGCACATATTTAAATATATTGTCTAGAGATTAGTTACAAGACGCATGAAAACATTTTACATGTGGCATCAAATGCAAATGTGACATATTTGAATAAGATTTTAAAATTGCAGCATTTTATAATAGACTTAAATACATGTTTTTTTACTTTATATTTTTGTGTTCCACAAGAAGAAAGTCATGTAGGTAGAGAAAAGGGTGGCATTGAATTTTTGGGCGAACTGTCCCTTATTTATTGATTTACTTTTAAAACTTCAACAGAGTCTAAAAGTCTGGATTTTGTGAGTGTGGGTGGTGTCGCTAATACCGTTTTGGTGTTGATGTGATGCTGCGGTAGATGTGAGTCATTTTGTCACAGTGGCACTAGACTGAGTTAACGGTTGTGGTTAGTGTGTTAACCACCATCTCTGCTGAGTGTTTGAACAGTCTCACGTACAACTTCCTGTATCACTGGGATTCAGTATGAATAGTTCACAACATGTTTTAGATCTATTTTTGAGCATATTTTGCAGATGGCGATACAGAAGACACCGTTTATGCTTACATCCTTTGAGTCTGTTTACCCATCTGCTCCATGAGTCACTGAGCCAACACGTATTCAAGAATGCATGTAATGTATTTGTAAGCAATCGTAATACGTTTGAGTCTCACAGTTTAGAGATTAAACCGCAACTATTTTTAAATGAGTAAGTGGACTTTTGCATTTGATCCCGGCCATCCTTGCATATGTCCTTGTGTTTTAAGAAGAAATTTTGCAAAACAAAGGCCATGTTGTTTTAGCATTCAGGGTGCGTGTTGAAATGATCCTAGCCAGGTTTCTCTGTCCACATCAACCATTGTAAAAACATACCGCAGAATGAAAAACAGGCGGTCAGATTTTTATGAGGGAAATATAGTGGAATGTTTTAAAAAGACAGACATGGGTTTTGAAACTGATGTTGACTGAAGTTTAAGATCTACAATTTCTCTGCAAGATTGCTTCTGTCTGCAACACATATCTGAGCAGTTACACCCTTCTGGTAGGCGAGAAATTACATACATTTGGTCTGTGTGGCCAGAGATGTCACCATAAGTTTCACAGAGGACGGCAATGAATATTACGGGGAAATTTCTGTGCACCGTTTAGTGGTTCATACTGTTCTGAGTGCAGTGACTCTTCCAAAACCGCTTTTATGAAGTACACGATGACCTTTTGGAAGCAGTTCCCAAATCTGTTTTAGCTTTCTGTGCTTCATTACTGGCCTTTTGCCTTCCTGTTACATCATATCCAGAAAACAAAGCCTTTGACGGGACGCACCCGCACAAAGAAAGCAAAGAATTGAAGATTTGCTTCGTAAGCGTGAACTTCACCTCCAATTAAATGTTAAATACATCACTGCATTAATATGTGTTCTGGAATTGGAGGGAGAGGAAGAGGTTGTCTGTTCTCACAGGCTGTGGGTGGAGATGGGATGAGAGGGTGCTTTTTCCACAGTAGTGTCCAGAAGCGGCCGATTGCTCGTTATTGTTGACCTCCTGTGCATGCAGCTGTGTGTCCTTCACAGCAGGTCTTGTGAAGCTGGGATGATTCAGTGTTCATGAGACTATTCTGACCAGGGGCACTCTGGGAAACAAAGTATAAGGGGGAGGAGATGGACCACTTGTAGGCAAATGAATGGGAGAGGAATGGCAGCTCTAGGAAATTAAAGAATATTTGTAGACATTACTAGTTATAGTTATGGACGCATAATAATTTTCAGCTATTGCATTATAGCAAAAGAATATATTTTTTCTTCTTTACTTGGATGCTCTATTGTCTTTACTCAGGGCTTCATCTTACAAAACATAACTAATTTTGAATAGTGTTTTTTTATTTTTCGCTCTATTTTCCTTACTCAGGACTCTAACAGAACTCGTTTTGAAACAAAATCAACGTTATCTGAAAAAAAAGAAAATTGCCAGAGCAACATTTATTCTTTTTGTTTGGTTTAACTTGAAGTACTAAAATAACTAAAACTAAATAAACTAAAACTAATAAATAAAAATGAATGAAAAACTATACAGACATTAAAAAAAAAAAATACAAAAAATAACAAAATGACTAAAACTTGTGAAATAAAAGTGAAATATAAAATAAAATTGAATATTGAAAAATATATTTTATTCATATGAAAAATATATATAAAAACTATAATAGCATATCAATGATACTAAAATAATACTGACTCTAACATCACAGACAACGGGACTGAGATTCATATTTTATTTATGATTTATATTTTATTTATTTTATTTTATTTTATTTTATTTTATTTTATTTTATTTTATTTTATTTTATTTTATTTTATTATTTTATTTTATTTTATTTTATTTTATTTTATTTATTTATTTATTAAAGGTCCCATGGCATGGCATTTTTCTATTATTTTATAATGTTTCCTGAGCTGTACTTATATTGTTAGTATGACTTTTACATCATAAAATGTCATAATTTAGAAATAAAAGGCATTTTTTCTATACTGCTGTTTGCCCTGTGGCTGAATGCCCTGCTTCAAGAGGCGTGTCTGCTGTGAGACTTCAGTAAAAACACCCACTGTTGTGATTGGCTGACATCTTTGCATTTTATATGAGCGGAGGGGGCGTGGTTTATCGAGGCACGAGCAGGCACGAGTCTGCCAGGGAGACGGATGGACCTGAGTTCACTTCACATCAGTTCTCAGCATGTCTGAACTGTTTTAGTTACAGCATATACTTTAGGTTATTAGTCTATTTCTAGTCGGAGGGACTGTCACTCATGTCAGAAAGTTAGTAACTTTAGTAAATTATGGATCAGCGCTGACTGGAGACGCGAACCGTTTAGAACGATTCAGTCCGATTTGGTGAACTGATTCGGTTCACTAAAAAGAACTGGTTCAAAAGAAAGATCGTTCGCGAACCGGACATCACTAATGTATCAGAGACTGAGCTCAGCGATTGCTAACAAAGTTATTTATAGTAACTACTGAGTTATGAGAGCGCTGTCAGTCAGCGCGAGTTTATTGTGTTTGTATCTGAGAGTTCTGAATAAACACGAGTCCCAGTCACACCGAGTCCGTCTCTTCATCATTATTCTACCAACTTTGTAACACATGCAAAGTACCATTACAGCTGTCGAGATGAACGAGTTAAAAGTAAGTGTTGATAATAGCATTATTTTTAAAATAAAATAAAAGCGTCAGTGACGCGCGTTGAGTACACAGCGCAAACAAAGACACAACAGCAGTAATCGGATGTAATCCAGTTTATTGTGGGGCTAGGCTGGCTAGCCCGGATATGCTCAAGCTTACCCCCCTTCTGCTTAATCTCACGCCGCGTTTGGTGCCTCCGCTGTGGGCCAGATGCAGTACTGTGGGTCGGGGATGTTGAAGGCCGAGCTTCGGCGTGTGTGAGGTTTATCTCTGCTGATGTTGAGCAGAAACTCATGACTGTATGCACATTTTAGAACCGATAGACGCGACGAGGACGTACAAAAACACTGACTCACAAGATATAAAACACGAAAACACTGTTCTGTCTGGAGAGAGAGAAGCCGCATTGTGTGCACGAATAATAAATAATTAGCTACACATCAGAAATCACTGATCACAGATCAGAAGGAACTGAAAAAAGACTTCTGTTTTCATTTGTACATCCAAACACTGAGAAACTGCCAGCGTTCACTCGTTCACAAGCAATGATGCAATGATCTCTCGACGAGCGTTTGCATGGGCGTGCCAGATTCTCTGGGCGGAGGAAAGGGAGGAAACCGTGCCTGCTTGGACGTCAAACCAGGAGACTTCAGGATTGGCTAGTCTGGCCTGTCATTTTCTCAAAGGCAGAGAAAGACAGCCACAACTCGGTTTTACACCGATCAACATTTCTATCCACTTGGGGACAATATTCAGGCTAGGGGAACTCATATTAATGTTGAAAAACCTCATAAAATGGAAATTTCATGCCATGGGACCTTTAAATGGTATCAACATTTATTTCTGACTTTTTTTATGATATAATGTTTAACTTTGTTTGATCTGTTTTCTTCACTCAGGGCTCCAACATCACCGACAGTTGCACAGAGATGCTCATGCAGGGAGTTCTGCTAAAGATCTCTGCGGGGAACATCCAGGAACGCATCTTCTTCCTCTTTGACAACTTGCTGGTGTACTGTAAGAAGAAGAACAGGTGAACTTTCACTATCACCTGTCAAACCTTTCAGCTAGCTGGGCCGTACGCAGGATTTTATAAATACCAAGGTCCCAAAGTGATCTTGCTAGGGGGTATCGGGGGGCATACCCCCAAATTTGTATTTATTTTCCTGATCAACACGTGCAACAAGGAGTTTGAAGGCCCAAAAAATGTGAGAACAATAGCTTTAAAAGCATGTAAGTGGGCAGTAGCGCAAATTATTTGTCAAGCAGATTCTAAAACATGAGAATCAGGTTAAATGTTGCAATGAATGATCCACACTACAAAATGGAAATGCAGAATGTTTATGCTTATTGTTGATAATACACAGTCATATATTCCAAACAGGAATGGCCTTACATGAGAAATGTTTCAAGGATTATTTTGCATAGATGTTACATTACAATCAAACACCAATGCAATCCTTCTGTGTCCGGAGGCATATATGAGCAGTTTGAATGAGCATCAAAGATCAGTTTCAGCAACTTGTTTCTTTCCTGTTTTTGGATCAATCAGTTAATTTAATGGTTCAATTGCTCACTCATAAAGACAGTCACTTGTCGCCACCTATTGGCTTTATGATGCAAGTTGTGCAAAAAAAATGGACAGTGTCTGGGACGTCACCCGTAGGTTTCTGAAGAGCGTTTTTGCTGAGGTGACGCGATGGCTACAGACAGCAGACAAGCGGCAATCCACCTGTCACTCAAAGTAGCCACGCCCTTAATTATGCAGAACCCCCCTGAGGTCACAGTTGTCATGAAGGGCAAATTTAGCTATATAGACCAAAACCTCAATTTGTACCAGCATGTTTTTTTTTCTGCTGGGCATTTTAACATGGGGCTCAATGAGATTCTGCTCTCTCTTGGAGCCTATCTCTAGCAGCCAGTTGACGAATTGCAGTTTAAGTCACTTCCTTATTGGCTTCAAGAGAAACTGGGGGAGGTTGCCGCTTGGCAAACACAGACAAGCGGAGTGAAACAAACGTCCCAGTGCTGATACTGGTGAAATATTAAAAGACATTTGAGGACCAGATATACAAATATATATATTTATTATTTATTATTTATTTATTATTATTATTATTTATTATTATTATACAATAATACCATTATGACAATATATTTAATAGGTCCTTTTGTTGTTAAATTTAGTTTATAGTTTCTGTGTTGAATAGGAATGCATTGTAATAGTGTTAATCTCATCCTGGGCACATATGTAATACCTGCTCTTTTTCTCTCATCTCCATCACCTTCTTTCAGTCTTGACATGTATATCTTCCCTTCCCAAAGCTGAGCTTTGATTGATACAGTCTTTGCAAACTGATTATATCTGTCGGTCATTTAAAACTTCTGTCATAAAACAGCTGTTTAGTTTAACTACTTACATCTTCTCTCACACTTTATGACCGTTAACTGAAGTGTGTCGTGAAGCTTCTGTGAACATAAAGCCCACCTACTTTGATTTGATTGGTCATCTCAAACATTTTGACATTGACGAGCACTGTTAGTCCGCTGAAGCATCTCACACGAGAAGGTTGTTTATCGTGTTTATCGTAGAGTTAATATTAGGCAATTATTATGCCTGCCAGCTGTGTTGGGTAAGGGAAGCTCAAAGTAATGGGTCTGTGCTGCGCTCTGTTACAGGCGTTTGAAGAACAGCAAGGCGGCCACTGAGGGTCCTCGTTACCTCTTCAGAGGCAGAATCAACACTGAGGTCATGGAGGTGGAGAATGTGGATGATGGAACAGGTGTGTGTTATTCTGCCAAATAACTCTTCCCAATTCCATCACCGCCAATATTTCATTGCATCACTAATACATATAGTTTAAGGAAATAATTCAGCTTAAAATAAAAACCATTTGGGCTGGGTATTGACAAAAATTTCACAATTCGATTCAATTTCGATTCACAAGCTTGCAATTCGGTTCGATTATTTTGGATATGTATCAGGTACAATACAAGGAAAACAAATCTCTTAACTTATACTGTAAACTATGTGAGTCAGTTGTAGCCTACTATAATATTGAAGGTAAAAATTAACTGATTTGTATACAAACACTTAAATTACGCTAAATTATGTATTATGTTTAAAATAATAATAAAGTTATAATATTAACTTAACAATTACGTAATCATATTTCTACTCCAAATCGTTTTTTGAAATATAAATATTTAAATGGTGTTGGTCATAAAAACGTGCCAGATTTAATCATATATGCATTAAATATTGAAGAACATAAAAAATTGTGATATGGGGCATATATTTAGCAAAATGCTCCTCTCTAAAGTACATTTTTCTAGCTGATTAACTGGATATGGTTTTTCTGAGGTAAATGTGACCCAATGTTTACATGCTGTTTTGCTGACGCCTTTTCACAGTTGAAACACTGATTGAGCGATTCCATATGACATGATACAGATCGTAAGTAGTACTGTATCTTTTAATACTTACAGATGCTCAAATATGTTTATTTTGCGCTGTTACTGGTACGCTCCGCGCTGCTGCTTCTCTTGAGCTGAGCTGCGCCAGATCGATATCACGCCACAGCTCCAAAACGGTATTGTAGTAAACGTTTGTTCGTACGGGAAGAAGGAGGCGGGAACCGGCGAACAATCAAAGTATTTAATCAAAAATAAAAACAAAATAAATATGGCGGCGGCAGCCCCTCACGGCCGACTGCCGCCTACACACAAACACAAATAAAACACAAAGTGAAAATAAAGGCTGCAGCCCCTCACGGACGACTGCAGCGGATAACACAACTAAAATAAAACATAACACAAACTCCAGGCCTGGTCCTCTCTCGTCCCTCACTGTCGTCGCTCCTCCTTTATACTCCCTCACTCCTCCGCAAGGGCCGAGATCGCTGCGGCTCGCAGCTGGCGCTCATCCTCTCTGATGAGCGCCGCCTCGTCCCGCCCTCACGGTCCCTCGGCCTCGCTGCTCGCCACAGGTATTTATGTTTTTGAGTTTCGTAATAAAATGGACGTAATTTGAACAAAGCACAAAGATTATTTCGATTTAATGGATGGGAGGCGCTACAATTTTCGCTTCTTCTTTCATTAATCAACAGAAAACAGGATGACTAATCGATTCTTGGGGTTTAAGAATCGATATTGGTTCGTAAAAATGGTAAACATTTTTACTAGGGGTGCACCGATCCGACTTTTTCAGTCCCGATACCGATACCGATGCCTGGGCTTTGTGTATCTGTCGATACCCAATACCGATCCGATATATTGTTGAATTAATAATAAACTGTATATCTTCCACCTTATACCTTCCTTGAAGAGACTAAAGGCACCAGACTTTACTAACTAAACATAACTAAGACAAAATAACAGATGAATGTAAAGTGTTGAATTCTTATTTATTTAAAAAACAATTGTGCTTTCAAATCTAAAATAGAATGTAATCAAACTTCTTTAAATAAATAAAATGTAGCAGTGGAAACAAAAAACAGTCAAACATACAATAGTAATCTGACAGTTACCAAACATTTTTTACACTACAGATCATTGTTTTGGTATATAATCATATCAATATTAAAAAGTAGCATTACAAATTAACAAATAGTCTTAATTTTCTGCCATATGCAATTTAATAAAAATGATCAGCTAGCTAATAACAACTTTGTTCTGGTTTCACCTCACTCCTGTCTAAATGATTGTAGGCTAGGCCTATTTATTTTACTACACATTGTCAACAGAAATAAGCTGAAATACTGTCGATAATTAAAAATAATTCTTACAACCCACTCTTGCTTAATTGGGTAAGCACTTGTGTTCTCATTTCAGATGCGTTCTGAGTAAATTAATAAACTGATTCATGAGTTCAGTGTTGGACAGTTCAGTTGTTCTAACCAGTCGTTAAAATGATTCTGTTCAAATGAGTCATCAGGTCACGAATCGGACATTAGCAGACACGTTGTGTGTGAATCCCGTCTGTAAGAACATCGCGAAAGATGTCAACACAAAGAAAACACTTCATAACTGAATAAAATTTGTCTCCCGTTTATTGAAATGCTTTATGTCAGCTGGTAAGAGAAGAGGCAATGTTTTTTGAGCGCAATTCACAACCAGCGATATTTCAAGGACAAATTTGTCCGAATGTGTCACGTGCAACATGGTTTCGGTCTTCCGACCTTTTGATTTGGATTAATATGTGAAATATGAGAGAGCTAACGCTGATTATTTTGAAGACCCAGAGAGTGTGCGCGGGGGAGGAATTCTCTGATCGGTCTCTCTGTCACTCAGTCACAAGCGCAGCATCTGTTCTACATCGCTCGTAAATCACAATAACTCATCAAATTAGGCTTTGGCGGCCGTCAAAAAATTTTCAATGCAGGAAAAACCCTGACTTTGCAGTAATACCACCTCCCCTCGAAACATTTAAGTTACTTTGCAGACATTGCGAACTAGTTCGCGTGGCAAGCGTGAAATATCTCCTCCACACAGCCGAGTCTCTTCTAGCATGCGACACACGTGAAGCTGACGAATGACGTCGGTTCTGCTGCGACGGAAAAAAACACCTGGATCGGCTTGTGGATCTGTTCATTTTTCCGATCCCCGATCCAGCTATTTTGTCAGTATCGCGGCCGATATCCGATCCTAATATCGGATCGGTGCACCCCTAATTTTTACCCAGCCCTAAAAACCATTCATAATTTACTCACTCTCATGTCATTCCGAATTCAGTGTTATTTTAGTATAACTGAGATACTATTAGTTTTTCTTCTTCTTCTTCTTCTTCTTCTTCTTTTCATTTGAATTTTAGTTAAAGGTTTAGTAATTTAGTGTTTTTTTGTGCATTTTTCTAATTTTATTTATTTATATATATGTATATTTAAATGGGAAATGTTGCCTTAGCAACTAGCTGGGGGTGGGGGGAGGGTATGATTTTTGATATGTTATTTCAGTTAAGTATTTCAGTATTCAGTATTTCAGTTAACAGTTAATTAATTCAAGTAACACAAATATTTTTATGGTTTTAGTTTTAGTTTGATTTAACTATAATAATGACTTAAAACACAAAAGAAGGGTTTTAGCAGAATGTCCTGACTGCTCTTTTCCGTATAATGAAAGTGAATTGGGAAAGTGGATATAATGCTCCAAAAGTTACAGAAGTAGCTCAAATAAGACGTGTGACATACATAATAGCCTTTAATGGAAATCTATCCATTTATTTTAAAATAACTAATTAATCTTTGCACCCTTTCATGGGGAAACTAATAAACCATATAGCTTTAACTTCTACAGATATGCTGTTTCAAAGTGTGTGGGGTAAGCGTTTAACTACTTTAACAGCTAAAGGTTAGAAAAATGGCATTTTCTGGGCTGGATGACAAGCAATTGGAGCCCGGTGACTGGATGAACTCTTGAGCGGAGTATGTCTTGGCGAAGGAGAAGCCCTGATTATCAGTTATATTTGTAGAAGCAATCATTTGCTCCCTGGCGGACCTAATATCTGGCTGCTCTGGAGATGGATGGGTTTCAGTCCACGGAATCTAAACAAAGCCAACACCACTGCATTTGCTTGTGGGTGTTTTCCCATTCTCCCCAATGGCTCCGCGTAAAATCCAGACATACACTATTATTCGCCTGTAATGAAAGCTGTTAGGCTGATGGAGACTTCCTGTGCAATGCTGTAAAAGTGCACTCTAAGTCATAGATGGAGTGTTTCTCTTTGATTATTATTATTTTTTAAATTGTTTTAATTCAATGTAAAAGAACAGTCAGGTAAAAGCTTGTAGCATTATATTATGAATGAAAAAAACTACAAGGGCTAATGAAGCGGTTTTAAATGGATGGGACTTCAAATGAAAGTTGAGAGCAATTTGGAAATTGATTCAGTTGAATCAAAGGAAGATGCTGCCTGTGGGGGCGTTAAACCACCAGTGGTCGTACAGATGGATGCCTGTAATTTGTCCAGTTCCTGTGCAGAAATGAGAGGCGTAATCATTGCAACACACAAGCTATTCATAGGGGAAGGAAACATAGGCACGTATTGACTGATTATGGTGCGAAAGAATGGCCCATTTCTAATGCATGAGAATAGAAACCGATGAATACATCTCACCTTATTTTTTTTTTTTGCTGAGGTGTTTATTCGCATATGTTTTCAGAGTTATACTCTGTCATACCTTGCTTGTAGGGCTGTCATGATTACTGCATAATCATCATCCAAATAAGGGAATTTTAAGTAAATATAGAAACAAAAAGCCATGACATGCACTTTGTGAAGCAGCAGTGTGTTTGTGCACTTAAACAAACTCACTCGTTTAACATTTTAATGTGCATTGTTTCATGCCTAGCAAAACTGCATTTATTATGCATTAATAGTAGCAAATCATTTGTGCATTTCAGGTCGGACCACTTTAATCATGCATATAATTGGAGAATTGTCATATTTATTTTCAAAATAACAACACTAACAGCCATAATAATTATATATATATATATATAAATAAATATATATAAATATAATATAATATATATACACACACACACACACACACCGGTCAGGCATAACATTATGACTAATATTATGTTGGTCCCCCTTTTGCTGCCAAAACAGCCCTGACCCGTCGAGGCATGGACTCCACTAGACCCCTAAAGGTGTGCTGTGGTATCTGGCACCAAGATCCTTTAAGTCCTGTAAGTTGCGAGGTGGGGTATGGATCGGACTTGTTTGTTCAGCATATCCCACAGATGCTCCATTGGATTGAGATCTGGGGAATTTGGAGGCCAAGTCAACACCTCAAACTCGTTGTTGTGCTCTTCAAACCATTCCTGAACCATTTTTGCTTTGTGGCAGGGCACATTATCCTGCTGAAAGAAACCACAGCCACCAGGGAATACCGTTTCCATGAAAGGGTGTACATGGTGTGCAACAATGCTTAGGTAGGTGGTACGTGTCAAAGTAACAGCCACATGGATGGCAGGACCCAAGGTTTCCCAGCAGAACATTGCTCAAAGCATCACACTGCCTCCACCGGCTTGCCTTCATCCCATAGTGCATCCTGGTGTTCCCCAGGTAAGCGGCGCACAAGCACCCGGCCATCCATGTGATGTAAAAGAAAATGTGATTCATCAGACCAGGCCACCTTCTTCCATTGCTCTGTGGTCCAGTTCTGATGCTCACGTGCCCACTGGTGGGGCTTTCAGCGGTGGACAGGGGTCAGCATGGGCACCCTGACTGGTCTGCGGCTATGCAGCCCCACACGCAACAAACTGCGATGCACTGTGTATTCTGGCACCTTTCTATCATTGTCATTATAATAAATTATATTACTTTAATAATTGCTTTATTTATAATTAATCATCAACACAAAATTCATGATCATTACAACCCAACTTGCTTGCATAGAGTTACATTTTGAAGAATGTAGAGAAAAACTTATCCCAAAACAATGCATGAAAATAATCAAGAAACCACCACACACAGTATTGTTTGAAAGTTGCGAAAAAAGTTTGAAAGGATTTTGTTCCTCTGAGACATTGATGCAATCAGTGCTTCAAGATGGGTTTTAATTCCTGCCTGTTCTTCAGGACTGTTCAAATAGCATGTCGATTTCTTCACGGCCTTGTAATTAGAGCAATTGATTCGTCGTCAGCCTGTGATCCATTTCATTCATGGGCTGTTTTGTTTGTTGCTTGTTTCATGTGGGAATGTTTCATTTGCTCTGAACTTTACTGCTCTCATGGGCTACTCACACTGCTTTGTTTATGGCCAAGAACATCCATTTTGTCATCTGGGCCGCTTTGATAGATAGCCTGGCATACAAATGTGGAGGGAACGCAAGAATGCGAAACGGAGAACATCGCTGGTTGTGCCACATGTAGACAAACGGGCCACAAAGACAAAAGGAAAATGTGTTTTGGAAAATCCAAGGAAGTGGCCTGAGAGAGCTATAAAAGGCATCTCTGACAGGCAGACATTGATTACTTGTCGGTGTTTTTCCTCAGCGGATTACCACAGCAGCGGGAACATCGTGAACAACGGCTGGAAGATCCACAACACAGCGAAGAACAAGTGGTTCGTCTGCATGGCGAAGACGCCGGAGGAGAAGCAGGAATGGTTAGAGGCCATTTTAAAAGAGAGAGAAAGACGAAAAAGTGAGTAGTGATGTGATTATACCTGTAGAGGCACAAAAACATTACATTAGGGCTCATTGAGTGTAGTGTGAGTTAACAATTCAGCCTTAATTTAAGATTTAATGGTCATATTTTGCTGTGAAGTATAACCATGTAATGTATTTTTGTATTATTTTATATGAATTATATTATATAATTAGTGCTGTCAGTCAATTAAATAATAACTAATTAAGAGCAAATTTTTCTGTAATTAATTGTGATTAATCATGATTAAAATCCTGAGTTTTTTAATATTTTTATATTGTAATAATTTCACAGTTTCTCTCCAAATTAATGTAGAAACAACTTTAGTATATTTTAAATATTTGTTTAATGGCATCTTTTTATGAATGAAGGCCAGTTTGGCCAGTACTAATAATAAGTATATCAATTAGTATGTCAATAAGTAATACTGCTACTGATGTCTCTTTGAAATAGATTTTTTTTAAACATTAATGATAGATATTCAACATTACAGTATAATTGAAAGCCATCAATTTTAACATGTTTTAGGCTTTAATAAAATAACAACTTTTAATTTAAGTTAACTTAAAACAATCTTCACATAAACCCATTATAATAAATGTCATATTTTCCTGTGGCCTTATACCTGTTAATGCGCTAATTTTGACAGCATTATTTATTTATTATTATATTATATTATGTTATATTATATCATGTTATATTATTATAAAACAACTAATTAAATATAAACAAATTAATATAAATATATTGATACATTGATTTTCTAATCAACATATAATATTAGTGTAATGGCATCTTTTTTTTGTTCTTTTTTTTTTTACTATGTATTAAAGGAACACGCCAACTTTTTGGGACTTTGGCTTATTCACCGTATCCCCCAGAGTTAGATAAGTCCATACTTACCATTCTCATCTCCGTGCGTGCCATAACTCTGTCTGATACACCCACCACTAGCCTAGCTTAGCACAAGGACTGGAAGTAAACGGCTCCAGCTAGCCTACTGCTCAATAAGTGACAAAATAACGCCAACATTTTCCTATTTACATGTTGTGATGTGTATAGTCACAGCATGTACAAATAACAAGGTTACATGAGACACAGCCAGCTTATAAACGTATACATACTGGGGACTATATTCTCAGAAGGTGCAGTGATTTGCGGAGGGATTTGCTCACCGTACCTGAGAAGCCCCGTTGTTACTTCCGTCAACAAAACCAACATGACTAGGTAGCTAGTAACAAACGTGACTGTTGATCATGGCTGACTTTGAGGAATTGTCAGAGAATTTTTACTTGGTATCAAAATCCAGAACCATATCGCTTTGAGCCAGAATACACAGACGAGGAGTTACAAACTTTGGAAGCTGATAGACAAGACGCCGAATTAACTCTAGCACCGCTCATTTGTTACTGTGACAGAGCGCTTTCGTGACAACACAATACTAACATTACAGGGAATAAATGGAGCACAGGAACAACTTCAATACAGTAGTGACCATCCTATTCATGTAATAGTGTCACTAACATTACATTAGATCTAGCTAATGGCACTGTTGCAGTAGGCTAGTCATCTAAAAACATAACTGAACACTTACTGCAGCCACAGGTGATCCGCTTTGTCCTGTCTGTACTACCGATGGGATGGCCGTATCCTTCAGCACACATTTCATGGTCCGTGTGGCAAATTCCATTTTTTCAAAATAGTCATCCTCTGTTAAATGTTCCGAGCAAACGCGATGGTGCTTGATGATGGCTACAGGTGTGTTTGGATCTATATCTAGAGCAAGCAGCCATAGATTCATCCGGTCAGCGTTTTGTATTGGAATTCTATGAAATATCATGGTATTACCTTTCCTCCCCTGTTTATTGTCGCAGTTCTTTACAATACAGCGAACACCCATGATTGTAAACTATCTAGTGATTGATTGCTGACTCTATTACTCCAACTCTGAGCGAACTCTCTGCTCCTCACTGCGGGGCTGCTCAGGTTCTGCGAGCAAATCACTCCGTACTCCGCACTCCGCAGAAGTAGAGCAGTGCTGTGCCTTCTGAGAATAAAGTCCCCAGTATGTATAAGTTTTTAAGATGGCTGTGTCTCATGTAACCTTGTTATTTGTACATGCTGTGACTATCCACATCACAACATGTAAATAGGAAAATGTTGGCGTTATTTGGTCACTTATTGAGCAGTAGGCTAGCTGGAGCCGTTTACCTCCAGTCTTTGTGCTAAGCTAGGCTAGCGGTGGGTGCGTCAGACAGAGTTATAGCACGCACGGAGATGAGAATGGTATACGGACTTATCTAAATCTGGGGGATACAGTGAATAAGCCAAAGTCCCAAAAAGTCGGCGTGTTCCTTTAAGGTAAGTATGGGCAGTACCAATACTGATACCGATACCTTAATTAAGTTTTTTTTTTCAATTGCAAAGGATACTATTTGTAAATATATCCACTTAACATAAAAAAACATTAATTCAATTTATGTGCCGATTAATAAATCGAATTAATTGCAATTTAATTGCACATCAAATTCGGCTGAGAAATCATCCCCGAAATATACTTTAAAATCATTATTGTTAAATGAGAAAAGCCTCAAATATATATTACAAAACGTAGCTTTAGAAAGAAATATTATATTTGATTATATATTGATTCAAAACGTGGATTCATTCAGAAACGAAACTCCACTTTGTGTTTTTCGGAGGCGCACAGTTGTGAATAAAATAACTCAATATTAACTTCTTATTAATTGGATTGCATAAAAAAAAATCAATATCACATTTGCGCTTGTGCTATTTGTGACAAAAACAGCACTTGTGTGATATTGCGCTTTTTACTCGTGTGATATTGCATTTTCATATAATATAAATTTGAGACAAAAACTCATACAGGGGCATTTTTGCTCTGATATCTTGAATCTTAGGGACACTCTAACGGCATTCTATAGGCTACATCACGCAGTGAGTTTTTGCCCTGCATCATGTTATATACATACACCACATACAACACATGAACAAACTGCGTAATTCTGGGTTCAAAAAGTGAATTCTTTCCTCTCTTATTTGCTTTTCCAGCATTGAGACTGGGCATGGAGCAGGACACCTGGGTGATGATATCTGAGAAAGGCGAGAAGCTTTATAACCTCATGAGTAAACAAGGCCATCTCATCAAGGACCGCAAGCGCAAACTCACCACCTTCCCAAAGTGCTTCCTTGGAAGGTAGGTCAGCGAGAGCCATCTTCCTGGGCTCTGTCTGTGCAGATAATGGGTGTAATACACTCCAGGAGAGATTACAATAGGGGTCATGGCCTGTAGTATCATGCGAGAGTGAGTGACACCGAGAATGAGAGTGTGTAGCTGTAGGAGTGACTGTAGTGACGGGAGCACATAACATTTCATTTTGAGCACCTTTGGTCACTCATAAATAACAGAGCAGTGCAGTGTAATGGAACTACGGGTGGACAGCATTCAGGTGAACAGATCTCAGTCTATTGTACATGATGAATGGATCTCAAATAATAAAAGCACAGAAGTCGTCCATTTCTGTGGTTTTAAAACTGTCCTTTCCTGTAGAGTCCATCTGTCTCTTGTTTTTTTTCTTCTTCTTCCTTTTCCTTCCTATCTTGACTTATGTGTTGAAGAAATCTCATCTTTTTTTGGTTGTGACTTCTTTTAAAGCTGCAGTCGGTAACTTTTTGTGCTCTAGCGATTCATAAACAGAACTGCATGTGTCTTGCGGAAGAACATTGCAAGCGGAGCTACTTCTCTCTGTTTATGTCGATAGCGAGTCACGCAGGGACTGTGCTCCTCCGCAGCGGTTCCTACCAGACCAGTCTGAAATAGTCCCAATATAAAAACGTATTATAAGTGTACCATAATGTTTCAGGGTAAGACAAAAACACGGCTTGGAAAATGGATTCATGTTGTACATTCTCATTATATAATTTTTGTACATCTTGAACACAAAAAAAGTTACGGACAGCAGCTTTAAGAACAGTTTTTATACATGCTTCTTATTTAGCAATGTACAGTACTGTTTGTTTAAACTGTTACTACTTGCAGACCTGCAGACTTTTTTTATGGATTGATTTGAGAGAAATTATGAGGAATTAACTAAAATGGTCACAAGTTGAAGGGAACTGAGAGTATTACAGTTTTACAGTGTTGTTGACAGCTGATAGGGGTGTGTTTGTGTAAGACCGCATGAATTCAGCGCGTTCAGTGTTTCAGCTGGAAAAATGGATTTAATTATAATATTCTTTATCTGACTCCATTTATCATAGTTGTCGAATTTAGAAGAGAATCCCAACTGGTTGTTTGGTCATTTATATTTGATAGTTAATCATACATTTAATCATTCCGTTTTAACCCTTTGTTGCAATTATACCGTTCCATATTGGAGATAGTTAATAATTACAGATTAATTCAGAAAGGATCAAAAATGTAACAATTTATTAACATTCAAGTAAATGTAAAATGTCAATTACATAATAGACAGAAATCTCTTTTAAAAGGAAACACAAATTCTAATTATGGTTACACTAAAAATAGTTTCAAATGGAAGTAAACTTAAACCCTTAATTGTACTCAGTAGGCCTATGCATAGAATGTTACCTGTGAGAGAGAGAGAGAGAGAGAGAGAGAGAGAGCCAAAGATCAGCTCTCTCTAGAGAAAGCAGAGAATCAAAAGAGAAAGAGCTACAAATCGGATCTTCTTTTATCCTCTTCCCTGATGTCACCAAACTCAAATATGACTCTTTTAACACTGACCAATCAGACCAAACCGTGAGACGTTTGAAAGTAACCAATCAGACAAAACTTCTCCCACTGTACCAAAGGTGTGAAAAGCATTTGGCCAGCAAGCCTTTTTTTTTTCTTTAGAAATCCCAACTGGCCCTTCGATGGGGTTAAGGGGGGAGGGGGTTGAGTCAATTTCAAATATCTTGGTCACGACGATGGTTGCTAACAGCAAAGCAGATGATTTTGTTCTATTTCAAATATCTTTGATTATTTTCCACCTTACATTTGTTTGGGTTGATTTCAAATATCTACTGTTTCTCAGAAATCACTTACTGCACCTTTAAGTACTGAGTAATATTAATTAACTACATGTACTTACAATAGGTTTAGGGTTTGGGTTTAGGATTAGTTGCATGTAATTATGCATATTTTATAGTTATTACTATAGTAACTACATGCATCATGTGTAACAAGGACACTGTATAATAAAGTATTACCGTAGTAGACAGTTTGGCCCCCTTTTAAAGCCTGGGTTATGAAACTATGGGCCACTTTTGCATTGTTAACCTCTAATTGCAGTGCAGAGGTATGCAGTGTGAAATGATGCGGTGCTAGAATGTAACAGCAAGTTATTTAACATCAACCAACCAATCATAAACTGCCTCAGTGCTTGCCTCATTAAATATTCATGCCGTGTGTTTAATTTCAGCATTTTAAGGAAACAGTAGCAAAGCTGAGACTTAAACCAGAGCAGCAATTTCTGCAAATAAGTATTATTTGCATAAATATGCAAATAAGAATGTAAACCCAGAGTTCTTGTATAAAACCTCGAAAGCTAACCACCCCGGATTACGGACTAAACCATGGAAACACAAAACAAGATAACCCAGGATTTTGTTAACCTAAGGTTTAGAATACGTCTTAACACTTTAACAACTTAGAAGGTGGTTTTCTACATAAGTTATCGTCGTTTTAGTAAGTTTGATCTGATAGAAATGTTGACGTCTACCTTTGAAGTTGTTAGTGTGAACATCTGCAGTCTGCGTTATGCTGTAGCACCCAGACCAGAAACTATAAAGGCGATTGTTCCAAGATGTGTTGGATTTTTCATGCTCTGATCTCTTTTGTTTTAAGTGTGGTTGGGAAATCCTCAGGCTGAACTCCGATTAACGGAGCTCGCCTGGCAATCCAGAAGTCTCTGCAGCTGGCATTCATAATTTAAACCCTCTGAGATGTCAATACGACAACCTCACCGTACGCTAAAATAAGACACTCAAGTCAAAACTCAACCACAAGCAAGACTTTCACTCTTTAGAATGCCATTCTTGGTTGGGATTTGTCAGTTCAAAAGGAAAAAACCTCCTCAAAGAACAACGGCTCATACTTGTGGCTAGATTATATTGTAAATTAATTTAGGGGCATTTTTTTGTTTCCCCTAGCGTTTTCAGACAACACACAGACAGAGAGGTCTGGAGCGGGAATGGATTCATTAAGGATAGAGATCACAGACAGCAGATAATTTTCATGAGTGGGTGGTTTGTGCGTCTCAGAAAGCCAGATGGACTGAAGAAACATATGACAGCAGAACCTGTGAAAATATATCTCTGTCTGGGTGAGCTTGCTGAAACGCTGCGGTGATCGGGCCACCAGTTTGTGTTACTAATTTAATGTGTGAATCACAGCCAGTAGTATTTTTGATTTAGTAGTATTATCCCTGTTTTTCTTCATATCTCTCTATGTCTCTGCTCTGCTTTCATATAGTTCTCCCTTTTCAATAAGCGTCTGTCTCTTTGGGCTAAATTTGACTCTTGCAGCAAATATTAGCTCTTAAATAACAATTAATTATTAAAACACTTGCTTAGTTAAACCCTATTTTTTTAGAACAAGCTACTCATAACAATGTTTGTAGTTTTTGTTTTGTCTCAGGACTAGCATAAGATATGTTTAATTTACATTTATGCATTTATTCAAAGCGACTTACAATGCATTCACATTTATCAGTATACTGTATGTGTTGGATGCATTATTTATCATGGCCACATTGGTTATTGGCTGATATTGGTGATTGATTTATTATAGTATTAGTACATATTGGATATTTATGAGCTAATTTTTATTATTTAAATATGGTCTCTCGTTTCCACATTTATTATGTAATTTATTTTGTGCTCGTCAGAGCTAAATTAATAAATGTGCATAGTATGTATGTAATATGATTCTTGTTTATATTTGTAAAAAACAAAAATACTCAGTTTGAGACCACACACAAACTCTCTAGTGTTTACCCAACTAATCATTAAAACCTCTAACCAGATTCAGCAGCTTTTATGGACTATCCAACCGTAATCCCTTAAATCCCACTTTTATTATAATGAGGATTTATTTTTTCTCATTAAAACATTTACCCCCTCACTTTTTGCACATATGTAATTTTTAATAACGATTAATCAAACCCTTTTGTGCGATTAACCGCGATTAATCACATGCTTATCGTGAAATTATAAGAATATATCATTTATCTTGTTTAATACGCTCATTTGTAGTCATTTGCTATATCCAGCAAAGTAAACTATCAAAATAAAGGGTGATTCTCTATTTTCTCTATTTACAAAACCCTTTTTCAAAAAAGGACACTTGAAAGCTCCAAAAGGACACCAAATAACCAAATGATATAAAGAGCCCATATAATTAATAAAATTATGCACACCAAAGCACTAATGAAAAAAATCATTACAGACAAAACTTTTTAGAATTCAGTGGTATGTGTAGAGTACAACAACAAAGAACTTGTTTAGAGCTTTTTAGAGCTTGTTTACATTTTAGACATTTCAAGATGCGATACTGAGCAGAACCACATGGATATGAAAAAAAAAGCCTAAACCAAACGCCAGATAAAAACTTTATTCTGAATGTGTGTGGAAACAATGTACTGAATGTACTTAAATGTGTCTGTGCATAAATACAATGTGTGGTCAGTGCGTTGAGAGCGCACATGGTTTGTTTGCGCTTGAATAATAACGGACTCATGTGCTTTACTGTACAACTCCTGTACGTCACCGCAATCGTCTTTACCTTGATTACAATCCGCATCCATTAAAACTTTACTAGCGGAATGCTGGTTTGCTTTATCCAGCTGGAAACGTAGTTTGCCATACAGCGGTGGGATGTTTTGACGTAACGCTCAGTCTGTAAATCACACAGTGTGACGCGCGAGGGCTCGTGCTCGTGCTCTTCAGAAACAGACAGAGTGACAGAATTATACAGAGCTCAACAGAGAATGTAACAGCACATGTTTTAAAGCTAAACAGACTCTGATGCATCACATTCCCTCCACCGGCATGTCGTCGTCCCTCAGTGTATCATGGTGCCATCACTTCCCTAGGTAAACGGTGCACATGTATACAGCCGTCCACGTGATGTAAAAGAAAATGGGACCCATCGGACCAGGCGACATTCTTTGACTGCTCCAAGTTCCAGTTCCAATGCTCACGTGTCCATTGTAGGCGTTTTTGATGGTGGACAGGGCTCATCATAGGGACTCTGATTGGTCTGCGGCTACGACGCTCAATATGCAGCAGAGTGCGATGCACTGTCTGTTGTGATACATTTCTCCCATAACCATCATTAAAAATGCTTGTGACTTGTGCCACAGTAAACCTTCTGTTGGCTCGGACCAGACTGGATAGCCTTCGTTGCCCTTGTGCATCGATGAGCCTTGGGCGCCCAACTCCCTGTCACCGGTTTGTGGTTTGTCCCTCCTCTGACCACTGTTGGTAAATTCTCAACACTGCGGACAGGGAGAACGCCACAAGCCTTGCCATTTCACAGATACTCTGACCCAGTTGCCTTGCCATAACAATTTGTCCCTTGTCAAAGTCGTTCAGATCTTTATTCCTGTGCATTTCTCCTGCATCCAACACATTTATTACAAAAACTGATTGGTTGCTTAACATCTAATCTGCCCAGACCATAATATATTGCCTTGATAGGAGATGATTAACGATATTCGCTTCACCTGTGACTGCTCATAAAGTTTTGTCTCATCAGTGTAAGATTTATTTTTGTTTTTTGATAAAATGTTATTGACCAGCAATTTAGTGTATTCAGTCACATGACCTTAATAACAACATCAAGTTGTGCCACTTAAAGGGGTCCTATAATGCCCCTTTTTACAAGATGTCCCCAGAGTGTGTATGTGAAGTTTTAGTTCAAAATACTTGTCTGACTATCACCAGACCAAGCTCAATTTAAGATTGAACATTGGTCTGGGGAGTCTGCTCTGTATTTTCTACTGCACAAGAGGCGTGATAAACGAGCATTATTCAAATGACTCTGTACGCAATTGGATAGTCCTTCAACCAATCAGACCACAAGAGGCGTGATCAAAGGGCAACGACCCATCGCTTCTCTATCAGTCATCGTGTTAAACCCGCCAATAGTGCACCAGGTGGATAAGCCACTCTGTGATTGGTTCCCGCAAAAGTGTAACAGAAGCAGTAGAAATGTATGTACAGTTTTCCAGACTGAGATGCAGGGCGAAATCAAATTGCCGGCAGATCAGGCTGGGTTTACCCAGTCTATTAAAATACCCCACAGATCATTTTTATAGCATGTTAAAATTGTCACCTTTTGAGGGTGAGCAAAAGCGCATCGTATTTGTGTGTGTCCCTTTAAATGTAAATGAGCTGCTGTTCCCGGCCCCCTTTCAGGAATAGGTCAAAGCTTCAAGAGCTCGTGTTAGCAGCTCCGATTACCTCACACAGACACGCAATGAAAATGTCCGAAACTGTTCAGCCTTTTATGTTCAAACCAAGTCAGACAATGATGGAGAGACTCAAGAAGTGACAACAAGTAGAATGCAACAGGACGTTTCTGAATGGTTAGTTGATGAATTTATGTAGCTGATGTGGAGTTAACTATCTTCAAGTCATTGATAAGCATATTCTGTCATTATAATCTATAAATTTCTTGTGTGGGAACTAGTGCTGTCAAAAATATTGATATTTCGATATGTATCGATACTGAAATATCTGAAACGATACGATACTCCTTTTCTACAGTATCGATACCAGCTGCGCTCTCCTCTCCGACCGACAGCGAGTTGACACGCACACGCCTCCTCTCATTCAGTCCCTCTGAACACAGCGAACGCGTGTTCTGCTGGATTTTTCCTCATGACAGCCTGTTAGTGTTGGTGTGACCGGTCTGAATCTCGTGCGGTTTATTCTACTAATTCCCGCAGATTTCGCGCTCGCATCTGAAGTGCACACACATACCATAATAAAGCCGCCTCTGACATACAAGTGTAAAAATTAGCTCCTTTTCCAGCTTATTAATGGTCAAATACACTCATAAAATATCTCAATGCCCTTCTTGATGGTGAGTATTAACGTAAACACAGTCGTAACCACAGCTCACAGGAACAGTGTTTGGGATCCATGCATGCGTCAGGTCTTAAAGGGACAGCAGTTATTTTTTATTCAAACTACAAAAAGACAAAAGATCACTTACTGCTCTTGACTGATTAACTTGTGTAACTCTAATGGATTAATCTGCATTTATTTTTTTACAATGAAGATTATCCAATGTTATTTTAAATTTGATTACTTTGTAGTATGTTTTTTTTAATTCAGTTTCTTACCTGAATACTGTTAGACCTACCTGAAAAAATAAAGCAGTCTATTTCATTTGTATCTTCATTCTATTATATGTATTTGTGCTATTGTTTGTAATTTGTTTATTTGTTTTTATTTTATTACAGTTTACTCGTCTTTTTCAATTCAATTTGAAATCAAGCTTCCTTGTGCTGTATGTAAGCTATTGCAACACAATTAGTTAGCAAATATTTGTGAGATAATGGTAATGGTAATTGATCAACGTTTATATATGAAAAAAAGCTTTATCATATAAAGTAATCTCTTCAGAAGAAATGTTTAATTGCCTAGACTTTCAATAGACGGACAAAAAATTAATTCTATTAAAAATATCTATTTGACAGTATATGCAGCGTTTCCCCGTGGTATCGAAAATGGTATCGAACATCGATACTTTTTTAGGTATTGTATCGAAGTTAGAAATTCCAGTATCGTGACAACACTAGTGGGAACTGTTGTAAGATACACAGAGCCAGAGAATATGCTGCATGTAGATAGAACAGGTATAGTTTAGTTTAATTACGGTTATAACTTGTGTTGTCATCTTGCTTTTATGATATGCTATTGCATTTGTGTTACATACTGTATCGCAATAAATGTGAAAAGACGGATGCGACAGCTTGAGCAGACTTCTTAATGTGCTCTACTACAACAACTCTTCCTCTTCTCTACATGGCCTTTGTTGTGTGTTCCCGGTGGCAGGGTTTATGTACGTTTTAGGTTTAGTGATGTCACTAACCTGTGAAGAAGCCTGTTGTAGTCCCTATACTCTAAAAAAGATGGTGCTATATATGGCACTAAAAGTGGTTCTTGGCTTGTAATCATAGGGGAACCACTTTTGGTGCTATATAGGTTCTGTGTGGTAGCGGATATATAGCTATATCACCTCAGTAATTTAAAGAAACAAGATTTGGTGCTATATAGCACTTAAAGTGGTTCCCCTATGATTACCAGCCAAAGAACCACTTTTAGTGCTATATAGCACCATTTTTTTTAGAGTGTACCAGCCGTTTGTTGTAGTCCTTATAAAGCGATTTCTTTAAAAGAAAATACCTCCCTTTGCTTTGAATGTTGAGACTTTGCAGATGTTGTTAATGCCCAAACAGCAACATTAGACACTAACTAAAGTTAAAAAAGTGAAATCATAATCAACCACCCCTTTAAGCTATAGGAACATCTGAGTTTCTTGGTTAAAAACTTGCAGTCTTTGTGATCCGGAGCCGGAGGAATTAATCTCAGTAACGTAGTCAGAAGGACAGTGGAGTGATGTACGGTTCGATTGTGCAGAAATCCATGTAACAACTTGAAATCAATTACCAAAGTGACACCAGGCTGACAAACCCTGCATTATTTCCTGTCTTTGCAATCTTTCTCTTTCAATAATTTCAATCATTTCTCTTTCAATTTGAAATCTGCCTATTTTATTTAGTCATTTTGTTCACTGTCACTCTCACTGTGCTTTTTTTTTTGGGATAGTTCTCCATATCCATCATTCATTCAATCACCTAAAACCTCAGAGGTCTGCTGGAGTCTGAGATGTTTCTCATGCTGTATCACCATGGGTTCCATAAACTCTGGGAAGAGCCGCAGGATGACACTGGTGGAGCTTGGCATGTTCGTTTTGGTTTTGCGGAGGGGAGGATGGGAAGGAGTGCCGGGGAGGGAGTGGTGGGAGTAGAATCAGATATCCTCCACTGAGACATTGGCTTTACCCAGCAAAATTACTAAATTATACAGGGCAGTCAGTTTAACTTCACCGGGAGAAAAAGACCAGAGACAGATTGAAAAAGAACAGGGGAGAAATAGAAAAGTTCTAAAAGGTTTGAACTTTGAGGGATATTTAAGCCTTATGTACTGTAGTTTTTATACTTGAATACTACTGTAGTTTGAAGATCTTTGCGATAGATAGATAGATAGATAGATAGATAGATAGATAGATAGAGATAGATAGATAGATAGATAGATAGATAGATAGATAGATAGATAGATAGATAGATAGATAGATAGATAGATAGATAGATAGATAGATAGATAGATAGATAGATAGATAGATAGATAGATAGATAGATAGATCTAGAAAAAAGAAAGAAAGAAAGAACAACAGCCAGACGGAAAAGTGACTGGACTCTGTCACACTGCACAGGAAGACTATTCATTTTTGAGCTCATCTCTGTGGTGCGATCACTCAGTTTTAATGATTTTGTTGACAGTCATTCATATAATTTATGGGTCCTTCTTTGTTTGTCCTCTCATTATTTTAGTGTCCTCTGTCTGTCTTTTCTTAGTGAGTTTGTGTCGTGGCTGATGGAGATCGGAGAGACCAATAACCCTGAGGAGGGGGTTCATTTGGGTCAAGCCCTCCTGGAAAATGGCATCATCCACCACGGTTAGTTCCATTTACACTATATGCCATTGTGTTATATATTTGATTACATATTCTGACTTTCAACATGCCACTACTAGCTGAAAAGTTTTACAGTAACTATGCTGTATACCAAAAAACTGGGATTCGAGAGGGACTGACATTTTTATAATAAAATAACATTTACTAAAACATGAAAAATGTATTTGTTTACCTGCATATCATGTGTGACCATTAACATGCAAATTTATTGTTAAATTATTCAAATATAAACTTAAGGATATTAAAGGCACAATATGTCAGATTTTGGGATTAAAATATTCAAAAACCACTAGAACAATGTTATATATTATGTTGACTTGTGTACTTACATTATCCCAAATGTTTCCAATAAGGTTTAAATCCAGAGAAATAAGCTATTTTAACCAGGACATGGACCGTGTCCGTGCCTCACCTATCAATGACATCAAACCCGCTTTACCCTCAATTTCCGGTTTTATTTTGTAGAAAACATCGAAACACCAAAGATGCTTTAATATATTATGTGTTTTATTAGACAGTTGAGCAACTGTTTGGATACATTTATCGACAGAAAACTAATCATTATTATATGGCTCAACACAGTTAGTCTTATTATTAAATCTTGTTTTCTTGATTTGCCATGTTTTACCATATTCATAGTCGCCGCCGAGCGAACGACCGCAACGAAAGTAGCATCATAACAACTTTCAACACACTCAAATGTATCTAATATGATAAAACAGCGCTGCGTTGCCCCACATACGCATGACCGGAAGAAGCGGAAATGGTCGTCTGTGGCATAATAAAAGCTCATCAAGCTACACCTTTGTTTCTCTAGCGGTGAAAAATTACAGATTGTGGCTTTAACCTCTTAAGCTCTGGGACCATTTTTTAGGATCAAATTGAAAAGCTTCCCATACCCACATACAGTGGTCTAAAAACACAATTTTGGTGTCATTTTAAAGGAAACCATTTGAAGTTTCATAAACCACTGCTAAAAGTGATGAACATATGTTGTCTGAGCTGTAATAACCAAAAACGAGGTGCTTTTTTTTATCTGAAAGTGGCCCTGTGTGCTCTAGTACCCTGCAGACAGTTTGGGCTGTTTCCACTAGATTCCAGAAAATAGGGGGAAATGGTCCCAGAGTAATTTAGTGTAAATAAGTTACTTTGTGTAAAAAAAATGCCAAAGTGATGCATGTCTCTAGAAAGTAGAGACTCGCTTTCAAATGGTACCACATATGAGGTCAGAGCTCCTCCACAGACATTTAAAATTTAAAGTATATACTTGATGATGTCATTCCTGTACAGGGTCCGCAGAGTTTAAGTGGTTAAGTAAATATGTCAAAGGGGTTTTAGGTCAACATTCATCAAAATATCTTCTTTTGTGTTGTGTCCCTTAGTTATAATAACAATGTAAAAATTAGAGGGATATATGAGTCATATAACAATAGATAACATATGCAACTCTTATAATTATGTAAACAATGCAGTACAGCATGTTGAATTAAAGGCAGTTGGAGATTTATTTTTCAGTCATAACCAGTCAGCATTAATGTTATGAAATAATGACTATTATTTCATAATCTGCTTAGCTCAATTAGTCAGTTGATGAGTTTCATCATCACCATTTGTACTCTAATCATTTGTTAATGCAGATGGCTGATTGGACAAATAGCCCTCTTAATATTTCAAGAGCACTGACATCATTGTTCTCAGGCCCCGTGGAACTCTGGGAGCGTCCAAGAGCAGATGGCTTTTTATAACTTTGTTTATGTGAAGTGTTACAAATATTAATCGCTTCACACCCTGCTGTTTGTTTAATACTGAGGGAAATGGCTGCTCTTCTGCTTACTATTTCTTTTGTCATTTCTTTTGGGCGGTAGGGTCCAGTTCTGCTTCATGCAGGCTCACAGTATGGACTGTTTTTTTTCCTTTTTTTCTTTAAAGGAGACTGACTGGCTTTGAGCCAGGACTTCATGCTAAATCACTTTTCACTTCACCGCTTCCTAACAGGGAGAAATAAATTCAAGAATTAGGGCTCTCTGTCCACTCGCTCGCATTTACGGCTTTGGTGAGAAAGATCTTTAAGCCTTTACTGTTCCCTGAGAAGGATGAATTCATTTGGCAGAAAGAGCAGGATTACTTTTCATAAGCATGTTGGTGTTACTTGCATTTGTGCTTACATGGAGCTGAAAGCCTCTAAATTCCATTGAACAGATTATGAAGCTCCTTAAGAGTTTTTGTAGCCTTTTGTGTCATTGTTGTACAACTTTTTAATACCAACAAAGATATTCAATTAGCCTCGTTGTAAACAGTATTTCTATCGCCATGTTTGAATCAAAATAGAGTATAATCTATACGTTTTAAACCTTTACATTGCAGTGTTGATGTATTTATTTGAAAAAAAGTGCTAATGAACAATGCAAAGTGTACAAAGTTTTCAATACTTTTACCATTGGTAAATATGTTTAAAATCACAAAATGTGTCCTGTCTTTAATCTTCATAGGGTGGGTCGCCAAATATACCATTTGAGAGCATATGACCAGTCGAATGCTTCTCATAGCACCACTGTTATTAGACACTTTTGATAGTTAACGCTTTAATTTATTCCACAAACAATTTGAATATCAAATTAAAAATTGTATTTCTCATATACCAAAACCCCCCCCCCCCCTCTTCTACTATTACTAATTCTTTTGTGGGACGGCTTGTAAATGAACTTTATTAGTATTATTGCTATTATAGTTGGTAATATTTGCATTTATTTATGTACACTAAGAATTTTTTTAATGTATGCTCAACAAGGCTGTATTTATTTAATAAAAAAAGTTATATTGTGAAATAGAATTAAAAGGTATTTAAATAAGTTATTTAAAACAAATGTTTTCTATTTTGATATATCTCAATTCATTCCTGCGACAGCAAAGCTGAATTTTCATTGTCGCATGATCCTTCAAAATAAAATACTGATTTGGTGCTTAAGAAACATTTCTTATTAATATCAATATTAAAACCGTTGTTTGCTTAATATTTTTGTATAAACCATGATGCATTTGAAAGTTCAAAATATTTTTTTTTGTAACATTGTAAATGTCTTTTCTTTCAAAAATTGCACTGACACCAGACTTTTGAATGGTAGTGCAAACATAAATGTATGAATGGAAATGTATTATTTGGATGCATTTTGTTGTAGTTTTGATTAAATCTCCACCCTCTTAAACTCAGTTACAGACAAGCACCAGTTTAAACCGGAGCCGGTGCTCTATAGGTTCCGTTATGATGACGGCACATACCACCCTCGCAGTGACATGCAGGATGTCATCTCCAAGGTAACTCAACCGGCTGTGCTCTGCTAAATGGCCGGTTTCACTCTGTCTCTTTCTGCCCCTTGGAAAAGTTCGACATGCAATAACGATGCCCTTCTCCCCTCAGGGTGTGAGGCTGTTCTGCCGACTCCATAGTTTATTCACACCAGTGATCAGGTAAGGAGCCAGTTTCTTAGTTCCACCTCATTACAGCTGTCTCTAGTCACGCCAGTTCTGCCAGGTGCGTTCGCACCCCTGCCGTTTCTACATCCGCTCTAAAGATAGCACCTACAGGAAAAAAGGCTGATAAACTATACTAGAGGTCTTATCCAGAATTAGATCAGTTATTGATTATTTGATGTATGTTTGGGCACATAACACCATCCTTTTGTAACTATTGTCTTAGTTAGGCACACTGTTGTGTGTAATCCGTGTAAGAACTGCACTACAAATGAGTGGAAGCCCTAAATATAAAACAGGTGCAATTTGAGGTTTTGGCAGCTGACAGGCCCAAGGACATTCAATTTTGTATGCCAACACAAAGCCAATCGACTCCGAGGGCACGTTTTCTTGTTCGGGTGATCGGATGAATCCATTTTCCAATTTTCCGCTAAATTCTGCTTTGGTTGTTGAAAGGATTGGGTTGTACTGCAAATGTGCACTCCTACAAATGCATTCATAAGAGTTGCAAGCCTTTTTCTGGAAGGTAAAATACATTAAACAGCTCTCATTTCAGTCTGTCAAAGCATTAATGTTTACTTTGTGTGTGCACCTGTGCATTTGCATTGTTAAATGTTGTCTGTAAGGCTGAATATGTGCCATATAGATCCATTAATATGCATTCGTTTTCCTATTTTTAAATAGGATATTTAAAGCCGCAGTCCGCAACTTTTTTTGGTTGAAAATGATCCAAAATCAATTATTGAGCAAGTACATAACCAGCCAGTGTTCAAAACTATCCCCTTACCTTAGCCTGATTCACGACGGTAAGCTTGTAATAATATGTTTCATAATTTGAGTGGTACTGTCATTGTGTCACGTCTGTATACATAAAGGAGTCCTGGGTAGGCTACAGTATTGTAATGCTTTTTTTTCTCAGTTGGTCAGAACAAAAGGGTCATATTTCCAAGACGTAGAATCTGTAAGTAGATTCTGAAGTACAGTATCCACACCGGTGCGGTGAATGAATGACAGCCACACATACTCCTCAAAACATTAGATTCATCCGCGCTGAGGAGCCGTTCCGATGCACAACCCACGTAAAGATGATAATTCCGCAAATAACTGCAATTGCAGGTTTAAAACGGAGATGGCGACAAAGAGGCAAACTTACGGACTGCAGCTTTAAATAATCAAATAATAAACAGGATATTACTTTTCTGTTATTTAGTTAAATATGGATTTATTCATTTTCCAAGTAATAACACGAATTTAGTTTACAGCTGACAATCATGTAACTGACAACGTGAGCAAGCGCGTTCCCGGGTACATAGGATCACAGAACTTGTTCCTCCACCATAAATAAATCACCATCCAAATGCATGAGTTTTATCACTGATGTGCCATGCAAATTGATTTTTACAGACGTCCCCATGAGAATCAATTACTGTCCGAATAGGGCTTAAGAATGCCTCTGTGCCCACATTTCTCTACTCTGTACTGAGAATCTCTTCCTTGTGGAGCTATAATTGGAGTATCCAGCTCTAGTTTAATTATCTGGTATTTCCTGCTGGTTGGAGGGGTTCTGGGGGGCCTTCACGCCCCCGCCTTACCCATTAAAAAAAACGGTCTTCTGCACCCTGAAATCCAGGATGAGTAACATTCCTGACATAATTAGAGAAGTAGAACAAAAAGAAAGTAAATGTCGAATAGTTTAAAAAAATGACCAAATGACTAAGATCTTGAGAACCAAGAAGATTTAAAAGGTTTGGTTGACTTTGCATACACTTGTCCTGCAGATTGGAGTGCTCTTGTGCCAGGCATATGACTGCCTGTGGTAACACTGTTTACCCTCATTTGTCATGGTGACAGTACTGGGTACAGCTACAGAGGAACGGGCTGGCTCCATGTCTGTAGCGGTTAAATCATGGCAAAGCCTGTCCAGCCTCACACTTCTGGACTGTGATTAAAACAAATCCTTATATAATCAGAACCCATCACAAACACGTGAGGTGCACATTGAGAGAGTTACAGTGGGATTCCTTTGAGAGAAAAAGCACATTTCCTGTCATCTGGAGGTGTTTGCTTGTGTAAAAATAGATTAGGGATGTAATTCTCAGAACTGCAAACGGCTAAGTTTGGCGTTGAGTGTGTGTGAGATGTAGGGTGTGGGCCCTAGTCTAGCCCTCTGACCTAGCGCAGTGAGTGTCCCCCGAGAGACCCCTGGCTTCATGGGAAAATCATTGCTCCATTTCATTCCCTGTGGTCTGGAAGCAGCCACAACGCATCAATTTGGCCCACTCCAGGTCCAGGAGCTGTACTGAAGTGGGCTGAGGGACACCTGCTGACCTCTACTGGAGCAGAGAAACACGTTGTGTGTCGAGATTATAGGCGTCTTATAAAATGTAACTATTTTTAACTTGACACATCATCTTAAATATGAAACACTAGTTATAGGGCACTCAAGAAACAGTGTGAGCTGCACACAGTGGCCAATATGCCTGTCTAAATGTTTCTGGCTTTAGCAGTGTCCTTTAAAGAGCCTGAACTTGAATTTACTTTTCCATGAGGGTTGTAATTTCTGAAATGTCAGCATGCTGATCCAACCATGGTCAACCTTTTTCCTTCGGTCATATCTTCACGCACCCCAGAAGTGACAACAACAAAAAAATTGGTCAAATTAATTTACTGATTTGTTCATGTTTTCCTTTACTGATTTGTTCACTGATTCATTCAATGGCTTTCGGTGGTGGCAAGTGCCTTTTTGTGTTTTGAGTGAGACACTGAATCATTAACTCAACGATTGATTAAAAATAACAGCTGTTTACAACTGAAATATATATATATATATATATATATATATATATATATATATATATATATATATATATATATATTCAGATTAATATAGGATTCATTCACTGCTTTATTCACTGATTAGTTAACTAATTCGTTTAATGGCTTTAGGTGGCGACACGTGTCTTTTTTGTGTTTTGACTGAAACAATGAACCATTAACTGAATGATTCAATTTAGTTCACCCCAAAATGAAAATTCTGTCATAAACTCAGCCTGCATTACTCAACCTCATGTCGTTCCAAACCCGTAAAACCTTCATTCATCTTCGGAACACAAATTAAGATATTTTTGATGAAATTACGCTTTCTGGAGGTAACTTTCAAAAGACATCATTAAAATAGTCCACGTGACTCCAGTGGTTCAACCTTAATGTTATAAAGCGACTAGAATACTTTTTGTGTGCAAAAAAACAAACAAAAATAAAGGCTGTATTCAACCACTTCATCTCATCTGTATCAGACTCCTACGCTGTTAACGTAGTAAACACAGTGCAATGCTTACGGGTTCTACGGCAGAATGCCGCCTCATTATTGGCCATCTCATGCGTCAGCATCAGTGTCGGCCAATACAGAACCGGCATTCTGAAGTCGAACCCGGAAGCACTTCATTGTGTTTACTACGTTAACAGCGTAGGAGAATGATGAAGATGAATGAAGGTGTAAGGGGTTTGGAACAACATGAGGATGAGTAATTAATGACAGAATTTTCATTTTTTGGTGAACTGACCCTTTAAAACTTCTGTACCTTAATATCTAAAATCAGTCATTTTGATTTTGGAATATTTTGATGGTCCCCTTTAGACATTCTGTTGACTATAAGTTAACTATAAGTTGACTATAGTTGCTTATAGAGTTAGTTGACATGTAGGTGCAACAGAGTGGACCATCAAAATAAAGTGTAACCCTAAATTCACTCAGATCAACTTTGTGTAACTTAGTGTGGTCAGCAAGAGCAGACTATGTGTAGAGGTTCCTTATTCGGTCAAACATTGTGACCCCTGTGCAACCCTGAAATAAATACAAGGTAAAGCACTTGTTTGGGCTTTGAAAAATTGAGGGGAAAGGGTTGTTGTGATGTGAAAGCCCAGAACAGCTCTCTCAAGAGCTTTTCAAGCGGATTCAAGTCAAGGCAAAGGTTAACAGTCAACTTGAAATGTGTGTCTCTTGAGGCTGTAAAAAGGAGACATTTTTGAACTGGTCAAGTCAAACGTTACTTGTTTTCCACACAGGGATAAGGATTATCATCTACGAACGTATAAATCGGTGGTAATGGCCAACAAGCTGATCGACTGGCTGATAGCACAGGTAATACTTGATACTGTTTTATAGACCGATTGGAAACACAGTGAACCTCCATAGGAAATGAGACAGGAGGAAAGAATGGAGCAAATTCAGCAAAAGTAGTAGCTGGATAATCAGGCCGGATAATCTCAAATATACAGAGGTGGAAGTGAACTGTAACAATAAACCTTCGCCTAGCCACATAGTCTAGTTCTGTCCACTTAAAAACAGGCGAATCACTGTGAGACTGCAGATTTGGATTAAATTTGAAATGTGGTTTAGATATTTAGAGGCAACTTTCCCATCATGCACACCAGTGTTCAATAAGATGATGCTTTTTTATTTTTATTATTACCATGTGGTCAACCCAGCTAAAAAAAATATATTCTAGGAACGTTTTGCTAACGTTCCCATTAAGTTATAAAAACATTATTTTTGAATGTTCTCTCAAATGTCCAGTTTTTTTATGTTTTAAAAGAGTTAAGGGAAAATTACACTTTTATCATTTTTCAAACAAAATGTGAACTTTCCGAAACAAGTAACATTTAAAACACTAAAGGTTTAAGGTAAAAACGTTCCATGATCAATGTATAAATTATGTTGTTGTTATAACTTTTTGAGAACATTATTAAAAAAGATAACTTTGAACAAATGTTTCATTAACGTTACTGGAAGAACATTTGTTCATAACTTTAGCTAAAATTCTGAGAACATTCCCTGTTAGCTGGGAAGTGACCCTTCAGACTTTGCACTGTAATGACTGGACCGTAGTAATGTTTGTGTGAATTAAATATGGTTTTCTGGAGCTCAAGTTAGGGTGTGTGTGACATTTTGACCGCTTGTAAGCAGATAACGAGAGCGGCACTTGTCTTTTTCTCCTCTGCAGGGTGACTGCCGAAGCAGAGAGGAAGCGCTGATCTTGGGGGTGGAGCTGTGTGACAATGGATTCATGCATCATGGTATGATAGCTGTCTGTTTCATTGTCTCTCTTTTTCCCCCCTCTTTGTTTCTGTTTCTGTCTGATTATACCTTTTCTTTTTGTTTCTTTGACACTGCGTTGTCTTTTTTTGAACTCATCCCAAGTGTCAACCAGGATGTTTGAAGCATAAATCAAATAAATTATAGTGAGGTTTATACTTTAAAACAACAGCAACGACAAAATACAATTTGCAAATGGGATAAGAAAAATGAAGTACTCATTATACTAGTAACGTTTTGATTCATCTCACTTTTCCAAACTCACCAAAAAAAGAGGGTTACACTTTATTTTAAGGTGCATTGTTACAGTGTAATTATATATTTAACTACTGAGTAATATCAATTAACTACATGTACTTACTATAGGGTTAGGGTAGGATAAGGGTTTGGTTTAGGGTTAGTTGCATGTAATTATGCATAATTTACTGTTATTACTATGGTAATGTATCATATGTAACAATGACACTGTAAAATAAAGTTACCAAAAAGAGGTTCATATTCTTTTTCTCATTTGTATTTATTCACTGATTTGCCCACTGATTCATTCACTGGTTCGTTTATTGGCTTTGGGTGATGACAAGTGTATTTTTGTGTGTTATAAGTGAGACATTGAATCATTAACAAAAAAACAACAAAAAACAGGCATTCTTTACTCAAAAAAGCGATTACACAAAGGAATATGAGACGGCACTGAAGTGAACGAAAAGGATTTGTTCACCAAAATATGTGTTCAGATTAATTTACTGATTTGTTCATGGATTCATTCATTGATTTGTTCACTGATTAATTTTCTGATTCATTCAGTGGCTTTAGGTGGTGGTGACAAGTGTCTTTTTGTGTGTTTTAAGCGAGACATTAACTCAGTCATTCATTAAAAATAGCAATCTTTCCAACTGATGAACGAGAACAATTTCTTCACTAAACACTGCTATAAAATAACATCTTACATGGTTTTCCTTCTTTATTTAATGTAAAACATAACGACACATTTAGATGAAGAAAATGATTTTTTGAAGTATATGAGCTATTTGCATTGCAAAACTTTTCCTCTAACCGGATTCTGCACATTCTCTCTCTTGACAACAGCCTTGACCTTCTCCACAATCCAAGTTTGACTGGCTTGTTGTCATGGCAACTGTTTGTTTGCAGGATTCGGGTCTCATTTTCAGGGCACTTGATGCCAAAGTCCACATCATGCTCGTGTGACTCATTTATAGTCTAACATGGGCTGTTCCTTACAGCCTGCAATTCCGTTTCATCCGTGGTTAACTACCAACAAATTTATGGAATATAATAACTAGACTGGCGCTTTCATTTTTTGGTCTTGAATGTGATTATGGCATTCATCCATTGAAGCTGGTTCTCTTGGTTATGTGACCATTAAAGCTAATTCAGCGTTATCTAATCTTGCGCATAGAAGTGTGGAGAACACTGGACCTCTTTTTCTCGTTGGGGGTATTTTTACTACAAAAGTGAAGGGATTGTTTAGAGCCCATGTTGCCCTGGTGACAGATTGAAATCCTGGCCTGTTCCTTTTCACAGGACCCACTTTCCATAGAAAAGGCTTCCTCCCTGAAACACTCTGTACAGCTCTTGTCATTCCAGTACATTATGTGTCGCTTTCTTCTGCGTGGTACACAAATTCAATTTACACTTCAATTTGATCCTCATAACAACAAAGAAGTTTCTATAATGTTGCTTCTTGCTGTGTCAGTTATAGGACGACTTTAAAAAAGATGCTGAAATGAAATGAAAACGAGTAGTTGTAAAATAACGGTAAAGTAAATATGTACGTTTAAGCAAATATAGTTAATATAATAGAATAATAGAATTGTTACATTTAGCACTACTGAATGAGCATCAGGTATTATTTGTTCTAAAACACCTTGCTTTTGTCTTTTCGCAGTTTTGGAAAAAAGTGAATTTAAGGATGAACCTCTTCTGTTCCGCTTCTTCGCTGACGAGGAGATGGAAGGTTCCAACACCAAACACAAGCCCATAAAACACGACCTAAAAATAGTGGAGAATGTCATCGCCAAGTTGCTGCTGGTGAGAGATGTCATCTGTAATGGCCTACAGCTGATGGCACTTACAATAACGCACGTTGGCGTGAGCCCATGTGGTTTCAATCCACTCGCATGGGGCTTTTCTGCTTCGGCACGTACGGGGGGTCTGAACTCAGGCCAGCTCTGACTCTAGAGTCTTCACCAGTAATTATGCTTGACTGTTCCTAAACCAGCCTCTCATTACACTTAAACATGAAGTCAACTGGTTTGACAGTCCATGCCCGTGAGAGACTGAAATTCACATTCTAGGAGCACCTCCAAAGCATGAATCGTAATAAAATATCACTGCATGACACAACAAAATCTAACAGTCTTGATAACCATGTACTCTGATTTCAGATAAAGCCAAGTGAAGGAGGTTATGGCTTCACGCTAGAAGATCGAAACCGAGTACCCATCGTCAAATCAGTGGAGAAAGGTTCCCATGCTGAGGTGGGTGTATTACCTTTGTGTGGGTGGTTTTAAAAAACAGGCATGGGTCACAAGGTTTACATACACAATCCGACACACCATGGGTGTCAAAACTTTGTCCTGGAGGGACAGTATCCTGCAGAGTTTAGTTTTAACTAGTTGCTAGTGTTGTAGTAATTGAGACCGCTCTTGAGATGGGTCTTAAGAACATTTTTTGAAGGTCTTGGTCTTGTCTTGGTCTCTGTCTCAGACTAAAAGGACTTTGTTTCAAGACCAGTCAAGACCACAACTGCTGGGATATTACTAAATTGCTGGTGCATTGTCTGATTTATTTATTAACATTATTAATGTGATTGGATGTAAAACTTATTTATGTGTGCTGGTCCACAAATGCTCAAAAAATTCAAGATATTGTTCCAAAAAAGTACTTGGATGAGATCTGTTTTTTTAATATTATAACATGTGATATAATTAAGCAATATCACAAATTTGAGCATGACTGCTAACATGATATTGCTTTTATACAAACATAAAACATTATTCTCCACATAATTTATGCAATTGTAATTGACCAATTCAGATGCATCTTCTGTGCCACCTCTGCAGTGCAAAGATGAATTTTGTTGATTGCTAAAGCTTTATATAGAGTCTTTTTCTCAGGCAGTAATGTGGATATTTATGAATTTGAGGAGTGCTGGTCTGGTCTTGGTCTTGAATCTGTCTCACTCTGTCTTATAGTCTTGTCTTGGTCTCCACCCCTCAAAGTCTTGGTCTTGTCTTGGTCTCAACACACATTGGTCTTGGTCTCGACTTGGTTTCGGATTAGGTGGTCTTGACTACAACACTACTAGTTGCCCTTCCAGGAGCAGGAAAGGGCACCCCTGCGATATGCTGAAAACTCCCAAAAGCCAGCTTATTGAATTAACCTGTTGTCCCAGTTTACATGAAAACCAATAACCCGGCAACACAATTAAAGTTGTCAAGACTTTATTAAAAAATCTGGTTATTCCCTGGTGAAGTCAAAACCTAAACATTTATTAATAATTAATCATTCCATTAGTTATGCGAGATGTGATGTTGAATAAATAAGCAGGATTTTAGTACCACTTCTACTTCAGCTGCACGGGATGAGAACACATTTTATAATTTCTTTGGTTGAAAAAAATGGTAGTTGGCGATACATTTCCTCCACTCCTACCACAAAATGCTTGCTCTGTCTGAATGCGTTTAAATACGCACTAAGTGTGCTTTCCGGTTACCTTTCACACATACACGCTTCAATAAGCCGACAGAATGCTGGTTATACATGCCAGGTAAAATCGAGGTAAGGGCCAAAAATCTAACTGTGTCAATTGGTTCACTCTTTCCCTGCCCTTGACTAGTTGACTCGTCATTCATGAGAAAAAGCTTCCCTGCCATTGATGAGTTTTTACGGATTTCCGGGTTTTCACTGTAATACGCTAGGGGGGTGCTATTACACATCTCCCGAACAAGTACAGTATTTCCATCAAAACACAGGAAAAAAGAAGCAGAAACAAGTAATCTTATATAAGCAGATGCATATGAAAAAAAATGCAATCAGCAACAATATGATCAGCATATACTGTAAATCCAAACGGCCTAATGTTACAGAGTGAAATGTTGACCCAGGAAGTAGTTAGGACTGTGCAGCTTTGGGGGTGTTGATGGACTCCATCTACTCCATCTGTGTTTTTGCTCATTGTGCTAAATCTGATCCAAACGTAGTCTTGCTATTTTCTCAGCTTTTTGCTCAAAATGTTGCTTTTTTTATGAAACTTATCCACATTCAAGTGTTGTTAAAAAATAATGCATGAAGCTAGAATAAAATCAGAGGGTCTGTTCTTTCTTTTGATATATTGCATGTTCAGATATTCATACAACAAAATATTCTGGGGGCCATTACATTTTGTGAAAATTACCAAAAAACGCAGACGGGGAAAGAGTTAATGCTTAAGCCCTTTATAATCTTACTCCGATAAAGGTTAACGTGTATAGATGACCAATGCATTGTCGGGTTATTAAGCATAACTGGGTTAAGAACATGCATGCAAACTCAATGTTGTTCTCAATTTTCTTCAAGACCCAGATTTTACTTTGTACAATAAGAGGTGGCCCAATATAATTTATCATACAAAAGTAAAAAAGAAAATGTCCTTGCAAGCCCCAAGAAGCCGAGGGTTTAGCTGTTCTAAAATCATTGTAAACCACTGCTTCATACATTCAAAATATATCTGGCAAGTTTTTATAAAATAAACACATAGCAACAGTTATACATTTCTTGGCAAAATAATACTTATTTATCAATAAGTTATGTTTTCTCCTATCTTTACAGGGTGAAAAGCATATTAATTTTGCTTTATTAACTAAGCTTGATTCATTTGCATTTTTCTATTTTGTTATATTAAGCATAGTTTTTCTCTGCTGTCTAGACCTGCATCCCATTTTTGGGGTCACGACCTACCAGTTTTGCCTTCAGCATTTCTACTCAGAAATGCATTTAAAAAGCCTAGTCTTTATATTCACAACAAGTCAAGTTCATCTTTCACTCTTAAAAATAAGGATGTTGATGCCATTGAAGATCCATTCAGTTCAGTGATCAGTTCTTAAAAGAACCATTTTCTCTTAATGTGAAGAACATTTTAATAATCTAAAAAATGTTTTTCAACTATAAAGAAGCTTTTGTGCAGTGGAAAGAGTCCATGAATGTTAAAGGTTCATCATTGAACCATCAATGCCAATAAAGAACCCTTATTTTTAACAGTGTAGGTGTTGCTCAATCTGACATATTAGGCATTTAAACATCAATTAAATCCCTAAAACTTCACAATTAACACTCTCTATTTGAACTTGCTTTGTTGTAATTAGCATTTTGATGTGTGCCTATGTAGGCTTATAACAGAAATAGACATCAAATCGAGGTTTCCTTTTAGTGATTTAATATGTTTGATCTGTTAGATCAAACTCTGGTAAATGTGGTGAAGTGCACTGCTCGGTTCTGATGCAGAGAGAGTAATGCTACCCAGATCTGAAGTAATTTGTGCGTCACAGTACAAGCTCCATGCTGCATTGCATGTGGATCTGCTCTGTATGTTTCTAATGTAGAGCAGAGTGAAAAAAAAGAAATGGGCAATAAAATCCAGCTGTGCTCTTACATAGATGAGGAGCTGTCTCGTAAAAATAGCAAAAAAGGTTTGTAACTGAGAGAAAGACTGTGGCCGAGAGAGAGAGGGGGGATAAAGGAAAGAGGTATAATAGAGGAAAGTGAATGAAAAAAGGAAGGAGAAAGCAACAGCAAATAAGAAAAGCTGCCCAACCATTTTTCTCAATGCAGAGGAACAATATGATCCGGAAACAGAGGACTGCATTTTATTGTTGGAGAAGAATGGTTAGGCTATATTTATAGCAGTCAAGAGACGTGTCCAATCCATTGAGTGAAGCACAGAGTGAATGAATTATATCCACTTGAGAGCTCAGAGGAAGTTGCACATATGGATGAAAGGGTTGAACAGTACACCTGTGAAAATTAATACAGAAAATTAAGCCTGAAACCTAAAAAGAAAAATCATACATAAAATGTATGAATATTTAATTAGATGCAAAGAAATTATGCTCAGAAACTGATTTCTCTGAACAAAAGTCTCTTTTTTCACCTAATAATAACTTATTGGATGTATACACAGGGTATAGTTCATCACATCAACTTCATCCAATGTAATACGTAGTGAAACAAAAAGAAATGTTGCTACTGTATACACTACTGTTTTAAAGTCTGGGTTTGGTCTGATTCATATTTTTGGGGAAAAAAAGTATCTTATGCTCACCAAGGCTGCATTTATTTGATTAAAAATACAGTAAAAAGTTATATTGTCAAATATTATTAGAGTTTAAATGACTGTTTTCTATGTGAATATTCTATGGCAAAGCTGAATTTTCAGCAGCCTGTGACATAGGGTTGTCACTTTTATGTGTCTTTGCTGAATAAACATATTAATTAAAAATAAAATCGGACTGACCCAAACTTTTAAACCTTGGTGTATTTCATGTAATTCTGAAATATATCTTTTAAATGTAGTTTGGTGCAATTAAAATTGATTATTTTACACAGTATTTGGCGTTATTGTGCTGTTAGCTTAGCAACATGCTAATGCCAGTGTCACAGGTTGCTTGTATTAGATCCGAAGGATGATGCGTGATGCAGGATGAACAAACAAAATAGACTTTTAATGAACACGAAGAGCAATAATACCACATACGAACCAACATAACATTAACAATAGACACTAAACTGAGGAACGGAGGACTTAAATACAAAGAAGAAGGCACAGGGATCAGGTGTATGACAGCAAATGAATGACTATAATTCAGGCAATGACATGGATAATGAAAACTAAGACTAAAACCAAACAAGACCGAGAACTAAACATGATGTTGAGAGCTTATTTGATATTCCTGTGTGTCTCTTGTGCAGATGGCTGGTCTGGAAGTGGGGAAAAAGATCTTTGCCATTAATGGGGACCTGGTCTTCTTGAGACCTTTCCAGGAGGTGGAAAACTTCCTAAAGCAGTGCTTCCACAGCAAAGGTCCTCTCAGAGTACTGGTCAGCACCAAACCCAGAGAGTGAGTGGAAAACCTCTAGACTCCTATGATCCTATGATTTCATAACACCTGAACTATGTTGCCATACAGGCTATAAAGCCTGATATCAATTTAAAAAAAGAACCCTGCCAGATAAACATCCTTTTATTGATTAGTATCAGCTCGATATTTACTCCAACTCCGAATACACAAAACACTTGGAGCAGTGGCTGGAAAATGTTGGCCAAAATGATGTCTGTGTGTCTATCTGCTCCACAGAACTGTGAAGATCCCAGATTCCGCCGACGGATTGGGCTTTCAGATCCGAGGGTTCGGCCCATCTGTAGTGCATGCGGTTGGCAGAGGTAAGAGCGAACAGAGAGAACGGAAGAGAGAAAAACTGGGCTGGGCTATAGGAAGTTACTTTTGCCCTTTATCCTACTGTGTTTATGAACCTCAGCTGGATCACAGCTGGAGCTGTAGGTACAGGACCGGACTTGAGCCAGATTGAGCCTATCTATATATAAATAGAAAGACCGGCACAACTCTCGCTTCCTACTGTGTCTGAGGTGCTTTTTTTATCAAACATGGTGAGAGATTAATGAAAAAAGAAAACACATCCAGCTAGCACTGTCAGAGAACAAAAGATAGAAGAACATTGTTCGCTTCACACTTAACAGAAGCTACTCTCATCCAGAATGTGTCAGGATTTGTGCAAATCCAAATTCTGAATTTATCCAATTTATTTGATTATTTTAGTGGTGAGAGACCTTTTACTTGAAGGGTTTGAAGTCTGACTAATTCTGGTGGAAGTTAGCAAGAAGGCAACATTCTCTTATTATTTCAGCCGATATGTATCATTTTCGATTATCGGCATTGGCTGCTCAGATGCAGGGCATTTCTTTTGAAATCGCTGAGCACCTGTTCTATATTCAAAAAAAATATGATACCCAGTGCTCACAAATTAACCAGATTATGGTTAGAGTGTTTACTTTCTTTTTATTTGTATTTTTAAAAACAAACATATTTATTTGTAAAATAATATATACATATATATATTATATATATATATATATATATATATATATATATATATATATATATATATATATATATATATAATTAAATGACAGAACTAAGAAGTTCATATCTATAAATGTTATTTTTCTGATTTTTTTAATCAAGTTCAAATATTTTTTCACATTTATAATTTTTTTAATTATTCCTAATTATTTGAGTAAATATTAATACTAAAATTAATATTTATTTATTGACAGAAAGGATGCATGTGTAATTTATTTTCTTTAAATATAAATATAGTGTGATATCATATATATTGACTTTATATTAGCCACTGGCCACCATGCTCTCTAAGATATCAGCATCCAGCATCAAAACAACCTATATCGGTTGACCACAAGTTTTAACCATAGACTGGAAAAAAATATAGATGTAGTGTCCATGTAGGTTTCTGAAGAGCATTTTTTGAAGCCTAAATTTGGCAGAGCCAGTCGTCGCAATCTTGGCAGCGCGTCACTCCCGGATAACTGAAAATGGGCAAAGAGGCGGGACGTGGATGGAGCTGAGTTGCCTGGTTGCTGAAACCACGCCCACCTAGCTTGACCGTAGTGGCAATCCACCTGTCACTCAAGTGGCCACGCCCTTAATTATGCAGAACTTCAAGGCTTGATAAAATTTAAACGGATGTGTTCATGAGAGCATGAAAAAAATTCACCCTCCTCACAGTTGTCATGAAGGGTTAATGTTGTTTATATGTCTATGTGGGTTTTTTAAAAGTCTTTAAGACAATATGCTTTATGTGCAAATTCATAAGTCAACACTATTGTATTTTCTCTTTAATACTGCAGTGAATCAAAGTCTCAAAAACACGTTGTGACGTCACAAACTACCTTGTAACCAATCAGGTCAATGTGCTGGAGGGCTTTAGCATATCATTAGCTATTTTCTGAAGCAGGGGAGTCTCAAGAGAAGCCAGGTTATCTCTGTATATTTTTCTGCTGATATGAAAAATCGGGTACACTGTAAAAAAATTATTGTGATTTTAACGGTATTTTACTGTAAAAATGCTACGGTGAAAACACTTAATTGGTTAACAGAAAGTTTCCGTACTATATACGGTGAATCACTGTAATAGATCTAACCTAACATTTCTTTTAATTTTACAGTAAAATACCGTTAAATTTACAGTTTTTGGAAGTGAAAAAGAACAAGTCATTGTGTAATTTACAGTGAAAACCCGTAAATTGACATTCCCAGAATTCCCTGCGTGACACTTCGCATTTGATGTATTTTCATTGCAATAACTATGTTTCTTCTTTGTTTTTTCTAATCAGTTTTGTACATTAGGGTTTTATGTTACATCTGATGTTGTTAAATTTATGTTTATTGCATTTTTTTTTATTTCATGTGTTTTACCATGATGGTGTTTAGTGTTTGTGTGAATGACACTGAGCACCTTCTTTGTCCTCTTAAAAGCTGCTTGTGATGAGCTTAGATTCATCACGTGATTCTCATCACCACTGTGATTGGTGGTTGTCCGTATCTATCAAAGGTACATAACAGATATTAGTATTTCAGTAGGTTGGTAATTTAACATTATTTCAGTTAATGAAATATGTTTTTTTACCGTAAATTGTTTACAGTGTAAACATAATCATTACAATATAAACCTTTAAATTATACGGTTTTGAACTCTAAAGTAAAACATTTTTAATTGTAATTATTACATTATAAACCTTTAAATTTTACGGTGCTGTCCCTAAAAACCAAAAACGTTACTGCCGTATTTTTTACGGTAAAGTTCTGGCAACCACAGCTGCCGTTTTTTTGCTGTAAATTTTACGGGGATTTTTTTTACAGTGTAGGTTTAGCAATATAGAGGGTGAGTTATGCATATGTTGTATATTACGATGTTTTGATGAAATATATGCCTTTCTCTAAAGCGTTTCTAAGGATACTGACTGATACTGAAGGCAGACTGAGATGGCAAACAGGAACATGGTTTGTGTAACATTAGCAACACATTATTAGCTGTTTAATAATGTAGTCGAACAAAAGGATAATCATATTAATTACCGTAATGTGCCCGCCATTGTAAAGAGCACCATTTTGCAGCGTTTACCTCAGTAAGTTGCCCATTTGTATTTCTGAGCTTGTGGGAGTGAATGAAGCAAGGGTGTAGTTACATTCAAGCTATTTTAAGGCACGAATACATTTTTTTTTCACAGGACATTTTTTTAAATATGTCATTTTGGTGATCAAAGATGAGTTTTAAAGGATACAACTATTGACTACAGTACAGGGGGACTTTGGTCTACCATTTTTGTTAACAAGACTATGCTGATTTGTCAACCAGCTTTAGCTAGATTTTGCCAGCAATCAAACCAGCACTAACTAAAATAAATCGTAGAAGCTATGGCCATTTATGCTAGCCTAAGCTATTATTTTCAGCAGGGTAGCACCATAAGGATATGAGTTTCTCCTCCCACATTTCGAAGGTCAGGTGCTCCTTCAAGTGATTGCTGTTCATAAGCTCAGTGGGGAGTTATGATAATTATTACCCTGCCTAATGTGCTTGCTTGTTCTAAAAAATTGCTTTTGCCTGAGTTTCACTGTCTGCAGAAGTGAGAGAGCGTTTACTCAGGGGGAAAAAAGCAGCGTAAAGACTTCAGACCATGGAATGTGATTAGAGAAACAGGAGCCTTTTACAGAGGCATGCACTTTTAATACAGAAAGAGATATTCAGTATAAGCTCTGTGTTTGTTTAGGAGATTATGCAAACTCTATGAATATTTAGTCTCTCCCGTGAAACTTTAAATGTCGGCCTGGCCTTCAGATATCTTTTATAGGAACCACACATCATCTACAGATAAACAGCTCCTGATTTTAACTGATGTGTTTTGCTTTTCTGAAAATGAACTGAAGTCACATTCATTTCAGTTTACAGTACCACCTGCCGTAATGCAGAAAGTGGCGCCCTTGCCAAGTGGATCTGTCTGTGGATCCTAACCTTGGGGTCAAACTGTTTATGTGATTTGCTTAACTAGCATTGGGACGTGAACTATAAAAGAAGCGCAATCACAGAGAAAATCTTTGCCATTATTCATGCTCTGCTTATACATAGATTTAGTGGCTGATGGGTCTGTTTGTAAAAATGAGATTGAGTGTTTAGGAGATTTGTGATGATTTGTGTTTCTCCCTTACTCATTTGTGTAAACATGGCTCTGTTCCAAAACATACAACCTTACAATTAAGTGACCAATTTGGGATGCTTTTACATGGGCAACAACTGAATGTCAAACAAATAGTACCCCGCAAAGGAGAATCAATAGAGTTGCATGTTGCTAAGTTAGCATTTTGCCAGCTTGATGCTCTAGTTAACATAACATATTACACAGACAAATATTAAGTAAATTAGTACACAAATAGCACATTGCACAACCAGTATAGATTAGCCTACATGTTGCATGTTGTTAAACTAATGGCATGATACTGTAGTTAATATAATACGTAGCACGCACAGATATTAAGTAAAATAGTAAACAAATAGCACTCTGCAGAGGATATCAGTAATTAGCATGTTGCTAAGCTAACGGCACTATAGTCTCGTTAGCATATCATCATACTTCTGGTATAATGCTATTGTATTTTTAGAATTTGACCAAATTAGATTAGCAGACAAGTTGTCCACTTTTTCAAACAGCTGTTACCTCTCTTCCTGTTTCTCAAAAGGCACCGTTGCTGCAGTTGCCGGCCTTCACCCAGGCCAGTGCATCATTAAAGTGAATGGTATCAATGTGAGCAAAGAGAGCCATGCCAGTGTCATCGCCCATGTCACGGCCTGCAGGAAGTACCGGCGGCCCACACAGGTGAGAGTCCAAGCATCCCTCAGCCTCGCTTTAAGTGCTCTGTTCCTGACCTTTCTGAATCATAAATCTTTCTCTATAAGTGCAAAGCAGAACTCTTTGTGATCTGGTCTGGGTCATTATCCTACAATAACAGCAGTTATGGCTCCTTTCACGGGATAGAAGAAGGCCAGGAAGCTGGATGGGGGTGTGAAGGATATGGGTTGAGGAACGGGCCAGGCAGGCCTGTGTTGGAGGTTAATAAAGGACAGGCTTGGCACAGGGGGTGTGCTTGGCACACTGGCTGGACTCTGGTTTCCATCAGGCATGGAAAAAGAAAGCGAGGGGGTGCACACCCTCCTACTGAGCAGGGATTTGCGGCCCACCATCAAGAGGAGTCTTGTAACTCAGTTGGTTAAAACAGCGGAGGGAAATGTGAGAGACATTGACAGAAGAGGATGTGGGGTGGATGTGCTTAAGTCTGTTAAATGAATAAAGGCTGGTATATACTTACAGCAAAGTTCTTTTTCATTCTTTGCATAGGGGTAAAAAGAAGTTCAAAATTGGAGCAGAGGTATACTTTTAAGATATTGGGCCCTATCATACACCCGGCACAATGCGACAAAAGACACTTGCGTGATGCAATTGTCTTTGTGCTAGTTTCAGCCTGATACAGTTATCATTTTCACGTCCAGCGCCACGTTGTTTAAATAGCAAATGCAATCTGTTTCGCCCATGGGCATGCTGGTCTGAAACGAGGTGTGTTAAGGTGCATTGTTGATGCATTACTATTTTGAGGCAACTGAAAACGACTATGCCACTGACCAACAAAAACCTGGTCTGAAGTCAATGGCGCAGTATTTTTAATTTAAAGGGCATGTTAGTAATATGCGCCTATAGGCGGGTGCACAACGCGCATACACTCTGCTTATTACACACACAGGGACGCGCAGCAGCACACAAACATTTTTAAATATTAAAAAGAAAAATAATTCCTCTCTGGAGAAGTGTTCAATATTTCCGCCCGCAAATCCCGTCATGTAAATAGCGAATCTGCCATGGTGAGAGCGCAACTGGCTTTTAAAGGGAATGGGAGATGAGACTCTGATTGGTTTATTGCACATTACGGCCAAAACACACCCATGACACACTTTTGGACCATGTGCCTGGTGCGCCGACCGTTTTTTTTCATCGTTAAACTAGCAAAAGTGGATTCGACACGCCCTAAGTGCACGTGCAGCATGCGCGCAGATCGTTAAAATAGGGCCCGTAGTCACGTTAGTGACATTTGGTGAAATTTTGCTGACAAAAAAGGTCCATAGTCTATTGTCTATAGCAGTGGTTCTCAACCTTTTTTCAGTGATGTACCCCCTGTGAAATATTTTTTCAGCCAAGTACCCCCTAACCAGCGCAAAGCATTTTTGGTTGAAAAAAAAGACTTAAAACAGAGCACTGTGCCATCAGTGTCTGATTTATTAAACTTTGGAACAGATAAACGCATACAAAATTCAAACATTTGAAAAAAAATTACTATTTCGAACATTTTAAATGATAATAATCCATGACTAAATTTATTGCAAATATTTATCATCACTAAAATGTAGTGATTCAAACTAATGTAGTGAAAACAGTGACCATATTTCTGAAATGGAAACCGGGGACATTTCATATTTGAGTGGTCAAAATATCACTTAAATCTCATTTGTTTGATTATTAGGATTTTTGGTCTGGATTTAATACAATAAAAAAACACAAAAAAAACAAACAAACAATGAAAACAGTTATTGGTAAGCTAACCATTGTAAATAAGCAGTTCAAAACAATATTGTAACATGACTTAACAAAAACACATAACAAAAATAAAACATAAATATGATAAATAAAACTATTCAACAAATATTGTAACATTTTATAATTTTATTTAAGTTTATAGGCAACTATATAAATTACTTTTTTTACTTCAAAAGTTTTGTTACGTTTATGCTTGAAAATAATTCTTACTGTCCTTAATTGGTCTTGTTATTTAGCTTTTTAGGATTATTTTAAGCAGAAAGTATATGTATTCTGCACATGTTGGTTGCAAGTGTAATTGTTTGGGGTTAGGGTTAAGGTTTTTATATTGAAGTTATAGTTCAGATGTGTGGTAATCACTGCGTTGTGACTGCAGATCTTTTGGGGACAAAACAATCCCGCACCTTGTTGAGGCTCTGTTATAAAGCACATACAATATTACTTTAAATTAAAAACGAATAGTTAGTATGTTACTACCTTGAAAGCGACAACAAGGTTTCTTTTGATATTTGACGATAATGGCGCTCTGTCTGCTCTCGACTCGGTACGTTCTTCATGAAGTTGAAGCGGGCGGAGCGTGCGTTACCAAGTAGAGTCAGCGTAGCAGCTGTATGTTGGTTGGGCGCTTTTTTTCCAATATATCTGCGGGTTGTTTGGAACGAGCTGTAAAACGGGGACATTTCCGGGGACAACTCCAGTCGGGGACAGAACATTAAAAACCCTCACCCTATCGTTGATCCAAGTGATTGACAGGTGATGCCAGGCGGCATATGACAGGTTGGGTCAAACCATCCTGGTATGGGGGAGACTCTGGGTTTTTAGGATAATGAAATCGAATAGCCTACTGAATATAAAATAAATTTTATGAACTTATACTTATATTTTTCTGAAATATTTATTAAAGAATTATTTTTAAAGGATTTTTGCATGGATGCTTCTTTTTAAATATATGTAGGCAATAATTAAAAATCTCATGTACCCCCTGGAATGCCTTCACGTACCCCCAGGGGTACGCGTACCCCCATTTGAGAACCACTGGTCTATAGTGTAGCAATGTAGCACAGCCCACAATCAGCCCAAAATCTGTGTGGGAAATTGCGGAATTCCAGATTGCGTGGATTCCCGTTGAAATGACTGGATTTCGCCTTTGAAAATGGTAGAACAACAATAAATGTGACTGCACCTTTAGCAAACTTCTTGATGCATCCCACATGCTGCTGGGAACAGTGTTTAGATGAACATGTACATGTGCTGCTCGCTTTCATCTCAATAACAAAATAAACACACCATAAAAATGACAGCTGTTTTTTATGAGGAAACAGCAGTTAACAAAGCATCTGATCATGTCACACCAGTTTCACTCGAAATATATCGGCCTTAACGGGAAGCCATGTTCACATTCAGTGAAATAACTAACTTGAGGCCTTCAGTTAGAGCATGATAGTGCTACCAAAGTTAAGATTAAGATAAAAGTTAAGATTCTAGTTCCTTCTTTTGCTCTCATTTGTAAGTCGCTTTGGATAAAAGCGTCTGTTAAAAGACTAAATGTAAATGTAAGATGGTGCTACCACCATCTAAAAAAAACTATCTAGGCTATACGGGGTAGCATTCAGTTGCTGCTGTGTGCACATTGCACAATGGATCGGCGTCAGGGGGTTTCACAACGCATGACTTTACAATAGGAAGAATCGCCGACAACTCTGTCTAGTCCGCAAACTATGTTCCATAACCAAACACACGCGAGAACAACGTGAGATCACGCGTGCGTGAGACAGGAGTTTTCGCTCAAGACTGGAACTGTTATTAAAAATGATAGCCTGCAAGAAGCTTGCGATCCCAATTGTCTGTGCGCTGATTTGGAGCGAAAAGGAGAAAAAGAAAAAAAGATTATGTTGGAGGAAATGTTTGGGGAGACAGAGGGAGCAAGGATTGTGTGTTCTGGAAAGAGTGTTGGAGGTATAGTAAATAAATAATTTTACAATGTCAAGCTGTTGCGGCTGGTCAAGTTAATGTTTGTAACAATATTTTGTAGAACAAAATACTGATATTGTGGTCTATAACTCCTCTCCGAACTTCCCACTGCCCTGTGTCTTGCTCTCTCATTGGCTGTAGGTCATCGCCGATGTAATTTTCAGTCATAACACATTTCACACAGCAGGATTTGCAATCGCAGAAAGGGCCAAATATTTAGCATGCCAAATATCTCAAGTGTGTCTGCGACTCATTTTGCTGCAATTTCGCAAAAACCTGTCAGCGAGTGAAAATCAGGGCTAAAATTGTGTGAACTTTGCATTAGAGACAATTAATTGCTCAGAGGTTGATTTGTCATAACTTTGTTCTCAGTTATATTTTATTCAAGTATTTATCTTTTTCTCTCCTAAAATTCCTTTGGAGAAATAATAATACTAGGCTATTTTTTGACAAAGTAAACGTATAGAGCTATAAAATCTAGATAGCATTGCTCAGATCATATGTTTGCTGAGAAATGTTTAAATCTGCAGGAGAAACATGGTAGATTACCAGGGTTTTTTTCTTAGAGGGATCTTCTCCATTTGCTTTACATCGAGCCTGGTCGATATCTAGGGAAAAAAGAGGTTTTAGGTTTGTGTCCTGTGGGAGTGTGTGATAAACTTGTAATTCTTGTTCTGAAACCAAGTCTGAAAAGGTTGTTTTGTTGTTCCTTATTGCAGCAAGACTCCATTAAATGGGTGTATAACAACAGCGAGAGCGCACAGGAAGACCACCAGAGAACCAATCAGAAGCCCGCCGCCGGGGAGAACGGAGATGTGTTTGACTGTAAAGTTGAAGGTGCTGTTACACACACAAGTACACACTTTTTCCTCCTCCCACTCTAGCCTTGTCTTTTTCTTTGTCCTCTGAGACATTAACTTTACAAGTCTCACTTTAGTAGCCTCATGCAGAATTCACAGGACATGAAAACAACTCGTGTCTCATGGTTTATTGACAGCATTGATTTTTACACTTGTTTTTGTCTTTTGACCAAAATTTAGTTAATATTTTGTCACAACATATGATTTTTAGGGCTGTCAAGTGATTCAAATTTTTAATGTAATAAATTACATGACGTGCAGATTCATTAATTTAATTAGTCGCAAATTAATCGCACATCAAATTACCCCAAAATATACGTTAGTCATTATTGTGTTAAATGAGAAAAGCATCATTAAATCAACAGCCCTAATTATTTTATTCCATTTTTAATTTGATTTATATTAGTGCTACCAAATTGATTAATCGCGATTAATCACATCCAAAATAAAAGTTTGTGTTTCCATAATATATGTGTGTACTGTGTATAATTATTATGTATATATAAATACACACACATGCATGTATATATTTAAGAAAAATGTTATACACTGCAAAAATGCTTTTCTTATTTAGTATTTTTGTCTTGTTTCCAGTCTAAATATAGAAAAATTCTTAAATCAAGATGCATTTACTAGATAAGTATGACATAAAATATTTTTGGTGTTTTCTGGAAAATAAAATTAAAATGAAGTAAGTTTTTGCTTAAAAGAAAGCAAAATTATCTGACAATCGGGGTAAGAAAAATAATATTGTTTCTGTCTGAAATCGTTTCTTTTTTTCTGTCCCAGACAGAGACAATATTATTTTTCTTACCCCATTGGCAGATAGTTTAGCTTGTTTTAAGCAAACTCACTTCATTTGTGAAGTGACAGCACTCATTTAAATTCATTGTATGTATTTTTTTAATTGTATTTTTTAGTTAATTTTATTATTATTAATTTAATTATGGACAATTATGCTTTAAACTGACATTTTAGTTGACAATAAAATTATGAAAATGTGTCAAACTCTAACAGACCAAACCTACAAAATATAAGTTACATTTATACATAATAGTGGTATCATGCAGAATTCATAGGACAAGTAAATTACACATGTTAAAATTTTAAATTATTATCATGATTATCATATTATCACAATATCTTTTTCATCTTGACTTCATGATAATTTGTTGCAGTTTTGTAATGTTATTCGCTTCACCTTAAGGAACATAATAAAATATTAATGGGAATTGATTAGTATAGTTGTGGTGGACTTCTGTGTCAATAAATAGCAATAAAGATTTGAAGAGCTATTTAGTATTTTGTTATTAGGCAGGAAATAGATTGATGGCCTCTGGATGAGCTGCAGTCATCTAAAGATTGGCCTTGGATTATTAACTTAAGTCTATTTTGATCTGATCAGTCTGGTAACATTGAAACAACTGGTGTATTTGTGTGTGTTCAACAGAAGTCATGGACAAGTTCAACACCATCGCCATAATAGACGGAAAAAAAGATCACGTTAGCCTGACGGTGGATAACGTGTATCTGGAGTATGGCGTCATGTACGAGTATGACAGCACGGCCGGGATGAAGTGTCACGTCTTGGAGAAAATGGTGGAACCAAAAGGCTTTTTCAGCCTCACGGCCAAGGTAGAGTCACATGAGTTCCCACAGACACACACCAACCATTATCTCTGCTGTAGAGCACCAGTAAATTAATTCATACAGAAGCAGAGGAGACGACAGGGATTGTCTTGTACATTTGTGAGGGCCTCTTCACAGTTCACACATAACACACAGCCACTGATAGAAACTGACAGCATGAGTATATTAAACCAAGTGTGTGTGACAAATAAAAAATGGTCTTTACGACCCCCTGCTGCGTAATAAGAGGATAAACACTTTAAATCACAGTGCTTGTCGCTGTACGGAGACTAAGGAAGAAACTATTGTTCTTACAAAACGATATTTCTGCTAATTTTTACTCGTTTTGCCAGCATTTTCATTGGCTCCACCACAATTATAATTATTTTTCAGCAATGTTTATGATTTTCAGAATTATTCATTTAAAAAAAAAAATTAAATGTTAGGATTTACTTAAAAAATGCTATAATGTAGCTCTGATATCTAGAAAAAAAATGCTATAATGTAGCTCTGATATCTAGAAATTAATGAACACATTTACTGGAAAACAATGATGCAATGTGCAATATTACATCACATATATAGCTTTATTTTAAATATTTTAATTACGTTTTTAAAATATTTAAATAGTTAAATGTAACTACATTTACTTTCAAAAATATTGTAAAAATCGTACCGACTTTTTTTTTTTTACTAACTTTTGAACTATATATACTATATATATAAATGCTGTATTCATTTGGTCAAAAATACATATTCATATTATTACAATTTAAAATAACTGTATTATAAAATGTAATTTATTTCTGTGTATACTCCAGTCTTCAGTGTCACATGATCCTTCAAAAATCATTCAAATATGCTGATGTATTTCATATTATTGTCAATGTTGAAAACATTGCTGCTTAATATTTTTGTGGAAACCGTGATACATTTTTTTCAGGATCCTAAACTTTTGAACAGTATAAATATGATGTTACATAAACACATTTGCCTATCTTTTTTCGTTATCTATATGACGATCGTGTATTGTGCAGTTTAATATCGCAGAAATCTTGATCGTTGCTGTCAGATGTTTTTATATTCAGTCGTTCTCTAAATTTTGCAAGTGTTTCATGTGCAGTGTGCACATCTATCCGTTTTTGCAAGGGAGAGCAAGAGAAAGATACTGTTATGTGAAATCTGCTGTTGATTATTAATGTTTGCTTGAATATGCTTAGCATTGCATGCAGCATCCTGTGTGATGTCAGCTGTTCTGAATATCACACTTGTTTACAAATGAACGGCATATTTCCTTTCCCTAAAAGTTGATTTCTGAGATTTACAATCTGCGTTAATGAACCAGCAGCTGTCAGGCAAGACTGTTCAGCGTTCAGCAGTGGGGGCATCACAGCTTGACAGTGACATCTCAGAAAGGCACCTAATGGGACTCTGATGTATTGACATGTTCTACATATTAAGGCTCTTTTGTTTTTAATTCCCTTAACTGCCAGCAATTTCTGCCTTATTTCAAACATCTGCTTGGGTAGGTCTGCACTTCCTCTGAGAAAACTCTCTTCAGATGAATTTTCATATTTCAGTGCTGTTCGGCGATTACATGCAATCGTTATGGTCTCAGTGTGATCTTAAATTTCTTGTCTCCTCCACAGTCTCACAGGCAGAGCGTTCTTTCTCTTATGAGAAAGTACTTCTACCACCATGTGTGTGTAAATGTTCACTCTGATTGGTGCTGTACTTTGGTTTTTTTTTTTGTAATAAATATTGTATAAATATTGTATAATTTTGTATAAATATTTTTTTATTGCTCTATAATATTATACTTTGTTGCATAGACACAGCTGTAAAAGTGGTAATTCAGGGTTGTTATATTTTACTCAAACTGTTAGGTTCAAACAATCGCAAGAGGAAGGAATCAAAATCCAAGGATATTTTATCTAGATTTACAAACAGAAGACTACACATCACAGGAGAAATAACACAACTAAACAGCTTAAACTAGACTAATACCAGAACGACGAGTGAACCAAGACTGAGAATAAATAGGGTTTATATATATATATATATATTACAAAGCAAAAAGTTATAGCTAATACAATCCATAAAATGTTGAAATATAATTCAACCAATTAAATTACATTCATTCAAAAAATATAATTTATAATATAATATACACAGTTCTTCAGGCATAACATTATGACCATCTTCCTAATATTGTGTTGATCCAGCTTTTGCTGCCAAAACAGCCCTGACCTATCGAGGCATGGACTCCACTAGACCCCTGAATGTGTGCTTTGGTATCTGACACCAAGATGTTAGCAGCAGATCCTTTAAGTCCTGTAAGTTGCTAGGTGGGGCCTCCATTGGCTCGATTGGATTGAGATCTGGGGAATTTGGAGGCCAAGTCAACACCTCAAACTCGTTGGTTGTGCTCCTCAAACCATTCCTGAACCATTTTTGCTTTGTGACAGGGCACATTATCCTGCTGAAAGAGGCCACAGCCACCAGGGAATACCACCATCACAATTTGGCCTTTGTCAGACTCGCTCAAATCCTTACACTTTTTTTTTCCAACTTCTAACACATCAACTTTGAGGACAAAATGTTAAAGGGGTCCTGAATTGAGAAATCAGCTTTCCCTTGAGCTTTTGATATATAAAAGATCATGGTGATATAAGAATATCCTGGAAGCTTCAGAGCTTAAAACTTCCTTGTTAGTCAAAGAAAAGATTTTATAGACACCAGGCCCAGCAAACGATCGATTTCAGAATATGCCAACAAATATGCAATCGTTTGAGCAGCGTGCGCTGGAGCTGTGAATCAAACAGAAGAGTTTATCAGTGACTCCCGTTTTATTCAACGAATCTCTTAACTATATCACGTTTGCACTGTTAGTGAAGATGAAAGCATTCGTTAGTGTACAGAAACTGAGTTGCAATAGCGAGATTCATGCTGTGTGATCGGCTACAATGATCATCACTGCAACCTTTCATGCCACGATCTTAATATAATGCCATAGATCTAAATGTAATGCAACACTTTTCACGATTAGTTAACCACGAGAGCTGAAATAGAAAAAACGCGCTAAAAGAGAGTGTAAAACTATTTCAAATGGAAAGACGTTAGCCAATCACAGCAGTGGGTGTTTACACTGAAGTCTCACAGTGGACACGCCCCTTAAAACGGAGCAAATCAGGGTAGGAAAAAGGCCTTTTATTTATAAATTATGATAATTTTTGATGTAAAAAGCATTCTTACATTATAAGTGCACCCCAGGGAACATCATAAAACAATAAAAACATGCAGTTCATGACCCCTTTAACTTGCTGCCTAATATATCCCACTCACTAACAGGTGCCGTGATGAAGAGATAATCTGTGTTATTCACTTCACCTGTATGGCTGATCGGTGTAATATAATATAATTGTCACAGTTATGTTTAGTTTTCATGGACATTCAGTTTGTTTTCATTAGTCACATGTCTTCCTTTGTTTGATTTTCCTTTGTTACCATGGTCACATCATTATGAGTTTGTTCTGTTCAGCTGTGTTTCATTAATTTGTCTCGTTTGTGTTTGCTATATAAGTTGAACCCTCACATTCACTCTCTGTTTGGTCAGGTAACATGTAAGATTGTGTTATACTAACGCCTATTTGCCTGCTTTTAAGTATACCTGCTATTAAAATTTTGTTTAGAACTTTATTCATCTGTCTTCCTGCAAACTCTGAGTGACTATAATATAATAAGGGCTGGCAAACGATTAATAGCGATTCGAAAGGGAATGTCTCAGGTCAAGCATGTAACCATGGTTCCCTGAGAAGGGGAATGAGACACTGTGTCTCGCTGCCATGCTTCGGGCATACCTGGTCATGTCCCCTTCAGACAAAAATGCTGATGACATGTACTCTAGGTGTCCTTTTATACTCATGGTTGCACTAGAGTGACGTCATGGGCTGTCGCAGGCCAATGTCATTGTCGTGTTTGTTGGTCGTAACCTTAGTAAACATTCCTATAATGTGTCACAGGACATCTACTCTTGTTTAAGTGTAAAAGTTAGACTGTTTTTACAGTCATACAAGTATTAGGGAAATAAGGGTTAGATGCAGCATGTCCCTGCAATAACCACAATGGAACAACAAAATTCTGTGTTTGGGAAATGCATGCAGTGTTTATAACTCACTTGACCTAAAGCAGATTTGCACACTTAATTTTAATTACTAACAAATGAATGGTGGAACGCACATCTGTTACATGACCAAAGCATTTTTTTTTTTTTGCCAGAACTCACGCTCTATGTCTTTCTCTGTGTGGTTTGTCAGATTTTAGAGGCCTTGGCTAGGAACGATGAGCAGTTGGTGCAGACCTGCAGTCGACTGAGCTCCAGCACAGAGCTCATCCCAGAGGACCTGCAGACCAGATTCAGTGCCATGTGCGGCGAGAGGCTGGAGCATATCAATCGAAGAATCACCAATTACAGGAAGGTCAGCACAAATTGTGTGAAACACTTCTTGGGTCTGGACTGGTTAGTGCTGGTCTGTGGACCAGCATAGCTGTTGTTTCAACTAGGAAAATCTTAATGTCAAGTGATTTGTAATGCACAACTATGCAAAAAGCAAAACCTGGAAGTAAGAATAAATAGAAATATAAGAAAAATATCAAATGAAAGGAACCTTTAAACAGGCAGTAGATGCATAAAGTTTATGCTCCTCTTTTTCATGCAATGAATATTAATGGACTATAAAATAATGAAAGAAAAAAAGCACAATAATATATGAAATTTAAAACGGAATATTATTATTTATTATTTTAAGATAATAAAAAATGCCATAAAAGTAGCAGATATGACTAACGATTCCTTCCTTGACATTTCATTTGTGCATATTCAAATACGACACATTGACAGAATTTTATTCTTTTTGGTTAAACTATTAATTTTAGCTGTTATTTTTTAGGCTTGTTGACTAAATTTTGCTGGTTTTGCTAGCTACAAAAACCTAGTGGTGACGCCTGCACACCCACATCCAAAACGCAATTATATTCTGGTGTTTTAAGCAGACTGGATCTAACTCTGTGCATGAAAACGTATTTTGAATATTTTGATGCATTTCTTTGGTTGTGGCCTTTAAGAAGACTGCAGCTAAGAAAACTTAGTTTGACTTGTAGCACTTCTATTTAGGTTACCGAACAGGAAACCGTCCCACCCTGTCCTTTTTAACACCAGCTGGCCTTGATTGATGAAAATATGTGTGTCCACCAGTACCAAGGGAAACTGGCTTGTGCAAAATGTCATTTTTAATTTCCATCAGCTCCTTTTTTTTGGAGCAAGAAAGGGAAAATATGTCTGCAAGCATCTGACAGTTTCCCTTGTTTTTCCCTGTGATCTGATCATCCCACTCAGCATTGGATTAATTAGCCGTTGCTTCACCGGCTATAAATAGCTCTGAACATCCCGTCCCATTGCATAATTTCCCTTCTGCTGCGTTCTCAGTAGGGCCCCGTGAGAGGTCTGGCAGGGTCTGGACCCCGGACACGGAAGCTCCCTGTTTGTCAAAGCTAGCCAGGAATGTGGGAAGTCCGGTCTGAAGGGAGGCTATGTGTCCAGTGCAGCTGTAACCCATCCAGTGCACTCCGTGACCGCAGCCATACTCGACCACAACCATACAATTGTTATGTCATTCTTGGAAAAAGGCGAGGTTCAAAACCCTGCTCAAGGGGAACATTGAGGTCTTGTCAGATGATTAAATTACATGGTCCTGTGCCCGAAACCATAACTTTGAATGCAAGTTTAAGGGTTGTAATTTCAGGTGCAGTGTAGATCCATTAATGAACAATCCTACTTTGTAAATAAATTAACTCTGATTGATAGATTTTCTACAAGTAGTGCATTGTGTGTGGCCGATGTCGACGGACGTTCTTCTGCAATACACTGAATGATGGTGCAAACTGACAGCATTTGCATTTGATGAATGACGTGCTGCATAGCCCAACTTAAACCAGCCCATGGTAGTTTGCTTGGCTTAGCTCCCCCCAAGACTTTTTCTGGTGCTTCTGTTGTAAAGACAAAGCTGCTCATTTTGAAACATTTTTATTTAGTTCATTTTTATCAATATATTAAACTAATTAAATGTCATAATTTCAGAAGTTTTAATTGCTGAATGTTTTATTACTCAAGCATTTAAAGCTGCAGTCTGTAACATTTTTTTGATTATAAATTATCCAAAATAAATTTGAGTGTTCAAAACTATCTCCTTACCTTAGCCCGATTCACAACCAGGGTGCGAATTAAAGTGGGGTTTAAGGGGGTCTGACCCCCCTAAAGAAGGCTTGACCCCCCCCCTAAAGGACATCAAAATAAGTCTACCCATAATATGAAGCTTTACCTGTAAATATGAAGATGCATTTCTAGCTCTGACTGATTTTAAAGGGGGAATGAATTGAGAAATCAACTTTCCTTTGAGCTTTTGGTATATAAAAGTTCATTGTGATATAAGAATATCCTGCAAGTTTCAGAGCTGAAAACGTCCTTGTTAGTCAAAGAAAAGCTTTTATAGAGACCAGGCCCAGAAAACGAGAGATCTCAGAATATGTCGACCACTGACGTAGTAGGACGCAGAAGCACCGCCTCAAGCCCGCCCACCGACTCGTGAAGCTAAACGATGCGGAATCGATTGTAAACAAGATAGAGGTCGAGACGGGATTTGCAGACATATTGAGATTAAAACACAATGCTGTGCCTTCTATATTGGATCCGACAGGAACAGTGCAACACCACTTATGTGAGTAAAACATGTTTTTATATGTGTTAGTATTGCATTGTTACATATCGTTTGATATCTATTGATTGCATACCTTAGCACGCTGTCTCAGGCTGGAGAAGGTGTTATTGGTTAATTCGTGATCAGACTCGGACTTGTAACACCAGCTCGCAAAGCCCAAAGTCCCGGCGCTATATATGTGCTTTTCAGACGACACGTCTGTGTGTGTACAGTTTGCGGTTATATTCACTGATGATCGAGCGAAATGATACAGAAATAACATTCCAATCAATCGCGGGTGGATGAGAGAGGAATCAATTGTGTTTGTTTGATAAAGACATTTTGCGAGCCATGGCTGTGGGATGGGTGATTCATTCCGGTTGCCGTTTGCCATACGCTGTCACTAACAGGGGGAGCAGAAGCTCATTAAATATGCAAATCTTATCCAATCCTAGCCGTCAGCGTTTACTTACAAGTCTTCAGTGCGGCACGCCCATCAAAACCAATCTTTTTTCAGAGAGCCTCAAACCAAGGCAGAAAGTAGCCTATTACTTATTCATTATGATGTTTTTGAATGTAAAAAACACACAAACGTCATAAGTTGACCTCAGTGAACAGTATAAAAAAATAAAAAAGCCAGTTCATGACATCTTTTAATCGTAATTTTGGTCACCCCTGAAATGGGTCATACCATTAACATAAGTGTCGAATTAAGTACGCTATAAAATTGTGCTCATTCGGGTACGTGCTTTTCTTGCATGGATGAAGAACGTAATCAGTTTTAAATACATATAGCATACACAATTCCGTTGAATAATAACATTTGCCTCTTTAATGCTGTTAAAATGAATGTATGAAGCAAACTATTTGCTGATATCCTCAACTTAACACTGAAATAGGAGTGTACGTTTATCTATCAATTGCGTGCGAAAGTTGCATTCATTAGTTATACTTTGGTCATACTTCTAAGATGTACTACATGAAGTTCACTGGTGTGTTGACTGACAGCCCAGCCCGATCTCATGACAATTCGTACGTATTTTACGAGGTGGCTAATTCTTACAAATTTGTACGACCTGACTCGCACGAATTTGTACGATTTTTTGGTAAATCGTATGTATTTGACGAGTGGTCCAATTTGTGTGATTTCGTACGGATGACCTACCTCTAACGCCGCCCCTAAACCTACCCATCACTGCGGTTTAGACAAATCGTACGAATTCATACGAGTGACATTATACAAATTCATACAAATTAGCCTCCTCTCATAAATACGTACAAATTGGTTATGAGATAGCATTGGACAGCCACACATACTCCTCAAAACATTAGATTCATCCACGCTGAGGAGCCGTGCCAATGCAAAACCCACGTAAAGATAATTCCGCCAAATAACTGCAATTGCAGGTTTCAAACAGAGATGGCGACAGAGGTAAAACGTACGGACTGCAGCTTTAACATTACAGTTAATGGTTTAAGACTTTTTTTCCTGCACAGTTTAGTATCATCCATTGCCAGGATGAATAGGTGATTGATGGACTGGTGTATTTATAGTCTGTTTTGTATAGATTGAGCTTTTGTACACTTTTCAAATCTGAAGATTAAACTGGACCACGGCTTGATGGGAAAGTGCTGAGCGATAATGTACATTGCATTTTAGCATACCAGACTCAATCCAATGATATCCTGTGACTAGCCTGGAGCCAGGCTGGTTGAATCAACACAGTTTTTTAAGTTGTTTTTAGTACTGCAGTACTGGATGATTTAGATAAGAAAAACCAATAAGCTCTTGTTCATATTCACACAAAATATTAACTGTGTCTTATTCTAATCCATCTCTGCTCTCAGTTTTCACGAGTTTTGAAGAACCGGGCCTGGCCCACATTCAAGCAGGCGAAGACTAAGGTTTCCCCTCTACACAGCAGTGACTTCTGCCCCACCAACTGTCACATCAATGTAATGGAGGTGTCTTATCCCAAGACCACTACTTCCCTTGGAAGTGCCTTCGGAGTCCAACTGGACAACAGGAAAAACACTCTGGAGAAAGGAGGGCGCAATTCAGAGCAGGGTGAGTGAAAATATATTCCTAAATAATGTGCAACTAGAGACTGCCCATTATAGGGAGCAATGAGTTCATGTCTATTAGATTTCTTTCTGTTTTTTTGCTTTCAGGTAAGCTGAACCCCATGGTTTACGTCCAGCATAGTATCACCAGCATGGCAGCCCCATCCGGACACAGTCTCAGCAGAGCTGAAGGTCACGGTCTGCGATTCCTGCTACGAGAGGATGACCTGCTCATCCTGGACGCCTATCACAAACTTCTGACCAAACTCACCACTGTTGTCAAAGAGATGGAGTGCTACGCCGCCCAGATTCATGAGTATGAACATTTTTATTTGGTAATATCTGTTGTTACATGAACATGTTTGATATATGAATATATAGGCCTATCTGATATATCATAAGCCTGGCTCCGCCCTCCTACATACTTCCGCTCAATTTTCATTTTCCTTCAGTACTCCGTCTTGGACTGCGGTATATTCTTAGTTTTTCTCCGATAAAATTTTAACCGGTCCAATCAGCCAACAGAGGGAGTGGCTGAGAGCAATGACGTTGATGTCGTGCGCTAGTTTGAGTTGTAGTTCAGTAATGGCGGCGGAGAAAGATGCAAGCGAAGCCATTCATTCCGTTGAGGCACCGCTGCCGAATATCCAGAAGTTAAAGACGGAGCAAGAACAATCTTTGCTGAGTTTTGTTGGTGGCCATGATGTTGTGTCCCGGGAAAAGTTTGATTTCCAGCTCGCTCCGTTAGTGGTGAAGGAGTTGGCTGAAGCCCTATTCGGGTTTCTCGTGGGGTCGTAAGGTATTGTCATCATTTACAGTGGGGATTTTATTGCCGTCCGTCTCCTACCACCCACGTAAAAATCCCAGGCCGAATGACCTACTGTTTTTGACAAACACCAAGGTCTTGTGGTAATTTAATTGCTGTCCGAATCCACATTTCTGAGTTTTTAAGACTATATCACTTCAAAATTCACTGTTTATATCCTTTTTAACCACTGTAGAGCACCGTGCGGTTGCGCTTCGCTGTCATTTGGATGCATTTCTAGACTTGTATTTACAAGAGCAATATATTTCATCACCGCTCAAAAAAAAAAAGAAGAAAAGCACGTAAACATTTGAATTGGGCCGTTATTTACGGCAGCATTTATTCTTATCATACCAAGCATGTGACATTTTATTTACAGCATACAATCATGTAATGGACCACGTGAGAAGCACGATCACAAAATCTCTCCCCTCCACCGTGAATAAATCACAATCCGAATGCACGAGTTTCAGGTTTTATGGTGTGAGGTGGCGTGCACTTTTATTTTTTACGGACTTCCATGTGAGAAACAAAAGGCGAAAGGCGCATGACATACGTCACGACCAAACGTTAGCGATTGGTTATGGCAGATCCAGAGTGGCTCTTGGCAGATCCAATAGTTTTAAACTTCAACAGAGTTCCCGCCTTCAAGGAAGTAAACGCTTGTCAATGGAGAGTGTCCAGACTCTCTGTACAAATGAAATGTATGAGAGTCTGGTGAGACCTGGCTAATATATCATCATCAGGAGTGCTGGTTTAGCCTGGTACAACATCCGTATAAAAATCAATAGACATACTAATAGACCTAAACGGTCTGAAACTCAATTTTTTTTAAGTGAATCAAAAGTTTAGTTATCCAGTGTGACTGAATTACATGTTATTGCCCTTTGCTTCAAGAGAACTCTATAACTCAACAGTTTAACACAAAGAGAGCTGGATAAGTTGATCTTAAGATCTTTAATTGGAGGAGCTTTCACTGTGGTTTATGTATTTCTTTAATCTTTTACTGGTGGCTTTTCCTCTAAATTAACTGGTCTAAATGGTTATCATGCTTTAGCAACTCAAAAGGGTTAATTTCGTGAAAAAAATCTACATTTTCATGATCTTTTGAAATTACCTAAAATTCTTATGTAAATAGATAGATGACCGCAGACAATTTGTCACATTATTTAAGGATGGGGCAGCGGCAACCAAATTGGACCAGTTCACAACCCATGTCTTAAAGACATCATTAAAAACATTTTAATTTTACGGGCTACTGAGAGGGTAATAAAAAAAAAAAAACCTACATTATGTCGTATGTGTTGGGGCAAAACAATCTTGGCTAAGATTAGGGATACAGTGATGATGTAAACACACCCCGATCAAGACTATTAGGTTAGAAAGTAAGTGATAAAAATGATTATTATTAGTATTGTTGTTATTATTAATAATATTATTATAAATATATATATTTTTTATTTCTACATACTGTATGTTTCCTAATAATAATAATAGTAAAATAATAATTTCCTCTGTTTTGTTCATTTTTATATTTTGTTTGCTAACTAAACTAAATTAATTAATTTAATTAATTAATTTGTTACATTTATATAGCGTTTTTTCTAGGCACTCAAATCGCTTTACATAGAAGGGGGAATCTCCTCAACCACCACCACCAATGTGCAGCATCCACCTGGATGAAATTACTGAGATGTTAACAAGATTTATTATTATTATTATGAAACAAAAACAGCTTTGGTTTAATGTTAACTAATTATATTTTAACATTTGAAGGTTAACTTATTTGCAGCGATATCAACACTCCCTTGACTATAATATTTTCTCAAATGTGCTTTTTAACTTTATTATTTATAAGATGTTAGCAAGATTTATTTAGCTGGATTCCAAATCAAATGACGTCAGAAATTACGCATTTTGTTCCCTGATGTGACAATTTTTATGACTGTTAGAGTCTCTATGGGATGTTAGCAACTGTTTAATCTTTGTGCGTTTCACATGACCCAACATCTGGAATTTGCATTATGTTCCTAATTGTTCTTTTCTCCAACAACTACATATGTTGTGTGTGTGTGTGTGTGTGTGTGTGTGTGTGTGTGTGTGTGTGTGTGTGTGTGTGTGTGTGTGTGTGTGTGTGTGTGTGTGTGTGTGTGTGTGTGTGTGTGTGTGTGTGTGTGTGTGTGTGTGTGCGTGTGCGTGTCTGTGTGTTGGACACACTTAAGCTGAAAGGGGGTGGGTGGGATACTTCCTGTCTGAGCTGAGCTGCTGATGGTTTCATTTTCTGTAATCACATTAACACCTTGAAGGAAATGGGACACTCTGAGGTCGGCCGTCGTATTTCAAAATGGAAATCTGCAAGAATAAAAAAAATGTTACAAGATAACTGAACTCAGGCAGTACACTGTAAATGTCACTCACTGAGTAATTTGCAAAGTGGCATAAGTGCCTAACAAGAACTCCTCTCGTGTTTCGTGTTACGAAACTCCTCTTTCTCTGTCCCTCCCTACTTTCCAATTCTAGTCTTACTACCTTTAGTTTAAATAAAAAAGCATCCATTATCACTAACAGCCTTTGAGTTTTCATAATTCGGTTGAAATCACATAGTCAGATCCTCTGTGGAGTGTGGACACGATGGCAATTCCAGCTTTCCAGTCTTGATCTACAGTGAGGATGGCACCTTTCACTGCTGCTGCCATATGCTTGTCAGTGCCGATTGCTGGCTGAAGGTCTGTGAGTGTGCTTATTGGCAAGGCCGTCCTTGATCTGGTGGGGAGATAATGACCTTCCTCACAGCCCCTGGGCAAGAGAGAGTGCTGTAATGACTGCCTGGAGGTGGTTGTCTTGTCAGACAGCCATCCCTATCATGCAGCAATAATGGGGCAAATAGAAACTGAGTATCTCATTGGGGCCACTTCTGGAAGCCTCTGACTCCACTGTGGATTAAGAAGTGCATTGATCTCTACAGTTGGAGGGGATGAAGAAAAGGCTAAGAAAGCCAAAACATGAGGAGATCAGAAGTGGATGGTTTCAGATGGACTTGTGCCTGGTGTTTGTTGGTATTGTTTAACCATTTTAAAGGGACAGTTTACCCCCCAATTTTTTTGTTTTGTTTTATCACCTTTGTGTTGTTCCAAACCTGCATGAATTCATACGACTTTATCTTTTGTGAAACACAAAAATTTGCAAGATTTCTCTAGATTTCTCTTTTGTTCATAAAATGAAAGTTAATGGGGTGCAATGTTTTTTGGACCTCACTGACTTTCATTATATTGAACATTTGAACATCTAGAATGTGATTTTAAAATTATATATTATGTACCTGGAAACGTGATTTCCGTACCTGGAAAGGTCATGTAAATGACCTTAAAATCTTAATAAAATCTTAAAACATCATAGGTATGTTTATAATGAATATACATTTTACAAGTTACATGCTCTAAAAAACATATTTAGTAGACATTGTGGATATAATTTTCAAAAAAAAATGTCATCAATGTCCATTGGATCACAAATGACTATGTAAAACTACTAGGATTATTCTAATTAAACTGTATACAAACGAAACGCGTTACTTACAGTTTACTGGGTCCTTGCTGGTTCCAGAACAGTTAGCACAGCCTGATCTTGATCTTAAAAAGCCATCATTTTGCGACTGTTCTCAAACCAGTCGCTGGTAAAATGTACGGTTCAAACACGCAAGTCAGCACTTACGTGACTAGGATGTTCATTAAAAATAAACGGAATCCATTTGTCTCTGAAATCGGGATCCTTCGGCAGCTTATGCAGAGATGATGTTTTTCCACAGCCAGGAATAGCACAAGGTCTGCATTGCACCACAATCTTGTTATTATCACAATCTTATCATAAAAAAACTGCGTTAGATCCACTCGCTGCTCATCGACTGAACATCAGTGGGCGGGGACAATGATGCAAACAAAACTCCTACCAAGGCTTTCCAACTGACAGCAATGTTATGGCCATAGAGGCCGATTATGAACTTTCCGTGCTTCCAACAGAGGCCAACTATGAACTTTTTGTCTGCCATATCACGGCCATGGAGGCTGGCACCGAACCTTGTGTACTCCCTGGCCCTGCTCTGCGCTGGTCCCTGACTCCTTGTCATTGTGCCCAGCTCCACTCCACCATGGTGGTCTCCACCTACACCAGTCGTGGTGGTTTCCCGCTCCGCTAGCTCCGCCGTGGTTGTCTCTGTCGTGGGGGGGGCTCTGTCATATGTGCTCTGTGTTTTTGTCTCTGGAATTTTATGTTACTTCCTGTCCTGAGAGCCATGTTGTAGTCCTTTGTAGTTTTTTCCTTTGATTGCCTTCCCAGATGTGTCTTGTTAACTCATTATCTTGTTAAGCTTGTTTACCCCTTTGAATGTATAGTCCTTATGTTTCTCTTGTTGCTTTGTCAGTTGTTGAATGTAATGGTTGCTGTTCTCTTTGTGGTTTTGTTCCTTTGTTTCGCATGGCTTTTTCTCTCGCCCATTACAAATACATGTTCCTAGCATTATTAAAAATCATGAATCAGTTAATTATTCCAAATGCTTTGCAAATGGGGTTTTACTGATGACTTTGTGATGGCAGCTTTTCTTCAGACAGCTTCATTTTTTTCTCAGAAGAATCAAATAACATTTCAGCCATATGATGTATATCCATAAGTCCCATATCACAATCTGTTTTGCTCTGGCTTTGGCTTTATTTCTATACTGTCTTTCTAGTCCAATGCAGATGTTTCAGATCTATCTTGTCAGATGTTTCAGATAGTGATCTCTTTAGTATTTGAACGTGTGATTTGACCAGAAGTCATACTCTGATTATAGTTGAAAGTGCTGAGTCAGCTGCACGACATTAGCTGAATGTAAAGAGCCTCATATGTCACATGAAAGCACTCATGTATAAAGGACCGAAGGCAGAGAGACCCGAACCAAGATCTCCCCCGCAGAGTCTCATCATTGTTCCCCTCCTCTATTTCTTCACACTTTGATGCTCTGTGCCCCTCGAGGCCCCATGCTGCGCTCATTTCCTTATTAAGCTTCAGCCAATAGCAACAGTGGGTGCTCTTTTCTATGGCGACAGAATGGGACTTGATGGTGGTGACCAGTCTGCTTTACAAGGATTCCCTCCTTGTAAAGCAGACTGGTCGCCACCATCAAGTCCCATTCCATTGTAAGTTGATTCCAGAAATAATCAAATCCCTTATTCCGAGGTGGTGGGAATTGAGAACTCTTAAAAATATTGATGATTCCATAAAGAACCTTTAACATTCATAGAAACTCTTCATTGCACAAAAGCTTCTAGCGGAAAAAGCTTCTTTAGATAACTAACATCTTCAAACTAAGAGAAAAAAAAATTATTTTAGGAACTTTTCATTAAAAGGTTCTTTAGGGTAACCTAAAATGGTTTTTCTATAGCGTCACTGTGAAACTCCTTTTTGGAACCTGTAGTTCGTTGTAGTACGCATTTATTTTTTGAAACATTCAAATAAAGGCATACGTGTGAACGCGTTGCTGATTATTACCTTTCATTCACTTAAGTTAACTCTTTCCCTACCATTGATGGAATTTTCCAGCTTTCCGTGTTTTCACTGTTATGCGGTAGGGGCGCTATTACAAATCTTCTGAGAGAGTAAATCTCCTGAAAACGCAGGCGAAAAAGAAGCATATAAATCAAAACTGCCTAAAGTTACTGAATGAAATGTTGACCCAATGTCGACCCAGGAGCTATAGGACTGTGCAACTTTGGGGGTGTTGATGGACTCGATCTACTCTGATCCAGGCGTAGTCTTTGTCAAAGACAGAGTTTGTCTTTCTTATTTTTTTCTATTAAAAAAATAAAGCGAATCTCAGTGTGACCTTTCCTCACAGACATGAGAAATATCCAAATGTTTTTGCGGGGTGTTGAAGCAGAAGTAGTGCGCTTTACTACATGACATTGAGGCACCGGTGTGATCACTTGCATTTTTTTCCTGACAACAGCTGAAACAACTTAAAATACTCCATCAGTTTTGGTCATACAGATAAGAGTAATACATCATTCCAAACTGTACATTTCATTTCTGTAAACTCACAATAACAAAATGTTGTGCCTTTGTAAAATAAAGAAAACAAACAGGATGCGCTTTCTACCGTCTTGGTTTCTATGAACTTGCTTCAAAAAATAAACCAAAACTCAATTTAAACTTGCCTCACAGACATGAGCTATATCTATAGAAAGCTTCAAACGATTGTCAACCAATTCAAGTGGAAAACAAATATTCTCAGATTATGTAATCGGTATGAATCCTGCATATAGGTGTGTCCACTACTGCGGAGATGATGGGTCAGCATCGCCAGTCAGCAAAAATAAACTGAAACTCTGCATGAACTTTCCTCACAGACATGAGAAATACATCTATCTAAAGCTTGAAATGTCTATTTTTAAATGAACTGATTCAAATGGAAAACAAATATTCTCAGATAACATTATGAATGCTTAGGCTATGTGTTATATATGTGCAATTAAAGGCTCATTATTATTTATATGGCTAAGCCTAAAAACCTATTCTAGTAGACCCCAAAAACTAAATCAAGACTGTAAAATGGCATAATGAAGAAGAAGAAAACAACAGCGAGGAGTCGATTCCACAACCAGGAACCTGAGTCGGTTTCTGAAAAACTCTAAATCGAACAGCCCTAAACTGCATAGCTGGAGAACTTGGGCAGCTTGAGACGCCTTCAGGCCCTCTCACGAGCGAGGCATCGCTGGAAAGTTTCCTGCGTTTCTCACTCAGAGAATTGGTTTGGGTTGGAAATGACTTGAGGTTTTGTTTATTGTTAGGATGAGAATTAGAGTTACGGTTTGCGCTCACAAGGGAACATATTCCACGAAAGTATGTTTATGTGTCCACTCTCATTAAAAGAACCCTGAGGGGTTTGTCTGAAACTCAAACAAGGCTTGACATGTTAGTGTGTTCATGTGTGGAGAGACTGGGCCTCAAAGCCAGACTGAAAATATGACTTAAATGTCCCCATGTGTGAGAATATGTTGGCCAGCATCGTCAACATTTTCTTCACCATTCTCCTGGAGGGGAACAGAGTTATGACTGCTGACACAGCTGTATATGCGTGTTTTGATGTTATTCATATTTAGAGGACCTTTAACTTGCTTGAGTTGTTGTCCGGAAGCCAAGCACAAACAGGTTGTGATTTTGTTTGGCTCTGGTCATCCTCACACATTCGACACTCTGACATGCTGTGCCCGATTCTCCCAAAACATGTTTGAAATATAACTTAAAACCATACTAGGAAATGGGAAGTTGTTTGAGACCCTGGGATACACAGGATAAAACAGATGCAAATTAAAGTTGAAAATGCAATAGAAAAATACACAATACAAAGGAAATGAACCACAATGCAACACAGAAACCCACAACATAATGGAAATAAGCCACAACACAAACACAAAACAAGGAAATTAATCCACAAACAACAGGAATGAGAAAATAAATAACACAAAATTAAAGGTATAGTATGCAATATTAAAGTAATTACTCCTCGGACTCTGCATTTCAAAGTAGAATAACTGGCTGTAGCATTGTTTTTGGGAGAAACAAGTATGTGAAGGTCGCACGTATTTTGCATTTTAATGCTTTATTCAGTCAAAAAATTATAATAATAATAAACAGCACCTTTAACAGAAAATAAACATTTTTAAGAACACTGCATTTTTACAGAATAAGATACAGTACAACAGTTTTCATATTTTCTCTTTTTAAATTTTGAAATTGATGTTATGCAAAAAGATGTATTCATATGATTTGAAGTCTCCTGTTATAATTAACAGCTGTTTTATCTCCATTGCAATATTTATCACACACAGTGTGCCTCATTTATCAATCTAACATAGAAACGATCGCAGATCCGAATGCAGAAATCATCTTATGACAGGGTTCATGTGTGATTTATGAAACATTCGTATGCTGCCAATCACATCGTACGAATGATCATTCTGTCATGGGTGTGTGTAGGAAGGAAGATGAATCTAGTGCAAACTGGAAGTTATAATCAAAGTGAACAGGAAGACAGACATGACGACTCCACCTCACCAGAGGTGGTCTGAGGATGAGCTGAGGGGCAGACAGGCAGTGGTAGAAGAAGGGCTGAGAGATTGAAGATGGGAGGAGGTGGGAGAGGGAGGCTGGGCGGGATTTTCTCTGGACTGGGGACTAGTGATGCACCGATCATGATTTTACAAGGCCGATTCCGATACTGTTTTTTATTTATTTTATTTTTTTACACAATAAAAGAACGAAAGTATACATAACAAGATGTTTATTTGGTATTTAACAGGCTAAATTGGCTTTTGGCTAATGAAAACAAGTCCGCAATCTGAAATTAACGGGACATTGAATTGGAAATGAAAAGGCTGAAAGGTGAAATTAAAGGCAACAACTGCATATTCTGCAATCCAAACAAAGATGTTACTTAAATCAGCATTTGTTTTTAAATTCAGTGTAAAGAAAAAAAGTCTTTACCAGTGAAATTAAATAAAACCAAAGTATATAATTGTTCCAAATTGTTAAATCAAATAATGTTTAGTGCATCGAAAAAAACTAAGATGCTACTGCAGGTGCTTTTTAAATCAAATTAAGTCAATGTAATTTTTATGTAAAATAAAAAAAGATCATCCTATACAGAACTGATAGTATTTCATTTCAAAAGTGCATGCATGTTCTTCTTTAGGCTACAAAAAGAAGTATTTCGGCTTTGTCACAAGTTAGTCTGTTTCGTTCTCAACCGATCCAACACGTGAGAAGCTGAGCTGAACAAACGCTCACTATCTGCGCTTGTGCAGGGCGTAGAGAGGTAAGCTGGCGCAACTTCAGCTTGCGCAGGAAAGCGGCTCTTCATTCCCTTCAGCATCTCGTCTCTTCCCTCAGTTCTCCAGTTTCCGTTTGTAACACAGTGACATGTTCGTGTTCGCGAATGATTGCAATATAGGCGCGTATGTGCACGCGGGCACACTTCCGGAAAAACAAAAAAAAACAAAAAAATATTCGCCAGAAAAATACAAAGAAAACCGGTTCCGGTTTTTGGCCGGTCAACCGGTGCACCCCTACTGGGGACAGGAGACTGAGTCCTCTCTGGACTCGGGACGGAGGAAGTAGTCCTCTCTGGACTTGAGACAGGAGGCAGAGTCCACTCTGGACTGGAGACCGTACAGGACTGTGGACCGGGACAGGCGATGCAGGCGTGGCAGCCATCTTGGCAGGGGTCAAGGGCTCAGGGGTGGCGGCGACCATCTTGGCCGGAGACTAGGGATCTGGCGTAGCGGCAGCCATCTTGGCCGGAGACGAGGGCTCTGGCGTGACGGCAGCCATCTTGGCCGGAGACAAGGGCTCGGGCGGCGGCCATCTTGGCCAGAGATGAGGGCTCTGGTGTGGCGAGCTTGACGTCACGCCCTAGAAGGGCGGTTTCGACGGGATGAAACACTGGAAGGATGGTCTCGACGGGAAGAGACTCTGGAAGGGTGGTCTCGACGGGACTGGACTCTGGACAGAGACAGGGTGTTTTCTGGACCGGGGCGTGAGGCTCTCCAGACACCGGATAACCGCTTCTCTCCAGCTCAGTCCAGTGGTGTCTGGGAGGTCCACGGAGTGATGGTAATTGGCCCCGATCCAGAACAGAGTCTTTAGTTTCTCATCCTCGAGTGCACTCGTGAAGGCTACACCCACAAAACTCTGAATAAAAGAAAAAATGTTTTGGCTCTCCTGAGCTAGAACGATGATTTTGATCCCATCGTCCATCTTGGGAGGTCTGATCTTCTGTCACGGGTGTGTGTTGGAAGGAAGACGAAGGAAGATGAATCTAGTGCAAACTGGAAGATTTAATCAAAGTAAACAGGAAGACAGGTACACACCACTTTACACAACAGAGATCAGACAAGGACTGAGAGAAAGGGGAGAACTAAATAGCAAACGGCAACGATATAATAAACAGGACACAGCTGGAAGGAACTTAACTAATGAGGGTTACCATGGGGACAGACGAATGGCGGGAAAACTGAACAAGGAAACGTGACAGGAAGAAAACACTGAAAGTCCATGACAAAACAGAACATGACGGTTGACACATACTTTGATAAATGTGGCGGCTAAAAACAATTGTCTTTTTATTATATTACGCCCTTCAAAATTCACGGTTTAGAAGCCTCGCCCCTAGAGTTTATGACATGGAGAAACACAACACGGCCAAGAAGAGGAAGTATCTCATGAAAGAGAAATTGATCTTATTCCAAAAACACCCGTTAACCTCGTAATTGCAATTCTCCACCAGATTTACTATACTACGCTCAAGTTCATGCTAATTCAAAAACTTGCGTACATGAGCTGAGACATGACGTGAGATTTGATCGTAGCCACCGCACGTCCACATTGATAAATGCCAAATTTTGCATGAAAACAGCCATACGCCCAGTTTCATAAATGAGGCCCAGTGTCTTTAGCAGATCTAGCCAATAAAAAGAATAGCTTTTTCCATTTTACCAAGTTGCTGTACGTTTAATGTAATGTCCATTTCTGTGATCAGCACATTTTTATTTAATTTTATTTAATTTTTTTATTTCATTTCATTATTTCCCCCGGACAGTTGGCCAGTCCATCAAAATATATATATTATTTTATTTAATTACTATTTTTATTTTCAATAATTTATTTAGTTGTGTCTTATTTTGATTTACGGTATGTATGTTAACTGCTAGTATTTATTGTCTTAATCACCTCTGGTTCACTGTAACAGAGTCACAGGGATGTGTCTTTCCCTCGGTTTATGTGAGTCGTGAAAGTGTTTCTGGAGGTGTAGATTCTGACTCTTTTATTGCACATAGATTGCAGTGTGATTAATGTGTGATTTATCTCTATCTGGTTCTCTCTCTCCCTGTATTTCCCACAGTTTGCTCTCCTCTATCACACATCCAACCGGGTCTGAAGGGAAGCCTACTGAGAGCTACATTTCTGCTGAGAATGAGAGTGAGAAAAGTGAACGCAACGGGAAGAAAGTGTGTTTTAATGTGACCGGAGACGAGCAGGAGGACTCGGGTCATGACACTATCAGCAACAGAGACTCCTACAGGTGTGGTGTCTTACAGTATACAGAATAGTTATGTATTGCTTTATGTTTTAATATATGTAAGCAATGAGGGACGAGAGGCAGTGCTTTATTATGAATAGTCTTTGTTAGGCACAACTTTCAAAAGTTTGAGGTCAGTAAGTACATTAATACTTTTATTCTGCAAGGATGGAACAGATCACAAGTGACATTAAAGACTTTTACATTGTTATGAAAGGTTGTTAAAAATGGAGCAGTTTTTCCACAAAAATATAACTGTTCAATAATAAGAAGAAATGTTTCCAAATCAGCATATTAGAATGATTTCTGAAGGATCATGTGACACCGAAGACTGGGGTAATGATGCTTAAAATTCAGCTTTGCCCTTTTTGGAACCAAAACGGCCATTACCATATCTGAATTTCAGCTTCAAAGGCTTCCTCGGTACTTGATACACGGTGATACGAACATTAATGATGGTGTTGATTTTACCGTATCAATTGGAGCCTGAGTTCTAATCCTTCGGAAGTGATCTGCTTTCGCAGGAAAAAAAAAACTTCTTGACATGTCGACAACACAAACCAAACTCTTCCAGGCCTCAGCTACAAATACAGTATTTGAAGGCATGGCAAAGTAGACGTTGTTCGCGGGCAGCCAATGAAGACCATAGAAGGGCATATTTCATAATTTGTTTGTAACGTCATAATTTATTTGTAACACATGAATGTTCATCTGATTGCTTCCAGCGATTGTAACAGCAACAGGAACTCCATAGCGTCCTTCACCAGCATCTGCAGCAGTCACTGCAGCTCTTATGTGCACAGTGACGAGATGGACTCAGGTAACGCAACCAGATATCACCCTTCACACATCTGACAACACAACACCATTGTTAGTTCACCCCCGTGATACATCCTCCATGACTCTAATCAAGTTTGGCAAGAGCTTGGATATGCCTCTCAGACTGATTCTTATCTCGTCGCTGCACATCAAGCACGCATTTTCCACTTAGTCAAACAGAACCCGCCAAAACATAGTGTCTGCCAAGTTGACGGCCATTTGATGCTTACTGCTGAACAGATGGAGAAAGAGAAGGACAGGAAAGACTGAGAGGAGTGGAGAGACGTATTTGCATTGTTATGGCAATACCGCACTAATGAAACTAATGTGTTGAGGCTCTGTGTTAAATGTGTATATCCTCTAATGATTACCGCTTTACCCTCTCTCCACACACACACACACACAATCACAAACAGGTGACGAGATGCCGACCAGTGTGTGGATATCTCACGACAAACAAAAGAAGCTGCATGGCTTCCTGGAGCATCTCTTCAGTCAGGTGTGTGTTTGCTGTCACGTCCAACAAGTTTATACATCCATGTATTGTAATGTAGAGCATTTGTTCATGTGAATTGTATAAAAAGTTGGTGTCTGTGTATGTATATATATATATATATAATGATAACAACAACAATAATAATAATATTAATAACAGTGTTTTTGTATAGTTTTATGTATATTAATTGGTGCTGTCAATTGATAAAAAGAATTACTAATTAATCACACATTTTTTTCTGTAATTATTGCGATTAATCACTCCTAACATTAAAGTTTAAATTATATTTTTATATTGTAATACTTTCACATTAAATCTATAAAATAATGTAGAAACAACATTAAGACAGTATATTTAAATATTTGTTTAATGGCATCTTTTTATTTTTTTATTACTTGAAAGCTATTAATTTTAACATTTAATAGGCTTTAAAAAATATAACACATTTTAATTTAATTTATTTGAATTAAATTGAATTAAAACATTCTTCACATAAACCCATTGTAATAAATGTCACATTTAGATGTGCATTTAATATTTCAGGGCTTAACGCTAAGAGATTTTTCTGAGTTTTACCTGCCCTGCAAGTTACTGTTTTCGTTGTTTTTGGCCATTGTAACTTTGTAAGTTATCAAAACACTTCACAGACTTCACTGCATACCATTATAAATGGAATATAGATTAATCCTTATTAAAGCTGCAAAAGTTATTCAGTCTGGAGCAGTGAGTGATTTTTTTTTGTTTGTATTTAGTTCTTTGATTAACATTAATGACAGACAGCAGCTGTCAGAGTACTGAGAGTAAGAACCCAGATGCAGAATGAGCGGGGGGTGAAATGTATTAACAATATTAGACAGCACAAGAATGGTGAGACAGGAACAAAGTCCAAACAATAGGGGTAGGACACAATGGGAGAACTGGCTGGTCAGGGTTGAGACAGCAAGGATGTGATGGCCAACGATGGAGACAAGGCAGCGGCTCGGGGAACCAGGCTTGACAGTTGGTGATGTGACTTGCCGTAGAACCAGACTGGTAGCCAGGCCAGGAGAGTCAATGACCAAGGTGGGACAGGATGCGGGACAGGAACCACCACAAGACAACACACTAATCAAGACAACAAGAGATAAACAAACGAGCAAAAAAAAAAAAAAAACTCTGAATAGGGGAAATGCAGCTAAGTATCTGGAATCCAAAAAGCAAATAGAAGAGAGATGAATATAAAACTCAAAATAAACTATAACAAATAAGAGAAAAAGCTAAATAAATAAGTACTAGAAATAAATGACTGGAACTTTAAACGAGATAAAAACAAAAATGCAACCTAGCAGGAAACAAGAGAGAGAAACAAAATCAAAACTAGAGAAAAAAAATAAAAAATAAGGCTGGGGCAAGATTAGCCAGAATAGAGGCATAAAACAAATGCACACAACAAACCAGGAAGGACGAGAGGGAAAGGAGCTCAATATAAAGGGAACAGCACATGAGGATCAGGTGAACAGAATTAAGCAAAGGAGGACTAGACAAGGACTAAACAAGGGGGCGTGGTAAAGGGAAACAAGGAGGTGGGACTAGAGGAACACATGGCCAACACAAACAAAGTCAGAGCCATGTGGTCAGACACAAGACAAACAAAGAAACATTGAACAGAGACCCTGACAGCAGCAGGTTTATAAGGCTGTTGTCACTTTAAGACCTGACGAACATGATGTGAATCTGACAAACAATCTGACAACTCTTTGTCCTTTCAAGCCAGCCGCTTCACAGACAATGTGCCAATACAGATTTTAGTTCTTTTTTGCGTCTTATATAGTTTTTAATGGTTAAATATTACATTATAATTAATAATATTATAACATGAATTATAACAACATTATAATCACCAGAGGTGATGACAAAAAAATTAATGATAACATGATCATATAGCCTACTGTAGCGCAGTCAAAGGATGACAGAAAAAAAGGATGATGTGTTAATTGCGTTAAATATAAATTGCTTGCGTTAAAATGTTAATTTTGGCGGCCCTAATATTAATACATTTAAAACTTTTCAAGCTGTATAAATTAACATTAATGTATTGTTATGAACCCAGTATGCCTTGCGAGCCTTCCGTGACAGTATTCATGAATTTATATTTATTTATAAATGAATATTCAATGAAGTTCTTGATACCTTTTTCCTTTTCATTTTATCCTGTTGTAAAGTTTTTTTTTTTTTTTTACATCTCCATTATATGGTCTGGCAGTGTGACATGATTGCAGTGCAAATTTTACATGTTTAATTATTTTTATAAAAATAATTAATAATCATTTTAATAATATGTAATATTTTAATTTAATTTGAATAATTTCATTTTTTTTTTTTATAAAGCAAAAATAACTAAAGTTTACTATTTCATTATTCTTTATAAAAGTATGTAGTTTTATTAAATAATGCACAGAGTTGTTTTACTTCCATTTTGCTTTATCCCATCTGCTCTTATAAAGACTTAGCTTCACCTTTGACCTCTTTGACACCTAAAAACAGGCTGAAGCCCCTCATATAATGCCTCAAGGCTGTGGTCATTTTCCCCCAGAGATCAATCTGTTCTGTCTCACTCTCCACACTTTTTAATGAGGATGTCTCAATCACCAGTAAAATGGAGAATGTGCGGCTCACTGCGTCCTTCTTGCCTGCTGTTTGCTTTATAGCACGCAGGTTTCCGGGAGAACAACACTCCCAGGTCACATACAGCACAAATGTTTTCCGGCTGACGGGGTGGGAGTTCAAGGGGGTTTTGTTTGTGCAAACTGACTCCTTGGGCGCTTTATGTTTAATAACACCAATGGGACTGAGCTTTGAAACCCCAAAGTCCTTTTGAGTTTGTCCATATTTGCTTAGTCATCTAATTAAAAATGTATTTCCTATGATGTTTTGATACTGATCTCATTTTCAGGTGGAGTCCATCACCAGTTTGTTGAAAGGGGTAACCGTGACACGAGCCTTTGAACAGACAAAGTGTTTCACTCCGGGACGAGGACTTCAAGGTATCAAGAGATCCTCATGTTAATGAACTAAATTGTGTTTTATTCCTGTCGGCACAAGCTTATTCACACAGACAATATTCATTAGAGTGACTTTCATGGCTCAGTGCACTTTTTGTTGTGGTTTGCATAACTTAAGTCGGACTTACTCAAAGTGCATTAACTGTGCTGAAACTCATAAACTATACATGTTTATGAGATTGTGCTTTCAAAAAGATCTCCAGGGATCTCCGACAATGGATTTTCAAACTTTTTCTTGAACTGCCGCTCTGAAACGTCTCCTTGCGAAGTCAGTCATGTGTGTGCAAGAGAGAGAAGGAAGAGGGAAAAAATGAGTGACATTAATCTGGGCCTGTATTTCAGGGCGGTTGACAAAAGGAAGTGTGGCTGAAGTTGGGGGTTTCCTCCGAGCGGTGTGTAGGGTCTCAGTGATTGACTGCTCCAACCTCAGCTTTGTCCTTTACCACAAATCATCCTAATCAAATCTGTACAATTCATTTTATCTGGGGCAGATAAAGAACACCAGACTGCTAGAGATAGTCTAGGACATTTCCTCTCTCTGATCTGAGGACACTAGGACATTGGACTCATAGAGATTGTCTGGGTCACTTCCTCTGTCTCAGATTTTGAGACATTTTCGCTCCCTTGAAAGGAACACTACTCGTAGGGTCATTCCAAACAAAATTCCAAATTAGAGTGTAATCCAAAAACTACCACAAATGCTCTCATATATCCAAATCATCAGAAAAAGATATCTCTTATATAAACATTTTATTGTATGTATTTTTTTATTACCGTGTCTGTTTTTTATTTATTTACTATTTTAAAATCATTTTATTTATTTTATTTTATTTTAAAATCATTTTATTTTATTTTTTTAACAAACACCACATGGATAGATATGCAATTTGAATTAAACATAAAACAAAAAGGCAATATCTGAAACTTTTTTTCATTTTCATAATGCTTAACATTGAGTTCTCACTTCAAGTGCACTCTAGTAGAATAGTGTGTAGTGATGCTCAATTTGAAACGAGTTTCACCCATAATGCCCTGTATGATTTAATCTCTTTAAACATTAAAATGTTTATTTTAAAGAGCCCGAAGCTGAATGGGATATAAACCGCTCCAGGTATGAACCCCTCAGTGTGTTGTCAGTAGAAACAAACTTTAATGCAACCTGCAGTAACTCCTGAGTCGCTGGTTTATGTGATAATAAAGTTTATTCCCAAAGGCACAGTTTCACACAGGATGTGGCTCAAGGTCATTCGGTAGGTTAATAAACAGAGAAGGCATTGTTTTAGTGATATTTGAAAGCGGGGAACTCTTGCCTGGGAAGTAAATCTTATATGAAGTGATGAGTCAGCGAATGCCGGTACTATCTGTGTGTGTGGTCTGAATCTAGTTTTATACCTCCACATAATGTTGCTGCTTTGCTGTTGTAAAGAGATGAGCAGATTACTATATAATCCTCACGGTTTAACGGTTGATTAGAACTTGTGTGCCTGTGCATGTGATGTGTTTATTAAAGCGCTCACATGTGTGCAAGTGAGAAAATGGTATTTTAGAATTCGAAATTGAGCTAGTAACATGACTATGGCCACATAAACACTCCAAATGAGTGACAACCATTTAAAAATCTCCTAAATTATTATTTGTGTGTGACTCCGAGGGGATTTTTAAAAATAAAATGTGAAAATGGTGAATATGCAAATGCAAAAATATTTAAAATATTTGAAACCTTGATGTTTAAATACAGTATACAGTCAAACCAAAAATTATTCAGTCACCAGTTTTTGTTACTAGTGGGTGCAGGACACTATAGTTCATTTATGTAACTGAGGATAGCAAAATAAAGTAAACTGTGACATATTATACCCAAAAATTGCTCATACGGTGGACAAAATTGTGACCAAAATGATTCAGACACTTTGACCTGAACATGTTTTGCTTAAGTGTTTTTTATTTAATTGCTAATGCGACCTTTTACACCACAGACTGAACAAAATTATGCATTGCTTGGTAATTGGTTGACCTAAATTTGTATTATCTAATTGTGTACTTCAGTTTAACAGCTCACAACTGATTGGTTGATTGTAATCCATTACATACCTTTCTATCAAAGTTATCTAACATTATCAAGATGAATTTGTTCTGACACAGTTTAACTCTAAGAGTTCTTGTCATATTTTATTACCATTTTCTAAACTATAGCGAATAAACTGTGATAATGTGAGAAAATGTTGAAGGTGTCTGAATAAATTTTGGTTTTACTGTAGCTGTATATGCATATTTCTATTTTATTAATAAAAATAATCATTATTATTTAAATGTGATAATTTTTTTCCCCATATAAACTAATAATGACTAATATTAAATTGCTTATGGTTATATGTCCAATATAATTATGTGAAAAACACTGCAGTGTGTATCATTTTATTTCATTTAAATGTTATCATGATTTTTGTGGATCTTGTCTTTCTCTGTGTGTGTCAGATGTATTCCTGAAAATGTTTTACATCACCACAGAGAGCTCAAAGGAAATGATTATATAATCGCTGAAATTATTTGTAATGATGTAAGACCATTTCACCCTCCCTCCTTTTCCTCGAATGGAGCAGGAAGCGGATAGGTGTGTGTGTGTGTGTGTGTGAGAAATGGCATAAGTGTGTCAATGCACCATTGCCTTTTATCATCAGCATGGTAACAAGCGTTGACACCTTTTACGTCCAGAGCCATCCATTTTAAGGGCATATATTTTCAAAGCACTAGACCCTACTGATCCCACTCCACAGAGTCTTGTGTGTTGCATGAATGTGTATTCCTCAGTTTAGTGCGGACAGTAGTTGTCTGTCAGTGTTGGCAATGTTTTATCACGCACGTTTGACTCCAACGAAACTGTGATTGTTTTTGGACAGAGTTCCACCAGGACATGGAGCCCAAGCTCAACTGCACCAAGAAACTGCGGCTTCACGTCAAGCAAGATCCGTGGAACCTGCCCAGCAGTGTTCAGGCTCTCACACACACCATCGCCAAGTTTGCGGAAGGTCAGTGGTTTCAAAACAGACACACACCACATAGTACAATCCTGGCCAAAAACAACCACTCAAGCAGCTCTTGATAGGGCTAGATGCAGTTGCTATAAAAGTTGAAGGGAATTATTCAAGCCCACACTGCTAAATGTGAGTTTATGGAGGGGAGAGAGTGACAACTCCCACAGGTCAGTTGTCAGCAATGGCTGGAAAAGCACTGTCCTGCAATTTAACTTCCTTACACTGCTTTATTTGTCTGTGTGTAAGTGCTAAATGTGATGAATTTGCAGTATAAACAAGCAGATAAACATTATAGTCCAGTCTGGTGTGCTCTCAGTACTATAACAGCAGGAAATTCAATCTTAAATATATTAATAATGATAATAATAATTAAAATGTTACTAGCATTGGGTAATTATTTATTTAATTTATTATTTATTTATTTTTTATAATTTCAGTTATGCCAATTCTCTGTCTAGTATTTCAATGCAAAAACCTGCAACTTATTTACTTCACTATATAGAGCAGAAAAGGAAATATTCACTTTACTAATAATAATAACCAGAATTGCTACTATCAATGGACATTTTTTGTATTTTTTTTTGTATTTAGTATTTTTTTTATCACTTCACTTCACTTCACTTGCGTCTTATTCTCGTCATTCATTTAACCAGTTGTGAAATGTGCTAAATCTGAAGCTAAGGTGAATGAACTGTGCATGTACTGATTTTTAACAAGTGAACTTATTTAATGATTGACATTGCTATTTATGTTCTCTCAGAGGTGAAAACACGGCTACTGTTGGTCCTACTGCAATACACAGGTGGGTGTTGATTAAAGCAAATTCACTTGGGCATATTATTCAAGTACTATAAATATACATGACACATAATGAACATTTATCATTTACGGTCTCTCCGCCACCCACTTATTCATATCTTATGCACTATAATCTGTCACACCAAACAGTAGGCAGTCTTTTGAGGTCACCCTGAATAAATGACTCTGAATTGAGAATTCCTCCACACAGCAGTTCTCTTATACCTGAAACAGCAGCTCAGCATCCTTCGAGAAAAATTATCCACATGAGCAGAGCCCTCAGAGACATCTGTAATCCCCTTTAGGAAATATTATTTAATACAAAGACACAGTTTCTCAAGGTTATGAGTAGAAAATGCAGCTAAAGGAGCAGCCTTTTGTAAGGGAGTTTTGAGTTCATTTGGAAGTGAGATGATTGTTTAATGTGTCTTCTGATCATTTGTCCGCACTCTTTTGTTCTGATCAGTAGCGGCTCCTGGCTGTTAATTTAGGTAGGGCAGAGACACACTTTTGGAAGAGGTCTAACGTCCTTGCATTATTCAACCCGAGGGTGGCGCTCTAATGATGATTGACAGGCAGGTGTAGGGAAAATACAGTCTGAAATCTGCCCCAATGGCTATCAGTTAGAGCGCGCTGCAGTTCCATTTTTCACCACAGATTTACATTGGGATAATTGTGGGGCGCTGTAGAGCTGAGGAGGGCTCAGGCACCCGTATTATAGTATCATAATACATGTCTGCCGAAGCCATACGCAAAATTTTAATACATCCGGCTCACTTTACGACTTTTAGAAGTCTAGAAAATCTGAAAATATTTGTTACAGAATGCTGTAGAATTATTGATTCAGGTTATATAGAGGTCTATGTTTTGGATGAATATTTTGGTGTGGCTCCACAGAAGAGCCACGGCTGGTTTTGATTTTAGTCTCTGAACACTAAACATAATGTGAAGACTAAAAAATAATAGATCATTTAAGAGGTTTTATTAATTTTGAATGAGATAAAGGCATCACCCAGGAATGACCATACAAAACCACTAACTAACCTAACAGTACATTATGCTCATTTAACTCTCTTTCTCTCTCTTCAGACTCAGAGATTCAGCTGAGGAGGGATATGGTGTTCAGTCAGAGTCTGGTGGCGGCGGTTTGCTCTTTCTCAGAGCAGTTGTTGGCCGTGTTAAATCAAGCTCTCAGCTCTGAGAGTGAAAGTCAGGAAGCCAGTCGCCGCTGGCTGGAGCAGATCTCCTCCGCTGGTCTTCTGTTTCATTTCCAATCCCTGCTTTCCCCCAACTTGGTGAGTACCTGCTGCCACGGTCAGTGGGCTTAAAATAAGCCTCACCAGCCTTTCTAGTCTGACATCCTCCTTTGGGTCGGATATATTTTAGATCGAAGGCCATGCGTGGCACTCGAATGTTTGGCAAAATCCTGCTCAATGTGGCCAACATCTCACAGCCCAGGATTTATCACAGCCTTCTTAGTTACAGCATTACGGTGTTTTGTGTCTGTGATGCGTAGCCTGTAAAGATGTAGTTGTTAAAGTAATAAGCCATGAGAGTGATTTGAAATGTGAGTTTATAAAATTATGGCAACAAATATTTAATAAATATTTAATGTTAAAATGTTATATTTTACTTCGATCTGGGATAACATTATGACATAATATTGTGTTGGTCGCCCTTTTGCTGCCAAAACAGCCCTGACCCGTCCGGCATGGACTACACTAGACCCCTGGCCCTGAATGTGTGTTGTGGTATCTGGCACCAAGATGTTAGCAGCATATCCTTTAAGTCCTGTAAGTTGTGAGTTGGGGCCTCCATGGATCTGACTTGTTTGTTCAGCACATCCCACAGATGCTCGATTGGATTGAGATCTGGGGAATTTGGAGGCCAAGTCAACACCTCAAACTCGTCGTTGTGCTCCCCAAACCAGTCTATTGTAAAAAACTATTGTATTATAATATAATATAACATAACACACAGACACACACTTATAATATAATATAATATAATATAATATAATATAATATAATATAATATAATATAATATAATATAATATAATATAATATAATAAATATAGTATAATATAATGACATACTATATAAACATTTCAAATTCAAAGTGTGATGCACTATGGTTGTGGTGAGGATTTCTTTCAATGGCTGTGAGGATCAGTACAGAACATAGCTTTAAAGGGAAAAAATTAAAATTCTGTCATTATTTACTCACCCTCAAGTTGTTCCAACGTTGTTGAGTTTCTTTGTTCTGCTGAGCACAAAAGAAGATAGAGTGAATAATGTTTGTAACCAAGCAGATTGAGCAACCTTTGACTACCATAGTAGGGAAAAAATACTATGGGAGTCAATGGTTGCTCTATCTGCTTTGTTACAAACATTCTTCAAAATATCTTCTTTTGTGTTCAGCGGAACAAAGAAACTCATACAGGTTTGGAACAACTTGAGGGTGTGTAAATGAGGACAGAATTTTCATTTTTGGATGAACTATCCCTTTAACATCCGCCCTAAAGTCCATTATTTTACACATTTAATGAGTGAGATAACTCTTCATTTAACAAAAAACTGTGTGGAGAGACCGACAGTATCCCTGAGCTACTTTCTTCATTTATTTGTCCTCCTCCCTGCAGATTACATCTGCTTTTTGTTTACCGCAACCAGCTGCAAGGTCAGATCCACGTCTGTGTATTGGGACTCAGTGGAGTTTGCTGTCTTATTGAATTGATGACTGTAGCCATGAGTGTTCTCCCAAACACTTGCAATTTACACAATCTGCGGGCATCCCGGCAGACCAGGGTATAATGCAGGATTATCATGTCTTGTAAAGTGTTTCTGTCTCTGGCTTCAACTCCAGATCAGATTTCACCTGGCTGTGATTGAGGCCAGAGGATTACATTTCTTTATTTGTGTGCCTGGGGATGTTCTTTATGTGAAAGATTTATTTGCACCCAGAGTCACTTTATGACAGAGGTAAAATGTGAATGTTTTTCAAGAGATGATTATTTTGCTTGCTGTTCATATTTAAAGGAATATTTCATCCAAAAATTACTATTCTGACATCATTTACTTACCCTCATGTCATTCCAAACCTGTATGACTTTCTATCTTCTGTTGGGAGAATGTATTACTCAGCTAGTGTTGCCAACGTTCCCATTAAGACATGGAAATGTTATTTCTCAAAATGTGGCCATTTTCTTTCTGACATTAGAGAAATCATTGAGAGAATTGCAAATTTTATAATTTAGCAAACATTATGGGAATGTTACTTTGTACTAAGTAGTAAGACAAACATCCAACTAAAATGTTTCAGAAAAACGTTCCATGAATGATGTATAAATAAAATGTGTATGCATTTTGAGAATGTTATTAAAGAACAGATAACTTCAATCAAATGTTCTTCACACTTTGTGACAAATCCTTCTCTCGCGGGTCAAAATGACCCGAAAAAAACTAAAATTATCAGTTCATTTCGATTATTATTATAATTTTTTTTAATGCAGTTTTTTTTTGGAGATTGTTTTGTTGTTGTTTTATTTTACTTACCTTTAAATTACTAGATTTTATCAATTAATAATAAATAAATAATAATTTAAGCACATTCTTTCAACTTAAATTCAAAATAACTCACAATTTAATGCATAACCCTTTTAATTCAGCTCAAACATCTTACATTGGGTGTCTTTGCTGACCTCTTGTGGAAAAAAATAACATAACATGATATTTCATGACTTGCCACTAGATGGCCTTATAGCTCTATATGGAGCAAATGAGCTGTTCCGCTGGGTCCTAAAGTCATTATTTTCTCTTCAGTATGCATTCAGAATCAGATACACATGTAGACATTATAAAATAATTTTTTGGTAAAATTTTTGCATTTTTAGTTTGAATTTGAGCTATGTGTACTGAAGCATTCCTCACATTCCATTCATTCCTAAGGGGGCCAAATTGACCCACAAGGGAAGGATTTTTTACTTTTTTTTATTTCAAACACAAAACTCCTCGAATCCAGTAAAAAAATGTGTGTGTGTATTCGTGGTTCAAGTGCGACAAAAGTCCTTGGGTCCTGGAACACTCCGACGAACACTAAAAAAGTCAAAATGACCCGAGGGAATGATGAGTTAACGTTACTGGAAGAATGTATGTTCATACCTTTGAGAAAGCCTTGCTAGAATGTTCTGAGACTGTTCCCTGTTAGCTGGGTAGTAAGCAATTTTTATTTGAGGAATATACAGCAGGAAGTTTAGATGCAGTATGTCAAGACAGATATGTTAAAATCAAGCGTTTAGTCAGGCTGAGACAAGACCTACATGTAAAATGAAGATTCCCAGCGCTTGAGACTTTAGTCTTATCTCCGCAGCACGCTCTTCCCCCTCCACCCCCGAACACACTCAGGGGAAGGAGAGCAGGCGGCAGCGAGCAACCCGTAGGTAATTTCTTGACATGATATCGCTTGGCAGCTTTTGTAGGCCCCCAGATGAAAGGATTGTGGCATCTGGCACATGGGAATCTTCGAGAGAGTCAGCCCACGTATCAGACAGAGGTGTCGCTTTCAGATGCGTGAGGACTGGTCCCGCAATTCTCACACCAGACTTGTTCAGATTTGTATGTGGATGGTCTCATCTGCAGCCATGGGCATACTGCGTGTATGCAGGCAGAAGATATAGAGAATGAATAGAGCAGAGGATGAAGAAAAGATGAATTTCTCTGCTTCTTCTTCTCCTTAGTGTGTCTGCAGGAAGTTATAATTGTATTTTGTATCTATACCCAAGCACGCCACAAACCCCCACCACTTTTTTTTAATATTCCACTCGTAATATCAGAACTTCAGCACACTTTGTCATTAAACACATGCACACATATTCACATAAGAGGATGTAGTTTAGTAATGGTTTTGTACTTTTGTTATGTCATTTTTTCTTTAGACTGATGAGCAGGCCATGCTAGAAGATACACAAGTTGCTCTCATAGACCTGGAGAAGGTCAGCTTTTACTTCCGGCAGTTTGAAGGAGAGCCTCTTGTTGCTAGTGAGTACTCTTTAAAAAAAGAAACGGCCTTTTGGAACAGGAAATAATCTAAGCTAAATTTACTAGTATATTTACAGCACGTGTCCCTGAAAGGTGTTTAAACTATTAAAAAAAATACCTAAAAGGTATTTAAACACCTAAACCATACTCAAAATGTATTTATGTCCTTTCATCACATAACAAAATGTCAGTTCAAGTGGCAAATTTAATACACTTTTTTTTTTTTGCTCAGTAAATATATTTTTCTATTAAAAGCGTTTTCATAAAGTATTTGGACACTCTTCGGTTGACTATTAGTGCAACATATCCATATTAATGTAATTTATTAAGCATTTTTTAAGCATCCAAAGGTGTCGAAATATTTTATATCAAATATTTATTTGTATATTTATATATGTTTTTGTATTTTTTATATAATTGTATATAAAAGATGAACTGTTGTTATATAATCTGTAATTTTAAGAAATAATTATTACATTATTATTGTTAATACTTACAATAGTGGCAGTGTTTGTGTTCTTATCTTCAGTATTCAAAAAGTCACTTGGAACCAGTGTGTTTGCATAAAATATATTATTCATAAATCCTCTGACTCCATCATGCTGATGGCTTTGTGTCTTTCTCTCCAGACATGCCCATCTCATACCAAGTCGAGGGCACACGGCAGGCTTTGAAGGTCTGTTTTTACCTGGAGGCATTCTACTTCCAGCAGTTACCCCAGAGACTAAGACACGGTGGTAGCTTCAAAATCTACCCCGTCCTGTTCACCCAAGGTACGATGTGTTTGAATGGACATAGTTGGCCTGAAGCGTGCCAAAAAGTGCTGAATTATGTTCTTTCAAAGTGAAGCCAGTTATCGCCTCAACTTTAAAAAATAATAATAATGTAACTAAGACATATCTAAATGTCTGAAAATTTTATTTTTTTCTTTCATAGCCTTGGAGAGCATGGAGGGATATTATTACAGAGAAAATGTGTCAGTAGAGGAGTATCAGGCCCAAATTAATGCTGGATCTCTGGAGAAGGTCAAGCAGTACTACAAGAGACTCCGGTAAGTCTGCTTCACCTGTCAGTCAAACTTCAGCTCTGAAACTTTGCAATTTTCTCTCTACACCTTCATACATATGTGTAAAGCTGTCATTGTATTTCCTGATGAGGTGGAGTTGGGAATTCTGGGAAATTTCGAGCAGTGGTTATAGTTGCTCAGTTGGATCTCTACCCGTGTGTGGGACTGGGAGTCAATGATCAAGTTAATAGATAAAAAATTTGTAAAATGAAAATAAAAATCACCTATTCAAACTGCCAAATACATAAACATTTTTAATTTATGTAATTTATGTACAGCTTTAATTCAAGTATAAAGATATAGACATCTGGCTCTTTGCCTGTAATTATGCTAGTCTGTTTGTATAATGTTTTTTTGTTGGGATGAAGATGAATTTGCCCCCAGACCTCAAGATGAGTTCAATTCATCAGTCTGTCAAAACCGACTTTATTTCATAGCCACAACTGATGTCTCAGATAAACTAAACAGCCAAGAGTATGTGGGCGCCCATCCATTCTGGGAAGGTATTCCAGGAACATTGCTGCAGTATATTATGGGAATATCCCCATCTAGTTAACTCCAGATATCTGTAGAGCAGGGTTTTACACCGGCATCATGTTCCTTTAGTCTTCCAGAGGCCTCTCGGGACATTAAAATGGCTGTTGAAACATGTTGTTTCCAAACCATGAACATCAGCACTGATACACGGAATATGAGTGAATTTGATATGTTTATGGAAAATAATCATCATGCAGGACCCTAATAACATGGTCTCCGAGCAGCTGATGTTTGCTTTATAGCACACAAGGTAAGCATCTGGTGTAGATCTCGCCTGTAATTGGTTACAGTGTGCTGAGGTCAGCCAAGTTTCATTGTGTTACGCGTGCCATAGGGGCATATTACTGTAGGGATTTGAATGGAAGCGAGCCTGCCAATTGTACCAGAGATCAAGTATAGCTTTGGCTTGGTTTGAGGCCAGTGGAAAATGTATGATGGGTTATTCAAGAAATATTGTCTCATTATGTGCAAACACTGTTTTGGTTTGGCTTGCCAACATTCGAGGTGTAATGCTGACAATTATCTACACTGTGCTCTCTGGCATACTGGCATTTTGAAAAAAGTCTATCTATATTCCACTAATAACACAATCTTTCAGAGCCTTTTCCATACCCTTGATATCTGGGCATTGGTATTGGCATTTTAAGCTGAGCTTGATGCATTTGTATCGACTGAATGTGAAATGCGAACACTGAATGAGGATAAGGCAAATCCTCCTTCAAAATGTCACTGTTCCGATATGGATATGACAATGCAGGGCTCTACATAGCGACCATTTTGGGCGCATTTGCGCCTGAAAATTACTGCGTGCGACTGCGAAAAAATATTTAGGCGCACCGGTGCGAGTGACCCGATTGCTTCTCATGAATATGTATAATCGGAATAAAAACTAGAAAAACTGACTGACTGAGCAACTGTTACGTTTCGTGCTGCAATCAACTGCTTTTCATGCCTTCTGTCAGCGGAGCATGTGCAAAAAACGTGTGCGACGGACTAACACTTCACAGATTAAAAGGTGAAACCACGGTCTATGAGTGAAACGGGTGTGACGCGGCCATGCACTTACCAGACGCCTCGCGCTGATGTTTCTTTGCAGCCAAACTTAACTAGAAATACCACATTGGGATTATTATAAACAAGGTCGGAAATTAAGGGGCTTGGGGCAAAAATGCCACCAAAAATGAATTAATACAAAATAATTTAAAAACGCTCCTGTATGAGTTCTTGATTTAATCTTTATCAGCTGCAGTCCATAACATATATTGGGCCCTATCTTGCACCCAGCGCAATTGACTTTGTACACCGACGCATGTGTCATTCCTATTTTGCACCCGCGCAAAGCGCGCTTTTCCCTCCACAGAAGCACGTCGCTAAACTAGTGAATGAACTTGCGCTACCTGGGCGGTTCAGCGCAAAAAAGGAGGCGTGTTCCGGCGCAAACAATCCCTGGTGCTATTTTGCTGTTCCATTAAACAATTGCGCCACTGACCAGAAAAAACCTAGTCTAAAGTCAGTGGCGCGTTGCCCGTTGTTCATTATGCTATTTTAAGGGCGCATGCTTGACCATAATGTATAGCGTGCACAACGCGCATACACTTTGCTCATGTAATCTACACAGATGCAACAGTTATTTTTGCAAATCATAAATTGTTACACTAAAAAAATATTAACACATGAGATGACGGAAATCATTGTGGTGTGCCACGAAGATGTGAAAAAATAGGCATAAATCTAGCTTACAAATGATTCAGGCTAATTGTAATAATTAAGGATAAGACCTGTTTGCCCAATAGTGGCAAGACATATATGTATATAAGGACATCTGACAAATTGGTTTGTCCGTCAAGAACCAGGAAAAAAAATCGACTGAAAAACTGAAAAAACTGAAAGAAAAAAAAGACTGTGAAATCACCTTTACCATAATGTACAACATTACAACTTCACTTCTCTGTCTTTCACTGCTCTACAAGAACATCAGTCTCCTCGGCTGTGAACCGCTCCTGGCGTGCGCCTGGTAAATACGCCATAATAATAGCAATCCATAATGGAACTTGCGCACCTGCTTTTAAAGGGAATGTTGGATGACGATCGGATTGGTTTATTCACGTTACGCCCAAACCACACCTATGAATAATGAAGCTACTTCAGACCAACCCATTTTAGATTTGCGCCGGGCGCAAGAGCCATTTGTCCCGCCGGGAAAATAGCAACAGCGCCGAGACCCGCCCACAAAGTTACTTGCGGTTCGCGCTTTGACACTTGCGTTTCAGATCGTTAAAATAGGGCCCATTGTGTTTAAAAATGACTAGATGCATATGAGTGAGTACATCATGAATCTATTTTCCAAACCGTGTTTTTATCTTACCCTGAATCACTACGGTACACATATAATAAGTGTTTATATTCTGACTATTCAATTCCAGTTTGGGTCGCAGCGCTGCGGAGGAGCACAGTCCCTGTGTGACTCGCCATAGACATAAACAGAGAGAAGTAGCTCCGGCTGCAGTGTTCTTCCGCAAGACGCGTGCATTTCTGTTCATTAGCGCCAGAGCGCTAGCCTGGATGCCAGCCGAATTTAGCCCCGCCCACAAATTTTTTTGCTCGGGCAATTCGGTCTGGACTCGCTCCATAGAGGAGTAATTATGCCCGAACAGAAACTGTTCGGACCGATGAAATTGTCAGGGCGGGCTTTAGACGATGATGGACAGATGATCAACAGTAACGTAATCATCCACGTCATCGAAGGCTCTTGGGTTGAATTTGCTCTTATCCTAAACTGAGAACTTGTTCGTATATGCATTCACCTTCACTATTTCTCTCAGAAACGATGATCGTGTTGGTAAGTACTCTGTGTATCCTTAAATTATTTTATTACTGGCAAAGATCGTTTACACTCATCTTTTTCTTGTAACGTTACTTAATCCAGCGTGCGTGCAGACAGGGTTTCCAAGTGTTTTTGCAATATCGCGCACAATTGCTACTCAAAACTATAGCCCAAAACAATAACTTTCCGGGGGGTTCTCTGGAAAAAAATGGCGTTTGGTTGGCAAAATATGTTATTTTGGCAAGGTTGCCTGCTAAAATTCGCATTCCTGGGTTTATATAATCACATAATTGGGGTCGCTTCAACCCGCGGACATGGAGAAAAACACGGACTTGGCAACAGTGCAGTTGAGTTCTGTTGACATTTGACAACTAACGTTACGCGTCGCTCCGTTGCTCTGATTGGTTGTGGGTCTATCCAATTGAGGTCTTTCCTGGCTCGGTTGAAACACGCCCCATAATCAAAGTTCAATGGAGCGGTACCAGACTCATATTCTGACTAGAATTGAGTATGGCCACGCCAGGCTACCAGAGCGCCAAAAGATACGGATTGCTATTGCTCCAAGTATTGGCATGATTGCAAATGTGATACTGATATTGTAAAAAAGTCCAATAGACAAGTTGATATTAAGTAACAACGTTTTAGCCTCAATACTGTTTATTTCGTGAAAATCAAAACTACACCAGTTATGCATCTCCAAGCGGTTCGATCAAATGAATCTGCGTTTGAACGATTGAATGAATGACTCCGACATAGACTTGACGCCACCTACTGGCTGTTTTATTTTCATATTTATACTTTGCATGGACTTTTTATTTAAAATATACATATTTTAACTAAGTTTAAGTTTAACTTGTACATAGCCTATTTCTAAATTCAAAAATTTAAAACATTTATACAACATTATTTACCCATGAGCTGCATGTAAATGTATCTAAACACCACTTCAGATAGAGCTTCTGTGCCACTTCTACTTTTGATGCTGATTTACTTAGATTGGTAACAGTCTGGTTGTGTCTTATTGCTCTAACTGAATTTATTGTTTAAATTAACATTTTAAAAACAACTTTTCTATTTTAATTGAAGAAATTGACAAAAGATGATGCATACATTTAATAAGATTAGAAAACATTGCTCTTATAATGGTAAAAATGCCCCTGGACATTAAGTTAAAGGGACAAAGATCGTCCTGTAATGGGAAAGTTATAATTGGAATACGTGTTATTGATCAGAAAGTGCTCCTAAATTTTTGACTGTGCTCCTAATTTTTTTTAATTAGGAGCACAAGTGCTCCTCAAGAAAAATGTTAGCGTAGAGCCCTGCAATGAGGTGACTATGTGCTAGATGCTAGTCTACATAATTCTAAACATACTGTCCAGATTTTTATTATTTTTCTTTCTTTCTTTAATTTGACAGTGCCTATGGATGTGGAAAACCATATAATTTTAAAATGGATTAGTCAGTGGGTTGTGTAAATGGCTAGTTGACAAAGGAAGCCATATTGTCATATATAATAATTATATGTTATATATAATACATCAAATAATTGTATTTTGTTAAATATTTATATTACTATATATATATATATATATATATATATATATATATATATATATATATATATATATATATATATATATATATATATATATATATATATATATATATATATATATATATATATATATATACACACTCACACACCAATCAGGCATAACATTATGACCAGTGAAGTGAATAACCTGTTAGTGGATGGGATATATTAGGCAGCAAGTGAACATTTTGTCCTCAAAGTTGATGTGTTAGAAGCAGGAAAAATGGGCAAGCGTAATGATATCATGACTGTTTTTGTTTTGTTTTGTGATGGTTGTTCTTGAGTCCCTTGATTGTCCTGAGCAGTTAAACTGCCCAATGTTCTTTAGAAAAATCCTTCAGGTCCTGCAAATTCTTCAGTTTTCCAGCATAACAAATTTGAGTCTGGAACGGACTTGGGAATTTCTCTCACTTGAACAAACTCGGAAATTTCTCTCACTAGACTGGTGGCTGGCATGCTGCTCTGCTCCTCGCTCTCAGAGATTGTGCATTGGGAACTGTTGTTGAGGAGTACCCACTCCACGTACTCCATGAAAGTCCCTAGAGGATTGTTTCCTGGCAAGCTCTTGTCTCCACATTGAGGCTTGTTCTGAATAGCACACATAGGTAGTCTTCATCATAAGGGACGCAATGGTCCAGAAATACCTGTGTAACTCCCTAGGGACTGGTTCCCTTGTGAGAGGAGGAGGATTCTTTTAGCTGCCTCTAAATTGATCTTATTGGTCTGTTATTCTGTCACATGCTGGTTGTAGAAGATGAGATGAGATGAAAAAGGAAGCAGGATCAATGTGCATCTTTATTTTTACCAGTGAACCAATGAACAATAAGTTAACAGTAACAGACAACTAAACAGGACTCAACACAAGGCTAATGCTGCCTTCATGTGCTATCAGAATTATCGTAAATACGAATTTCCTAGGTAAAAATTGCACATGAATGCCCTCTGATGTCGTGTTTACCACTGGAAATAATTTTGATACCCAAATTCCCGAGATGGGCGTGCCATAAACTTTAAACATGGTGGCGGGGAGAACTACTGCTGTGGCAGGTGTGATTTTATTACTTTTTTCCCCCCGAAACAGCTAGATCGTCTTGTCATTAATGTAGTGCATATTTACATGAACAAGTAACCATTTGAAGCGTATTTTATGTTTTATACACAGTGAAAATAGACTTCATTTGACTGAAATTACAGAATCGGCAGAAAGCATAGATCTGTAATATTTATATGGTTGTCAGTGCATGGGACACTACATATGATGTTGGTTTTAATAACATTTTCCCAATAAATAGGCAAGAATCAACCGGATGTCCTCCATGATTCCTGTTCATTCCGACAACAAAGCACTTGAATGCAACAAGCTCATAATCACGACTTCTGAAGTGGGAATTAGGACATTTCCGATAGCACGTGAAGGCAGCATTAAATACACAGTAAACAAAGGGGCTAATTAAGTAGACACACCTAAACAGAATACTAAATCAGTCAGAGACCATGGAGACAAAAGCCCTGTCCCAAATGACACACTTCATGTGCACTTTATGTCCTGTGGACTTACAATGGCCGCTGCGTGCACGTGCCCATTAAGTCTACGAGACCATAGGGTGTCCCATTTGTCATTTTTGGTCTCAGAAGTGTGCTTGCGAGCGCCCCCCTTTGCATTTGATATGCGCCCTCGATGCGCACTTCTGCAGAGCCCGCACTGGTGCAGGTTACGCAGCGGACTTCTTCCTGGCAGTCAAAGCGGCATTACATGGTGCAAGTGCGGACTCAGAGGAAGATTGTGAGGGTTTAGGGTGCCATTTGGGACAGGGCCAAACAGGCAGGGAAACAGACAAAGACAGAACTAATTAACAGACTAGTAAACTAACCTAGAAACATGAACAGAACAGAAACAGAAACCAACATGAACATACAATGTATAGGTGTATTTTTCCAGGGTTTGTGGTTTTTATGCAGGTGTTGAAGGCCCTGCAGGTAATGTGATTCAGCTTGGTCATAGTAAGACAGAGGCTGTTTCAGAAAACTTGAAATAATTTGACAGGGAGCCTCCTGGTGTAATGTGGAGCAGATGTAAACAGAGAGCGGACTGAGAAAAACAAGAGGGGTTTGGAGGCAGAAAGAGAAATACAGAAATAAAGTTAGTGTAATCTTAATCTAAAGGACAAATGTAGAAGTATAGTCTTCGTTTGTCACAAAACGACAACTTCGTTTGTTCTTTTAACCACTTATACTGCACATTTATTTATTTAAACTTGGCAGACCCTACAAAATGACCCCTGTAAGACCAAAGCCAAGGTATACTGTGCTCTTTACATTTTTGGCCTTTGTAAATGATTGACAGTATTGATTGACCATTTTGCATCTTCAATCCATTCACGTTCTGAGCTCATTGACAAATGACATTACACTGCAAAGACCCGAACAGACCCATGCGCTAATGTTGGTAATGATTTGAATGGAAAAGAATACCAAAATGTCTGGAGCCTAGGGGATAGAGGGATGTCTGTTGCTAATTTTAAAAGTAGCTACACTCATAACGTGAAGGGAGCGCTGAATAAAATACAGTATATTGCTTATCATTTATTATTGCTATAACACCTGAAAAGAACTATCTTTCCCATTTACCTCTATTAGAAATGTATATTTTCTACCATATTGTTGCAAATATAAGACGACCCTGATTATAAGACGACCCCCTCTTTTTCACGATGTACCTATTGGAAAAAGGCTTTTTGCTTTAATTTGAAAATAATTTCCGTACTGCATATTTTTCATATTGAAATTTTTGTATTGCAAGTATGATAAAACTGGTCAAATGTACAACTGGTCCCATTTAAAAATAAACATTCTTTTGCATACCATAAAAATAACCTGTAGCTCATCTAAATTATATAGCAATTATGAAAACCATGTAGCCTACCAAAATGTAATTAACAGTAGAAGGGAAATCTTATTGTAATCTGGGTACCATCTTAGGTTTTAAAATCACGTATGGGCGAAGTTTGGTCCTGTCAGTGAGGCACGCAAACATGACAGTCACGCGGCTCTTAGACAGTAAGCTTTTCTTTGGCTGTTTGAATTTTTTTAAAGCCCTATTCGGACGGGATTAGTTTTACATGGAGAGGAGGGGTAAAATAATTATTACCAGAGCTTCTTGTTGATTTTAATCCCGTCCGAATGTACTATCTCAGTAATCTTTATGGACAATGGGCCTCATTCATGAAACTTTCGTAAATATATGAGCAAATTCTGAGTAATTTGCGTGTAAAATGGACATTTACGAAAACTCTCCTCCAGATTCACAAACGCTTCGTATACCACGGATTCGGTGGTTAAACGTGTGTATATTAATGAATTCCAAACATTCGTAAATAGGAAGCACATGCACGCTCATTCATAATTTGTGTATATTGTATAAATGCTAAAGAGACTAATTGGCCATATGCCTAGCAATAAATATTAAATTATCATGTGTCCATAAAAGCATTTTAGCCAGCTAAAAAACGCCTGGTGCTCTTCTGAAAACGGCCAGCTGGTGGCGCTTGAAAGCACTTTGCAAGGGCAGCGTTTTTCCATCTGAGATACTTTGATTGCCATGAATATGATACAGAATGTCCATGGTAGTAATGTGTCACTAGCATCTCATTTTGCAGAATATTACTGAATATGAAAAATACAGTAAAAAGCAGTATTAACTTCAGTATTAACTGTTCAGTCGGTGTACAGGTGGGATGATTGGTCAGGGTAGTTTTTGTCCCACCCCTCCTCCACTGAGCGCTGCCTATTACCCAAGGTTGAACAGTAAAAAAAACAACAAAGAAACGGGGCAAATCAACTCTTGAAATATTATTATGGTACATAGTGCATCAAAATGCAATGTCGTCAGTTTGCCTAAATTAGAACACAGAACGTTCAAATGTTTTACGCACCATTTACACGTGGTAGGGAGCAGGTGTACATTTCTTTCGTACCAACTAACATTTTGAAAATATCGTCAGTGCGGCTTTACGAACGATCCCATGTGAATAGACCCGCTGAATAAAAGGTGAAAGTGCCTTGAGCTTGTGTTCACCACAGACCTTATTTCAGCCATTTAAACAAAATTCCATTTAAAAAACCCATTGGCTCCGGGAAGGGGGAACCGGAAGTGCTTAAATGTTAACTCGCTTCCGCGTTTTGGCCTACAAATTGATGTCATACCTGCACCACATAAGACTAACCCATTTTTTCAGATTCCATTTTTTGTCTTATATTTGGAACAATACAGTATATAGCATCACCATGATGAAATTATATATTATATAATACTGTTGAAATGTGAAGTGAATTACTTCTGACATCACTGATGTTGCTCATCAGAGTAAAGCCAGGAGATTGACTCTTTGGTCTTACCACAAAGACCGCATCTTTCTTTACAAAAAGCCATCTTTAGCACATGCCAGGATAAATTTGGGCTATGATTTCAGCTACACTGGAGTCTGTGTGTCCATGTATATGTCTTAAAGAAGACAAGACATCACTTGTGATCTCCTCCTTTAAGTCAATCTATTCTAACTAATGAGGTCATTAGAATCATCATGAAACAAACTTGATCTGAAAATAACAAACACATGTCTGGTCTCATGCGGATGAATTTTGCATTTATGTGCCTTTCCATTTCAATTCATATAAGTATATCTCGTCCCTCACTACCATACTTAGTTGCTTAAGGCTAGAATGATGAAAGCTTTGAACCCGAAACCTTTTGTATACCTTCCCAGATCATTAACCACAACATTGTGTCACACTGGGGTTTCTGACAAAGAACAGATACTTAACTCTTGGCCAGTTTCTTTATTCAGTTGGCTTACTGTCCAGTCTCTCTGTCTCTGACATCTATAAAGTCTAATTTGTGTATACGTAAGCATTGATGATTGATGATGATTTTAATGCACTTTTTATTTGGTCATTAAGTTTCCTAAATATATATGATACTAGACTGGTTTTGCCGTTCAAAAGTTTGAGAACGATGGGACAGAGATATTTCAACAGAGTGTGTTCAGTAGCACAAATGGCATACGAGTTGGTAAGTTCAGTTCAGTTTCTTTGCCGTAATCACTCAAAAAATGTCTAATGGAAGTGTGGGAAGAAATGTATTTATTTTGAACTACTTTTACTGTTTTAGTAGCTGCATTAAATTTGTTTAATCTCTTTCACTACCTTGACTATTTGGCTGTTTGTCTAAGATGATTATTCATCTGAAAAAAGTGGGTGGGATATATTAGGCAGCAAGTGAACATTTTGTCCTCAACGTACCGTAGATGTATTAGAAGCAGGAAAAATTGGCTAGTGTAAGGATTTAAGCGAGTTTGACATGGGCCAAATTGTGATGACTGGGTCAGAGCATCTCCAAAACTGCAGCTCTTGTGGGGTGTTCCCGGTCTGCAGGGGTCAGTATCTATCAAAAGTAAATTGAGCGCTCTTTCGGGATTTTGAGGTTATATAGCTATAATCCATTGAATAAAAGTATTGTTTATCATGCTGCTAAGAGGAACGATGCCAAATTACACGCTGCAAAGTTTTGGAAGTGACGTCTACATATTTCACTCTTGAAATTGCAATTGACAGTGATAACTAGCACGGGACAAAAATATGGCATGTCAAAATAGGTATGCGATGTAAATGCAGAATCATAGATTAAAAAACATCCGTATCAATATATATAGTGATTTGATTCTTAATTGTCCATCTCACAGTAAAATTTAAATGTTGTTTTAGTAAACTTGAAAGTAAAGTTCAGGTAAATGTTTAATTGTCCATCTGATTAGTAAAATAAATGTATGAGTGCAAATCAATTAAAATAATTTACAACAACTAATTAATTTTTATTGCAGCATGTTGTTAATTTGCTGCAATTTGTTGATTAACAATGGAAAGTAATATGCAGACATGCATGTGCAACAACAATAATATGCATAGTTCTGATTAGAGCCCTTAATTTCTGCCCGAGCCCAACGGGCCCCGACATTTTTACGCCCCTAGGGCCGGGCTTCGGGCCAATTTTCCCGTCATACCTCAAAAGCGGGCCGGGCTTCGGGCCTTTTTAGGCTTCTCCTTCATTTTATATTTTAGACATTCAATAATTAAATTAAACAATGAGATGTGCTGCGCTGGTGGAAACAACATGAGACCATGATATCGCGATTCCGCAACTGTCAAGACTGACTCGCACAGTGTTTAGAGGACGGCGCTATGCAACATGAGTAAAGCAAGCCAACACGCAAACTGCCACAAGTGAAACTGAAAATAAGCTAAGTCTTAGATGCTCAAAAACACAACCATCTTCATTAAAACTAATGAGACTAAAGGCTCTTACCAGTGTTTAGGTCGCTCGTTCTCATAATGCGGTCTTTGATGTTGAAATGATCTGATGAATAAAATGCTCATATCGGTTGCTTTCATTGACGTGAACTCCATTAAATGTACATATAGCGCGGGAATTGAAGATCGGATATATATTCATTTTGCGGAGAGGTGTAAGGTAAGACAACCTGCATGTTTTTGTCATTTTTATTTGTTTAGATTTGCGCGCGCCGTTGCGATCTGCCTGCCTCATCTTGTCAAAAATGCCTTTTTACTGTGATGGTGGTGATAGTAGGCTAAACGTTTAAACGATGCTTTAAGTGTTTTATATGGATTTTATAAGCAAGACAAGTCAAGTGTTGATTTGAGAGGCTAAAGCGTTGGGTTAACTCACTGTCGGCCGCTGGCCGCTTGGTCGTCACTTTAAAAAGCAAAAACTTTAAATTAACGAACAAAAAAGTGCTTCCAACTTTTTTTCTAAATTAACTTAATAAAGAAACAAAACGAAATATGACTACTTTGACATTTAAAAAAAAACTGAACTATTTTAATGGCTGCAACTAATGTGTAATAGGGAGGATGAAAGAAACACAGGCTCCAGTCGGACTCGGGCTGATAATTTGGATGAGCTGTCAGACACGGGCCGGGCTAGGGCCTCAGCGCCGGGCTAGGGCCTAGTTTTGAGGCCTGTGCAGGGCTCTAGTTCTGATCTACTGTATTAACATAATATATCTTATTCGTAATCATAATAGAGTTAGTTTATAATAATATCGAAGGCTATGCTTAATATGTAGCTCAGTTTGACATATTTTGTATCGAGGGTCCCCGCTCCATGTCTCTATCACCTAAGGGGTCCTTGCCCTGAAAAATGTTGAAGGCCCCTGTCCTAGATGTTCTTGCAGGGGCACAGAGAGAAAGACACAAATGACAGAAATAGCAAGAATGAGAATTGACAAAAGGGGTGGTGTGAAAGAAAGGCGCAGCTAGAACAGATAGAAGTGGATATGTGAGATGTTTCTTAGCTGTTGCTTCATTTATTTGTTGTAACTGTGCTATTTTTGTCTGTATTTGTAGCACATTCAGCACCACATTAGCTCACATTAGCAGCTTACAGAGCTGGAAGATGTTCAGATGAATATGCAGCGTTAATGCGGTCTTTATCGAGTTGATGTCAGCTCCAGTTGTGTCTTTTCATGGAAAGCACTATTGGAGTCAGCACAGTACCCCTTTTCATGTGGAATGGAAATTAAAATAGTTTGATTACAGTTGGCACATTTAATCGAATCCATGATTCATCTGGTAGTTTTTAAGCTGTTCAAATTTGTGTCCAGTTCATGTCCAGTTCATCGCCCTTCATAAATAAGACTTCAAAGTTTGGGATAGAAACTGCTCCTAATACTCCCAGTAAATCAGTAATACACTTGAGACCTTGATGTGGCATCAGATGTGGTGGCTGATTTTTCTGACGATGAACCGCCAAAAAAGACTCCAGCCAGCTTCTTTCATTTCAAGTTTTGCGGATTGTTAGATTAATTCTACAGCTTTTCTGACTAAAAATACGCTTGGTTTTTGATTGTTCTCCTAAACAAGGCATTCACAGCTGATTTCAAATCTAAACTCCATGTGCCCACAAGTTCTTTGTTTTTTCCTGAGTTACTGAAGTGAGACTTGTTTGTAGTGGTCTCTGCGGCCCGAGTCATGTGGATGTGGTGTGTTTGATACATATGGGTAGCTCGTTCTTGTAGCGCTCTGACCCTGTGTTAGGTTTCTGCATTGTGGGATGTGTGTTAGACAGCTGGATTAATGACCATACTTACCAGCAGGTAAAAACTCAATGCTTGGCTAGTCGCGTGTCTAGAAGTTGCCGTAAGAACTCAAATTGGTTGAGCGATATGGTCCCAATGGGAAGTCACCTAAACATGGGCTAAAATATATTTGTGTGTGTGCGTACATACAGTATGTGTGTGTGCATGTGTGTGTCTGTTAGGGGCTGCACTACTTTTCCATTGTTTTTCAATATAAACACATCTTGTGTCTTTTGCAGTATCCCACGCATGCAGGGTTTTTTTTTTGTTCCCCCGAGCGGCGTCTCGCGTTTTTAATAGGTGTAACGATATATCGTTAATCGATATATCGTGATATAAATATGCAAAGATATGTATCGTTGATGTAAACGATATGATTCACAGTATGGTGTTGTTTTATCCAAGGCTCAACTTGCTGTATTTATAAGGTATAATTCACTCAAAAATGTAAATTCTGTCATCATGTACTCACCCTCATGTCGTTTCGATTAACTTCCAAACACAAATGAAGATATTCTTTATAAAGCCTGAGAGATTTCTGTCCCTCCATTTAAAGTCCATTCCTCTCAAACTTAAAAGATCACAAAAATGTAATAAAGGCATCGTAAAAATATCTAATCCAAATCTAAGTCTTCTGAAGAGACCCGATAGCTTTATATGATGAACAGATTTACAACGACGCACATACTGTAAACATGGAAGTTCAAATGATTGCGTGACGCGTGAAAACAACATGAGTGAGCAAATGCAGAACTAACATTTTTGGATGAGTTAAACATTTACAGTTTGAGACACGCTTTTTTGCGATTTGAACTGTGACGGATTGCATTGATCATCTGAAGCGCACGTGCTGGAACGACACTCCTCAAAGTGAAAGCGCAATTTAAATCAACAGATAATTTAAACATAAATTAAATCACATTTAGTTTTAGTAGAATGATTATTCAAAGCATTTTAGATGGTTTATTCTTATATGTACAGTGCATTAACCCGTCGAAGATCATGGCCGTGCTACGGCCTCTGTTTTTTTCTTATCAGTGCCAAAGAGACTCAAATAACTCTGCCGATTTTTATCATTCAGGCAAGTGTTATACATCATTATAATCTGTTAAGTATCTACTTTTATTTGTGTACACCTACAATAAAAGCGGGAGAGGCAGAAAATAGCGAGTACTAGGGGTGCACCGAAATTTCGGCCGCCGGAAATGTTCGGCCGAAAATGGCATTATCGGTTTCGGGCCGAAATAAAAAAAACAGCCGAAAACGTAAACCGAAAATGAATGTCACCCGCCCGTCACATCAGTGCGTAAGCGCTTAGGTTTCACTCACGATTGAGCCGTTGTCACGCGACGCGTCTGCCTATCAAAGATGCCTATCAATCATGTCAGCGGTATGAGAACAAATAGAGACGTATCCAGCTGAACTACCCATTGCCAGAAGCGACAATCCCCTTGACTACTGGTGCACGAACGAAGGCCGCTTTCCATTGCTTGCGCGGATTGCACGAGCCAAGAGCAGTGTTGCTAAGTCCGCAGAAAACCACGGGATGTTTTTCCATGTCCGCGGGTTGAAGCGACCCCAATTATGTGATATTTAGATCCAGGAATGCGAATTTTAGCAGGCAACCCTGCCAAAAAAACACATATTTTACCCCCCAAATGCCATTTTTCCTGGAGAACAGTGACAGACAGCGAGAGACTATTCAGTGCAGCATCTCATGTTCTTAATGAGAACCATTCTGTGATTTTGTGTGCAGTTATTCAGATAATTGTGGATCTTTTTTTGCACAACTGTTAAAAAACTATTTTATTTGATGGAACATGAAACTTGAAGAATGATATTAGGCCTATTTGGTATTATTATTTATATTTAAAAATTATTTTAGGTTGTGTTATGTAACTTAATAAAAGTTTGATTATTCTATTCCTGATTTTTTCATTTCAGATCCATTAAATTCAAGCAATTTATATATACAGTATATATATATATATATATATATATATATATATATATATATATATATATATATATATATATATATATATATATATATATATATATATATATATATATATATATATATATATAGTGCTGGGCATCGATTAAAAAAATTAACTAATTAATCGCACCTTTTTCTGTAATTAATCGCGATTAATCGCAAGTTTTTAATATTTTGATATTGTAATAATTTCAGTTACTTTCCAAATTAATGTATAAACAATTTAAAGACTTAAATTTGTATTGTCATATTTTTATGAATGAAGGCCAGTATCACTGATATTAAAGTCTCAATGAAACATGAATGACGTTACATTACAGTATAACTGAAAGCTCCCAATTTCAACATTTATTAGGCTTTAAAAAAAACAACTTTTAATTTAAGTGAACTTAAAACAATCTTTACATAAACCCAAAATAATAAATGTTATATTTACCCATGGCCTTCCCTGTTATACATATACAGAAATGTAATAGTTATCTTTCTTAACTGCATAAATAATAAATGAAATATAGATTAATCATCATTAAAGCTACACTTTTCTCTGTTCCCGTTGTTCTTTGATGAACATTAATGACAGGCATCATCAGTGCTCCTGTCACTTTAAGAACAACCGCGGATCTCATGCGCTGTCCCACGCATCTCATTTCCTCACAACTCTTTAAGTTCATTTAAGACGTTATTTAACTAATTTAAGACTCCTAATATGAGAATACTCAAAATCCTCTGTGTTATTGTTTGTTCAAGAGCAAAAGAGAACTCGATGTTAGCAGGAAACTGACGCGAGTCTATCTATCAGTCCCTCCAGAAAAACGCGATTATGCGATCGCGTGATTTAACGCATAATCAGCCAAAGTCCGCATATTCATGCGGGGGCCGCATTTTTTCAAATACGCCGCACTTTCGCCGCATAAATTGCCTATTTCCGCGTGCAAAATATGCGGGGCTATCATGATTTCATAATCCCTGCATTTTCGTTGCAAAAAAAGTCATATATATTAGCAGAAAGTTGAAAATTTTTCGTTTACTTCACACAAGAGCCGCCATTTCTGCCTATTGCCATGGGAACGTTTTGAAGTGACGTGATTACCCGACGCGAACGTCATCGAAAAGCTTCAAACCCCGTGGAGAAACCATAGATACCGGTGAAACCATGATGAAGCACAAACTCCCATTGGCCAACAAAAATAACAGCAAAAGAGCAAAGCAGTTTCCCTGTGTGCTGACTGATTTCAAAACACAGCATCATGAAGCTTTGAAGCGTTATGAATCAATGAGTCGATTCAGCGGTTTGAAGCGTTATGAATCAATGAGTTGATTCAGCGGTTTGAAGCGTTATGAATCAATGAGTCGATTCAGCGGGTTGGATCGCCAAAGTCACGTATTTCAGCAGTTTGACACGCGATCCGAATCATGAATCGACTCGATGATTCATAGCATCATGATGCTGTGTTTTGAAATCAGTCATCACTATATAAGTCGTTATTTAGTTTTTTTTGCACACAATAACTATTATCGTCGCTTCATAAAGTTATTGTAGAACCACTGTAGTGAGATGGACTTTGTAACGACGTCTTTAGTAGGCTACCTTTTATGGGTCTTGAGAGTGTACATTGTGCCAATGGAGGCCTTTCTGAGCCATCGGAATTCAACTAAAATATCTTAATTTGTGTCCAACAACATAAAGGGAAGTCATTAATGACAGAATTTTCATTTTTAGGTGAACTAACCCTTTAAGAGATTGCACTTTGTGCATTGGAAGCACTCAAATGTCTGTTTTGTATAGCGACATCTGTAAAACAGGAAGTTATTTATTAATTTTTTCAGAAGTTGTAGCATATTCCTTTTGTAAAGCTACAGAACTTGATTGACTCAATGTTTTGTAAATTTGAGCCATTATTAAGGTCTTCAATAAAACAAGATGAGAACTTAAATATTCCAGCACTTTCTGTGATGTAGTGCTTTTTTTCTCTTTCTCATCAAACCACAGTTTTTGCAAGTTCCCGCAATTTTATCGCATAAAATTGCATAAATATCCCGCATTTTTCATCGCATTTTTTAAGAAAACGTGCCGCATAATCAAGGATTTTTGCCCGCAACAATCACAAAAAAAAGCCGCATTTTTCTGGAAGGACTGATCTATGCGTCGAGTGTGTGTGTGTGTGTGTGTGTCCGTCCCTTGATTAGCTGACATGAGACGCATCCACACAGACAGGACACTGACACACACACACACACACACACACAAACACACACAGGACATTGGCATACAGCATGTTCGCTTGTGTCTTGTCACGCTTGGAAGCATTTACATGAATAAGAGCGTGATGATCATGTAACGCTAAGCAAAAATGGATAAAAAAACGGACGCTGCGTTATTTGCGTTAAATATTTTTAATGCGTTAAGCTGAAAAAATTAATCGCGTTAACACGTTAATTTGCCCAGCCCTAATATATATATATATATATATATATATATATATATATATATATATATATATATATATATATATATATATATATATATATATATATATATATATATATATATATATATAGGCCTATATATATATATATATATATATATATATATATATATATATATATATATATATATATATATATATATATATATATATATGCAAGTAATGCGTGAGAGAAAAAAATTTACGTTTACAGAGTTTCAGTGACATTACTACATTAAACGACTATATGTAATGTTGAATATAATGTATAATAATGCAATGGGGGAATATTTATGGGTCCTGATAATAATACACTAATAATAATACAAAAAAACAACAACTCTTCTTTATTTTGGCTTAAAATATCACGATACATATCGTATTGTGAGTTCAGTATCATGATTTATATCGAATCGTGACACGAGTGTATCGTTACACCCCTACTTTTTAACAGCAAAAACGCATTCTGTGTGAACTGGCCTTTAGAGTTCCTTTATGCCAGCTTTGATGGAACCAGCATGACATCATGTTTGAGAATCTGTTTGTAATTAGTCGAGGTCTGTTGAGGTCATGCATTGGGTCATGGTGGCGGTTGAGGCCTAGCGCTATTTGTAGATTTGTTGGTCTTCTTAAAAGCATGATGACCTGATAATGACCATGATGCAATGCTGAGCCTTAAAGAAACCAAATAAAAACAAACATTTGGCATAGGGCACAATATTAGCCAAACTAAAAGTAAATGTTTCATTTCATTTTTTTGAATTGTATTTATTTTATTTTAGCAAACATTGACTATGTATTCTTAATGATAGCTTTTCTTTCATTGAGAAGATCATAGTGAACACCTGGCTACTTCAGTTAGCACTGAAACCTGAAGATCATCATGAAGTTTAAGGCCCTTTGAAACTCCAGCTCTTGTTTCCTAATTTTTATAGCCTCTGTCCTGCAAATGACTTAATTGCATGATTTAAACGACAAATATGTCTGAGCAGATAATGCTGTTAGACCCCTGTAAACGTCACACTGCTGTTGCACAGAAATACACACTTCCCTTCTCCAGGGTTTACACACATGAACTTTACCCAATGCTATACCCAATTTAATTTAATTTAAAGGGGGGGGGGGGGGGGTGGACACACTCAGTTTCAGTCAATCTCATGTCAATCTTGAGTACCTATGGAGTAGTATTGCATCCTTCATATCTCCGAAAAGTCTATAGTTTTATCATATTTATAAAAGACCGATACACTGTACAGAGTCTTTCCGAATAAAGCCCTGCGGCTGGAGGCATATCGTGTGGGCGGAGCTAAAGAATCACAAGGGTGCGCAGCTATTCCGTTGAGAGCGTCTAAAAGCTGTGACATCCTTAAACGTGGGGAAAAAAACGTTATCCTAAATAAACCATGGCTATCAATCAGATTCAGACATGCAAATATGATCCAGAATCTGATCCGGAGGCTGAAATTGAACAGGAGCAGCAACAACAATGACTACAGCAGGACGTCTCAAACTGGTATGTACTGTAACTGTATATATTTGCTTAGCGACTTGTCATGCGTGAGTTTTACAACATTTGTGTGTGTTTACTCATGGTTTATGAGGACATAATTTGGTTTATGGACTATTGTATACGATTTAACGATAGCAGTAGCAAGCGGAACGGTTTTGCACCTCAGACTGGTGTGTGTTTACTAGGGATGCAACAATACAGTTAGTCCACTATTCAATACATACCTCGGTTTTTAACCACGGTTTTCGGTTCGGTTCGGTTCTGATGGCTTGTCACATACATTTTTTGCTATTCTATTCTTAAGCGACAGGAACAGCAAGAGGTTAAGGAGAAAAAAGACTACTTTTTAATTGCAATACTCTGTCTTTATTTTACTTAAAAGAATTGAAAAACCTTACTTAAACTTAAAACTTTTCTTTAAAAAAACCCTTGTATACATTCCTAGTGTATTGTATAATGTAATATATATATATATATATAAAGATTTACACTGGCAGCTCAGAGCTGTACAGCAGCATTTAAGTATGAAATTGAATGAATAAATGTAAAAATAAAACACTACATAGACTTCACTATAAAATATACACTGATTCTTATTAAAGCTACTGTATTAAAGTTTTTCAGTCAAGAGCAGTGAGTGATTTTCTCTTTGTCTTTTGTTGTTGGATTAACATTAAATGGATAGTTCACTCAAAAATGAGAAATTAATACAGGTTTGGAACAATATTAGAGTAAATAATTACATAATAATTATACATAACCTTTAAGGACATCGTGTTCACTTTAGGCTGCCTGCTGTCAATGTAAGACCTCCGTGCATCTAATACAGACATGCGCCGATTTTACTTTCACTTTAGACATAACCGACTGTATTTATGTAAACCTTGTGTGTATTTGACAGTATTAGCGCAGTAAGACGACTTAGTCCAGTAATCGCGTGTTTAGTGCGCGTGCTCGGAAAAGCGCATGTTAAAACCCCGCACACGCTGGCAAGGCTTTAAAACGCATGCAAATAATGAACTTTCGTGATTGTGAATTACTATAGTGTTCCGTGAGTATAACTCTACCACTAACCTGTGATGTGAATGTATGTCGCGTTGTTCAGTATATTGGGATTGGAGGCAAATGATAGAATTTGTAGAAAAATACTTCATTAAATGCAAAACCGAAAAACCGCAATTCATAGGCGCGTATTGAACCGTGAAGGCCGTACCGAACGGTTCAATATTATATTGAGAATTGTGGCATCCCTAGTGTTTACATAGAAAAACAATGGAACAGTAGCGCATTTGAATGAACTAACAACACTAAGACATTTGAAGCAGTTTTACTCACCGCCTGCTTCCAACACACGAGTCACGACCGTGAACCTTAAACACTGGGACTGCTCCATCTTTCAGCATTAGACGAGCTACAAATCCGGAGTTGAATTGGGCCTTGTTTATAACCATCGTTGCCGAAATGCAGGGAACAAACAAAACACTTGCACAACTTTGTTGCTGCTCCGGAAAAACAAACTCCATCCACTGTCCCATTAACGCTGGTTTCTTTGGGTTGACAGGGTTGTCTTGCCCTGACAACCAAAAACACACATCTTTGGTGATGCTTCTTTGTTTGATTTCGTGAAGTCCTGTGACTGCAGCGCAGCCGGCTTCCCTAAAGCCGAGCACAGCATGTTAATGGGCATGCATTTGCTCTATCTCTCTCTAGTCGCGCATGCACCCTTCAAGGAGAAGAGCCCGTACAAGTACATTCCACCATATCTGGCGTCAGATAGACTCATACTCGAAAAAAAACTTTCCAAAACTTGTGACAAAGCGGAGAGCAGGGCCGTGCAGAGAGTTCTTCAGGGGCAGGGGCTCAAATGTAAAAAATGGGCAATATGTAAATATATATATATATATATATATATATATATATATATATATATATATATATATATATATATCCTTATGCTCATCAAGCCTGCATTTATTTAATCCAAAAAACAGAAAAAAACAGTAGCCTAATATTGTGCAATTTTATTACATTATGTTCTTTTTAACTTTTTATTAATAAAAGAATCTTGAAAATAGTATCACAGTTTCCATCATTGACATTAAATCCTCATATTAGAATGATTTCTGAATGATCATGTGACACTGAAGAGTGGAGTAATGATGCTGAAAATACAGCTGTGATCACAGGAATAAACTATATTTTAAATTATTTTAAAATAGAAAACCATTATTTTAATAATATTTCACAATATTGCTGTTTTTTATCAAATAAATGCAGGCTTGATGAACATAAGAGACTTTCATAATGCTGCATAATATTCAAAAATGGTAATATAATAAAGTCCTTTCACGTAACCATTTCGCCTGCCTACACTTCACATAATAGGCCTGTATAGGTGCCGGTGGCACGTGGGGTTTGTTAACTTTGATAGTTTCATGAAATAGTAAACGGTGTATCAATATACATAAATACAAGTGAATTTAACACTTACCATTAATGCGACTTTTGCTGCTGCTGCATGGTTTTGTGCAGGGATTTGTTTGTTAAAATCCATTTTGTCAGTGATGCAATTTATAAAATGAGACAAACCGCAGGAAATCGTTCCACAAACGTTAGTTCGTCTGTCCGTGTCATTTTCAACCGATTTCTGAATAAGAACAGAAAATTACCGTTTCACATCGCCCAATGAAATTTGAACTTGCTTTGCCAGATCACGATTGGTTGGTGTATATACATGACAAACGGGCATTGGTGAATTGTGTAATACTTTAAAATATATAATATATAGATTTGTAATTAAATCAACACATTAGCTTTGATTATGGATGAAAAAAAAATATTGGTTTACTTTTTTCCAGTAAGGCCCCACACTCTCTGAAAGGACCATATTTGGCTCGAGAGCCGCTTCCGAACAGAGGAAAATCAGCAGTCAATCAAAACGCACGCGACCCATAGCAACGCGTTACGGCAACGCCTCAACAGAAATTGTCCGACTTTTGAGCCGTTCGTTACCATTGTATACATTGTCATGTTATAATAATTACATTTATTTCGTTTTATTGACCACGATATTATCATTGATATTTGTCTGAGAGGGGCACTTTTGATTCATTTTGAAAAAGGGCAGGGGCTCGAGCACCCAAAGCCCCCCCCCTCTGCACGTGCCTGGCGGAGAGTATTTTTGGCACAGAAACTTATTTTTTTTTACTTTTGTCCATGTTTAGTATTCGAATCCAAGTCTTTAACAGTGTAAAAAACTCAGTATGCATGAAACAGCATTTCACCCCCCCCCCCCCTCCTCCTCCTCCCCGCTTTAACTTTCATAAACTGATTGCACCAAAGTGCAAGTCTGAGCGTAGCAGGAAGTCCTTTCTTTTGATGGCTATTAGATTGTTCAATGTGCTATGAATAACAGGACTCATTATTGGAACTGCATATATAGGTGTATCTATTTCTTTTAAATGTTTATATTGTAGATCGTAAAAGACTTTAGAGTTGTGCAATGGGCAATTTTATTGTATTCTTTTATTTTAATTTCCTGTTAAAATCTCACGTTAGCATCTGTGGGTTTATGAAGTTTATGAATGTACTGTATTTAAATGTGTTTTTATGTATTGTGGTATTGAAATCAAATTTCAGTAAATGAATTAAAAACATTGCTTCAGTAATCAACCTCTATTTGCATCTAAATACAACTCCATACTATCATGGTCCCACTGAGGCACACTGTGTTCATGCATCAGTGTTTAATCATGCCAGAAGACCCCAAAGCACACTCGGTAATGCTTGTGAAATAGGGCCAGGAGTGGTGTTTTTTTTTTTTTTAGGTTTTAAGATGAAACGGTGGCTGCAATTTGCTTTTAGGCCCTGCAAACCGAGGTGCAGCGAGATTGCCCCATCCTTGGATCCTGTCCAGCATTTCCATTAAAGTCTCTCATAAGAGCATGGAGAGAAAACACAGGCCATCAGTTACTGCACAGTGTGCCTTAAAGGAAAACCACTGCTGAGTTACGACTCCTGCAAGAGGGTCCCACGTTCACCACACGCAGACAAACACACCAGAACGCATTCTAAGATAACACTGCCCTCTGTTTTAATGGATTACATTTGCCTGCTTGAGTGCGGATCCTTAATCGCAGTAAAGCCCACCAGAACCAGAAACCATTTTCACAGCATGGGGAGTGTGTTGTCTTGACTCTGAGATATTTTAGATCCTTCCTTTCTTTCTTTCTTTCTTTCTTTCTTTCTTTCTTTCTTTCTTTCTTTCTTTCTTTCTTTCTTTCTTTCTTTCTTTCTTTCTTTCTTTCTTTCTTTCTTTCTTTCTTTCTTTCTTTCTTTCTTTCTTTCTTAACATTTTCTGTTAAATGTTTTAATGTCTAGGCTGCATTTATTTGATAATACAGTAAAAACAGTAATATTGTGAAATATTTCAAATTAAAATTTTATATTTTAATATATTTTAAAATGTAATTTATTCTTGTGATGGAAAGCTGTATTTTCAGCATCATTACTCCAGTCTTCAGTGTCACATGATCCTTCATAAATCTGTCTAATATGCTGATTTGATGCTCATAAAACATAATAATTATTATTCTAATTAGTTGTGTTGCTTAATATTTTCATGGAATATTTTTTTGAATATGAAAGTTTAATGAACAGTATTTATTTGAAACAGAAATCTTTTGTGTAACAATCTGCATTTATTTTATTGTCACTTTTGATCAGTTTAAAGTGTTATTGCTGAATAAAAATATTAATTTATTTTATTCAAAACAAAAAGATAGTGTACATATTAATGTGACTGTACATGAATTAGGTTATATTTCATATCCATATGTCAAAATATGTACCATCTGAAATCATCACTGTACCAAGGTACATAGTATTTTTTTTTCTCATTGCTAACTACACTATATCTTTTTTTGACAAGTACCTAATTCATTATTTTTTAGACATGTACCATGGTATTGTTTTTAGTATTAAAGTAACATTTAAAAGAATAAAAAGTTACACTTAATTTCAAGGTGTCTGTGTTACAATGTAATTACACATTTAAATACTAAGTAATAATAATAATCTACATGTACTTAGGGTTAGTTGCTTGTAATTATGCATAATTTATAGTTATTACTACAGTAACTACATGTGACACGTGTAACAAGGACACTGTAAAATAAAGTGTTACCTCATAAAGTAAATGTAAAAGATGGGATTTTGTGGGAAAACCTCAAGCCCCTAAATATAAGTTAACACACACCCTCTGTCAGTGCAGTGTTTCTCAACAGTGAGTTGTTGTCTCTGCCGTGAAACTGAACAGCGGATGGGCGATTGATCTAGAAACATAAATCGTCAGCTCCATCTGGTGCTGTTTGAGCCCGCCAAACTTGTCTGTTTGGTTTTGCGATGCATGAAGACCCGTCTGTTGCGTGGTACTTTGAGAAGCACAGCAGGCTATTGTTTTAAATCAGTGGACTCTTTAGTCACAGTCTGAAGTGAGGGGCACATTACATGAAACTGTACTGGTGTAGATAAATCAGGACGTGAACCATAGTGACTTGAACACGAACTTGAACTGGTCTAGCACAACTTTTTTACTGCCCAGGTTACAGAGCACTTTTCAAATCCGGCTCTGAAATGGCCAGGTAAGGACATCTTTGGAGACTTTGCTGATGGATGTGGCCATGGCTTATTCTGAGACTTTAGGCCATCTGCAGGAAGGGTGAGACTTCAGAGACTGAGACTTCACATAAATGAACAAGCAGCCGGCACAGAACTGCTGGATTGTGAAGGTCTTGTGTCGGCAGTCTGAGGCATTTGTCTTCTTGACTGAAATTACAGAGAATATTTTCTTTTTGTCTGGTCTCCTTTTCTTGGTCTTTTCAACACACTCTGTTGTAGTCAGGGCCAGTAATAAATAATAGAACATTATCTATTTTTGAGAAAAGTTTCATCGGATCACTGTTTTACATAAATATTAACATATAGATGTAAAATAAAGATCATTGTTATGAATCTGATCCAGATCTTTGCAGTCTTTGACAAAAAATTTATTTTCTCAGCTTTTCTCTTGCCTCTTGCTTTTTAATTGTGAAACTTAGCCACATTCAAGTGTTGAGGTTAACACATTCAAAAAAAGAATGCATCAAGCTAGAATCAAACTTTTTGTTTTGATTTGTTTAAAATCAGAGGCTCTGTTCTTTCTTTTGATATATTGCATGCTCAGATATTCATACAACAAAATATGGGGGCCATGAAAATTTTGTGAAAATGATCAAAAACGCTGGCGGCGACTGGCAACTTTTTAACCCTCTGGTGCTCTTCGTTTAGGGGTTGCATTGGTTGTCTTCCCGGTCCTAAGTGACCGGACACCTAAAAATTAAACTTCCTCCACCCCAGTAAAACCAATGCAATTAATTTTTCTTCAATAATATTTTTTCTTTTTAATTTTGTATTTTGAGATGATTTGATGATGATTTTATATTTATGCAATAATTATGGTCTATTTTTGCCATTGAAAATTATACAAAAAAATGTTTTTTTGTAATTTTTTTATTATTATTACAGTATTTCAGGTTAAAATAGAGACTAGGCCTTCAAAATAATTTTTTTTGAAGGCAGATTAGCACCCTCTTTTGGAATTGTTTAAAGCTACACTGTGTAACATTTTTAGTCTATTCTTAGCTAAAAACACTTAGTTCTTTCAAAAATATATGTGCTCATTAATGTATATTTACTTCTTTCAAGTAATAAAGTATTCTCGTAAGTTTATAATATGCCATTGAAAATACATAAGGTAATGGGATCTAACGGTGGTCGCCATGTTGCCCCTCCATCTTGAAAGTACATTAGCCAAAGAGGGACATACCCGTAAATTCAAGCTTCGCCTTTCGCGTTTTAACCGGTTTTAACACTGTGCGCGTCAACTTGTTCAGACTTGTCTGGTGCATGTGCAGAGAGTTTTCATCTCAGCAGCTCCAGTAACAGAGTTATACAGAGTTTTCCTGGCTTGTTTATTCCTCAAAAGTCTGTTTTTCCTTGTGTGGTATTTCTGTGCGTTAATAACTCCGTAAGTAATAATAGTTATTGTCATTGTGGATGTGTTTCAGAGTGTGTCATCATGTAATTCAGTTGATGTCACATCAGAAGTATTTTTGTGTCAACATACAATAGCGTAATGCTCACCTATTTGAATAGTCATTCAGTTATTAACAATGTTTATTCGTTTATAGAAAATATTTGCTTGTAATGTATGTTGATGGAAATATGTATCAGGTCTGATCGGCATATTAACACTTGTTATACAGAGCGCACTGCAGTGCTAAACCTGCGCACACACTTTTGTAATCCGACACCGCTTGTTAGCAGCAGCAGCGGCAGCTCCGCTCCTTTTAATGCAGCTGCATTTAGCGCCTATATATGGTACAATAAGCTCTGGTTTACGGTTACATTATACAAATGTAACTTATAAGTATAGTTATACAGTTCTTAACTGTGTATATTCTGTCATGTCATTATCATGTATATTTACCATCCTAATTTGTTCTCTCACAGAAACCACATTTATGTACATATCCATGCAAACCTGTTTATGCCTTGCAATTGGATGACTGAATAAACATTACTATCATCAAAGTTCACTCTGGATTAGCTGCAGTTCTTTCTAGCCGAATAATTAGGCCAGTTGAGTTCCAACCATCCCACTGCGCACAGAATATCCCACAGGCACCGTGTCGAATGTGGACGAGGTCGAACTGGAAGCCATATTAATCTTGGACTAAATCGGCCACCGTAGGAGTTAAAACGAAATCGGAATTGAACAGAACAGAAACTAAAATTCACTGGATGGTCATATACAAGTTCACCACTAGATGGGGGAAAATATCACACAGTGTAGCTTTAAGAAATCATGCAACCATGGGTGTAATCACTAGAGGTCTCTATGGAGAGGCTTGAGAATTCCCTAGTTCTCTTTTGAATACATTTAATGATTTTTGTTGTTGATGGATTTGAATATATATTTAAAAAATCTCAAAGACTATTTATTATAAAGTTTTAGATTTTTTTTGTTTTGTTAGAAATATAGATTTTTTTCTGTGAATTTGTGTTTTTGCAGATTTCCCATTCATTTACAGTGGTCATTTTTGACTGAAGAGCACAGGTGGGAGTATTTTTTTTTACGACCATTTAGCATGCTCGCATCATGCCCTCAATTTTTTTGTGTGTTTACATATCTAATGCTAGAAAAGTCACCAAGTTTCATATCATTCTGATGAAGCTGTGATTTCTAAAGATTCAAAATGTGGTTCATTGGTTCAGTTTTTCATAGGTGTGTTTGTGTGTATAAGTGTGCGTGTGTGTGAGTGGATGTGTCAATATCACACTCTTGATGTTTTAGAGTATCGCTCCTTTACTGCTATGTACTTTTTTTCAGCATTGTGGCCGATTTGTAGATTGTACACACAAATATTCGGAGAATTTTTGTGTTTTTGCCAATTTCCCATTCATTTCCTATGGTCGGTCATTTATGACCGAAGACAATGAACGCTACTTCTTTTTTTTTATGACCAATTAGCATGCTCGAATCATGACCCAAATTTTTTTGGTGTGTTAACATACCTAATGCTAGAAAAGTCACCAAGTTTCATATCATTCCGATGAAGCAGTGATTTTTTAAATTTCAAAACAGAAAATTTTTCGGTCAGAAATGACCGAAGAGCACTAGAGGGTTAAAAAATGCTGGCGGGGAAAGTTACTGATTAATACTACGTGGAAAGAGTAAATACACACAGACATTCAAATGTTTGGTGTCTTTGAAAGACGTGTATATGCTCAACCAAGTGTGCCGCATAAGTCCTGAAAAGTGAAGCCAAAACGTCTCAATCCCAGTATAGCTCATAAACTCATAAACATAAACAAAAAATATTGAAAGTACAGCATGCATTTGAAATAGATTTTTTTTTGGGGGGGAATGTAAAAGTATTTACTGTTACTGTCTCTTTGAATGGTAGTGCTTATATTTGATCGGACTGACTTTATTGGTTTGATTTTCTTTTAAATTAGATGATAACCCTCTGACTATTATTTCACCCAGCTGCCAAAGGTGTAAACTGAGATTTAGCTTTAGATATGGCATTTGAAACAATAATATACCATGATCACAGACATTCCTGTGTATTACATTGCATTGGAATGGTTTCAATGGCTATCGAAGTCCACCAGCTGCTGAATCAGAGCTTAGAGGCCTTGATGGATGTTTCTAAGCCAATTAACCTCCGATCGTGTTTGCTTGCGCCTTGCAGGATATGTTGGGTGCTGCTTAATGAAATGAAGATGAAAATCCTTCTGTAAATCAGTGGAATTAGTGATTTAAGCTCTTAGTGCTTTAAGCTGATGGCCTCTGGGTGTTTCTAAAGAACTTTGCTTAATTCTTCCCATTACATTAACGTGAGCTGCCTCAATTAGTATGCAGGGTGAGTTGGATCTTATGATGGCAGCTCAAGACTCTAAGCATGTGTGTGTTATTTTCTTTGAGAGAGAGAGAGAGAGAGAAAAAACCTGAGTCTGTATTTGTTAACATCATTTGGCTTTATTAATAGTCTGTAATAATGCCACACTTCTAGTTTCACATTTTCATATCATCTGCTCCAATCAGCGAAGGATTAATATCTTTGACTAATTAACAATAATATTAATGCTGTGTCAAATGAGAATATTATCGTGATAAATCTCTCCCTGGCTAGGGTGCAGATGGTGGATTAATTTACCTGACAATAAGCATGTGCTGCAATATGCCCCAAAACCAGAACCACAGAACAGACAGTTCTGCCATGCCTCTTTTACAATAAAAGTGTGATATTTTGATTTCAGATTTGGATAATTATATTTGGATTACATTCCCCATATACACAGGCAGACTGAATGAAATACCATCACATTCATTCTCTTTCAACTCCTCTACTGCCACCTATGTCGGTTATTGTTACTGCAGGCAGTAATTGTCATCTGGAACGAATCCCAAATGTAGATGTGTGTTGTTTCAAAATACAGCTCCCAGCTGCTTTGTTTGTAGAATAATCTTTACAACCAGCTTTCTTTTTTTGTAAGCGATCAATCAAATCCCGGATTGAGTTTTACTGCACATCCTACGTTCTTGTGTGTGCAATCATTTGTCTATGTGTGTTCACTGCTTACACTAACATGTCTTTATTATTCCTCCATAGGGCCTTTTATCTGGATAAATCGAATCTTCCTCCCAGCTCGGCTCCCAAAGCAGCCTTTATAGACAAGGTATGTACCATCATACTATCTGCAGGGAATCGTGGATTGATTATGAGAGCACAAGAACCTGTGTACCTAGTTATTTATTAAATGCATTTGTTGACATGGCATTTCTGTCATTAAAGGGTTAGTTCACCCAAAAATGAAAATTCTGTCATCATTTACTCACCTTCATATCGTTCCAAACCCTTAAGACTTACGTTCATCTTCTAAACACAAATTAACATATTTTAATGAAATCGGAGAGATTTCTGTCCCTCCATTGACAGTCCATGTAACTACCACTTTGACTCTTCAAAAAGCTCATAAAGAGATCGAATATGAATTGAGTGGTTCAATTTTCTGAAGAAAATTGCTTTATATTATGAACAGATTTAATTTGGCTTGTATTCACATGTCAACATTCATCAATGCACACATCAGTTGTGGTAAACTGAAGCTCAAGCATGTTTGCTTGTCATACAAGAACCAATGAGATTCATTCTCGTGTTACACAGCACATTTGAGCTTCCGCAAGAACCAATGAGGTTCATTCTTGTGTGTTACTCAGCAAGTTTGAGCTTCCGCAAGAACAATGAGGTTCATAATTGTGTGTAACGCAGCAAGTTTGAGCTTCCGCAAGAACCAATGAGGTTCATTCTCATGTGTTACGCAGCAAGTTTGAGCTTCCGCAAGAACCAATGAGGTTCATTCTCATGTGTTGCGCAGCACGTTTGAGCTTCCACAAGCACCAATGAGGTTCATTCTCATATGTTACGCATCACGTTTGAGCTTCCACAAGAGGTTTGTTTTTATGCATCAAGCACGTATGGTTAAGCTTCTGTTTATGTTTGCTGATCAATGTTGGTGAATAAAAGCCTAATTTCAATCTGTTCATCATATAAAGTAATCCAGTTTATTAAAAAAATGTGGACTAAACTGCTCAATTCATATGGATTCATTTACGATCTCTTTATGAACTTTTTGAAGCGTCAAAGTGGTATTTGCGTAGCTGTCAATGGAGGAACAGAAACCTCTCATTTTATTTATTTCAGTTGTGTTTCGAAGTTGAACAAAAGTCTTACGGGTTTGGAATGACATGATGGCGAGTAATTCATGACAAATATTTGTTTCATTTTTGCTAGCTAATGCTTTAATAACTCACCCAATGTCATTCCAGACCCATATTTTTTTATCAATGAATCCTCTGAACTGTTTAATCAAGAATGACTCAATCAAGAATTATTCTTGAGTTGACTCCAGTCAAATCAGTCGAATTTGTAAACGGTTTGTTCTTTTGAGTCCATTCTTTTAAATGAACCAGTTGATCCAGATCACAAATCAGTTTAAATGGTTAATTCATGAATTAGACTGATTGGTCCTCAAATTCAAGTCACTGATTAAATGGTCCAGTCACAGCAGTTCACAAGTCAACAGCTCACTGGAGAAAATGTCAGCCTGTTCTTCATCGTAATATCGTATTACTTCAGGGCCTGGTTTCACAGACAAGGCTTAAATTAAGCCAGGAGTAGGCCTTAGTTAAATTAGGACATTTAAGTAGCTTTTATAAAATAATTTTTATAAAAAGAAACAATACTGGTGTGCATCTTGAGACAAAACAATGGCAAGGGCAAATTGAATATCTCTTTTTGTGTTCAAAAATATGGGTTTGGAACAAATGAGTTATCATTTTTGGGTGAACTATCCCTTTAACATGGAATCTTTCTTTTACTCTCTCTCTCTTTGTAGCTGATGCGTCCTCTGAATGCTCTGGATGAGTTGTACAGATTGATGGAAAGTTTTATCTCTTGTCGGCGGACTGCAGCGTGTCAGTTCACAGCCTGTGGAGCGTCTGGAGTCGGGCTGCTCACCGTGGCCTCAGAACTTTGCAGCCGCCTGGGAGCGTGTCACATCGTCATGTGTAACAGCGGAGTACACCGGTCAGTCTGGGTTACACACACATACACACAAACTCCTCCTTTCTCTTCTGTCCGACAGGCATCAGGCATTCGCCAGGGACTCTAAGTGGAACGCTTCTGTTTTTTTATCCCCTGTCTTTTTTCCTTTCTGTCTGTATAGCTCGGAGCAATTTACTTCCTGTCACTTATGTCTTTCATCCTGTTTTCTTCTCTGCAGCCTCAATCTTTCTTCTGTTTTACTGGGTTTTTTTTTTTGGTTGGGGGGTTATCTTGATAGTTCTGTTGCAATTTTCCTCTCTCCAATCTCTCTTCCTCATACCATCTAATATTCAATTTCCTATTCTGCATGAATAGGTAATAATCCTCATTACATGCTCATGTATCATTCCATAAATACCTTTCTCTGCACTAATAATTCATCCAATGCAATTATGAATATTTAGCATCTCAGTTCTACATTTAGAAGGTCTCGCTTAATCCATCATTTCAAAGATGATCCAGACAGCTCCATTTCTCTAAAGGTTCATTTGTGAATCTCAACTGAAGGAACGCATGTTATTCATATCAAGGCCTCTTTTAGTATCAGCCAGAGCTGACATTCTTATTTATTTTTAATTTCTTGTGTTTATATGTGTCTCTGTGTGTCCCTACAGTACTTATAAGGAGTATTCATTCTTTGTGGACCTTGTTATTATAGTGCTTTAAATTCAACATATTGATATTCCTCAAATACGCAGATTTTGTTGAAAATATCTCATTGATTTTACCATTCAAAAGTTTGGGATTGGTACTATTTTTTTTTTCTTATTGGTACAGTAAAAACAGTCGCATGATCCTTCAGAAATCATTCTAATGTGCTGATTTGGTACTCAGTTAACATTTCTTATTATTATCAAATAGAATAGAAATAACAGGGAATGGAATAAGACAAAGGATAATGTCAAATATATGATATTGCAAATAGTTATCGTTGCACAATGGGAGTACATTTAACTGTTCAAGTGATAGATTGCCTGGGGGAAGAAACTTTTCTTTTGCCTGGCTGTTCTGGTGCTCAGTGCTCTGTACCGCCGGCCAGGTGGCAACAGTTCAAAGAGAAGTTTGCTTGGATGTGAGGGATCCACAGTGATTTTCTGAGCCCTTTTTCTCATTCTGGAGGCATTCAGTTCTTGGAGGGTGCAGGGGAGCACCAATAATCCTTTCAGCAGTCGAAACCGTCCTCTGTAGTCTTCTGATGTCTGATTTTGTAGCTGAGCCAAACCAGACAGTTATTAAAGTGCAGAAGACAGACTCAGTGATGGCTGAGTAGAACTGCTTCTGCAGTGCCTGTAGCAGGCTGAACTTCCTCAGCTGGCGAAGGAAGTACAGCTCTATTGGGCTTTTTTCACAATGGAGTCAATTTGATTGTCTCACTTCAGGTCCTGAGAGAACACACCGCTTTTGTGTGTCCCTTTAAATGCTAATTAACTGCTGCTCCCCCCCCCCCCCTTCCAGAAGAGGGCGGATCCTTTACACAAGCTTCGGATACTCCGTCAACAACAAAACAGGCAAATCTCACTCAGCCAAAATGTCAGAAATAACCGGTTGTGGAGTGCAGCCTTACATGTTTGAACCGGAGTCGGACACAGATGGAGAGACTCAGGAAGAGGTTGCCAGCTTTAGACTGCACATTTCAAGTTCAATTCAAATATAGGAAAAGCATTCTCAATTTAGTTCTTAATGATGCACAACCATGGCATTTGCCCACACTGTTATTTTATTGCACAATATTCTATAGGCAGTTTCTTTGGCAGGTGCGTAGCTAAGGGGGGGAAAGTTAGGATGATTCTAAGGGCTCACACACTTTTGGGGCCCCCGGAGATCGGTTTTATTAGTAGTAACAGTACTAGTAGTAATGTATTATAAATTAGGGATGGGCAACAGTGATCGAGTACTCGAAGGTGACAGCGACGATCGATCATGAAAACAATGATCGCCCTGATTTTCCTGATTGGTTATTGTGGCATTTTTGGCGGTAACTGAGGTCTGATTGGTTAGCGTTAGACAGCAAGCCTTCCAGACCGGCGAAATAAAGTGAAACTGAAGCGCTGCAGTGATGCCTGGAATTACTGTGATCACAAAATACAGTGCAAGATGGGCAGCGCTAATCAGTCATATACATCGCATTATAATGAAAACAAGATTGTAATAGAATGTTGTAAATGATCTGTGCTTTAGTTCCCCTTGTATCAGCTGTTAAAGGAAATCCACAAGCGCGGTGAAGTTCATCTCCGCGTCCTTTTCTGCAGATGCAAGTAGTAAGATTACTTTTATGTTGTCTATATCTGATTAATCTCATATGGACACGTTTGGTTGAGTTTAATAACCAGCTAGTTAAGTGCTGCCGTTACCAACTGGTGTTCATTCTCTTCAGTTTCAGCTCACATGCAACAACATTATCGACTCTGGGTTATTAGAGACGGTTATATTCTTTTTAGATAGGCTATTTCTCTTTCAAAAACATTGATGATATTAATGCAGCAACGTTATTTCGTTCTCATATTTTTTAACAGTACACCTATGTTTTATTTAAAGTTGTTTCTCATTATGCCTTCGAAAACACGCAGTGTCTGTCACTTTGATCAGGAAAAATAAAATAAAGTGCAAGATGTGCAGAGCCAATCTGTCATGTTCAGGGCCGTGCAGAGAGTTCTTCAGGGGCAGGGGCTCAAATGTAAAAAAGGGGCAATATATATATATATATATATATATATATATATATATATATATATATATATATATATATATATATATATATATATATATATATATATATATATATATATATATATATATATATATATATATATATATATATATACATGTGTGTATATATAGCCTGCATTTATTTAATCAAAAATACAGAAAAAACAGTAGCCTAATATTGTGAAATATTATTACATTGTGTTCTTTTTAACTTTTTATTAATCAAAGAATCTTGAAAAGAGTATCAGTTTCCATCATTGACATTAAATCCTCATATTAGAATGATTTCTGAATGATCATGTGACACTGAAGAGTGGAGTAATGATGCTGAAAATACAGCTGTGATCACAGGAATAAATTATATTTTAAATTATTTTAAAATAGAAAACCATTATTTTAATATATTTCGCAATATTGCTGTTTTTTATCAAATAACTGTAGGCTTGATGAACGAGACTTATTTCATAATGCTGCATAATATTCAAAAATGTACGAGAATTTTTTTTTTTGTTGGACGAGACTTTTATATACACTCTAAAAAAAAAAGGTTCTATATTGCACCAAAAATGGTTCTTGGCTCGTAATCATAGGGGAACCTTTTTTAGTTCTATATAGCACCAATTTTGGTGCTTCAGTGGTTCTTCAGTGGTTCTTCAGTGGTTCTTCAGAGGTTCTTCAGTGGTTCTTCACCGGTTCTTTGACTAAGGTGCTATATAGCACCTCTGAAGAACCGCTGAAGAACCACTGAAGCACCAAAATTGGTGCTATATAGCACTAAAAAAGGTTCCCCTATGATTACAAGCCTTTTTTTTAGAGTGTACATAAAAGTGAATTTAACACTACTTACCATTAATGCGACTTTTGCTGCTGTGGTTTTGTGCAGGGATTTGTTTGTTGTTTGTTAAAATCCATTTTGTCAGTGATGCAATTTATAAAATGAGCCAAACCGCAGGAAATTGTTCCACAAACGTTAGTTCGTCTGTCCATGTAATTTTAAACCGATTTATGAATAAGAACAGAAAATTACCGCTTCACATGCCCAATGGAATTTGAACTTGCTTTGCCAGATCACGATTGGTTGGTGTATATACATGACAAACGGGCATTGGTGAATTGTGTAATACTTTAAAATATATAGCTAATATATAGCTTTGTAATTAAATCAACACATTAGCTTTGATTATGGATATAAAAAAAATATTGGTTTACTTTTTTCCCGTAAGGCCACACACTCTCTGAAAGGACCATATTTGGCTCGAGAGCCGTTTCCGAACAATGGAAACTCAGCAGTTAATCAAAACGCACGCGACCCATAGCAACGCGTTATGACAACGCCTCAAAAGAAATTGTCCGACTTTTGAGCCGTTCGTTACTATTGTATACATTGTCATGTTATAATAATCACATTTATTTAGTTTTATTAACCACAATATTATCATTGATATCTGTCTAAGAGGGGCACTTTTGATTCATTTTGAAAAAGGGCAGGGGCTCGAGCACCCAAAGCCCCCCCCCTCTGCACGTGCCTGGTCATGTTCATAACATTATAATGAGAACACAATTGTAATAGTTTTGTAAATTATCTGTGCTTTAGTGGCCCGTGTATCGGCATTGTTGTTAAGGGAAGAGCGCATTAAAAATGTGTAAAAACTAGCACGGCCAAGTTCACGCGCGCATTCGCGTCCTTTTGTGCTCATGCAAGTAGGTACACTGATTAATTTAATATAGTATGCGTTTGGTTGAGTTTATTAACCTGCTAGCAAAGCTATGTAGGGTGCTGTTTATTTACAGTTTCAGTTCAATTACAATGATGATTGATTGGGTTATTTGAGATTTTTGTCTAAAAACAAAATAACCATTTATGCATCATAATGTAGCAGTTATTTTTTCTAGTCATATGTTCATGTTTTCATAGACATGTGATGTTTGTATTTGTCAACATTAATTTTCGTAACACTCTTAAAATAGTTTCATATCTCCATGACGGAGACTCCCCGCCACCCAAACAAGCCCCGCCCCCAATTACTCGAGTACTTGTTTTTGAGACCTATCGATGATCGAAATGAGAAATTGACAAAAATTCCCATCCCTATTATAAATGTATAATCTACCAAAGAGTTACAAATATAAAAAAAAGATTGCGCATTTCCGGCAAAATCCAGCAAAACGCTCCACTCATGAACCGCTCACGCTCACCGGTAAAAACTATGTTCACTCATATCCCACTCCGACGTGAAATTTCTGTGCTATAATTGTTGCAGCCATTAAGGTATTTATTTTGATATTTATGTTTAAATATTATAATGTTGTTTTTTATGTCTATGTTGTCAATCTGTCAATCTATGTCGATTATGAAAAGTGAACAGCATGAGATAGGACACATCATAAGGTGAATGGAGTTGATCAGACATGATTGTGACCACTTCATTAAGTTTTGTTTTGTATAAATTGTATCTTAATTTTAATCAATGTTTCATCAGCCAATTGGGGCATTCTGGGTTGAGCGAGCGGAGCTTAATTGGTCAATATTATTAAATTGCAGACAAAGATTTTGGATAGCTAGGTTGGTGTGGTAGAGGGCCCAACATCAAATTCTTTCATAGGGCCCAAAATTGCTAGCGGCGCCCCTGTTCTTTGGGCACATCTTAACACTGAAATTTGTGCCCACTTTTCTTAGCAAAATTGCCCAAGTTGAATGGGAACCGTTTTTGAAGTGCAAAGTCATTCCAAAGATGCCCAATTGGACTTTAAATCTGGTTTTAGCTGGCCACTCCAGGAAATCATCCTTGTTGGTTCAGTGTGGGTATTCTTGTATTTTTTTTCCTGATGTTTCTCACATCACTGTCTGGAGGACTGTTGCTCTTTAAACATTTTATAGGCCTTTTTGTGGCGTCACTTACTCCAGCTCTTTTTGCCTGGATACTGAGTTTTGGAGGACAGCCAGTTCTAAGAAGATTTACATTTGGTCTCGGTTTGTAATAGGGGGCTTTACAGTGCTTTGCAATATATATATATATATATATATATATATATATATATATATATATATATATATATATATATATATATATATATATATATATATATATATATATATATATACAGGTATGCTTGAGCATTTTGTCCTTTTTACGGTCACATCTTTTGACATCATGGTTCGTTCACGTGTCTCTATTCCATGTTGCGTTCATATTTCTTCCAAACCGTGTTCCCGAGTTTGTCTGCAAGCAGACCGAGACCCATCTTTTCAGCGGTCTCGGTCCACTTGTTTGGTGCGCACCAGGGTTCGGATGGCAGCCTTTACATTTATTCAAATGAACAGCACTAACAGAGCAATGGCATCAGGGTTCGTTTTAATCGAAACAAATGCCACGTTTGAACACACCCTTATTTGTAATTTATTTAGTAAAATGTCCATGTGTATTTGTTTTGGAATTGGTAATAAGTCTCAGGATGTGGAAAAGAACAGGAGGGTGTTTACTTTTTATTGGCACTGTATGTTGCTGAAACAGTATTTCTCAATTTCCACATTGTAACAGACACACATGCATGCTGCTCTTTGAGTGGCTCTTTACTGCAGTGTATTGGAAAAAGCAGCATGAAATGTTTTCAGCATTGTATGTGTTGGTTTGGGTGTGACTAACTCACATTTGTACGCCAGAGCAATTACAGGCCACATCTCAGCTTTAGTGAAGCCGCAGGTGCTCAGACCTGCCACGGACACGGTGAATTCTGTCCTGTTTACCCCTCTAAACATGCCTCCATCAAACACACTCTCTATTTAACCTGTATTTACTCATAACCAAATTATACTGATGGATAATTCTGTGTAAAACATGGTTTGGGGCATGTTTTTCATATTCATGTTTCAAGCCCATTTTTTCAATAGCCAAATTCAAGTTGCTTTAATATATAATATTTAACGTATGTGAGAGTTGATGAAATTAGTTCCATGGAATAGGATGTCAGATGTGGTTATCCTGGCGTACTAAAACCAGTATGCATCATATTCAGAGCATCAGCATTTTATTATGCGGTACTATTTATATACCTCTTTGTCTGCCAAATATCCTCAATCAACAGCCAAAATGTGCCAGTTCCTGCTTTTAATGAAATTAAATGGAGGCACAAGCTTTGCTCTAAAGGGCTCACCTGCCAAATGTGGCTGAAGTTAAGCGAGAGGTGATGTTTCTTTTATGGCTAAATTTCTTTCACCAAGGTGTTGCAGAGGTCCAATTTCAGTATAAAATTGTTCTAAATTTACTGGTTCCTCCCAAATAGAGAGAGTAAGAGCACAGTTTAAAATGGTCATATAATGAGAAATCACATTTTCCTTGACGTCTTGAAGTACTGTAAATGAGTTCAGTGCTCTATGAAAACACCACACATTTCCAGTTTGGCTCAGTCTGAACTTCCTTAACGTATAGGTGTCAGACAGATTCATGTATTTATATGTCAATGATGCCATGCATTGCCCAGAAACATGCTCCACCTGGTCACAATGAGGTAATATAGAGTAAATAGGATGGATACTCTTACTGATCAGAGTTAAATGTGTGAATGTTCCCCACACTTGTAACACATAGGCCTACTGTTCTGCACATCCCCCTAAAGGTGTTTGGAAAGAGAAGCTGAAGGTCCTCAATCATTTCAGTTCAACTTTTTAACATTTTCGTGAAGCACATATATGTTGCGGATCTGACACAATGTAATGCAGGCTTTGACTTTTATTGAAGATGAAGCTCTGCAAACTTTATTGAACCCAACTTCAAACTCAGAGGGCTCAAAAAAAGCATTTTTGGCACAAAACGCCTTGACTAACCTCATAATTGGACCGCACAGGGGGAAAAAAATTGAATGCCTAGAATCAGTAATATTCTTTGTGTGTAATTGTACCCTCTGTCCTACTCTTGAAGCGTGAAAAGTCCAATAAAACATTCATGGGTCTCTACAGAGCTCAATAAATGTGCTTAAAAACCATCATCCCCAACTTCGGATTATATAGTTTCATTATATATTCATCTATTAAGACCTGTATCTGCTTTCTCTCACATTTAGTGTCTCTCTAGTCCATCTGTCCATTCCCAGAGTCACATTTAGGTGTGTAAATCAGACATTCACATCTGCTGGCTGTAAGTTGCTGACCGTGTAGCATATAAGCGTCTTCCCATAAGAATACCAGACACATTTGATGAGTCTCTTCCACATTTTATTCATCAGCAGAAGAGTTCAGAGTGCTTATTTTATAAAGAGCCAATAAATGCCTTCACACAGGTCTTGCCTCAGGCCAGTTGGATTCGTATTAAGCCAGCTTTGATTCTCCATAGGGTGCAGCTCCTGCTGTGGCTCCCACCTCTGCTGTGATGGCAAAGCATCTCTGATCTGCACTGGAATTGTGTCTCGCTTTAAAGGGCTTGCACTGATGGATTAAACAATTTAAGGATTCATTTAACCAAAAATGAAAATGTATAATTTTCTTCAAGATATTTTTATAAATGTGTCATGTTTTTTTTCCCATACACATTCAATGAAAGTCAATGGGGTCCAATGTTGTTTTAACCCTGACATTCTTCAAAATATCTTTTTTTTTGTTTTTCACAGAATAGCAGAATTTAAAATGTTCAGTGAACTGTCCCTTAACTTGAGAATTACTGTGAATGCTGTTATTAATAATTTGGTTCGCCCATTGAATCTGCCATTTGTAAAGCTTAATAATAAATAAAAAAAGGTATAAAAACATTTTTAAAAAATATTAGATGAAAAACTTAAACTAAAAAAAGTTTAACTTTCAACCTAAAAAGAATTATTCATAGAAGTACTCATTTTTGGATTTGCTTGAGTAAAAGTGCAAAAGTACTTGATTTGTAATATATTTAAATATTAAAAGTAAAAAACTACTGATCAATGAACCATATTGTATATTCTAGCTAAACTAGTCAGTAGTCAGCAACTAATGAGAAAGACTAGTGCATACATTTAATATGCATTGCAAACTTTGGTGATGGTGGTCCAGTGGGTTAAACCATGGAACTGATATGCAGAAGGTTGCTGGTTCGATCCTGGTTCGATCCCAGCGGTCACCACCAGTGTGTCCTTGAGCAAGGCACTTACTCCATGTTGCTCCAGGGGGATTGTCGCTGTAATAAGGGCACTGTAAGTCGCTTTGGATAAAAGTGTCTGCCAAATGCATAAATATAAATATAATATAAATATAAACTTTATTTTATTATAAACTAGGGGTGTGATGAGACACTTAGCTCACGAGGCGAGACACAAGATTGGGTTCACGAGAATGAGACGAGACAAGATTTTTGCACAGTATTTTTAAGAAATCCTCAATGACTACATTCATGACTGGAAAAATAGTTTCAGGCGATTTCTTCCGTTCAAAATAACGAGGAAAGATATGTTTTTTATGGAATGTAGTGCAGTAAAAAGCAAGATAATAGGCATTGGTTTTAGCACACACCTTACAGGTGCAACCTAGACACATCATCAGTGATGTAACCTGGCGTCATCGGGTGTTTCGGGTCTTTCAACATCATACACCCTCGCCCAGGTGACCCAGCCAGGGATGATCAGTCCCTGACTTGTGTCTAGGTAGCTTGTGTGTTCCACGGATCACCCCTTTTGATCCACAGCCATTTAGAAGCCTTCTCAGCGGCATCCGTGATGTTCCTGATGGCTTTTTTCTTGTGCAGTCCTCTGATTCCCAGGAGCTTGAGGGCCCTGCAAAGCGACTGGCCAGTAAACCCTCTGCAACCAACCCCGATGGGGAGGCAGCGGGTCTTCCATCCCCTACTACGGCATTCTATTACCACCTCCTCGTACTTTGCCCTCTTCCGCTCAAACACCTCTTCCATTCGGTCTTCCCAGGGCACAGTCAATTCCAGTGGGACCACCTGCCTTGATGATTCTGAAAGGAGACAAGATTTTTGCACAGTATTTTTAAGAAATCCTCAATGACAACTGTTGAAAAAATAGTTTCTGGCGATTTCTTCCGTTCGAAATAACGAGGAACGATATGTTTTTATATAATGTAGTGCAGTAAAAAGTAAGATAATAGGAATTGGAATGTTGTGAAGTAAAAGTTTAATAAAATAAAAATGCTCTGATAAAGTATAGATACTTAAAAAATGTACTTATACGGTAATGAGGTAGAAATACTTTGTTACATCCACCGCTGGAAATGTTGGCTTGGCAATTAATTGAAATAAGTTGAAGTACTAAAATTACTAAAACTAAAACTGAAATAAAAGCAAGCTAAAGCTATAAATAAATATCCTAAAAAAAAAAACTAATAAAAATGACAAAAACAAAATAATATGACTAAAACTTAAAATGAAAACTAAATATAAAATAATTAAAAAATATGAATAAATACTTCAATTATATGTAAATAGGGCATTATTATAGGCCTACTAAAATAATGTTTTGCTTACACGGTGTGCTCTTCCCACATTCTTGCTAACAACCTCATAACCTCATAAAATTATTCTTCTGTGATGCTTTCTTCAATGATTGTCATTTGGAGGTCAAAGTGACGTATGCCGTGAGTGTGTAAGGGTCTATACGCTTACGTTTGAACATTCCCTCAAGCAATTAAGTAACAGTAGGAATGTTACGGCCGAGAAGAGACGAGACAGCTCAATCAGCCGTAAAACACTGCGAAGGATCAATATCGAGGTGTAGTTAAGAGGTCACGCGGTGCCCTTGACACTCAGTATGTGTGTGTCTATCAGCGTAACGGAAAGACATGAATCAAGCCTACACTTTAGTGAGATTCACCTCGCTTTGCTGCGTCATGACGTGTCCTTGAAGTTTAAAATGACCATGAATGTTTAATATCAATGGCCAATGTGAGGAACTCTGGTGATTGGTGACTGAAATTGTTGTATGATGTTTTTTTCTTCTTCTCTATTATAAATCAAGAAAATCGATCTGTGAAATGCAATTGAGGGTAAAATACATTTCAGGTGTATTTCAACTTAGTCAGCAGTTTGCTAGAAAGCAACCGATTTGTTGCCAAGGGCAAACAATCAAGGAGTGAAACAAGCATTGAATTCAGATGCACTTATTACAAAAGGCTCAGAAAACAAATCCATCACCCAGTAAGTTTCATATATTATTATATGATAGCTAGACTTTTCACTATCTGCATACGGAGATCAACTAAGAAAATCCCTTTTTCTTGAGCCAAAGGTCAGTGCTGTTCTCACTTCAGAAGAACTGAATGATTCAATTCACAGATAACACGTTTGACACCTCTGCCGGTAAAAAGTATGTATATATCACAAAAACGAGATGGAAATGTCAGGCTGATGCATCATGGATTTAGACAGTTTGACAGTGGACAAGCTATTCAATAACTAAATATCTTTTTGACGGATTCTGTGTAGTCGTACATTACATGACAACAGTGTTTTGGGGGCCTGAAGAGTTTTTGAAAATGATACCAATAACGGCTCTGTGTATACTACAAAAACGTGAATTTGTGAAAAGGATGATGTCATGCGCATGTATGCGAGAAATGCAAAGGAAAAACTTTTCTGTTTTAGTACGTTGTTATGCTTAGATTGGTCATTTGGATTTGTCTCATTAGGTCAGACACGGCTCATTGTACAGCACCTCATATAGCTTTTGAGAAATACAATTTTCCATGATCTTTCTAAATAAAGGAGTTCAGTGCGCTATGAAAACACTGTACATTTCAAAACTTAAACATTTCTCCAGTCCAACTGTACAGAGTCCTGCATGACATGCAGACAAAAATATATACACTATATTGCCAAAAGTTTTGGGATGCCTGCCTTTACATACACATGAACTTTAATGACATCCCATTCTTAATCCGAAGGGTTTGATATGGAGTTGGCCCACCCTTTGCAGCTATAACAGCTTTAATTTTTTCTGGGAAGGCTTTCCACAAGGTTTAGGAGTGTGTTTATGGGAATTTTTTACCATTCTTCTAGAAACACATTTGTGAGGTCGGGCACTGATGTTGGACGAGAAGGCCTGGCTCGCAGTCTCCGCTCTAATTCATCCCAAAAGTGTTCTATCATGTTGAGGTCAGGACTCTGTGCAGGCCAGTCAAGTTCCTACACACCAAACTCGCTCATCCATGTCTTTATGGACCTTGCTTTGTGTACTGGTGCACAGTCATGTTGGAACAGGAAGGGGCCATCCCCAAACTGTTCCCAAATAGTTAGGAGGATGAAATTGTCCAAAATGTCTTCGTATGCTGAAGCATTAAAGGGTTAGTTCACCCAAAAATGAAAATTCTGTCATTAATTACTCACCCTCACGTCGTTCGAGACCCGTAAGACCTCCGTTCATATTCGGAACACAAATGAAGATATTTTTGTTGAAAGCTGATGGCTGAGAAAGGCCTCCATTGGCATTCAGTACACTTATACTCCCAAGACGGATAAAAGGCACTCAAAACATCGTTACAAAGTCCATCTCACCACAGTGACTCTACAATAATCTTACGATGCGACGACAATAGTTTTTGTGCGCAAAAAAAATCAAAATAACACCTTTTTCCAACTTGTTACTGCCTTCCGTGTGTGCCTCCACGACGCATGCGCGAGAATATGACGCAGATCCGGCGTTCGGACAGATGACCCAGAAGTGATTTGTTTACAATCAGAGGAAGACGCGCGTATCTCAGCTGTTGGATTCTACATTGATCGTGCTTTAGGTCTCGTCGTAGTGCTCAAAATGGGGTTAGAGTGTGCATTTCATGGAATCCCGAGCCCCGGCGCTACGTCATATTCTCGCGCATGCGTCGTGGAGGCACACGCGGAAGGCAATAACAAGCTGGATAAAGGTGTTATTTTGATTTTTTTTTGCGCACAAAAACTATTGTTGTCGCATCGTAAGATTATTGTAGAGTCACTGTGGTGAGATGGACTTTGTAATGACATTTTAAGTGCCTTTTATCGGTCTTGGGAGTATAAGTGTACTGAATGCCAATGGAGGCCTATCTGAAGCCTTTCTCAGCCATCAGCTTTCAACAAAAATATCTTCATTTGTGTTCCGAATATGAACGGAGGTCTTACGGGTCTCGAACGACATAAGGGTGAGTAATTAATGACAGAATTTTCATTTTTGGGTGAACTAACCCTTTAAGAGTTCCTTCACTGGAACAAAAATTAAGAATTCGTCCTCTCGTTTTAAGTAAATTGTGCACATGATATAATTCGTTACCTCATTTTATTAATGTGGCAAGCAGCGAGGCGAGGGACCATGAGAGCGGGCCAGTGGCGAGTGATAATGAGCGCCAGCTGCGCGCCACACCGGTCTCTTTAAGTTGTGTTTTGTTTATGTTTGTTTATGTATGTATGCAGCAGTCGACCGTGAGGGGCTGCCGGTTTTACTTTCATTTTATTTATTTATTTGATTATAGTCTTTGGAATTTAGTAGGTGTAGGTGGCGTCTCGGGTGTACCCCCCGGCCTGCGAGGGGCGATAGGGGTATGTGGCGAGGTTGACGAGCGAGAGACGTGGGAGGAACGAGCGAGATCGTTGCGCATGATTGAGAATGAGCGTCACCTGCAAGGCACACCCGTCTCGAGTCCTCTCATGAGGGAGCATGGAGGCACATAAGGACGACACTAGTGAAGGACGATAGAGGACCAGGCCTGGACTTTACACTGTGTTTTGTTTACGTTTTGTTATGTGTGTGCGCGGCAGTAATCCGTGAGGGAGTTGTCGCTTTTACTTTCATTTTGTTTATTTATTTGATTAAAGTATTTTAAATGTCGCCGGTTCCCGCCTCCTCCTTCCCATAACAACAAACTCTATTACAATTAAAATGTGCACACCATGTAATAATTTGTTCCCTCGTTTTAATTAATAGTGTACACAATATAATAATTTGTTCCCTCGTTTTGATTTAACTAACAAAGGAACAAATTATTATATCCTGCAAGCAATTTACTAAAAACGAGGGAACAAATTAGTCAAACGTGCTGACATATTAGTAATGTCATGTGTGGGGCTCCATTCTTACAAAATAATATAAATAAATACAAATATTTTGATTACAGATATACATATAACTTTCTACTAAACAAGGTTATTATAGTTTTGAATTACGTTTTTAGTGATTTTAGTTTTTAATTCTATTTTGTGTTCTATGTTAGTTGAGTTTCAGAATTTTCAGTGTTTTTATTTATTTTTTAATTATATTTTAGTTTTAGTTTCATTATAATTTTAGAATTTTAGTACTGCCAAAGTGAATGCATTAAATTAAACTAAATAAAAATGTTCAGTTTTGCTCATGGATATAGTTAACTTAAGGTTGCTATAGTTTTTATTATATTTTTTGTAATAATGAATATATTTATTTTATGTTATATGATATTTTCATTATTTATTTAGCTTTAATTTTAGTTATATTATATAGTTTAATATGTTAAGACAGCCAAACTTAATGTGTTGAACTAATCTAAACTGGCACAATTTAATAAACTGGTATAATGAGTTCATTTCTATGCACAGCCTAGTGTTTTTACTATCTAATGTCATTTTCATGATTATTGCGAGTGGGCTGTAAAGGTTTCATGTTTAGATTAGAAATTATTAGGTTGAGGAGGTGCTTTCCAGACTCGTACATCAGATGGTTATGGAAAGGACTGTGAGGTGCCGTCTTGTCTTATTGACCCAGACACTGTGCATCGACATGTCTAGTAGTAGCTCATAAAGTTATATTGCCCTCTTAAGTGGGATGATTTTGTTTATCAGATCTTTTGTCCTGATTGGCTCCTTTCCCACTCCTATCAAGTGGTCACAGTCTGTGCCTCTTTTAGAGACTACATGCTTATAGCTCACCTTGGGGGTTGTTTATTGGTCTCTTGGGACAGTTGTGTATGACTCTCACACCTGTTTGGCCACGCTGCCCTTTGACTGTCTGTTCAGATGTTAATGGGACGTGAGTGGCAGACACATGTTCTCAGAGAATGAAAGTGCATGTCATGCTTCATCACGCTGGAATGACAGCACATCTGACAGGTCTTCATGTTAGCCAGGCGCTGGCACAGACAGATGAGACACCAGCCTGGGCCGCACAAGCTTGTTAAATGCCTCGGCTTTCCTAGTAGAGCCAGAATCTGTCCTCCTCCTCCTCAATGCTGTAATCAGAATTTAGTCCTATCTATTTAGCTTCTCTGTTTTATAATTAAATTATTAATTAAAAGCATCTCAGCATAATTAATTAAATTAGAACATGGCTAGCGGAAAGTGATCTCTGATAAAGGGAAATTAAAGACAGATTTTCCTCCCTCAATACACTTGAGGGGAAAAAACGTCCGGTTACGTATGTAACCCTCGTTCCCTGAGGAGGGAACGGAGACGTACGTTAGTGACTAACGAATGGGGGTTTCGCTTAGAAGCCAATCATCTTCATCGTATTCAACAGCGCCCAATGGCAGTGCCAATGCCATGGGCATGCGGAATTTGCATGCGTAACTCCGCCCCACCTCGTGGGTATATAAGGAAGTACGCTGCGAACATCGCATTATGTTACTGCTGCAGGAGCCAAGACTGAACTCCGCGTTCCAGGCAGCACAGCTGACGTGGCTAAGGAAACGTACGTCTCCGTTCCCTCCTCAGGGAACGAGGGTTACATACGTAACCGGACGTTCCCTTTCGTTCAGTCACTACGACGTACGTTAGTGACTAACGAATGGGGGAACCTGTAAAACAGCGCCACTCAGCTGTCATCCAGTGCCCTGCGTAAGTGTGAGATCCCGCCACTTAAGGCCCTAGGACTCCCACTTATCACAGGATTACCAAGGTACACTGGGAAGCATATCCCAGTGAGGGAATGCCAAGGTGCCTACCGTAGGGAGGACTTAGAGAATACACATATGACCCGCTGAGGGTTGCATATGGAAGATCTCTAGGGTACCAGCCGAAGGTGGATTTTTAACCCTAGGGGTGGCAGGGACTTGCCAAGGGAAAGACACCTGCTCACTGAGGAGGCTTACGGTGGGAATACTCGTGTGGGGGTCGCCAGAGGGGAACCATGCACACGGAGCACCTGGCCGGACATGAGGGTCTGGGCTCGAAAGGGCAGACTGAACTGATGTCGGCGTCGACAGTGCTGGAGGAGCTCAGGGCTCTCGGGGAGCTCACCTGAGGAAATATCGCACGTATCCAGTCATGGGAGTGGAATGGCGAGCAAGCGAAGACACCTGAGCGTGGTCCATTACCGGCCCCTCGGGGGGGCGAGTACAAAGTCGGACACTGGCTCCACTCGGAGATTGTAGAATCTGGCGAATGAGTTGGGTGTCGCCCAGCCTGCAGCTCTGCAGATGTCTGTTAGCGAGGCGCCATGCGCTAGAGCCCAAGAGGAGGCCACACTCCGGGTGGAGTGTGCCCTCACACCAAGGGGACACGGTCGGCCTTGCTGCTGGTATGCCAAAACAATGGTGTCCACTATCCAGTGAGACAACCTCTGCTTTGAGAGAGCACTTCCCTTCCGCTCTCCACCATAACAGACAAAGAGCTGGTCTGAGGTCCTGAAACACTGCGTCATGTCTACGTAGGCGCGGAGAGCGCGTACTGGACAGAGCAATGCCAAGGCTGGGTCTGCCTCCTCCAAAGGCAGCGCTTGCAGGTTCACCACCTGATCTCTGGAACGGAGTGGTGGGAACCTTGGGCACATATCCGGGCCGGGGTCTCAGGATCACGTGAGAGTTAGCCGGCCCGAACTCAAGGCACGCTTCGTCAACCGAAAATGCTTGCAGGTCCCCGACCCTCTAAGCGAGGCCAATGCGGTCAGCAGAGCCGTCTTCATAGACAAGAGCTTAATCTCGGCCGACCGCAAAGGCTCAAGGGAGGCCTCTACAGAGCACTTAAGACTACTGAGAGGTCCCAAGAGGGAACGAGAGGAGAGCGAGGAAGATTCAGTCTCCTCGCCCCCCTCAGGAACCTGATGATCAGGTCGTGCTGCTACTTACCTTATTGTCTCCCAGGAGATCGTGGTAGGCAGATATTGCGGCCACGTACACTTAAGGGTGGAAGGAGACAGCCTTCGTCCCACCCCCTCCTGGAGAAACGAAGCACAGACCCGATCGGGCATTTCCAGGGGTCTTCCTGGCGGGAAGAGCACCATGTGACGAAGAGGTCCCACTTCAACGCATAGAGGTGTCGTGTAGACTCTGCCCTAGCGGAAGTGATGGTAGCGACCACCGCAGGTGGAGGGCTACTCAAACCAGCCGCGTCCCGTCCAGAAGCCACACGTGGAGCTTCCAGAACGCTGGATGCGGGTGCCAAACGGTGCCCCGTCTCTGAGGAGTCTCAGAGGAATAGGCCAGGGAGGGGCTGTCGCAAGGAGTAGCAGTTCTGAGAACCAGGTCCGGCCGTGCCAACGGGGCGACCAACATGACCTGCTCCTTGTCCTCCCTGATCTTGCACAGTACCTGTGCGAGAAGGCTCACTGGGGGAAACGCATAATAGCGTAGCCCCGACGACCAGCTGTGCGCCAGTGCATCCGTGCCGACCATAGGTCAGGGATTAATACAGGGAGCAATGGGAAGAGTCCTGGGAGGCAACAGGACTACCTGTGCGTCACCGAACCGTTCCCATATCAGCTGGGCCGTCTGGGGATGGAGTCTCCATTCTCCAGGAAGTGGCTGAAGCCGTGAGAGCTCGAGGCTGCACGGTTCAGGACTCCCAGGATGTGGACAGCATGAAGGGACCTCAGATGCTTCCGACTCCATAAAACGAGATGGCGGGCGAGTTGAGACATACGGCGGGAGCGTAGACCGCCCGGCCGTGTCGTCTGTCCTGACTAGTACATGTTGACCCTTCAGCAACGCTCGGAAGCGGTGCAGGGCGAACCGTACTGCCAGCAACTCGAGGCAATTGACATGCAGAAGGCACTGGGGTCCTATCCAGGAGCCCGTGGCTGCTTGTCCATTGCACATGGCACCCCAGCCCGTGGATGATGCATCTGTTGATACAACAAGATGCCTGGAAACTCGTTCTAAGGACACTCGGGTCCGTAGAAAGCTGAGGTTCGACCACGGGGAGAGAGTCTGTAAGCAGGCCCGAGTCACTTGTACCCGGAGCGTGCCAGACCGCCATGCCCATCTCGGGACTCGATCGCGTAGCCCGTGCTGAAGCGGTCTCATATGAAGCAATCCGAGCGGCGTTACCGCGGCTGCAGATGCCATATGCCCCAGGAGCCTCTGAAACAGTTTCAGTGGAACCGCACTCTTGCCCTCGACTTGTCGAAGGGAAGTCAGCAGAGACTGCGCGCGCTCGCTCGAAAGCAGCGCGCACATGGCGACCGAGTCGATCCATACCGAGAAAAGAGATCCTCTGCGCGGGGCAAAGTTTGCTCTTCTCCCAGTTGACCCGAAGGCCCAGACGGGCTAGGTGATGGAGCACCAAATCTCTGTGTCCGCAAACCTGCTCTCGAGAGTGACCCAGTAAGCCAGTCGTCGAGGTAATTCAGGATGCGAACCCCGTGCTGCCGAAGGGGCGCAAGGGCTGCCTCGGCAATCTTCGTAAAGACGCGAGGGGACAGAGATAGCCCGAATGGTAGAACTGCGTACTGATATGCCCGCCCCTCGAAAGCAAACCGTAGGAACGGTCTGTGTCGAGGTAGAATGGAGACATGGAAGTAGGCGTCCTTCAGGTCGATCGCTGCAACCAATCGACTGGACGAACGCTTTCGAAAAGGCGTTTCGCTGTCAACATCTTGAACGGAAACCGGTGGAGGTAACGGTTCAAGACGCGCAGGTCCAGGATCGGTCAAGCCCACCGGTCTTATGGGTACAATGAAGTACGGGCTGTAACACCCGGAATTCACCTCGGCTGGAGGGACAGGTTCGATCGCACCCTTCGCCAGTAGGGTGGCAACCTCCGCTCGCATGACGGGGGCATTAGCCCCGATCATAGTGGAACGGACTCCCCGAAAGCGGGGAGGAACCTGCGCGAACTGAATCGCGTAGCCGCACCTGACTGTCTTCGCGACCCAGCGGGACAGCCCTGGAATCTGAAGCCAGGCTCCCAGGAACTGCACCAGCGGGGTCAATCGGACTACAGGTGTACCCGGAGTGGGGCAGCGATGCAGCGTTACCGACCCGGACAAGGGAGGCTGTTGGGCGTCCCGGTGTGGGGGTGCGGTTAACGGCTGCGTCCTGACAGAGGAGACCAGGGAAGGACGCGCGTTCCACTGGGGTCTGCTCTGCCAGGAGGCTGGCGACAGAGAGGGATGCGAGTGGCGGGACCCGTGGGTGGCGCGCACTGTCATCACCGGTCTCTGGGTTCTCAGAGACAGGAACATGAGTTCTTCCCAAGCGCTGCTAGCCCGGGGGCCAGCAGCGGAAGGATTTTCCCCCGGCCCTCCACCGGGGGAAGGAGAGGCCCTGCTACCATCCCCTGGGAAGAACTGGAACCCATCTCTGAGTTGTCCACTTCCAGCGTGGCGTTTAACCAGGCTGGGGAGCGGACTGGGCGTCATCCTCAACCACCTCCACGGCGCGGCCCGGGTGAAGGCTGCTGCTGGGGCCGGGCGGGAGGAGGGAGGGCGCCCTCGGCGGCGAGCGGACTGAGGCGACTGAGCCGGCGGCTGGTGCAGCAGCTGGCCGCCGGGGCAGTACGTGTTACAGCCTCAGTCTGCTCTGGGGCGGCCGAGAACTGTTGGGCGCAGTTCCCAGCCGCGCCGCCGAAGAGGCCAGCCTGGGATATGGGTGAGTTGAGGGGGCGGGCCCACTCAACGTCCTCCAAATCACCAGGTAAGGCCAGGTGTTCTCCCGGACCACAGCTGTGGACATCTCCCGACCCAGGGAGCGTGTGGCCACCTTCACCGCCCGGGGGCGGGATCAGTCGCGGCACGCAGCTCAATGAAGAGCCCTGGGTCGGCTCCACCCTTGTGCATGTGCAACGGGGCGGCGGCCTGCCCGTAGCTCTGCAGGACCACGCCACCGAAGTAGACGAGCCCACAGGCTTTGGGAGGGTGCTTAGGACAGCCACACCACGCCACGTCAAGCCCTCTGTGGACACCGTAGTGCGCAACAGAGAGTTCAACAGTGGGGGTGAGGGGGCCCCAGTGTACCCTAGGCCGCGGCCCCATCAAGGGCAGAGAAGGTGGAGGAGGCCACCAAACGATCGCGGGAAGCACGGGGACTTCCAGGACCGCGTGATCTCCTCATGCACCTCGGGAGCGAAAGGCATTGGGGGCGGGGCCCAACAGCTGTCGGGTGCCGTCCCCAAAAACCAATCGCGCAACCACGAGCACTCGCGACTGGGCGGAGTTCCACACCAGCGCGAGACTCGCGGCTGCCCGAGATAACATGGCTGTCAACCTTAGGTCGGATCAGGCAGCGCTGACACACCCGGAGGCGGAGCACAACTCCTAATCGTCATCCCCAAAGGACTCCAGCCCACCTTGGGATGCGGCGATCGACATCTCACTGCTATCTGGAGCGTGAACGAAACGAACGAGGCGTCAGAGACGGGCCGCTGTTTCAGTCCAACACTCGCGGGTTTAAGCAATGTGCAAGAGGGGGCGTGGCCCGAGGAATGATCGTCGGGGTTCTTAATACCACGGCACCGCACTCAGGTCACCCTGGCCACCAGCCAAAGTACCGCCTCACTCGGAGACGGTAGATTGGGGTGTGGCAGAGGGGACTCTCTCTCCTCACGGAGATCACTGAGTCTCGACCGCAACATCGCGATGGTCACGTTCCCGCAGTGGGAACATGACGCATCCACAAACACTGCCCGAACGTGCTGAAGCCCAAACACATCGAGCAGTGAATGTGCCCATAGACAGCAACGGAGATCGATCGCACCCGGAAGTGCACGGGCGAACCGTCTTGAAAAAGACGTGCCACGCGCAAGCTCTTTTTGTGAGAGGAAAGCTCTGCAGAGTGCCGAAGCGCCCAGGGAAACACACACACAGCTGTTGCAGATCACTGCACAGATCAGCAGGCAGGCAGCATGAGATCGCTGGAACGCGCCGTAACACCAACACCCTGGAGAACCGCTGGTCTCTCGAAGACTGAAGAGAAGACTTCAGAATTCAGGCTTGTAGGAGTGAAGAGATCCTCTTGGCTCCAAAGCAGAAACATAATGCGATGTTCGCAGCGTACTTCCTTATATACCCACGAGGTGGGGCGGAGTTACGCATGCAAATTCCGCATGCCCATGGCATTGGCACTGCCATTGGGCGCTGTTGAATACGATGAAGATGATTGGCTTCTAAGCGAAACCCCCATTCGTTAGTCACTAACGTACGTCGTAGTGACTGAACGAAAGGGAAATCTGTTTATCATTTCTCCCCTCATTTTTTTCTATTGCTCTAATCAGCATCTGAATACTTTATGAAGTACTAAATGTATTTGATAAACAGCTCAGATTTTTTTAATGTGGAGTGTTTGGTGCTAAATGCGGCCCTTTCCTGTCTTGCAGTTGTACGCTAAGTGTCACGCTGGAACAGGCCATTCTTCTGGCCCGGAATCACGGCTTGCCCCCACGATGCATCATGCAGGCCACTGACGTCATGAGGAAGCAGGTATGTTCTGTTATTGGATATTTCTTTAGCCCACTTTTTTCCATAGCTTATTTCATTTGTCCACTAACAGTGTCCAAAAATTTATATACAGTACCGCTCAAAAGCTTTTTTAGTCTGACCAAGTCTGACCAAGACTGCATTAACTTGATCAAAAATACAGTAAATTGTAAAATTGTAAACAGCAATATTGTAAAATATTATTGCAATTTAACTAATATATTTTATCATTTAAAGAGGTTAATATCTGCATTGTTTTATAATGTTTCCTGTGGTGCAAAAATTTTATAATTTATAAATAAAAGGCATTTTTTTAGCCTCTGATTTGAACGCTCTGTTTGAAGGGACGTGTCTGCTGTGAGACTTCAGTGTATATGTCCTCTGCTGTGATTGGTTGACATCTTTGCATGTGAAATAGCTAAGTATTACATGTGGAACGCTCTCGAGATGTTTTAGCATGTTTTTACTATTACAGCTCTCAAGGTTCTCAAACCAATCGTGAAAAGTGTTGATTATAGCATTATATTTAGATCTACTGTATGGGACTATACTGTTTGATTGACAGCTCCAGGGATTGCAAAGGGAGCATTCTTTGATCGCTTTCTATATATAATTTAATCACAGTTTAAATAACAGATTATTTCCATCCTACTAAGAGACACAATGTGAAGTTGACTGTTTAGTCACTGGTTTGAATTACTGACACAGACAAATGTCATCTGACTGTACATGAATCATTGCATATCAGAAATCACTGGTCACAGATCAGGCATTAGAATTAACACAGTTACTTACATGTTGTCGCATTACTGTCGAGTCCTTATCTGCATAGCCTGCGCCGAAATTGCGACTGATTTACCAAAGAATCCACAGTCAAATGTACCGAATACAAATAAATAATGCTCAACTGAGACATTCACATTGTTGAAAATAAATAACCACATAGCATTAGGATCCTTTGGAAGGTCTTGTTATTTTTTGTCCAGTGATCCTGTATTGCTCTTCTCTCCTCGTCATCTCACTACCACACCAGTGGGCAGGGCCAAATTGCAATGAGGAAGTAGGCGTTGATCTTCATCTGCAGAGGCGGTCTTTCACCTATAATAGATAGGCACATTCCACAAGGAATTGTTCGCTGGGCTTGTTTACAATAAAAGCTGTTTTTGGACTAACAAGGAAGTTTTCAGTTCTGAAACTTTATATTCTTATAGTATGATGACATCTTAAATGTCTAAAGCTCATGGAAATTTCAATTTCTCAGTTCCTGACAGTAATAACTTATAAAGTTAATATAAAATTTTTATGACATGAGAAATCTAATTTTCCTTCATTTCCTTTTGACGCATGAGAGGTCTTTGTACCATTAAAACACACTGCAAGTTTCATAGCCTAGAACGTCTTCCTCATTATAAACAAAGCATTTAACCAAGCTCCAATAATGGCGCGTTTGGATATTGTAGTGTTGTATTGTATGTGTATTGATGTCACACACTACTTAATCGCTTCATTTAGGCCTCTTTTTTTGTGCAAAAAAACTTCTTTGACATTATAAGTAAAACAAGGAACATAGGAACATATTAAAATAAAAATCCATGTCTTAACCACTTTAATATATCTTAAAATGTACCTTATTCTCGTGCATTTTCAGCATCATTACTCCTTCAGTGTCACATGATCCTTCAGAAATCATTCTAATATGCTGATTTCTTTGATGAATAGAAGTTCAAAAGAAAAAAAAAAAGGTCTTTACTGTCACTTTTGATCAATTTAATGCATCCTTGCTGGATAGAAGTATTAATTTTTCAGCAACAAAAACACCATACTGACCCCAAACTTCACGTGAGAATTATCATTTTTTGAAAAGTCATGAATATTCACAACATGGTGTCAGTTCCACCACATCTCAAATGTGTTTTAAAACATTTTGTGATGAAAATTACTAATTTCATAGCTAGAATTGTGTCCTATGTAAAATGAAATATTCTTTGCTAAATTTTGACAATTACACTTTTCACTCAAGTCATTTTTAATGTGATCTTCATATAACTACATTTTTAAAAAGCTGAAACCTGTTAGTTTTAATTAAAAAAAAATCATTCTCTGGGACATAAAAGTGCACAAGGTTGAAGAAATGTCTGGGACCGAAGTTGCCCATCCATAATCTAAATGATAAATTAAAGTTTCTACTGGAAAAATGTATTTATAATTTTTAAGTGCCATTTTCAGCAAAAAAAAAAGAAAGGAAAAAGGATGGGCTAATATCTACCTCTGCTTTGAATGTTTTCTCAATTTTACTGACCCAGTTAATTTATTTGGAATTACAGTTGCAAAAAAATTCAAACATTAGACCACCGTGTTCATTTCGAGAAGGATTTATTTTTTTTATCAAAGGCCTGTTTAATTATTTTGGGAAATGTAACAAGCTTAACTGCCTTGGTTTGCTTTCTCTCATTTTGGTCTCTCTACATGGCTATTAGCATAAGCTCTTCCTCCCTCGTGTTAGCCTGGAAGCAGGAGGAAATACGCTCATGCAATGAACTCTCCCTACCTTTCATTTAGAAAGTGGAAGATTGTTAGTCTTTTTCTACCCATTTTCAGACCAGCCTTGAAGCGTCCTTCACGAGGTTATGGATGAAACTGACAGGGTCTGCTCTTTTTATATCATTAAGCAGTGTGAGACTTGTATAATAGAAGGCTAGGACAGTTGCTGTGTCAGCTCAGAAGGAATGAAACTTCATGAGAGGTAAAGTCATGAGAGGTAAAGACCAGAGAGCCCTTGACTGTAACTCTGTCACTTTGAGGGCGATAACTTTCAGAAGAGTACTTTAGTTCCTCATCTGTTGGGTCGGCCAGTGTGTGTTACACATTTTATGTGCATAATATGTTTTCACATATTATTTCATAATAAAAGTAGCAGTAAAAATAATAATATTAGTAAAATAAAGTATATTTTATTTATATGTGGATTATTAATAATAAATTGATGCAGAGATAAATTATTGATTTGCATATATGTGTATAAATTATTGTTCCATGTGTTTCACTTCTGCTGTGAAGCAATTATTCATTATTTAATAATAAAAGTAGTACTAAAATCAATAAAAAACAAAGGAATTATTATATAAAGTATGATACATTTTATAAAATATATATACGTTTTTATTAATGAATTTAAAGTGATTTTAAATGAATAAAAATGTAATTAATTCAAATAGAATACATTTTTAATATTTATAAATATATTATAAATACTTTATAGATAAATTGATGCGTTTATAAATTACTGATTGATTGATATACTATATATGCAAATTATTTATAAATGTAAATCAATAATTTATAATAATATTTTATTATTACTTTTTAATATTAAAAGTAATAATAAAATAAAGCAATTTTTATTTATGTATTTAACCTGATTTTAAAGTATTAATAATATATTGATGCATATATAAATGTATTATTAATAATTGTATTATTATATTAAATGAGTATAATAATTTATAATTAAATAAATGAAAGAATAGTTTAATAATGATCAATTAAATAATTTTGAATTATATGTAAGCCTATAAAATTCACGGTGGTTTTAATAAATTGTAATGTTTGTTTTTAAGGAGCTTTTTGTTCACTTGATGTTTCAGTTAAAATATGAAGCAAGAAGCTAATAAAAACCAATGCATAAAGAAATAGTCATTCATAGGTCAGGTCATTAAAATGTATGTGCAAAATGACTCTATAAGTAACACATTGTATTTAACTTTCATACTAGGCTAAAGCCATACTTTTTTTATGACAGCCTATATTTGCATTTCAGCATTACCTCTTATTTTAAATCTGCTGAATTCATAATGCCTGTATATTATGTTATATTCTGGACCGCCTGTGGGTGATGAGTCCTTACCTGCGCCAGTCCGGGCTCCAAAATGACTTTATGAATATCAATATGAATGACTGTCGTCAGAGCTCCCCCTGGCTGGCTATTTATTATTATTCACCGTGATTCGTACCTCACAGCGAGACTTAAAAGAGACTCATCCATCATAATGCCTGGAACTCGTTGAGGGAAGGAAAGGGACACTGACGAATTGCTCCATTATGAAGTTTCTGTGTATAAACACCAAATTGCTGAACCGCTAAAATGAGTTAACCATATTTTTAGAGAAGCGATTGTTGAAAAAAAGGTCTGTAGACAACGGATCTTTGTGTTCTTGTCCTCTCATATCTCAGTCCTTCTCCTCTTTGTCCAGCCGTATCTTTGAAAGTCCCAGGAAAGCAGTAGGCAAGGGCTTGACTCTGGTGGTGTAATTGCTGATGTTATCATGACATGATAAGGGACTGACCATGGTGCCGCCCATGCCTGATACACTCACAGGCCAGCAGTCGTCAGAAAGACAGAGTACCTGTACACTGAAGTGCTGAACTCACAATCACAGACTTCCTCCAGCAGTGTTTATGCAGCACAAACTTCCCCCGTTGGTGTTCCAGACGCACCTGCCGAGACGCCTCACGTCAACCCGACCTGCAGAGCTATTTGCGGAAACAGCTAATGTTTGTAAAATGCGCAAGATACATGTTTTCGCTCCTACGTCAGGGCGCAGGTGGCCATTTTTCATTTTGACGTGATAGGATTCCACTCGGGATAAAAACGCTGTCTGTTAAACAGGCCTGTGATTCATGTACCGTGGGACAGGATGTTGGGTGCCTCTAACTCACAGGCAACGACTACGCGTGTTGTATGAGTATGATTTTAAATTCTAATTTACGATCACAAACAAGTCCATCTAACACATCTGACAAGGTTAGCATTGATGAACTGTGACGAAAGATGGGGCTTGCAGGACCTTCTACCTGTGCACTTTTCCAATGAAATATGAGCTACAGTGTCTACGAAGGAAGAAAGGCCAGGCTGACTTGTGCAGCCGAAGAGGAAAAGAACAGGAAATTATTATATCAATTATTTAAAAATAGAAGTACCGGTGCAAATTTTAAAAAAAAGTTATTTTCCCATGGTACAGATATTGAAAAGAAATTGGATGATTTCATTTCAAAAGATGTTTGGTCTTGGGTGTATATTTCACAACACATATTATATAAAATATATTTATAAAATGTATAAATATATAAATATATATATATATATATATATATATATATATATATATATATATATCATGGTTATTATTATAGTTGTGTATGTTCAGTTGAGTTAATTTTCTGTCTTGTCCTCATCAGTTAATTAGTTAATCTCTGTCCAGCTGTGCCTGTTTAGTGTCCTACGGTGGCCCAGTAGTGCACAACACAACGAAATTTAAAAAGCATACACAAGTTCACAACACAACGGAATGAAGCCACAACACAACGAAATTAAGCCACAACACAACGAAATCAAGCCACAACACAATGAAAAATCCACAACACAACGAAATAGCCACAACACAACGGAATGAAGCCACAACACAACGAAAAAGCCACAACACAACGAAATGAAGCCACAACACAACGAAATGAAGCCACAACACAACGAAATAAAGCCACAACACAACGAAAAAGCCACAACACAACGAAATGAAGCCACAACACAACGAAATAAAGCCACAACACAACGAAATAGCCACAACACAACGAAAACAAGCCACAACACAACGAAAAAGCCACAACACAAATAAATCAAGCCACAACTCAACGAAAAAGCCACAACACAACGAAAAAGCCACAACACAACGAAATGAAGCCACAACACAACGAAATAAAGCCACAACACAACGAAATAAAGCCACAACACAACGAAATAGCCACAACACAACGAAAAAGCCACAACACAACGAAATTAAGCCACAACACAACGAAAAAGCCACAACACAACGAAATTAAGCCACAACACAACGAAATAAAGCCACAACACAACGGAATGAAGCCACAACACAACGAAATAAAGCCACAACACAACGAAAAATCCACAACACAACGAAATAGCCACAACACAACGGAAATGCTCCCGACCACTAGGGGACTCTCGGAGTACGGTAAAGTTAGTTTTCCTTGCATTGTTCTAAAGATTTGCCAGTCTTACAAATATTTAAACACTACGATCAGTTTTGAGTGTGCAATTGTATATCGACATGAAATATCAATTCAAAATCACCTACGTGCATAATAGCTGAATGTTTATACTCAAGAACGCTTTGACCCGCTGCCTCGGCGCTAAGGGAACGTCTGCCAATTCCACCAAGTTGAAACATATCATTTGAATGAATTAAATTAACTTTTTATTTTATTTTTAAATTCCAATGTTGTGTTGTGCATTACTAAGTCAGTTTTACCAATACAATCAATCTGTGGAATTTTAACATGTCTGTTTTTAAATGTTAAAAGTAATTTTAATTCATACAAATTATACGTTTCAACCACTTGGTGGAATTGGCAGACGTTCCCTTAGCGCCGTGGTATCGGGTCAAAGCATTCTCGAGCATAAATATGCAGCTATAATGCATGTAGGTGATTTTGAATTAATATTTAATGTAGATAAACAATGGTTAGCCTATATACTGTTCAAACTAATTGTGGTATTGATATCTTTGTAAGATTGCCGATTTTATAGAACAGTGGCAACTTTACCACGCTCTGAGTGCCCCCGAGTGATTGGGAGCATTTCCGTTGTGTTGTGGCTTGATTTCGTTGTGTTGTGGCTTTTCCATTGTGTTGTGGCTTGATTTATTTGTGTTGTTGCTTGATTTCGTTGTGTTGTGGCTTGATTTATTTGTGTTGTGGCTTGTTTCCGTTGTGTTGTGGCTTGATTTATTTGTGTTGTGGCTTGTTTCCATTGTGTTGTGGCTTTTTCGTTGTGTTGTGGCTTGTTTTCGTTGTGTTGTGAACTTATGTTTGCTTTTTATATTTCGTTGTGTTGTGCACTACTGGGCCACCGTAGTGTCCTCATTTGCTATGTGTATTGATTCTCCATGTTCTGTTCAGTCCTCGTCGGTTATTGTTTGTGTGAACATGGTTATCTTCATCAGAGTGTGTTACTTGATTAAAGACATAATTTTCACCAGTTCCGTCATCGTGCGCCTTTATCAACCACCCACCGTGACAAGTTGACTGAAACTAAAGCAAAAAAAGCATTTTCGTTACTTGAAATAAAATAAACAATAACTGAAATAAAATATTTTAAAAATCTTTATTAAACCTATAAAAGCCTGTTGCCTAGTTGTCAGTGCAACATTTTCATTTAGTTTAACTTGATGTACTAAAATAACTAAAACTGAAATAAAAATGAATAATGAAAATGAAAAAAACAATTAACTATTAATAAAAAATAGTATAATTATTTCAATTGTTTTAAAACAACACTGATTCTTCACGGCACCTGTTAGTGGGTGGGATATATTAGGCAGCAAGTGAACATTTTGTCCTCAAAGTTGATGTGTTAGAAGCAGGAAAAATTGGCAAGTGTAAGGATTTGAGCGAGTTTGACAAGGGCCAAATTGTGATGGCTAGACGACTGGGTCAGAGCATCTCCAAAACTGCAGCTCTTGTGGGGTGTTCCCGGTCTGCAGTGGTCAGTATCTATCAAAAGTGGTCCAAGAAAGGAACAGCGGTGAACCGGTGAAAGGGTCATGGGCGGCCAAGGCTCATTGATGCACGTGGGAAGTGAAGGCTGGCCCGTGTGGTCTGATCAAACAGACGAGCTACTGGAGCTCAAATTGCTCAAGTAGTTAATGCTGGTTCTGATAGAAAGGTGTCAGAATACACAGTGCCCGCAGTTTGTTGCGTATGGGACCGCATAGCCACAGACCAGTCAGGGTGCCAATGCTGACCCCTTTCCACCGCCGAAACCTTGGGTCCTGCCATCCATGTGTATGCTACTTTGACACGTACCATCTACCTAAGCATTGTTGCAGACCATGTACACCCTTTCATGGAAACGGTATTCCCTGGTGGCTGTGACCTCTTTCAGCAGGATAATGCGCCCTGTCACAAAGCAAAAATGGTTCAGGAAGGAGTTTGAGGTGTTGACTTGGCCTCCAAATTCCCCAGATCTCATTGCTGACAGTTTAACATATTCATTTATGTTAATTACGTTAGTGTATTCATTTATTACATTCATTTATTTTGTGTCATAATGGAAACATTAATGCAATTAATCAAACCTCCTGACCGGTTCATAAATTAAGTTATGGGGAGTTTTTCTACCATCAAAGCAATTCACGCTTGAAATACCACGTAAATGCAAAACATTTGCAAACTTAACTCATCAAAGATTAATTAATCTTAGGTTAATGAATTATTTGGTGTATCATGTAATTAATTCAACTAAAATATCGAAGTCAGTCTTAATAAAGACATTTTAGGTGTTGTTTTTCTTTTCTTTTTCTACTCCCCTTTATTTTATTTTGCCTCTTAGTGTGGATATTTCATATTACTTCCACAGCAATATACAACACAGCTTCTGTGAATGACGCCACTTCTCACCTTTGACCGACTGGACATAGAATATGGTCATGCTTATTTAAAGAATAACTGTTCTGACAGGCCTGCAAGTCATTTATAATTATGGCTCTTTTTAGGGAGCAAGAGTGCAGAACTCAGCCAAGAACCTGGGAGTGAGAGACCGCACTCCGTCGACAGTGCCAAGGTAACCAGAGCGGCCCTCACGCCACTTTACACACACACACACACACACACACACGCACACACACAATTATTTCAGCCCCCTCACATTCACACTGTGGTTTTCACTAACCTTTCCCAAAATGTGCATGAAATAATTTTAGTCCTAAATGCCATGGTTCAAAGATTTACACATTTCAGAAAAATGCTTAGGCCTCCAGTATTATTAAAACACTATATTGATATGCCTCAAACGTTCTAATGAGGGGTTTACTGTAAGCCTCTAAAACCCAGGACACACCAAAACCGACATCAAAGAACTAGCGGCGACGAAAGCAACACTTGCAACCACCACCTTGACAAAACAACAAAGGACTGAATGAGGAGATTAACTAGAAATCAGGCAAACAGGAACAGAACAAAGAAAACTAAATCAAAACAGAATATAAACTCACTACATCGTCGGCTGCGTCTTGGCCAGAAAGCTACGCTTGAACACACCAAAAGGACTACTAGCATGTGCGTTCTGCGCCTGCGTGTAAGTAAATATGTCTATATCAGCAGGTATCAAGTCTATTTTCATCTTTTAAAAAGGGAAACCGAAATTAGGACTGCAAATAAACAAACCATACAAAGCAGCGCTTGCTTACCATTTTAAATATCAATCATGCTGATCACTTTCTTCATTCCACTTGGCTCGTTATTATGAAAATATTTGCGTATTTGAATGATCAGGTAAGATGGCGTAAAATTTTAACAGCCTGTTGGCTTTACCGTCTTGACTTTTTTGCTCGCTTTCATCGCTTTTGCTTTAATTCGCTAAGCTGAACAGCCAATCAGAGTTCTCTCTCTCACGACGCTGATTCAACTTGCTGACTGGGACAAAGAAAAAACACACAGCAACCGACTAAAGTCAACAGTGCGGAGCACACCGAAAAAACGAGGCCGACCAATGCTCAAAAACGGCCCAACATTGCCCGACAGCCGACCGTCAGCTTCATTTGTCCGGGTCTTTAAGGGTGCTTTCACACGAGCAGTTTTGGTGCGCACCCGGGTTCGATTGACGTCAGTGTTCGGTACGTTTGGATGATGTGAACACGGTCTTCCGAACTCGGGTGCGCACCCGCGCACCGTACCAGAGTCCGCTTAAAAAGGGTGGTCTGGGGTACAAATCATATGAACTCCGGTACGGTTCGCTGCTGATGTGAACGCAATCGTACTAAATCGCGGAAGTGAATCGCTATTAATGACGTATGGTTTGATAAAAATGTGTGTTTGTGTGTTTCACTCATTTTCCTGACGAGCGTGACTGACGTACTGCAAGCAGAGAGCTGTAAACCTCATTTCTGCTCGTCTTCAGCATTCTTTAGAGCATTGCAGTACATTTGCGGCATATAGACGCAAGTGCCATTACGTACTGAAGCTTTAGAAACAAAACCAACGGTTAAAAAAACTAAAATATAAAAGTGAGGTGAGCAACGCTATGCATTTTGCCGCCTTCACGCTCGCTGTCGTTACTAAGCAACCGGGTAAACAGCTGCTGCTTTGATGACGCAAACGCACCCCGGTTCGGATCCAAATAATATAATATGAACACAGTCCAGCAGGGGGAGGGGGGAGCAATCGAACTGGGGTTCGGTCCAGGCAATCGAACCAAGTGTGAAAGCACCCTAAAACCCTCTGGTGCACTTCGGTCATTTCTGACCAGAACATTTTCTGTTTTGAAATGTTAAAAATCACTGCTTCATCGGAATGATATGAACCTTGGTGACTTTTCTAGCATTAGGTTCGAGCATGCTAATTGGTCGTAAAAAAAAAAAAGTAGCGTTGATTGTCTTCGGTCATAAATGACCGACCATAGGAAATTAATGGGAAATCGGCAAAAACACAAAAATTCTCGGAATATTTGTGTGTACAATCTACAAATCGGCCACGATGTTGAAAAAAGTACACAGCAGTAAAGGAGTGACACTCTAAAACATCAAGAGTGTGATATTGACACATCCACTCTCACACACACGCACACTTATACACACACACACACACACCTATGAAAATCTGAACCTATGAACCACATTGGAATTTTTAAAATTCACAGCTTCATCAGAATGATATGAAACTTGGTGACTTTTCTAGCATTAGGTATGTGAAGACATAAAAAAATTGCGGGTATGGTTCGAGCATGCTAAATGGTCGTAAAAAAAATACTCCCACTTGTGCTCTTCGGTCAAAAATGACACCATAGGAAATGAATGGGAAATCTGCAAAAACACATTCACAGAAAAAAATCTATATTTCTAACAAAACAAAAAAAATCTAAAACTTTATAATAAATAGTCTTTGAGATTTTTTAAATATATATTCAAATCCATCAACAACAAAAAAAACATTAAATGTGTCCAAAACAGAACTAGGGAATTCTCAAGCCTTTCCATAGAGACCTCTAGTGATTACACCCATGTTTGCATGTTTGCATTTCTTAAATAATTCCAAAAGAGGGCGCTAATCTGCCTTCAAAAAAAATTATTTTGAAGGCCTAGTCTCTATTTTAACCTGAAATACTGCAATAATAAAAATTAAATAAAAAGAATTACGAAAAAAAAGTGTATAATTTTAAATGGCAAAAATAGACCATAATTATCGCATAAATATTAAAAAATACCATCAAATCACCTCAAATATAATTTGCATTGGTTTTACTGGGGTGGAGGAAGTTTCATTTTTAGGTGCCCGGTCCACTGATCTATTTAAATATATAATTTATATAGATCAGTGGTCCGGTCACTTATGACCGGGAAGACACATTTTTTTTGTTAAACTAACCCTTAAAGCTCTTTAATGTGCAAACTTTTGTAAGTAATTACAGCTTTAGGTGGTCTGCTTTTTTAGGTCTACTTTTAAAATGTAAGTTTAAGGTTAAATGTAAGGTTTGAAAGTCACCTTGACTTCATGACTGAATGTTTTTCATTGTAATATTTGCATACTGAATTGTGATTGGGCTTCTTTGTTGCATGTGTTTGCATACTGAACTGTGGAAAAGCCTATAAGCTACACTGGAAAAAGTGGTTACCTTTTTATGTTTTACTTGATTTAACCCATTAAAATGTTGGTATAAATGAATGCATTTATACGAAAGAGGATTAGGGCCAAGCAAAAATAAAAAAATTAAAACATCTCAAGATTAAAGTCATTATAATACGAGATTAAACTTGTTAAATTTCAAGGAAAAAAGTCTAAATAAAATGTAGAGAATAAACTCATTACATTTTGAGAATAAAGTCATTGGGTTTCGAGAAAAGTATGTTTATTCTCAACATTTTATTTGAGTTTTTTCTCGAAACACAAGGACTTTATTCTTGAAATTTAACGAGTTTAATTTCACATTATAATGACTTTCGAGATGGTTTTATTTTTTGTATTATTGCTTGGCCCTAATCCTGTTTAGTACATTTAGGCTGATTCAGTATGAAATAATATTTTAGACTTTTCAGTGCATATCACCTACAGCTATACTGTATAACACTTTTATTTGCTGCCTTGCGAGGGCTCGTATGTCTTTTGGAAAATGCAAATCTAGTAATAAAAGGCCCACAGTTTTACTTGAGACAGAAACTCAGGAACAGCTGTTCGGTATTTATTCTCCAAATAAACCCCTGCAGTACAGCCGTATGAAACAAAAGGCACAGCATTCTTGCAAATGTAAGCATTATGTTGTTTTCAGCCATTTACAATGAAATTGAACAGAAACCTGCAGGGTATTAAATTCACAACACATATTCTTCAACATAAAGTGCATGTCCTCTATTAGAACAGCCATGACATTACTGCAGGTGTGTGTGTTCATGTTTTTCTATCCTGGTGGGGACTTCAGCCTGAATGCACACTGACTCATGGAGACTTGAGTCGCATGCGGACCTAAATTGAGGTTCCCATGAGTAATCATACAGAAGTTTTTTTTTTTTTTTTTAAATGTAAAAATTTCGAAAGTTTTGTGTGATGGGTAGGGTTAGGAGTAGGGTTAGTATAGATGGAATAGACAGTTTGTATAGTGTGTGTGTGTGTGTGTGTGTGTGTGTGATGGGTAGGGTTAGGAGTAGGGTTAGTATAGATGGAATAGACAGTTTGTATTGTGTGTGTGTGTGTGTGTGTGTGTGTGTGTGTGTGTGTGTGTGTGTGTGTGTGTGTGTGTGTGTGTGTGTGTGTGTGTGTGTGTGTGTGTGTGTGTGTGTGTGTGTGTGTGTGTGTGTGTGTGTACAGGTCCTCACGAGGGAAGTGGATTAAAAAACATTTTATTGATGAACACTGTTTTTTTTTTAATGTAAAAATGCAGAAGGTTTTCTGTGATGGCTAGGTTTAGGGTTAGGGGATAGAATATACAATTTGTGCAGTATAAAAATAACTATCCCATGGTTTCACAGACAAGACTTAAGCTAGGCCCAGTTTAAAATGCATGTTTGAGCTGTTTTAAAAGAAAGCAACCTGCACAGATATTATATGTCTTAAAATATGTCTGTGCCATTGTTTTGTCTCGAGATGCACACCAGTAATGTTTTTTTGTCCTAATTGATCTAAGATCTAATCCTGGTTTAATCTAAGCCCCGTCTGTGAAACCAGGCCTATGTCTATGGAATGTCCCGATAAAACATAAAAACACAACATGTGCCACAGTACCTTTTAAAAGTTTGGAGTCAGTGAGATTTTTGAAATAAGTTTCTTATGCTCAACAATGCTGCATTTATTTGACCAAAAAAACAGTAAAAACTGTCATTTTGTGAATTAATATTACAATTAAAATAACAGTTTTTTTATTTTATTTTAATGTATTTTAAAGTGACCCTATTATGGTTTTTCGAATATTCCCTTTCATGCAGTGTGTGCTATAGCTGTTTGTGAATGTAAACGTTCTGCAAAGTTGTCAAGTAGAAAGCGCACAATAAATAAAGTTATTGTCTCCCAAAAGAAAGAATCAACTCTGAACCGCCTAAAGGAGTCATTTGTAATTCGAATCCCACTGCGTTGTGGTTCTACGTCACTATTAAAGACACGTGCATAATGCCCACCTATGCTCTACGTTGTCCGCCGCATGCTTCTCAAATCTTCAAATCTCAAAAGTTCAACGCAGGATTCGCAAAACGCTTGCTCTTTAAAGATGGGTCAGTGCCCAGTTTATTTGGACCAGTTTACTCCTCAGAATCACAACCTGTAAGTATGAATAATTATTGTTGTATATATTTTCTACCGGGTGTTCGAAATACGTCGTTTTGTGTTTCATATTGTGTACGTTTCTGGCTGACCAGCTAACTCACGTTATTACCGTCTTACTGAAATACTTCTGCAAATCAGCTGTGTGCCACTATTACCTAAAACTGTTGTCTATTAATGCAGATTGTCTGTCGTTCTTACTACTTTGAGTAAAGTTGGAGCAAGATTTGCAAACTTTAATGTTATATCAGTCATTAACGTTAGTGCTCGGATAACGTACGCGCTGTTATTGAGACAGTTCCCGCATGTGCACCGCAATACATTAAAAATATACACAGGGGTTTGTTGATGGGCATACACTTGTTAATGCTGATGGTGAGGAGTTCATAATGTATCTCAAACTGAGTAGCATCACTGAGAAATATCCTGCTCAAGTCGTCCTTACGATGAAGGTTCGGGTTGAATAACTAGTTCTTCCAATGTTTTTATAGTTGGACTCGTGTTCGGATTGATATGATAAAATCGACGTCATCGTTACTGTCTTTACAGTGTGTACAATCGCTGAGGACTGAGAAAGCCTCCGCACGGAGCTGAAGTTCAGTTTTGGTAATGGCCGTTTAGCTTCTGAAAAGCGATGTAAGCGGTAGACCAATCAAAAAACAGACTGGGCCGTCTGGCCAATCAGAGCAGAGTAGCTCACGGAAAGGTGAGATTTAGAGAGACTCAGAAAGTCGTTTGCGAATCATTGAAAAATGTGGTGATGTGCAATGTGTATTACGAGAAAATTAAAGTGTTTTTTAACCTTTGATGCATGTAAACCTGTTGTAGGAGACAAAACAAAATTAGGAAGCTATAAAATAGCATAATGAGGCATTTTAAAATGTCATTTATTTGTGTTATGGCAAAGTTTTCAGCATCATTACTTCAGTCTTGGGTCCTAAATCCACCTCCACACAGCAATGTTCTAATTGGCTGTGATAATGTCACATTGCAGTTTCTCGTACAGTGTGGACAGACTGTCACGTTGTGCCTGGTTAAGACATGATGTAACGCTATATTTATCATTTTATTTTATTCTCATTTGTAAATGATGTAAAACAGTCAGCACATACACTTAGATTTGTCTAATACACAAGCTAATGTGTCCTTCTGAGCTCAAATTCTTGGATTTAGGCAGCATTTGTTATATGCTAAATAAACGTAAGCCACGCAGCAATGATCACATGCAACACGCTATGAAAAGCCATGAGTCATTGTCTTCAGGGTCACACTACAGAACATCTCCCCACGGACCTCAAGTGACTGTGACAGATTAGAGTTTACATTGGAGTTTTGAACCTGCTGAGAGAGAATGAGTAGGTCTGCTTTTTAATGTGTTTCATTCTATTTTCCTGCAGGAAATATAGTTTGGCTCTCATGCATATTCTCTCTCTTTCGTGACCACACAAACTGGTTTCCATGTTTTATTGGGGCTTCCAATAGACGTGATGATTTTTATATTGTATAAATTGTGTATGCTATGCCGTCACTCTTAAACAAACCCATCACAGAAAACGTTCTGCATCTTTACATTTAAAAAAAAAAAAACTAAAATCTGTCTTTATAAGATGAAATTCCTCATGGAGACCAAAAAAAAGGTCAAAATGTGCTGGTGTTACTATCCTTGTGGGGATATTTGGTCCCCATAACGCACACACACACACACACAGGTTTGTTTTGCTATCTAAGTGAGGACATTCCATAGACGTAATGGTTTTCATACTGTACAAACTGTACATTCTATCCCCCTACACTACCCCTACTCCTAAACCTACCCATCAGGATTTTTACATTTATTATAAAACATTGGTTTTAAAGCTATTTTAAATATGAGGGCATATGAAATGTACTCACATTTCATTTTTATGTTGTTATACCAGTTTAATACCCGTGTCATTATTTTCCTGCAGGAGATATAGTTTGCTCCCATGCATATTCTCTCTCTTTCATGACCACACAAACTGGTTTCCATGTTTTATGGGGACTTCCCAAAGACGTGAGGATTTTTATATTGTACAAACTGTATATGCTATCCCGTCACCCTTAAACAAACCCTCCACAGAAAACGTTCTGCATCTTTACATTTTCAAAAAAACAAAAATCACTTAATGTATGATTTATAAGATGTTTTCCTCATGGAGACCAAAAAAAGTCCCCATAAAGTCAAAATGTGCTGGTGTTACTATCCTTGTGGGGATATTTGGTCCCCGTAATGTAGGGATTACCAGGAACACACACAGGTTTGTTTTGCTATTCCATAGGCGTAATGGTTTTTAAACTGTACATTCTATCCCCTTACACAACCCCTAAACCTACCCATCACAGGAAACATTCTGCATTTTTACATTTCTTATAAAACATTGTTTAGTATGTTTTTATGAAATGTCCTCATATGTGTATGTCGTAATACCCGTGTCATTACACAAATTTGTGTCCTTATAAATCACAAAAACAAACACACACATAAATTTGTTTTTATATCTTCACGTAGACTTTCCATAGACATGGTCTTTATACTGTACAAACTGTATATTCTATCCCCTAACCCTACTCATCATCGAAAACTTTCTGCATTTTTACATTTTCAAAAAACATAACCTAGTATGATTTATAAGCTGGGACCAAAACATGTCCCCCACAAGGTCAAGGATTTCTGGTATTGCCATTCTTTTGGACACACACACACACATTTAATATATGATGTACATATATTTTAATATTTTTTGAATTCTATTAACAGATTGTACAAACTGTGTCAGCCTCCACCTCCTGATGGCGAACCCTGAACCCATCTCTTCCCCAGATCTGGACCAGCCCTGGTGTAACACCAGACGACACACACACACACACACACACACAGTCCAAGTAAAAAGACTGTGTGGACGTCCAGCCTCTCTCCTGCTCAGAGGCATCTGTCACCTCAAGGGTTCACATCGTAATATCTATTGACTTTTGACATAGCTTTTTAAAGGCACCATTATTTTTATTTCATGCTTTGCTATGGCACATCTCATTCTAGACCGGAGATCAAACAAACAGCATGCCTGATCTCGCAGCTGCTGTCAAGTCATTCACATCAATGTCTGTTTCAAATAACTTTTTTTCTTCATGTAAAAGAATTTGCACAGTGCTTTAGTCTCGTATGTTAAGGCGTAACGGTTGTTTATAGTTCCTTTTTGGCCATAGCATCCAAAAGCCTCATTGCAACTCTATGTGCATTTTTTTATTTGATTTCATCTATTCTCATATAAATCTTTGACAGTTTAGCTTTCACATTATTAGGTTTCTCAAATCGTAAAGGTTGTTTAGAGTTTATTAACACCATAGTGCATTAAGCTACATGTTGCAGTCTCAGTACTGCAGTCTCAGTGAATCTAGAGTGACATACAGTACTGGAAAGTTCATACGACACGGTCATCAGTGTTACACGTTTATATATTTGTCACACTTACAAAGGTATATAAATGATTTTGTCTCGCCACATTTAAAATATTCAGTACTCAGGAGTTATTGTGTTACATGTTATATTAGTGTTGCTTAAAATAACAAATTAATCAGTCATTACTATGCAATATTGAGAAACCGCTCTAAACAGGAATTGTTTATTAACTTCCATTTTGAGAAACAGAAGATATTTTTATGTTATACAATGCATCTTTGAATGATACATGCTCCTGATAAACACAGCCGGAAGGGAACATAAATTCATGTGAAGATATTACTGTAAAAATGTTTTTAGTTAAAAAAAAACAGTTATTTATTTTGTCATAAAACTAACCCATTTTGAGATTTTCCAAATACATGTATCTTTTTAACCTGAAAACCAGGTTGATTTCCCCATTACTCCGATAAATTGTAATGTCAAATTGTAATTCATTTCAAATAAAAATGTTTAAGAAAATGCTATCATATTTCTTATACACTGTAAATATTTATGCAAAGTGATTTTGATTTAAATCTGTCGCATGTCTCTCCTGTGAATGTATTTAGTCTGCACCTGACAGTATGTGCTGAGTGCACACAAACTCCCAGCTGTTTTATGTGCTGTGCTATCATCCATCAAATGTGCAGCTGGAATCAGAATCTCACTAATGGCCTCTGCATGTAGGCAACTGTCTTTGACAAACATTGTTTACCTGTCATAATTTCCCTGGGCTCACTGTCACTTGCAGTTTTTATGGAGTAAATGGTTTCCAGATGTTCTGTAATCATTTAAATAATGACAGTAATGGACTTCGTAGGTGCCTACGTTAAATAATAAATAATATGAATATAAATTAATACAAAATTGTAGTAGTAGTAGTGGTAATGTTAGAAGTATAAGGCAATTGCAATTATAATTTTATTTTACTAGGCAAATCAAAAGCATTCTAGAAGATATTGTGCTTAACATAACATTACTGACATCACCTTATGTAGCAACGCGGAAGTAAGCTATTTTCTGTGATTGTGTGGGCATTTGCAATTCATTTGCCACTATAATAGCCTAGTCCTACCAGACTCTCATACATTTCATTTGTACAGAGAGTCTGGACACTCTCCATTGACAAGCGTTTACTTCCTTGAAGGCGGGAACTCTGTTGAAGTTTAAAACTATTGGATCTGCCAAGAGCCACTCTGGATCTGCCATAACCAATCGCTAACGTTTGGTCGTGACGTACACTCACCTAAAGGATTATTAGGAGCACCTGTTCAATTTCTCATTAATGCAATTATCTAATCAACCAATCACATGGCAGTTGGGGGTGTGATCCTGGTCAAGACAATCTCCTGAACTCCAAACTGAATGTCAGAATGGGAAAGAAAGGTGATTTAAGCAATTTTGAGCGTGGCATGGTTGTTGGTGCCAGACGGGCCAGTCTGAGTATTTCACAATCTGCTCAGTTACTGGGATTTTCACGCACAACCATTTCTAGGGTTTACAATGAATGTTTCTGAAAAGGGAAAAACATCCAGTATGCGGCAGTCCTGTGGGCGAAAATGCCTTGTTGATGCTAGAGGTCAGAGGAGAATGGGCCGACTGATTCAAGCTGATAGAAGAGCAATTTTGACTGAAATAACCACTCGTTACAACCGAGGTATGCAGCAAAGCATTTGTGAGGCCACAACACGCACAACCTTGAGGCGGATGGGCTACAACAGCAGAAGACCCCACCGGGTACCACTCATCTCCACTACAAATAGGAAAAAGAGGCTACAATTTGCACAAGCTCACCAAAATTGGACAGTTGAAGACTGGAAAAATGTTGCCTGGTCTGATGAGTCTCGATTTCTGTTGAGACATTCAGATGGTAGAGTCAGAGTTTGGTGTAAACAGAATGAGATCATGGATCCATCATGCCTTGTTACCACTGTGCAGGCTGGTGGTGGTGGTGTAATGGTGTGGGGGATGTTTTCTTGGCACACTTTAGGCCCCTTAGTGCCAATTGGTCATCGTTTAAATGCCACGGCCTACCTGAGCATTGTTTCTGACCATGTCCATCCCTTTATGACCACCATGTACCCATCCTCTGATGGCTACTTCCAGCAGGATAATGCACCATGTCACAAAGCTTGAATCATTTCAAATTGGTTTCTTGAACATGACAATGAGTTCACTGTACTAAAATGGCCCCCACAGTCACCAGATCTCAACCCAATAGAGCATCTTTGGGATGTGGTGGAACGGGAGCTTCGTGCCCTGGATGTGCATCCCACAAATCTCCATCAATTGCAAGATGCTATCCTATCAATATGGGCCAACATTTCTAAAGAATGCTTTCAGCACCTTGTTGAATCAATGCCACGTAGAATTAAGGCAGTTCTGAAGGCGAAAGGGGGTCAAACACAGTATTAGTATGGTGTTCCTAATAATCCTTTAGGTGAGTGTATGTCATCTGAAACTAGCACACAACATCAACGTCATCGCTCTCAGCCACTCCTTCTGTTCGCTGATTGGACCGGTTAAAATTTGACTGGAGAAAACCATAGAATATACCACAGTCCCAGACGGAGTACTGAAGGAAAATTTAAATTGAGCGGAAGTACGTAGGAGGGCGGAGCCAGGCTAGATAAATAATAGGAAGAATGCCAAAAGCTGTGTGGTAAAATAATTTGTGCTACAAATCAGTGTGTTTATGATTACGATAATAATTTCAGATAATGTAAGTAACAGTTTGCAATATCAAGCAGAATAACGGACAGATTTTACTTAAAGGAGGGTTAATAAAGGCCTTCTGAAGTGAATCGATGGGTTTTTGTATGAAAAATTTCCATATTTAACACGTTATAAAGTAAAATATCTAGCTTCTGGCGGACTGCCTTCCTTAAAGGGTTAGTTCACCCAAAAATGAAAATTAGCCCATGATTTACTCACCCTCAAGTTATCCTAGGCGTATATGACATTCTTTTTTCAGACTAATAAAATCTGAGTTATATTAAAAAAGTCCAGGCTAATCCAAGCTTTATAATGGCAGTAATAGTTGCTCTGTTTTTGAAGGCCATAAAAAATGCATCTGTCCATCAAATAATGTGCTCCACACGGCTCTGGGGTGTTAATACAGGTCTTCTGAAGCGAATTGATGCGTTTGTGTAAGAAAAATATCCATATTTAAAACTTTGTAGACTAAAATAGCTAACTTCCGGCGGATTGCCGTACGCATCGCTTTACGACGAAAGAGTAACCCTTGAAGCTTATGTATTGCGAATGCTTTTAGAGCACTCTTTTAGTCGACTCGCGCACTGCTGACCGCCGGAAGTTAGATATTTAAGTCTATAAAGTTTTATATATGCATATTTTTCTTACACAAACGCATCGTCTGAAAGAAGAATGTCATATACACCTAGGATGACTCGAGGGTGAGTGGGCTAATTTTCATTTTTGGGTGAACCAATCCTTTAAGAATAAAGTGAGTAGTGAACGAATATTTCAGCATGTCTGGAATGCTGTATTGACCAATCAGAAGGCAGCACCGGAACTATTTGATTTATAAAATACTTTAGTGGAGTTTTTGCATTCCACTGCACCGCTTTTCCATTATTTTTCAAAGTGAACATGCTAGACGAACGTGTTTGATCGTTGCGCTCGCGTCTTATGTCTTGTGCAGTGAGACGTACATTACACTGTGTTCTAAAAAGTTCTAAAGTTAAAAGACATTATAATAAGCCATAATAAGCCACTTATTTATTAATAGCTGCACTATGTAACTTTTTTTGGTTCAAAATGAATTAAATGTAAATAACGAGTCAATACACCTTCAATCCTTCTTCCGAAACATATTTTTGTCTTGATTTACTATGGTAAGCCCCAGGATAAGTGTTTATATTTAGGGTACGTTTACATGACAACGATGTACTAAATGCGTTTTTCGCGTATATAGATGACAAAACGATCCCGTTCACACGGATCCACGAAAATTATTAAAATGCGGCGTATTATGCTGCCAGGCCAGTAGTTGGCGATATCACTTTGTAAAGAAAAACTATGTGCCTATAGAGTGAACACGTAATACGCATGCGCACGACGTCGCCGTTTTCCTCAAATTCGTTTTTTTGTAGTTTACACAAACAATAACGCTATAGTTTTCAAAAACTTGCACTTTGATACCTGTTTTCAGGCCCTAAAACACCACTGTCGTGTAAATGAACAGCCAAAACGCATAACACAGTGTGTATCACTGCACAACACCCTTAGCAACCACTCTTAGCAACCTAAACATATATTTGTTCTCAACTGATATTGTTCATTGAAGCTTACTCTATTATGTAGAGAAGAGTATTGTGAGAGAGAGAGATTGAGTGAGCGAGTGCATTTAGATGTAGCATTTTCCTTCGGGTCATATGTCTTATATTCATAATAAAAAATCTGTTTGAATGTCCGCTATTTTGCTCTTTTAACAGTTAAGGGGTTTTCCTTTGCCCTGACACTTGCAGTCTTTGCACTTGACCACTTGTTCCTGTATGGCCCAAGTGTTCAAGTAGGCGTGAAGACTGCAAGTGTGTATATAACTTTTGATTACCCGATGGGACACACTTATTGTAACGTGTGAGCAGGGATGAAGCTGAGTGAGAATCCAAATGCAACACGAACATTTATTAAAAACATAAACAGAGAAAATCCAAGAACAATAGTATCCACAAAGAACAGGATACAGGAGCAACGGCCGACAAACAACAACTGAAGCACTGGGGTATAGATATGGTACAAAGGGAAACAAGGTTAACAAGATAACAAGGGGGAGTGGCTAATAGGCAACACCTGGAGAAAACGAATCATCATGAAAAACTACAAAGAACTACAAAACATGGCACAAGACAGGAAATAACAAAAGTCCTAACACAAGCTGGGATGACACTTATAGTGTTGCAAAAATGCAAGTGTTTACAGAGCTTTTTTTTTATTTTCAACACTTTGTTTTTTAAAATAAACTTCTAAATGTTTGCTCAGTAGTCCTTATGTAAGTAACTAACAGAAGACAATTTTAAAATTGTGGTGATTCTAATTATATGATAAAAAGCAGTTGCAAATGTTGTGCAAAATACACATAGGCCCTGTCCCAAATGGCACACTCCATGTGAATATTCGGTCTTGTGGACTTCCAATGGCCGCTGCGTGCGCATGTCCGTTAAGTCCACGAAACCGCAGTGTGTCCCATTTGTCATTTTAGGTCTCAGGAGGGTGCTTGCGAGTATAATCCGCGCGGCCGCACGGGAATTCATAACGGTGCGCATTATATGCAGCCTAGCTCCATTCTTCGTGAAAGATAAAGATAGAAATGCGCACAGGAAATAAAACCTTGCAAAAATGTATATACGATCCGCCTAATCCTGGCCAAATCACAGAGATGCTGATTCGCACGGGACTAATATTATCACAGGACCTCGGTGTTTGGCGAAATATGGTAGGTAATTTGCGGGGGAATTTTTACTTTACAAATTACAGACATGGCCGATTCGCACGGGATTAATATCACAGACATTCTCTGCAATTATTACTAATCATCAGAGGTCCCCAGATAATACTAATCCCGTGCGAATAGGGCTATACTGTCGTGTGCATGCGCTCTCAAGTGGCCAAAACCGCAAGTGTTTCAGTCCTTTTAAAGGTCCTGTTCTTCGTGAAATTATAAAGCTCAAAGTTCAATGCCAAGCGAGATATTTTATTTAACAGAAGTTCCCTTTCAAAGCCTAAAGTGAACGGCCGGTTTGGATTACAGCCCTGTACATCCTGCTTTAATGACGTCAGTAGAACAGTTTGTTGACTAACCTCCGCCCACAAGAATACGCAAAAAAGGGGGCGTGGTCTTGTTGCTCTCCCTCGTGGAGAAGAGGAAGTGTTGTGTTCGGTTGCGTTTGTCGCCATGTCGTCCAGACGCTGTTATTTTCATCCCGGAGTCAAATCACCTTTGTTTGGCCTTCAGGGACTGTAGTTTGAGCGCGTTCATCTCCCCGTTATGGTAAGAGGCGTGACCTTTCCGGGAAACGTGCGCTAAGCTGCTGTCAAATCACAACACAGGAACCGCTGGCAAAATCAGAACTTGTTATGTTTCTGAAGGAGGGACTTCATAGAACAGGGAAATCTTTTAAGCCGTTTTGAGGACAGTGAAAACAGCGGTATACAGATAAGTAAATTGTGTGAAAAATACAGTTTTTTTTACACATGAAACATGAACACATGTTATATTGCACACTAAACACAATCAAAGCTTCAAAAAAACAGGAAAACGGGACCTTTAATATAAAAGTCTTCGTTACTGAGTGACTCACTCATAAAGACAGTCTTTGCCGCCATCTAATGGCGTAACAATGTGACTTCTGTTGCTGTTCACGGTCTGGGACTATTTTTTTCAGTGGAAGGAAGGCTTATAGTGATTTTACTTCATGAAAGTTGCATTAATATATATATATATATATATATATATATATATATATATATATATATATATTTTTTTTGGGGGGGGGGGCTTTAATACTTGTATTGTGTGGTACCCGTTTTATAAAAGAAATAAGGTACTCGAGGCTAGTGCTGTATCGTGAATAAGTCACTGCTGACTCGCTTCGCCTCGTGCCTAACAACGCCCTTCAGGCATGAATTATTCACAATACAGCAAAGCCTCTTGTACATTATTGCTTACATGGGTATAGCTACAGTAACATCTTAAGCTCAGCTTGAGATCCTTTGCATCTAAACTGTTATATCTCTTAAGTCTAGTTGTGAATGTTTTATGAGCAGTATGATAAATATTCATCCGCAGTCACGCAGAGCCTAAGCACAACCAAAACTATGTTCTTCTGCAAAATGAATCCAGGTTTGTTTTCTAACCGTACCTTTAAAAGTATAATGCAATGTAGAATGAAATGTTGTGCTGCTAATGTGGGCTATTTTAACGCACTATGCTTCTGAAACTTGAATAGGTAAGCAATAGTGTGGATATATGAGTTAATGACACTTTCTCTGTGTAAACAACGAGGGCGGGTCTCTCAGACATGAACAGCCAATGAACATCGATCTGAGGTGTAATCTTTTTCATTGGCTTTGGGAAGGAGCCGTCGCCAGCTACTCTGCCGAGACCGGAGGAGGGATAGTCCCATCAGATAGTGACCAAACCCTGTTACTTTCAGCATGTGCTGCTGGAGCAGCAGACGAGCTCTCTCAGCGCTGGATGTCCGATCACTTCCCGCTAGAGATCCGTCCGCAATCCCACACGTCTGAAGATGCTTGGCTACATTTAACGATATCTAAGTCATTTGCTGTTTAATGCAACGCATTCTCATGGCGTCTGTACAGCAGTCAAGAATTCAGTCATACCTGGAGAAGAATAAAATCGGACCCTTGTTTGAGGTATGCTACAACTTTTTTTTTTCCACAATAGATGTAAGGCACCCCGGGATTTTGCTGCATTGTAAATGAATAAAGCAGGAGCTACTTGTGTCTGCTCGAACGCAGATTTAGATGTGAATTAGACATTGAGTTGAATTGTTATTGAATGATGATGGCACGGGACATTTTAAGAGCATCTTATTTCATTTTAGGTGGTTTGAATTGGGAAGTGTAAACGGGATGTTTGTGCTCATGAGTGCAAAGCCTCCTGCATTCAACTTACCTTCAATCAATTAAACTGTTGGAAACTATAGAGATGCTGGACTTGATTTGCTGCATTAAATCACGAAGCCCAGTGGAAAATTCGGCTCTCGTTATAGAAATCATCTGAAGTAACGTGATAGAAGACGTTTCTGCTGACTGGACGATTTCTAGCAGCAAGCCAAACTGGTGCCATATTTTCTTTTTGCATTTAAACATAGGCTATTTGAGAAAGCTAGGTCCCAGCTCCCTTCTTAAGATGTTTCCTTACATTTGTATTGTATAGTTAGTGTATGTCGACTCAATGAATGAATACTGCACTGTAAATATATGGCCATACTGTACTGGAGAGAGACATAGGGATGCAAACTGTTTTAACAAATTGGAATGAATTACAAATGGTACATTTCTATCATACAAGACCTGAAGTTGTAAGGCTCTGTGTAAAAATTGAGGATTTACAGGAACAAAACCAATTTAGAGGTAACATGTTAAAAAATAGAAATATAATGAGAGTTTTAACAATTTCTAGGCTTTATAGTGGACTCACAAATATTGAACAAAATGGGACAGTAGGCTTATATTATAACAAAATGTTTATGTCATAATGATTTTTACGATAAATTGGAATATAATAATTATCGAGTTATCTAATATATGAGGTATGTAACTGCAGCAATCTTTGTATTTGCCATTAATATACAGAGTCTAGGAATAATTTGTATTTACTTGCAATAATAGCATATTGAGAGGCATAGCACAAAAATCCACTGAGTTACAGACTTTTAAATAAAATGTTACATTCCCCAGTCTCTTTTGCACTGTCAGCAACATTGGATAATCATGTGGTGGACTAAATTAAAACCTATAACGCTACTATACATAGTGTCCATTATACTGTAGCTGGCCACTATGTCTGAAACAACAGAAACTGGACACACAGTCACCTTGAGAAAAATGAATTTTCTGCCCCACACCGTAATTAACCAAAATTGCGTTGTCATCCACCCCCGCTATTACCTCTATGAGGCATCTGTAGTAAGAGGAACAGTCTATACGAGTCAAACTGCTGATGTATCAACTGTCTTGTACGGGGACTGTGTGCATGGGCTGAATATTAAACAGCAATAAAGCTAAAAGCAGCGCGTGTGTGACCTAGTACCATGGACAGCGGCGCCGCGCAGAGATCTGCCACATGAACGCGTTTCCCCCGGGGGCGAGCGCTCTGAGTGGGTTGTTGCGCGAGTGTCTGTCGTCGCCTTCTTCCTTTTTGACGCGTTTGAATTGTGTGAGTTAGTTTTGGAGTATTTCATATATCTGAGAATTGTTTAGGTGAAGGAGCAGTCTCTTGAAATTGCATCAGATTAGTCTGACAAGTCCTGCTAAATATGGCAACACTTTACAGTGTAGGCTACAAATATAGCCTATGTTTGTTATGAATATAGTTGAACGTAGATTAGAACGGGGCTAGTTGTCACAGGGGCTGTATCCCAGTAACTAGGAGGTTTTGAGTCAAAAGTCCCATTAGCAACAATGTGTATTTTCTCCAGCAGTGTTTATATGTTCGTTTCAAAGTATGTTCGTTTTTTTTGTGTGAAACTAAACGTTCAATATAATTTTGAAGGTAGTTTTTAACTGAATGACAAGTATTTTGTAGTATTTTTTTCATAAATGTCAACCTTGAGCAAATTGTCACGTGTTTTTAATGCTATGCATTGATACAGTTCATTAATTTTGGACCAAATGTGGTAACCTTTACATATTTTATTTTATCATAAAAAAATTTTTCCCACCTATCCATCGATTCTCCAACTGCTTATCCTATGTAGGGTCACAGTGAGATATAGGCAGGAATTTATTTTATTTATTTTTTTATTTTTTTATTATTATTGTACTACTGTTTAAATTTTAACAACTTAACCCATATAGTGCAACAACATACCCCCAACATTAACTTTTTTTTCTCGGGCATACACACAGAGAAAAAGGGTGTCAAAATTGTACCTTTAACAGCTTGTCGCTGGGGCAATACCTTTAAAGAACATCTTTGTAACTTTTTTACTTCTAAAATGTGCATATTAGTACCTTAGAGTACAAATATGTACCTTAAGGCACTACTATGAACCTTTTTTTGTGGTAAAAAAGGTACAAATATGTCCTTTTAAGAGTACTGCCCCAGCGACAAGCTGTTAAAGGTACAATTTTGACACTTTTTTTCTCTGTGTGTATTTCCTGAGTAAAAAGTGTGACAACTTGCCCTAGTCCTGCTTGTATGTTCATAGTGTTATACTCAAATGCTGTTTCTCTATCAGGGTATGCCTCTGTTATTTTCGAATGTCACTGCAAACAACTGATATAGAGTCTTAGTTTGTTTGCACATCATAACTATTATCAGTATCTCTTTCCAGGTGTGTTTGCCCGGTGCGTTTCCACTGTAAGCTGTAACTGTGCTAAACAGCGAACCCGTCAGCAGAACAAAACAGACATACTGTAAGAAAAAAATGATAAATGACCCTTGTTAGCTACTTTACCGGTTCTTGAAAAAAAAAAAAAACGATGTTGACAAGTAAATCTAAATTGAGGTCACTATGAATGCAATATGCATGGAACTGGGGAATAAGACGGCAGATGTAGCTGCTGCTCACCAAGGCACGGCAACACAGAACTGTAATATTTTATGGGTCAGTTTTTTTAATACATGAAAAATAAATTTGTTCGCCACAGAATTTGGCCACTTATATAAATATTTATGCTATTTCCTCTTTTTAAACTGACTTACCACACTAACATTCCGTGTCAGCCACAGCAAAGACAGAAGAGCAATTTGTTAACGTTTTTACAACCTTATAGTCTCACTTAAGTCCAGATAGAATGGGAGTCGACAGTTAACTGGCGATCGGCCCTCTGGCTGCCCAGAATTAATTAGGAAGTTCTCCTGCAAAGAATAAAAAAAAATGGAATAAATGTAAAAGTGCAGGCAACACTTGCAGCATGCTTACATGACTTAGAATTAATATAATTAAATCCACCTGCTCTAAATTAGGACTTTGCTTATTTTAATTTTCCAGTAGAGTGATATATTGTGTGGGGGCTGAAGATCGAGATAGCTGTGTTGATTAGCGTTAACTGTTTTGCCTGAGTGCATTTTTTTTTGCACTCATTAGTGAAGAGATATTCTAATTTACATCTTGAGACTTTCCTTGAAGAACTGTCTTCTAATGATGCCCAAGATTTATCCTGAGAAATTATTATTTATTTTTTTTAGATTCTCTTTTCTGTATATGCCGTTTGGTAAGAAAAGATAAACACTGAGGATTATTTTCAGGTAATAACAAATCTTAGAGTAAACTTAAAGGGATAGTTCACCCAAAAATGAAAATTAGCCCATGATTTACTCACCCTCAAGTCATAGGTGTATATGATATTCTTCTTTCAGACGAGAGTTATATTAAAAAAGTCCAGGCCAATCCAAGCTTTATAATAGCAGTAATAGTTGCTCTGTTTTTGAAGTCCATAAAAAATGCATCTGTCCATCAAATAATGTTCTCCACGCGGTTCTGGGGTGTTAATAAAGGCCTTCTGAAGCGAATCGATGCGTTAGTGTAAGAAAAATATCCATATTTAAAACTTTATAAAGTAAAGTTTCGGCCGACCGCCTTCCGTATTCAATTTATGGAAAAAGTGTTGAAAGTGCCTCTGCCGATCTAAAGACAAACGCGACCAAGTACGCTCGTCAGACTTCACGTACGCATCTTGAATTGCGAGATGGCACTTTCAACACTTTTCCACGGAAGGCGATCGGCTGGAACTTTACTTGATAAAGTTTTAAATATGGATATTTTTCTTACACAAACGCATCGATTCGCTTCAGAAGGCCTTTATTAACATCCCAGAGCCGCGTGGAGCACGTTATTCGACGGACAGATGCATTTCTTATGGACTTCAAAAACAGAGCAACTATTACTGCTATTATAAAGCTTGGATTAGCCTGGACTTTTTTAATTTAACTCAGATTTTATTCGTCTGAAAGAAGAATGTCATACACACCTAGGATGACTTGAGGGTGAGTAAATCATGGGCTAATTTTCATTTTTGGGTGAACTATCCCTTTAAGGACAGCAGAATTTATAGTCTCATAGGCAACTGCAGAGATTATCTGCTCCACTCAGCTGTGACAAGAACAAGTTTGGGTCAGGAACAGGAAAACAGGCTATCAATAGCCAATCAAAGTGACCGTCTCACAGTGTAATGGTTGGGGGCAGTGCAATAAAAGGAGTAAAATGTTTGTAAAGCAGCAGCTTAATTGATCTCTGTTGTGAGAATTGTGCATTCACCCACGAAATACAGTGTAGATTAAGCAAATGGAGGTTTGATTAGCATACAGTTACACACTAATGCATTCAGGCAATAAAACCACAGGCATCAACAGAATTCATTTCTGTGTTCGGAATATATACAGTTAATATATTTTTCATTCGGCAAGTATGTGTGTACGCGAGTATTATTGTTATGGCTGGAGGTTTGATTTGTGGCTGTCACAGGCAGTACTTGTACTTATTGAGCCACATAGTTTTATTTTTAGAAGATTCCTTTTTCTCATAGGGGAAGACATTTATTGATCATGGCATGGATGGTTCTTGATAGGGTCTGACCATTCTGTTACATCACATGGGATGAAAATGCAAGATTTATGAGAACATTTTTGCTTTTGCCATAAGACTATCCCAATGCATTTCATCCATAGTCAAGGATACACTTGCCCAGAGTGCATTGCTCTGTTCTAGAAAAGTCATTCAGTGTACAGAGCAATTTGTGTGGCTCAGTTTCTCCAGGGCTCCAAGGATCACCTCTCTGAAATAGTGTCAGCCTATGTTCACTGAACTCTAGGTGTGAAGGGACTGGGGGGTTGAAGATTGTTTGGCCATTTCTGCTTGTCCAGTTTCTCTATAGGTTGCTGTACTTGTGTCTTAAAGCTGCAGTGTGTAACCTCTGCACCACTTGCGTCACCAAACGTGTATATTATATCCTGAATCTTGCTTACTTATGGTACGCACTCAAATGTATCTACTTGTTCTTCTAAAAGAGAACATTCTTTTAGGGCTCAAATAATGTTGAGGTATAGTATAAGCAGGCGAACTGGGACGTATCATGTTTTTATGAGTCACTGAATGATTCACTCAACTGATTTGTTCAATAACACTAATTCATTCAGGAATGAAACCCCACGACTATGTAAGATGCAAATGTAGGTCTGAGTTTTTTAATATTAACTTCTTATTTATTAAATTGTTGTTTAAAAGCAACATCACACAATCGTGCTGTTGGTCTGAATATCTAGCCTGGCTCCGCCCTCCTACGTACTTCCGCTCTTCATTTTCCTTCAGTATTCCGTCTTGGACTGTGGTATATTCTTAGGTTTTCTCCGAACAAATTTTTACCGGTCCAATCAGCGAACAGAGGGAGTGACTGAGAACGATGACATTGATGTCGTGCGCTAATTTGAGTTGTAGTTCAGTAATGGCGGTGGAGAAAAGATGCGAGCGAAGCCATTAATTCCGTTGTGGCACCACTGCCGAATATCCAGAAGTTAAAGCCGGAGCAAGAACAATTTTTTTGAGTTTTTTTGGTGGCCATGATGTTGTGTCCTGGGAAAAGTTCGATTTTTCTTAGTGGTGAAGGAGTTGGCTGAAGCCCCGGTAATTGTTTCACGTGCGGTCGGAAGGTATTGTCATCATTTACAGGGGCTAGTCAGTGATTTTATTGCCGCCCGTCTCCCACCACTCGCGTAAAAATCCCCGGCCGAATTACCTACTGGTTTTGACAAACACCAAGATCGTGTGGTAATTTAATTGCTGTCCGAATCCACATTTCTGAGTTTTCAAGAATATATCACTTCAAAATTCACTGTTTATAGCCTGTTTGACCACTGTAGAGCACCGTGCGGTTGCACTTTGCTGTCATTTGGATGCATTTCTAGACTTGTATTTACAAGAGCAATATATTTCATCACAGCTCAAAAAATAAAAAGAAGAAAATCACGTAAACATTTGAATTGGGCTGTTATTTACGGCAGCATTTATTCTTATCATATCAAGCATGTGACATTTTATTTACAGCATAGAATCATGTTATGGACCACGTGAGCAGCACGTTCCCGATCACAAAACTCTCCCCTCCACCGTGAATAAATCACAATCCGAATGCACAAGGTTTTTTCACTGAGGTGGCTGCACATTTATTTTTACGGACTTCCATGTGAGAAATAAAGCCGAACGGCGCATGACATACGTCACAACTAAACGTTTGCGATTGGTTATGGCAGATCCAGAGTGGCTCTTGGCAGATCCAATAGTTTTAAACTTCAACAGAGTTCCCGCCTTCAAGGAAGTAAACGCTTGTCAATGGAGAGTGGCCAGACTCTCTGTACAAATTAAATGTACAAGAGTCTGGTAGGACCAGACTACTGAATATCAGCACTCGGTGATATTAAATGCAATGAAAAAGCGAATAACAAATAAGTTCGCATTTTACGTGTTGACCATGGCAATTCTCTGTGCTAGATTTCTTGAGTTGCAACTGTCATTAGGAAACTCCTCACTGTCCCACAAGTAACAAATTGAATGCTACATCAGCACACAGAAAATCGATAAAATCAATTGGGTGGAGAATCATCACATTTCCTGCTTGCAATTGAAAATGACACCCAGCACAGGCAATTGAAACCTCAAGAACTGTTCAGTCAGGCTTGGTAAAATTGCCTTGTGTATATCACCATGAATTATAGAGGTGTATCAGAAGTTTTCAGCTAAAATGTTGACATGTGTCTGAGAGCCAACTTAACGGGACATCGTTGACATGTGTGACAGTGAACTATTTTCTGTCATTCAATAGTCAACCTGTGTAGGATCAAAAATGTGTAGGATGAGTAGGTCTTGTTAAGACTTCGCTAATTACAGAGGGGCTGCGCACACATACACACAGATCTGTACCCTGAGGAGTCACACACACTCACAGCAGGGTTAGATAATGGAGAAGAGATAATTCCCTCATGCACTTGCCTTTATTTATAGAGGCTTCTTGGCGGTCAAGGCACTAATTAATGTTGTAGTGACCTGCAGCCATCTGAGGTGTCTGCGCAGCGTGAGCTCCCCTCAAACGTCCTGAGTACGAGAGAAGCTCACCTGACAGTCTGAAATGGAATAAATACAATATTAAATGAATCCCTCGTGATCAAATTATGCTGAATGGAACATGTCTAAAAATGTACCGTATTAAGAAATCTGATGCCATCTGGATAGGAATGTCTGTGACTTCTGTGCATTTTTTTTCCACAATGCTTCTCATAAATATTGACCTTTGTCGAACACCGTAAAAACAAGTCCAATCTCTTGTTGTGCGGTCTTGTGCATTATGAATTTAGATTTTTATTCAGCGACTTTCCGGGTAAAATAACAGTTAGGTGGTTTACTGAAAGTACTGCTGACATCCCTGCTTATGTGAAAATAAAGTTAAAGCAATAAAGAAAGTCCAATCATAGACTGCTCGGAAAGGTCACTGTTGTAGCACTATTGTTGATCACCATGAAATCAAAATGGACAATTCTTTTTTTTTAATGGTATATTGCAGAGCTTATTATATATGATTTATCCATGCACATCATTATTTTTTTTTACATGCATGTGCCCTATCTTTAATCAAAATAAGTACCCCCTTTTTTTTAAAGCGATGTCTCTTCTCTTGTCTGATGACGTGTTTACTGACATGAGGGCAGGACAAACCACCACCATCTAACAATCCAATCAATTCACAATTGACTAAAAAAAACTGCCCTAAATTTTTCCTGTTCGAGAAGCCGTTCCAGGCATAACATTATGAAGACATTATGAACATTATGAACCATAGATGAAGTGAATAACACTGATTATCTCTTCATCACTGCACCTGTTAGTGGGTGGGATATATTAGGCAGCAAGTGAACATTTTGCCCTCAAATTTGGTTTGTTCGAAGCAGGAAAAATGGGCAAGCGTAAGGATTTGAGTGAGTATGACAAGTGCCAAATTGTGATGGCTAGACGACTGGGTCAGAGCATCTCCAAAACTGCAGCTCTTGTGGGGTGTTCTCGGTCTGCAGTGGTCAGTATCTATCAAAAGTGGTCCAAGGAAGGAACAGCGGTGAACCGGTGACAGGGTCATGGGCAGCCAAGGCTCATTAATGCACGTGTGGAGTGAAGGCTGGCCCGCATGGACCGTTCAAACAGACAAGCTACTGTAGCTCAAATTGCTCAAGAAGTTAATGCTGGTTCTGATAAAAAGGTGTCAGAATACACAGTGGAACGCAGTTTGTTGCATCTGTGGGATGTGCTGAACAAGTCCGATCCATGTTTGTCTGTGTGTAGCTCTCTGCAGCTGTATCACTACTTTCCTTTCCTCCTTCTCTTGTCTCAAGGGCTGGAACCCATCCAGAACTCTGTCCCAGTCTTCAGTCAGTGTCACCCTGCTGTGACGTAAGGCATAAATGATGGAATCAGAGGAATAATGAGAGTGCAGCCTCTGGCAATGCTGAGCTCTGGTTAAAAAATTCAACATATACAGTATATAGTCATGCTGTGTCTCAAAGACTCTAACAACAAAGTGGGTGTAGAATCCAGGAAAACATTTATTTAAATTCAAAACCAAGAAACTCAGGAATATCCAGGCAAAGCAGCATCAAACAGACAATACAGCATTTAATTAGACTATGCAGCATTTTGACCATGACTAGTAGCAGAACAAGGATCTAACTAAAACTGAGGGCTTATATACACAGTGAACAAAGAAGTACTACATTCACCATGTTGTCATTATCATGTGACCTACCTGCGTCCCATCACCTCCATTCATAAATCCTCTCCTGTGGCTTCATGGGATAGTAGCTGAACCCGACTGAATAGCTCCGACCATGTAAACTGAAGTGTTGAGGTATACTAGGCTACACGACTGTAATCATGGCCGTACACTACTTTAGTGCTGCAAGGATATCTTCTTATCTGAGCTTGCTGCGGTCTGTCACCGCTCATCAATGTCAAAATATTTGAGATGACCAATCAATATGAATTGATTGGTGCTGTGCTTCAGTAAACGGTGCGAGATACACTCACCTAAAGGAGTATTAGGAACACCATACTAATACTGCCTTCAGAACTGCCTTGATTCTACGTGGCATTGATTCAACAAGGTGCTGAAAGCATTCTTTAGAAATGTTGGCCCATATTAATAGGATAGCATCTTGCAGTTGATGGAGATTTGTGGGATGCACATCCAGGGCACAAAGCTCCCGTTCCATCAAAAGACAAAGATGCTCTATTGGGTTGAGATCTGGTGACTGTGGGGGCCATTTTAGTAAAGTGAACTCATTGTCATGTTCAAGAAACCAATTTGAAATGATTCGAGCTTTGTGACATGGTGCATTATCCTGCTGGAAGTAGCCATCAGAGGATGGGTACATGGTGGTCATAAAGGGATGGACATGGTCAGAAACAATGCTCAGGTAGGCCGTGGCATTTAAACGATGCCCAATTGGCACTAAGGGGCCAAAAGTGTGCCAAGAAAACATCCCCCACACCATTACACCACCACCACCAGCCTGCACAGTGGTAACAAGGCATGATGGATCCATGTTCTCATTCTGTTTACGCCAAATTCTGACTCTACCATCTGAATGTCTCAACAGAAATCGAGACCCATCAGACCAGGCAACATTTTTCCAGTCTTCAACTGTCCAATTTTGGTGAGCTTGTGCAAATTGTAGCCTCTTTTTCCTATTTGTAGTGGAGATGAGTGGTACCCGGTGGGGTCTTCTGCTGTTGTAGCCCATCCGCCTCAAGGTTGTGCGTGTTGTGGCTTCATAAATGCTTTGCTGCATACCTCGGTTGTAACGAGTGGTTATTTCAGTCAAAGTTGCTCTTCTATCAGCTTGAATCAGTCGGCCCATTCTCCTCTGACCTCTAGCATCAACAAGGCATTTTCGCCCACAGGACTGCCGCATACTGGATGTTTTTCCCTTTTCACACCATTCTTTGTAAACCCTAGAAATGGTTGTGCGTGAAAATCCCAGTAACTGAGCAGATTGTGAAATACTCAGACCGGCCCGTCTGGCACCAACAACCATGCCACGCTCAAAATTGCTTAAATCACCTTTCTTTCCCGTTCTGACATTCAGTTTGGAGTTCAGGAGATTGTCTTGACCAGGACCACACCCCCAACTGCCATGTGATTGGTTGATTAGATAATTGCATTAATGAGAAATTGAACAGGTGTTCCTAATAATCCTTTAGGCGAGTGTATAAGTAGCTAAACTAAACATTTCATAATTGACAGCTGTTTTAGGATAGAAATGTTAAACAATGAAAAGACTATCAGCCAGAGCTCAGCTTTAGGAGGGAAAGAGACGGGGCAAGAGAAGGAGACTGAGAGAAAAATTAAGTGAAAGAGTGATGGAAATGAGGCGAGTGATAGAAATAAGAGGGATGAAATAAGGAGAGATCAGGTATGACAGATAATCTACTGCCCACTAACATGGTTTTGAAAGCTTTTTTTTTTTTTTAGGCTTCAAACATCTTAAAATGCACATATATAGATCAGAGAAATCAAAATGTTCTTGGGGGACCATGCCCCCCAAACCCCCCGAAACAGCTCAAACTTGGGACCTCAATGATTTTATAACTCCTTAAGGCAGTTGCATGCTCAAAAGTTGTTGATGTTTCTGACCTGTTTGCTTTGACCTCATATCTGGAGTTAATGCATTTATGCTGGTAATGTGTTGCAGCCTGGAATATTTATATATAGGCCTTAATATTAAAATTGAATATTCAGATAGTATATACTCATTGTATCTCTGTGCTTTGAAGATTCTGTTAAAAATACTAATTATTTCTGTGGGAGAAAACGTTGTGGCACCAAGATCAGCTATGGAGGCCCTTGGGTTTTTTTATAGCCCCAGTGCCCTACGTGTTCTTAATCCGGGGCTGGCTGTGATGTTCATTACCACGACAACCGCCTGCGAATCCGCATTGAACGTGCTTCTTGTAGAAAGTGTAGGGCCCATGGCCCGATGATTTCCGCGATTCAGAAAACACGTACAGGATCACGGAATCCATTCATAAAAACGGAACGTCACAGAATGAATGGCGCAGAAGAATTGTTTCATTAACTACTTAAGCAAGCAAGACACTTGTGGTGCTCGTCTGCACAAAACATTCACACAGAGACACAAAACATGCAGAATTCATATTTAAATAGTACTTTTTGCCGTTTTATATTCACATACACTAGTCCATATCGCGATTTAATTGAAGTGTACTGACTTGCATTGGATTCATCAAAAATTAGAAATTTCCGTGACATTCCGCGTCAAACAGTAAATTCCATTTTTATGACTGGATGCTGCTATTCCGTCCGCATTTTCTGCATCGCGGAAATCATAGGACCCTACAAAGACCCAGATTCTGCCCTACCTAAATTTATGAGGAGCCGCTACTGGTCTAGACAGTGAGTCAGGAGACTATAGTGTAGATAATTAATTTGAATCCCTTAACAAGGAATTGTTGCTTTTTTTTCTCTGAAGAGTTTATGGCAGTGACTCAGACAGTCGCTATTAAACAGACAGTATCAGCTTTCATCATGACTCATGACTCATGATAGTTCAGCTGAAAACACTCATGAACTCAGATGAAGGAAGACACTTCAACGATGATAACAGAGCAGAAGATATCTAGACTAGAGTATTTGAGTCAGCAAGAGCAATGATAATATGTTTTATAAAAAAACATGGATGTTATTGCAACATTTAGCTGCAGTTGTACGTGGTAAACACATAGGCCTTACTAAAAAAAAGTAATTCAATGCATCCTTGCTGAATAAAAAATAAAACATTTAGTTAGGTTTATGCTTAAAACAATAAAGGAATTGTTTAGTTCTCTCAACTGAAATTGCTTTCAGTTTATTCATCATACTGGAAATGGAAGATGCAAGTTGAGCAACTTGCATTATGGGATGCAGTAGTCTACACAGTGGTCTTTGGCCCTGTCCCAAATGGCACCCTAAACCCTTGCGTTCTTCCTACGAGCCGTTTTGACTGTCAGGAGGAAGTCTGCTGCAGAGTTCACGGCTGCGTCCGAAAACCTCGACAGCTGACTCGTTGCCTCGCTGCCTTATCAGACAATGGCTTGTAAGGCAGCGTTTGTGCATGAAGGCACCTCACGAAACTAATTTCGGACAGACTTCTTAGGCAGTGTAACCGTTTAATGATCTACAGTAAAATAGAGAGAGCTTTGGTGAGAACCAAACAAATATTTAATTACTACATTAGTAATTTCCCGCTAGAAATTACATAAGAAGGGGAAAATGTTGGTCAAAAACGTACATTTACACACAAACTAATCAGCTCATCTGTCACAGAATGGAAAGCACAGGATTGTGGGATATCAAAGTCAGCGAAGGATACATAAATGCTGCCTTAGAAAATCCATCAGATGAAGGTCTCTCAGGAGACAGGAAGTGAAGCTAACATTAGATTCGGACGTGCCTTGATGCCTTCCTGTCTTGAAATGTGTCCTCCGAAGGCAGCATTTTGCAGGTTTCGGACGCAGCCCTCATCAGTGCGGGCTCAGCAAAAGTGCGCATCGAGGGCGCATATATAGACCGCAAATGGGGCGCTCGCGAGCACCCTTCTGAGATCTAAAATGACAAATGGGACACTCTACGGTCTTGTGGACTTAACGGACACGTGCACGCGGCAGCTATTGTAAGTCCACAAGACCGAAAGTGCATATGAAGTGTGTCATTTGGGACAGGTCCTTCGTTGTGTGTAGCCTGCACATTTTGGCAGATGTAGTAGATTACCTGTATGTTTTATGCATGAAAATGTACGTGCACTATAGTATTGCCATAGTATGGTGGAACTGGATGTTATTCCATACATTCTTTGACATAGACTGACAATGGCTGAAGGAAGTGTTTTGGAATGTGGTCCACAACAGTGCTTGTACTTTGAAGCTGGCACTGAACTTTCAGTCAGTTTATCTATTAGAGAGGGTGTGATTGCCTTCCCCTGCCAATTTCCCCAGTCTGACAGAATGATCGAGAGATCCTGTGTTTCTCCATCCTGATGTTTCAAGAAAATCCATTGAGAAGCTTATTTCTGTTCAGTGATTTTGACCTAAATTTGAGTATGTATAAGAAGGCTCTCCATCATACAGTATCTTATTTACTGTTAATAAGAGTCATTTTCTTACTGGCTGTGACTTCCAACCATATCATCTCCATGTTGATGTTTATGTTAATGAGGTCAGTAAAGTAAGCAGGGAAAACCCCTCTCAGATAGCAAATGGTTTACATTCTTGAAATGAGTGTGTGCTAATCCACACCATGCTTTCCAGTTTACCACAAGGGCAATTACTCACTGGGGAGCCTGGGGTAGTTAACACAGCCCTGCTCAATTTACTTTATACTAAACCCACAAATTACAGCTCTCTTTTATGTACCCCCTGTTGCTAAGCATGCCCCAACAAGGCTTATGTGTCGTAATTACTGCATTTATATCTACTTGTTGATTTGTGATTGTGTGACTTGTAACACGGAATTGACGCTTTGTTTTGTGGGCCTAAGCTGACTGGTAAAATGTGTTTTACATGCACAATTTTATATAGACTTATTTATGAAATGCTTTCATTTGTTTTTATAACTGAACTTCATAATTGGACAAAACTAGTTTTTCAAGAGGAGGGTAAATTTGTGTTTTACGGGCATGTTTGGGGTTTTAATCTCGTCTGAATTATGTGTGATTGTGGTATTATTTGTTTCAAACATTTTAAAAGCAAATTTTAGAGAAAGTAGTGTTCTTGTTGTTGTTCAGTGTTAATTTCGTTGATAAATAATTTTCGTCAACTACCTTTTTTCACTGACAAAAACAAGACGATAACTAAATAAAAACTAGTATTGGATGACAAAAACTATAATGAAAATCAACTGTCATTTTCGTCAACAAATAAAAACGAGACGAAAATGTTAGGGAGCGACGATTATGGAAGAGATCCAGAACTGATGTCTTGTGTAACAGATGCGCACATTTGATTTGAACAGATCTAACCGCTGGAAAACATGGCGCTGTTGCACGCTCTACAGGCTCACGCATCCCCAATACAGTTCTCCAGAGCGGTTCAATCAATGAATAACACACATTTATGCCAGGCAATTGTTTATGAACTAATGCTGATGAATAATGACAATGTTTACTTTACGATGTTTATATAGTAATATGTTTTAGATGGTTGTAACAATGCATATTTTATCTCATCTGAACTTGAATGAGCAGCTGCAGCTGCAACTGCAATAGTAAGGCGCAGACATTTCAAAATAAGAGTCCCGGTGTATTTCGAGCTTGTTTATCATTCAAAGTCACGCATTATATATTTTTGGTTACAAAATAAACTGTATTTAATTTCATTCCCATTTAATAGTCAGGAGGAAAGACCAGTATTTGACACATATTCAATAAAGTATCAGGGTTATAATAGTTAACTAAAACCATTTAAAAAAACTTAATTGCTTGAAATTTAATAAATGTTAACTGAAATAAAAAATAAATAAATAAACAAACTTATTTGAAGCTTTAGCTTAACCTGATATGGCCTACTGACTAAAACAGAAATACAAAGTTATAAAAACTATATAGCTGTTTTTAAAAAACAGACAAAAAAGTGAATTGAGCTCTCTCTCGTGTATTTTTAATGCAAAAAACTAAATTATGCCAAAATGTCAGTTCAAGTGACAGTCGGTTATGTAATGCTTAAATGCTTAATGTATTACAATTTTACTAAATTTTACTAAACTCATTAGATTTTAAGAGACTAAAATCTTATGATATTTAGTTGACTAAAACGAGACTAAAATATGACTAAAACTAAAAGGCATTTTAGTCAAAAGACTAGGACTAAAACTAAATCAAAATTTGCTTCTTCTTCTTCTTCTTCTTCTTCTTCTTCTTCTTCTCCTCCTCCTCCTCCTCCTCCTCCTCCTCCTCCTCCTCCTCCCCCCCCCCCCAAAAGCAGACCCTTTTAACCTGTGTGAGAAAAATGTTAAGTGTGATATTATAGACATGTTTTTGTATTTTGTTATATATATATATTAAAATATTTAATAATTAAATATTTTAATATTAAAGTAAATTAATATACTTTAATGTAATACTTAAGTATTTTTGCTATTATATTATTTTCTATTTTTATTTAATTACTTTGTATAATACATTTTTATTTGATTATCTATAGAAAATATTTACCTTCTTTTAATTTAACAGTGTACTTTCTGTTCCCAATTAAGTCTTTTTTTGTTTACATTTTATACAGTTATATAATAGGTATTTTTAATGGTCGCAAAGTAAGTTCACATTCAAATGTAGTACCTATTCAGACAGTATGTGATTTTTCCGATTTATGTCTGAATAAGGCTTGATGCATTTTAAATTTAATTTTGATGATGCCTACCAGCTAATTTTTTTCCACATAAATCTCATTTTTAGAGTTGCACAATGAAGAGATCTTCCATATTGCCAGTTAGCCTTCAGCAATATCCTCCTTCGTGTTATAGCTCATTTAATGCTCAATATCAGTGTGCAAATATTTCCCTGACCAATTACCTTATTAGCTTTCCTGATATTGAAAGCTGGCCAACGCTGCTGATTCAGTTTGGGCACAACGCAAGCTGGCTTGACAACATGGCATTTGCTCACACGCTGTATGTCTGTACTCTAATCACTCTTTGTTTGGTTCTAATAGGAGATGATGACCAAGCTGATAACCGAGACACCAGATCACCCCATTCCTTTCCTCATTGGCCATCTGCAAACCAAGCAGGAGAGCCCCGGCAGGATTCAGAGGACCCTGTCGGGATCTGCTGCATTGTGGGCTGAGAGCTCCTCAGGTGGGTATCGTTCAGCATCCTTCAAGCTGTTCTGCACATAGAGAAAATGTAGATCACCACCAGATTTCTCCATCTCTCTCCATAGAATACAAAGGCACACGGCGGGACTCCAGGGGTAATGAAAAACCCTGGCAGATTCATCCTAAGAAGCCCAAGAAATCAAAGAGTGACCTGGCTGTGTCCAACATTTCCCCACCCTCTCCTGAGTCTAAATCATGTGAGTCCCGCTGCAATCGAGAAGCTATAGCGTCATTACATCCGTTTTATGTGATTTGGTTGGCTGTTAATCTGAGATCAACCCTGCATTTCCAGAGATCAGAAATAGAGGAGACTGCCTGTACATTAGTGAACAATGATGACTTCTATCTTTAGATACTGCCATTATGGAGGCCATCAGCGTGAGCTCTAAGTGATACGTATTGCTGAGGGAGCAACTCCTATCAGAGTCTTTAATAATTTAATATGATGCTCTGTTACTGACAGCGGTTCTATTTCTGCCTGAGTGGAGGCTGTCGGCCAGTTTTGGGAAAGTGGCACGAAGGAAGATACAGTAGTAAATGTGGATAACCCCATTTGAAAATGTGGATGTATGCCTTTGCACATTTCCAGCTGACTTATTTAGATGGTTTTCACATCAGTCAGTCTATAAAACCTGTAATTGTGTTTCTTCAATTTGTTTTTGTACTTTAAAGGTGCACTGTGTAATATTTAGGAGGATCTATTGAAGAAATGCAGTATAATATACATAACGATGTTTTCAGTGGTGTATAAAGACCTTGCATAATGAAACGTTATGTTTTTATTACATTAGAATGAGCCATTTCTATCTACACCGTGGGTCCACTTACAATGAAGTCGCCATTTTGCGTCGTCCAACGGACAAACTGCTCTACAGAGCGCTAGCTACTCTCTGCTGTCTCAGACGACGGGATCTTTGTCCTGTGTTGGCCACCGTAGCTTCTCTAATTTGAAAGGGAGGGATGAGCCGTGGGCGGTTGCAATTCTCACACTGGACACATTGAACCTTTAAAGGAGTTCAACCAAAATTGTTATTAATTATTGATTTATTCACCCTCATTTCATTAATAATCTTTCTGCTCTTTTACTTAAAATAAAAGTAATGTAGGCACTGTCAAGACCTGAACAGGACAAAAAAGAGCTTTATTTGCGGGAAAGCCAAAAATTAAAACATTATTCATCAATTTTGTGCACTTGTGACACAAAAGTGATTGAGTTTATTTACATACGCAGTTTGATGCGCACATTTCTAAGGCCTCTAAATTATCAATGGAATCAAAACTTTATTGAATAATCTGTTGTACACAATATTTTCCATGCCTTCTGTCATCTGATTGATAGTTTATATTTGTATTACTTATTTGTTATACATTTTTTAGCAAGTAAAAGGCCTTTTAGTATAATTCTCATTCAGATTGTGGTACACGTGTCTTTTTGCTGTAAAATCTTTACAGATTTTAATTAAAAAACACATAAGAATAACTTTTATATTGTTTGCAATATTTCAAGATCAACAAGGTTTATTTTGATTATCCATTAGGGGTGTAACGGGACACAACGGTTCGCTACGTACCCCGGTTTTGAAGTCACGTTTCAGTACGGGTTTGGTACAGCAGGGGAGAGAAAACTAAATATAAAATAGCTTTTTTATTTTTATTAAACAGTGGTTTACGGAACAAATGGTGTCTGTCCTTAAATTAATTCAATTATAACTAAATATTTCTTAAAGATAAAAATGTTTTATTTCTGCTAATGCTGTGAAGTGTAAATTATATAGGGGAGCCCTTACTTGCACATTACTTTTAATATATAACAACAGAGCCCAAATTAGCCTAAATTCTGTATTTTTAGATATAATAATCAACACTTGTATGCAAACTTTACATAAGGCAGTTTTTGCATTAACGTCTAAATCTAATAATAAAATTATGTTTTTACATATGTTTTTAAATATAATCATTTATACACAGTGTCTGTCATTTTCATGACATATTTATTTAAACATAGATTAAATAATCAAGACATCACTAACAGGTTAAGTAGAATATTGTCACAATTCACCAGTGTGAGTGCCCGTGGTTACCACCAGAGGGCACTCCACCCCGGACTGTCACTCCATCAAGGACTACATCTCCCATAATCCTTTGCCCTGACTCATCAGCACTGATTGATTACATCCACCTGCACCCCTTTACCTTGTTAGCTCACACTATAATAGCCTGGTTCATTCTCTCCTTCATGGCGAAGTCTTGTTTGTTGTATATACTGCATTTCTGAGCAGTCTCCCTGGTTTCTTGTTTCTTGTCTCTTGGTCTTGGATCACCCTTTTGCCTGTCTCTCCTGCCTTGTTTGCCTTTTGCCTGTTTTTGATTACGATTGTGGATTACCCTTAAAATAAAGCTGCATTTGGATCCTCAACCTTCTGTCTCAGAGCAGTACGTTACAAATATAATGAATATATATTGGCTAATGTGGAGCATATATTTAAGTGAAAGAGTTCATTTCGCTAGTGAGCGAACAGCTGTGGACACTGAATGACTGCCTGAGGTAAATGTAATGCTATGGTACATTAATGTTTACAAGCTGTTTTATTTATTATAGTCTTTCCACCATTGAAACACTAATTGACCGATAACACAACATATGATATGTTTCAGTAAATTGTAATGTATCCTCCTTTAGATGTTGATTTATGTTTATTCTTTGACTGAAGAGATTATTGCATTCACACATGCACTGGTTAGGGTCCATAGCACACGTGCACTGGTTAGGGTCCATAGCACCAAAAAGAAGGACACTTTGTGGCATTTAGTGAAGCAAGAATAATTGCATAGGACTCTGGTGTACTCGCAACTACAATACAATTTTGCCCATCATATCGATGGTATCGTAATACAGTGATTCTGAAATGGCCTACTCTATTCATTGCCAGACCATTTGATCTACAATATATCTTGTGTAAGAGGCAAAAAAGTGTTTGTTCACAGTATTTGTATTTATTCAAGACAATGTGATGTCTGTTTCAAGAACTGACAACTGAAATGAACCTGTCTTGCAAAGTGCACAGTTTCTGAAAACAACACATTTCTGGACTTTTGGAAATAAAAGAAATACATAAATTAACAAATAATCTGGCACAGTGTCAAATCCATGAAAAACGTCTCTACTGCTTTTTGATATAAATCTGTGCTCTTTTGTCCATTCTTGATTAAAAGAGGTCTGACGTTTCAGCATGTTAACGTTATGATATGATGTAGCCAGCACGTCATGGAGGCTTGTTTATGTTTTTAACCAATGATATATTAGATATTTATTTGACACCGCTTTCAGCCAAACATTTGTTTGACCAGTGATCTTACGGCATTAGATGCTATGCTGGTGCTTCCCAATAAAGATTCTAGCGGGGGGGGGGGGGGGGGGGGTTTAGCAACGTTAGCAGACAAATGACTGTCTGGCTTGAGGTTGCGCCCGACGCAGGACAGGGGGCTTAAAATCCAAACTCTCCGGCCAAAATCCGGATGTATGGCCGGAGCTGATGCTCCTATACAGTGATCTGTCATGTGATGTCACATTAAAGAGCATCAAAGGGGCATTTATTGTTTGAATTTCTTGATAAAATGGACAGAATACTTAATGTTCGTGTGGGAACTCAGATTGAAGTGTGTTCCACGCGTAAAACAAGCCTACTGTTAACTGTTAAAGATTGCATTCGTACCATTCAGTACACTCGTGCCCTGTACCGAAACGGTTCAGTACGAATACGTGTACCGTTACACCCCTATTATCCATACTTTTTTTTTTGATAAAAATCATGTCAAAATGTGAGTATAGATAAGTTTTTTTTGAAGAACTATTTACTTGCACAACTCTCAAGCATCATTGTATTGCATTGTATGTTTTGCTCATATTATATTTACTCTATAGAGGGTTAATAACCAAAAAAAATCATTTTATTGAATTTGTTGAAAAGAAACCATATTCTTTCATTTCATATTTTATGCATTGTTGTGTCTCCTTTCATATTTTATGCAATTTGTAAATTGTTGTACATTTAAATGCACTTCTTGGTGTCAAGTTTTAATGTTCTCAAATGCATATGAGATTTGAGAGCTGTGGTAAATTTTGCTTATTTTTGGCATAAATTATTCATTTAACATCTTTCAAATGCCAGCTACGTTTGAAAAATGTAGGCTTTTGGTTTCCAGGCAGTGATATTTTACATAATGAGTCCAGAGGTTACTCTGCAGCACATGCAAAATAAACAAACGTGTAATTTCCTCGTGGAAACACACTGCAGTATGTATAGTAGCTCTCTATTTTCATGCTCAAGCGTAACATGGAAAAGAAATCCGTTCTCCCTAAGCAACAAATCGCGCAGGACACTTCTGACTCTGACATGCTATAGATCTTCCCGATTCATTGTTATGCTATGCTATTTTATGCTAATTAAGCTCACACATTAAGGCACAGTCCTTAAGAAACTGCCAGAATACTCATTTCAAATCAATCCAAATGATCTCCCAGATCATCATAACATCCACTAATTGGTCTTTCTGGGTATCCAGCGTCCAGCTTTAGTGCTGTACCGCTTGATAGCAGAAGCTAATGAGCTGTTTTTTTCTGTTACCTGAGGTAACCTGTACTGTCATTGTGTCTGGGAGATATACTATTTATCCCAAATGTTTTGTGTGTGTATGACATGGAAATGCAACTCTTAATGGATGCCATCTTAATGCTTGCTCACAGTACTTTTCGTCCACATAGGTCATGTTTAAAGCAATTAGAGATTCTTGGGGAATGTGTTTTGGAGGTGGATGGGAAAACACCCTGCACAGAAATCATTTGCAAAACATACACTGCAGTGAAAGCAAGTGTCAAAGCAGTAGCAAACACATTTAGCTTGATTTTGTGAGCGTTCTAAATTATTCAGTGTTACACTTTTTGCTGCAAGTGCTTTTAGTCAGACTCCAAGAGATACTGAATATGTCTGAAAAGATGTTTTTTTTTTGTGCAATGGCTATGCACAGCGCAAAAATAGTACCACTTGCAGTAGTAGTTTTTTTCGCGAATGGTTTCCTTGGATGATGGGCAAAGTAAAATTGTCTTTAGAACGCTCAGCAGCTGCTCAAGTCTTGATAGTGATTACTGTTGATAGACTGCTGTTGATTTGTGATGTTATCTTTCTGACCTGAGAAGTTTAACCCAGTTTATTTCACACATGGATAGCTAGCTACAACATCCGAACGCATGCCTGATAAAACCCAGAAAGTTCAAAAGGTGCAAAAAGGACAACTGTTACATTGTGAATGTTTGAACACTACAGGAGAGATGTTTGGCTTTTACATTTTTTGAAAGTATTTTATTTGTCTTATGTTGCAGTGCCTCGTTCAATACTGCGTCCTACCTGGGACTGGAGGACTAAACCTGAGAGTCGAGACTTTAATGAGCTCAATCACATACTGCTGGAGAGCAAGAAGCTTGGAAAAGCTTTGGAGAATCTGTCCCGCAGTGAGTAAACCGACAACTATCCAGAGCAATACAGCAATGGAAGGCCAGTTCACACTGCACGGACAGACGGCAACTTCGGGGCCTATTTTAACGATCTGAGCTCATGGTCTGAAGCGCATGGCGCAGGTGCACTTAGGGCATGTCCGAATCCCCTTTTGCTAGTTTAACGACGGAAAAAAATGGTCAGCGCGCCAGGCACATGGTCCAAAAGGGTTGTACTTAGTCTCTGTACCTAGTCATGGGTGTGTTTTGGGCGTAACGTGCAACAAACCAATTAAAGTCTCATCTCCCATTCCCTTTAAAAGCCAATTGCGCTTGCATCATGGCGGATTTGCTATTTACATGACGGAATTTGCAAGCGGAAAGACTGAATTCTTCTCCAGAGAGGAATCCTTTTATTTTTAATATTTAAAAATGTTTGTGTGCTGCTGCGCATCCCTGTGTGTGTGTAATAAGCAGAGTGTACGTGTGTTGTGCACCCGTCTATAGAGGCATATTACTAACATGCCCTTTAAATAACACAAAACTATTGACTTTAGACCAGGTTTTTGTTGGTCAATGGCGCAGTCGTTTTCAGTTGCCTCAAAATAGCAACGCGCCAACAATGCGCCTGAACACACCTTGTATTTAGACCAGCACGCCCATGGGCGAACAGATGGACGCGAGTGCATTTGCTATTTAAACAACGTGGCTCTGGATGTGAAAATGATAACTGCATCGGGCTGAAACTAGCAAAAAACACATGCCATGCATTGCATTGCGCCGGGTGTATGATAGGGCCCTTTGTCTGGTTTGTCGGATCAGTGTGTTACCACTGTCCACATCTGTCGACTCTCGTTTTCGCCGATTGAACATGTTAAACATGGTCTTGGAATGTCTGAGAAGTGACATGTAATCTGGTGACTGTCGCCATTGGTCGGCTTCTGTCAATGCAGTGTGAATTGGCCTTTAAGGAATAAACTGAATATTGTAATTTGTCTGCTGTTGTAACTTTATTTATACTTAGCTTTTGGAATTTATATATTTATTATAAATAATTTAAACTAAACTAAAGGTTCTCAACTGGTGGGTTACAACCCCAAACTGAGTCTCAAGTTCTGCCAGCAGGAAGAAAACAATCCCAAAATCAAAAAATAAAATACTGTATACTGTAACTAACTATAAATATACTAAATAAATAGGCTTTACTGCATAATACAAATAATACTCAAAATTCAAGAAAATGCTTGGTCTGAAAACCAATTGAGAACCTTTAATTTAGAGTGTCCAAAAACTAATTTGTAATGGCATTGATCTGTGATTTATTTCCTTTGCCAGGCATTGCTGTTTCTGATGACTTTGACCTGGTATGATGCTTATAATTTATTTTTATCTGGTATGCTGTCTTGCAGTAATAAAAATGAAATATTGTAATGGATTTATATAGGAGATGTAAAAACCTAGTTTGATTATTGTTTGTGTGAGGAAGACGTAAATAGAAATCAAAATGATGAAGAGAGAACCCAGCTAAAACATCTGCCTAGTCATATTTCCCTGAATACAGTACAGTTTTTAAGCTTTAATAACCCGTGTTTTTGGCCATTTGCCCAGGCTTCCCTCTGTTCCCAATTTGGCACTTCAAATGAATATTAAAACATTTAGCTATTAATGCAAATGAATTTCTTCCCGTACTACCGTTATCGAGGGCGTTTTCCCATAATTGCCTGTTGCTGATAAACTACGGCAAAAGTGTAATGTCAAAGCTGAATTTTTATTACTGCTCATCATGCGTGTCCTCCATTATTAAAATCTATTCACAGTAAAAATGACAGGCCACACAAATAGCATAGATAATGAGTCCTATTTCAACATCAGCTCTGTAATTGATTGCTCATTTGCATAACCATAAATTGTTTATGTTTACATCTCTGCCCGTTCCTCTCTCCTTTTCCGCTCTTCACACCTTGTCCTCCCTTTGAAAGGACCCTTGTGCGTATAACTCTGTCCTGAGGCCTCGTGTGGTGGGTGAATGGGTGGGACGTGAGGAGGAAGATTCCGACCCCCTTGCGGCTGAGATGCTTCAGCCCCCTGTCCCAAGAGCCAAAACTGAGGGCTGGGCGAGCAAAGACAACAGTCCTGTTGGAAGGTGAGCGAAACCTAAAAATGGATGAATTTCACTGGATTTGATAACAAAATGCAATATTCTGCAAACAGATTATATGAGACTCTTATGTTTTTTGTAACGTACTTTTCTTCATTGAACACTTAAAGTGATATTTAGCAAACTGTCCAAGCTGCTCTTTTCCATACAATGGAAATGAACGGTGACCATCCTAATTAGAAAGGATCTGGTTTTAAAAGCAAAATTTGCAGTGAATAACAATTAAAAATTAATCTTTAAGCTATTATATTGGATTTTATTTATATTTTATATATTTAAATATATATTTTTACTTTATGGTGGATTTTTGTCCTTTTGGAGTTCGACAGCCCTGGGTCCCCATTCAATTTCATCGAATTTAAAGGGTTAGTTCACCCAAAAATGAAAATTCTGTCATCATTTACTCATCCTCTTTTCCCATCCTTTTGTTCATATTTGAAACACAAATTAAGATATTTGTATGAAATCTGAGCGATTTCTGTCCCTCCATTGACAGTTTACGCAATTACCATTTAAAGAGATCATAAAATGAATCCATATGAATTGAGTGGTTTAGTCCACATTTTCTGAAGAGACTTGATCGCTTTATATGATTAACATATTTAATTTAGCATTTTATTAACATAAACACTGTGCATCGCACACATCAGTTATGATAAACGGAAGCTCAAGCATGTTTGCTTGACGTGCGAGAACCAGTGAAGTTCATTGCAGGTTTGCTCACTCTTTAGTCAGATTAATACAAGAAAGTCCACAGGACCAGATGGTATTTCAGCCATACTTTTAAAATCATGTGCGGAGGAGCTTACCCAGGCATGGTGTCTTATTTTTCAAAGATCTGTGGATTGTCATAAGGTCCCTGATATTTGGAAAATATCATAGTGCTTTGAAATATATATGGTGTTCTTTTTAAAGATACAGTTTTAGACCCATTTCAGTTTGCCTACAGACAAGGTCGGGGTACAGAGGATGCTATTAATACTATTGGACGTATTATTCGTTGACATGATTTCCACTATCACTGTTATGCTGATGATATTCAAATGTATACTGCTTGCCGACCAGACTCTATTCACCGGACCACATCGCTTTCAACCTGTGTTAATGAGCTTAGGGCCTGGCTGAATTCCAATTTTCTCAGTTTGAATTTGAGCAAAACAGAAATTTGAATTACTGGCTCTCCATCACTAACAAATAACATAAATATATAAATATACCCAGTTTCAACCTTGATGACAACAATTGTCCCGGTCAGAAATTTAGGCATTACACTTGATCCTTCTCTGACTCTAGATGTTTACATTAGTAAACTTTCCAAAGCTGCATTTTTCCAGCATCGCCATATTGCCCAACTCTGTTCTTATGTCTCCCCTAAAGATGCTGAAACATTAGTCCATGCTTTTGTTACGTCATACCTCGACTACTGTAATGCTCTTCTTGCCGGATTGCCATTGTATCTCCCGTTTGCAATACATTCAAAATTCTGCTGCGAGAATATAAACACGCACTAAACGATCTGCTCAAATTACCCCAATTTGATTTAACCTCCATTGGCTTCCGGTGTCATCTCGCATTACTTACAAAATTCTTCTGCTTACCTTTAAATCACTCAATGGTCTTGCTCCTCCTTACCTCTCTTAACTGTCTCCTGATGTTCTGCCTCGATCTCTTCGATCTTCTGGTTGTGAACTTCTTACTGTATCCAGATTTGGCTTGTCATCAATGGGCGGAAGGTCTTTCTCTATCATTGCACCTAAACTATGGAACTCTTTACCACTGGTGCTAAGGACTGTAACTTCACTCTCTGTATTTAAATCACAACTCAAAACCTACTTGTTCACCCAATACTATCAGGCATATTCATTACAGTTGATGCAGATAATTTTGTACTCCTTACCCGATGCAAACAGCTGTTTTTCTCTCAATATTTATGTTTTATGTTCCACTTGTTTCTGATTTTGTTTACTTGATAATTACGCGCTGTATCTCTGTTTTCAGTTCGTAATTGTACTATGATTTACAACTGCATCTCTTATCTATTCCCGGACTGGGTTAATGTCTACCGTCCATCTAAATGTTTATTATCTATATGAAATTACTGTTTATGATTATGTGAATCGACTATTTTGTTACTGCTTGTAAAGTGTCCTTGAGCCTGGGAAAGGCGCTATATAAATTAAACATCCATCCATCCATCGCGGGGGGAACAGTCTAAGCAGAAACGCCTAGACTTCCCTCTCCCTAGCCACTTCCTCCAGCTCTTCCGGGGGAACCCCGAGGCGTTCCCAGGCCAGCCGGGAGACATAATCCCTCCAGCGTGTCCTATGTCTTCCCCGGGGTCTCCTCCTGGTGGGACGTGCCTGGAACACCTCCCTGGGAAGGTGTCCAGGGGGCATCCGAAATAGGTGCCTGAGCCACTTTAGCTGGCTCCTCTCGATGTGGAGGAGCAACGGCTCTACTCTGAGCTCCTCCCGAGTGACCAAGCTTCTCACCCTATCTCTTAAAGGAGCACCCAGCCACCCTGCGGAGAAAGCTAAATTCGGCCACCTGTGTCCGGGATCTTGTCCTTTCGGTCATGACCCACAGCTCATGGCCATAGGTGAGAGTAGGAACGTAGATTGACCGGTAAATCGAGAGCTTTGCAGCTCAGCTCCTTCTTCACCACGACAGACCGGTACATCGACCGCATTACTGCAGAAGCTGCACCGATCAGTCTGTCAATCTCCCTTTTCATCCTTCCCTCACTCGTGAATAAGATCCCAAGATACCTGAACTCCTCCACTTGAGGCAGGAACTCTCCACCAACCTGAAGTGGGTAAGCCACCCTTTTCCAACCTAGAACCATGGCCTCTGACTTTGAGGAGCTGATTCTCATCCCAGCCTCTTCACACTCGCTGCCCAGTGCACGCTGAAGGTCCTGGTCTGAGGAGGTCAACACAACAACATCATCCGCAAAAAGTACCCTGGCATAGACTTTCCCAGGGAGGCTGAGAAGTGTGATCCCCCTGTAGTGGGAACACACTCTCGCTGTGACGTGTTATCTGGTATTTACTAAATCTAAAATATCTTAAACTGTGTTCCGAGGATGAACGGAGGTCTTACGGGTGTGGAACAACATTGGGGTGAGTCATTAATGGAAGAAATTTCATTTTTGGGTGAACTAACCCTTTAATGTACAAGTTCTGATCATAATCCGTACTGTACTTTCTCTTGATATATCCATAAAGCTTTTGTCATGTTTTCTAATCAAAGGATGTTGTAGTCTCCGGTATCCCCACATAAATGTGAGATGTTCTTTGAATGTGTATGCACAACACAGCTATATCTTTAAAACAGCAATTGCAGCTCCTTCGACCCTTTTAAGACGTTACCAGGGTGATTTTAATTGGCTAGTGTTTGAGTGGAGGGCAGAGGCTGGCCGCAGAGAATGCAGCTAATTAGAAAGGATCAGATATTAAATAATAAATCATATTCAGAAGCCGGCTGACAGAAAAGACTTCATTCCATTAAAATATTCTCTCACTTGATTACAGTAAATTATGGAGTCTCTGGTCGATATCCCAGGCGTCCCCAGTGCATATAGCTGTACAAGCGCTGCCAGGGACTTTCATTACAGAGAACGAAGGCTATGGGCTGCTGTGATCTCTAGCCTTAGTCCTCATCAATGTGAATGAATCATTACACAAGAGTAAACACATTCTCCTCTAACATTGTTCTCCTACTGTTTATAACGGATGTTTAGACATTTGAAGGTACAGTGGTTCATTACAGTTGATGCAGATAATTTTGTTTTTTATAGCAAAAGATTGAGTAGTGAATTACGGAGCCCCTAAAGGGCCATAGTGGTGGAAAAAATATGGGATGGAAGGAAAAAATATTTTTCCTTTGTATTCTCTCACAAAGATATTTGCAAAAAGAGAGCTCTCCTGCTCTCTTAAAAAATTGTCATTCTCTCGCAAAACCTGCTGTGAGGTCGGACAAACACTTCCTGTAATGTCCCGCTGGCAGTGTTTCAGACAGCTCAGTACATTAACAATGGAGCAGTTCATAGAGTTTTATTTTGAACTTGGACTTCAGTATAAAGAAATATGGTAAGTGCTTAGTTCAATGAGTTCAGTAAAGTTGACAATATGTTCACAGATTCGAACTTCCCGGATTAATAACTTGTGAGATAAACGTTGTTAAAACACAAACGACACCTCTTTCCAATCATAGTAACACAGACAACTACAACCTAATTTTCCTCAAAACGAGCCTTATAATATAAATTGATCTCTATTAGCAGGCGGCTGAGAGACAAGTCCGAAGGGACCGTCTGCGAAGTGCAAAACCCGAAAAGTGGTACTACAAAAATAGCAATTAACTTCACATTTACACACTGTAGTGTCACCAAATTCCCTTTACACATCAATGCTCTCCTTCTGGTCATACTACAGCACTTTGTTTGATAAAATGTGCTTTTGCATAATTTGTATGACTTTTTATTATGAAAACATTTAATAACTTCATTGTAACACACTGTACTGTCGCCAAATTCAGTTCACACATCACTGCTCTCCTGCTGGTTATACTACAACACTTCCCATGCAAATACTCTTATGAACTGGTTGTTTTTAGTGAATCAGAGACATACAGCACACTTAGTGTAGCCAGACACCTGAATGAATGACTCCTATGAGTTGGTTCATTTTAATGACTAAAACAAAACAAAAACAAAACAAAAAAACATACAGCACAACCCGCGTTGTTGGACTCCAAATCACATGAATCACATGATGATCCATTTCTTTGTGTACTTCTTATGAGCTGGTTCTTTTTAGTGAATCAAAAACATACAGCGCAACAAGTATAGTGCAACTTCCAAACGAATTACTATTATGAACCTATTTTAGTGAATAAAAATATACACACTTCCTAACCCTGACCCATACACAACCAGTTTAGTCTGACTTTCAAATGAATTACTTTTATGAACCATTTTATTTTGTTAATCTAAAACATACAGCACAACCAGTGCAGTGCAAATCCCAAACTTATTACTCTTATGAACTGCTATGAAATTACTCTTCTCAACCCATTATTTTTTAGTGAATCAATCACATACTGTACAGCTAACATTTAATTGTGAGACTTAAAAGGGATAGTTCACCCCAAAATTTAAATTTCCCCATGATTTATTCACCCTCAAGCCATCCTAGGTATATTAAAAGTAATCCACACGGCTTCTGAAGCGGATCGATGGGTTTTTGTAAGAAAAATATCCATATTTAACACGTTATAAAGTGGATTACCATCTGTATTCATCTTAGGGAAAAAGCGTAAGTGTTTAGAACTGCGTAAGGCGTTGCACTTTCTTCGTAAGTTGAATACGGTAGGCGATCCGCCGGAAGCTAGGTATTTTACTTTATTAAGTTTTAAATATGGATATTTTCCTTACACAAACCCATCAATTCACTTCAGAAGACCTTTATTAACCCCCCGGAGCCGTGTGGATTACTTTTATAATGGATGGATGCACTTTTTTTGGGCTTCAAATTTTGGGCAGCCATTCATTGCCATTATAATGTTTGAATTAGCCAGGACATTTTTAATATAACTGATTGTATTTGTCTGAAAGAAGAATGTCATATACACCTATGATGGATTGAGGGTGAGTAAATTATGGGATCATTTTAATTTTTGGGTGAACTATCCCTTTAAGTCAGTGTAGTTCACGCTATGTCATTGCAGTTTTGGGTTTAATTTATGAAATATAAACACATTATATTGACAGCCCTAATTCAAAACTTGCTATGTCATTCCTGACATGAATCTGCACGAGTAGGGGATACAAATCTTCCCAAAAGCTGTGCACACGCTCTGAAACACAGCATGGCTGTTTTCAACACCTGTTCTGTAATTTGACATAGAGGAAGAAAATGGCAGCTGCTCTGTATAATGACCACCGCCTTCCCTCTTCTGGAACAAAATTCTGTTTTTCCTCATAACCTCACCCTAGAACAGCAAAGCTCTCCTTAGCTGTCAGTCTTCAGCCGCTGCAGACAGACGGTGGAGGACGTCTGGGAGAGTGTCAAGGCTGCTGGGAAATTAGGTGGAGGCTGAGGTGGATGCCGGAAAGGGTTATTATGAATGATTTTGGAGATGATAAAGCCCCAGTGTGAGACTCCACTCCCATTCCCTTTACGCATAGGCAACATATTATAAAGCGTAACCCCCTCGTTCTCTCTCTTTTCTCCCCTCCTCCCTTTCGTTTTCCATCGAACTCCTACGCTCCACGTCTCTCTTCTTTCCTTACATTCATAAACATCCCCATCAACCCACTCTCACTGCAGGGTTCCAGCTGAAAGCATGCTCAGATGTACAGTATACTCAGCTGAGAGCGTTTGACGCTTACACGACCCTAATGTGCCTACTTTAGTTTTGATTAAGGGCTGGTCGATCTCGGGACTGTTCTTGTGGTGGCGTCAGAAATTTAGTATTATCATGACCTTATTTGCAGCGGCTGCAGAATGATTAGTCATACGGCATTTTCAGCTCAGGTGACTGGCAGAAAAAAAAGAAAAAAAACTTGCAGAACTGATGATATTATTAAGGGATTTTCATTCATCTTCACTGTCTTGAATTGTTTGATTCTATTGACCAAGAAGACTAGTTATTTTCAGATTCATTCAGTGATTTTTTTTTTTTTTTTTTGGAGCTTACTGTACATCATTACATCAGTAGGTGGCAAGTGACAACCAGTGTCTTTTTGAGTGTTAAGGCTGATTAACACTAACACTTGATACATCTGCGTCAAACCAACGCCGTAGCTATGTCATAGGCTGTGTGTAGCACGCTTAGCCTATGGTGTAGCCTGACGTGCAAAAAAAACATTTCAAGAGATAATTGCGGCTTTTTATCTCACAATTGTGGGTTTATATCTCCAAATTCTGACTTTTTCTCAGAATTGCAAGATATAAAGTCAGAATTGTGTGATATAAAGTCAGAATTGTGTGAATTGTGTGATATAAAGTCAGAATTGTGTGATATAAAGTCAGAATTGCGTGATATAAAGTCAGAATTGTGTGATATAAAGTCAGAATTGTGTGATATAAAGTCAGAATTGCGAGATATAAAGTCAGAATTGTTTGATATATAGTCAGAATTAAGAGTAAAAAAGTCAGAATTAAGAGTAAAAAAGTCAGAATTGTGCGATATACAGTTAGAATTGTGTGATATAAATTCAGAATTAAGAGTAAAAAAAGTCAGAATTGTGTGATATAAAGTCAGAATTGCGAGTAATAAAGTCAGAATTGCGCGATATACAGTTGGAATTGTGTGATATAAAGTCAGAATTGCGAGTAAAAAAGTCAGAATGACGTTATATAAAGTCAGAATTGCGAGTAATAAAGTCAGAATTGCGAGTAATAAAGTCAGAATTGTGTGATATAAAGTCAGAATTAAGAGTAAAAAAGTCAGAATTATGTTATATAAAGTCAGAATTGCGAGTAATAAAGTCAGAATTGTGTGATATAAAGTCAGAATTAAGAGTAAAAAAAGTCAGAATTGCGAGTAATAAAGTCAGAATTGTGTGATATAAAGTCAGAATTGAGAGTAATAGTCAGAATTGCGTGATATAAAGTCAGAATTGTGTGATATAAAGTCAGAATTGTGATATAAATTCAGAATTAAGAGTAAAAAAAGTCAGAATTGTGTGATATAAATTCAGAATTAAGAGTAAAAAAAGTCAGAATTGTGTGATATAAAGTCAGAATTGCGCGATATAAAGTTAGAATTGTGTGATATAAAGTCAGAATTGCGAGTAAAAAAGTCAGAATGACGTTATATAAAGTCAGAATTGCGAGTAATAAAGTCAGAATTGTGTGATATAAAGTCAGAATTAAGAGTAAAAAAGTCAGAATTATGTTATATAAAGTCAGAATTGAGAGTAATAAAGTCAGAATTGCGAGTAATAAAGTCAGAATTGTGTGATATAAAGTCAGAATTGTGTGATATAAAGTCAGAATTGCGAGATATGAAGTCAGAATTGTGTGATATATAGTCAGAATTGCGAGATATGAAGTCAGAATTGCAAGATATATAGTCAGAATTAAGAGTAAAAAAGTCAGAATTGCGTGATTTAAAGTCAGAATTGTGTGATATAAAGTCAGAATTGCGAGATATGAAGTCAGAATTGCGAGATATATAGTCAGAATTAAGAGTAAAAAAGTCAGAATTGTGTGATGTAAAAAAAGTCAGAATTGTGTGATATAAAGTCAGAATTGCGAGTAATAAAGTCAGAATTGCGCGATATAAAGTTAGAATTGTGTGATATAAAGTCAGAATTGCGTGATATAAAGTTAGAATTGTGTGATTTAAAGTCAGAATTGCGAGTAAAAAAAGTCAGAATGACGTTATATAGTCAGAATTGAGAGTAATAAAATCAGAATTGTGAGTAATAAAGTCAGAATTGCTTGATATAAAGTCAGAATTCTGTGATATAAAGTCAGAATTAAGAGTAAAAAAGTCAGAATTATTTTATATAAAGTTAGAATTGAGAGTAATAAAGTCAGAATTGTGTGATTAAAAAGTCAGAATTGCGAGTAATAAAGTCAGAATTGTGTGACGACAGTGACGAGGAGGATGATGATGATGAAGATGATGGAGGAGGATGATGATGATTGATGATGATTGATAGCATATTTGATGTCAAAGTGTTTGTCTACCTCTTTCTGTGATAGTGTTCACTTTATTTGAAGGTATTTCAATGGGGTCCAAAAGTCTGATATTAAAATCTATGATTTATAATTTAATGTAAACATGGAAATAATAAGGGATCATGGTGATGGAATGAATAATGGGAGATGGGAGGAAAAAATATATTTAAACGCTTTTGTGATTGTTTGTAGAAGTATTGTATTTCCAGAGAGCCTTTGCGTCCACTCACAAAAGCATTGAAATATATTTTCTCGGCAGAACACTCAGACCAGTAACTCCTATATTACTGTGAGATATATACTATGAGACTTATATGCAATAATATCAGAACTTTTTGACAGATCAGCCTGCTGATTTAAAGGGTTAGTTCTAGGGTGACCATATCAGGACACTCTGCCCGGCAATGAGATACTTAATGATACTCAAAGTTTACTCAAAGATTCCTTACTAATTTCAATACATTTAAAGTATGACCCCTCTGTATGGATAGAAAATTGTTATATTAGTGCCAGGACAGGACTTGAAAACAGGACATGTCCTGGGAAAACGCATTTAGTTGTCCTAGTTAGTTCACCCAAAAATGAAAGTTCTGTCGTTAATTTCTCACCCTCATGTCGTTCCAAACCCCTAAGACCTTCGTTCATCTTCGGAACACAAATTAAGATATTTTTGATGAAATCCTAGAGCTGTCCATAGACAGCAATTTTATTAAAACTTTCAAGGCCCAGAAAGGTAAGAAAAAACATCTACGCAATTTACATTGTAAACACAGTGCAGCGCTTTCAAGCTCTTGCGGCAGAACGGCGGCTCACCATTTTTGTTGTTATTTTTGTTTGTTTTTTGTGCACAAAAAGTATTCTCGTCGCTTCCTAAAATTAAGGTTGTTTTTCCTATCTTTACAGACCTTGAAAGTGGTAATTAAATAGCTGTCTATGAAGGGGTCAGAAAGCTCTCGGATTCCATCAAAAATATCTTTAATTTGTGTTACGAAGATGCACAAAGGTCTTACAGGTTTGGAACGACATGAGGGTGAGTAATTAATGACAGAACTTTCATTTTTGGGTGAACTAAGCCTTTAACTCCTATATTACTAACACGCAGCAGATGAAATGGGATGACTGCCACAGAAATTTATTTTATAAAATAAATCCTAGCATAAGAAGAAAGTATTTTAAGTCATTTCAAATCTAGGCATGATTCAAAAAATTTAAATAAATAAATCAAAATAAATGTATTTATTTGCTCTAAGCCTTGTTGGAGGAAAGCTATTAAAACCTGGTTACATAAAATAAGTTTAGGAAACTGCGCTTTTTGCAATCTTTGTAATCTTATATTGTTTAAATGACGCAGGTATCCATTATATATGCAAATACACGAGAGGAGGCAGAGAGTTCACTGCTAATGAGTATTGTGTGTCACTGCCATCTGTAAAAGCTGCATCTACTAAACCACCAGCTGACCTGCGATCAGTGAATCTGCGCTCACCACACATACGACAAAAACACTTCTAAAATCATTCGTACTTAAAACACAGATTTGCTGTGTGTATTTTGAGACCTGAGGTTTCTGTCAGCAGCCCAGAATGACATGCGTCACCCTTTATACTGACCTATATGCAGTGTTTTGTTTGGTTAACCTTTCCAGATCACCATCCATCTTTCCTCCCCTTCCTATTGGATGGCCTTCACATTTACAGCCAGTTGACTCCTCGCGGACCTTGCGGTCTTTGTAATTGTAAGCTATTTACATCACGGTTATTCCATATGACTTCATTCTTAGTTTTGGTTTTGTGGTCTTGTTTTTATTTTTTGGAGCAGTGAATGCTTCTGTGGATACAGTCTGTTCTGCCAGGTGGACGCTGTGGAGAGTTTCTCATCCCACAGGAACGCAGCAGCAATACAACTTTAGTTCTGTCTAATAAGGCTTTGCAGGGCCATACCAACCCACGCAAGACTATAGATGGGCTTACGCAGTTTTAATGAATTGCGTTCATCTGATGCAATATGTTCTCACTTTAGTTTTATTTTAGTAGCCCAGCCTCAGATCCATTGTTTGAAACAGTGTAATGATTTGAACCCTATCTGAAAGACAAGCTCTTCTGCGTGACAGGAGCAGAAATTAATAAATTGAATGTTTCCATTTATGCAGCTTGTCCCGAAATCATTATTTGTATTAGCTGTGCGTCACTGCACTCTGTTCACCACATTCCCCTTCACTAGAACAAGACCCTTATTAAGTAACATGACAGGATTAATTAGGTCACTAATTCCACCTCTCTGTAATTAAGGCGAGCTGGAGTTGTCACTACACTAACAGTAACATTTGAAACACTTGTAGACATTGTGTTCTGAAGGCTATTGCGAACATTTATTTTTTTCTCTCTTCCGTGCATGAAACAATTCATGTAGTGCCATAGATGTTTTAATGAAGTGATTGATTCATACAGCGCTCTGCCCACCGAATGAATAACATATTTGTTTTCAGAGTGTTCGTCTACTTCTTACTGTGATACTCTGTTCGCTTTATTTGAAGGTATTACAATGGGTTCCAAAAATCTGAGATTAAAATCTATGAATTCTAATCAAATGTAAATGTGGAAATAAAAAGGGATCATTGTGATGAAAAACTAGGGGATGGGAGGGAAAATTATATTTCAATGCTTTTGTGTTTGCTTGCAGAAGTATTGTATTCCCTGAAAGTCTTTGTGTCCACTCGCAACAGCATTGAAACATAGTTTCTGTGAGAGAACGCAAAAGTTTTGGGAGAGAATGTAAAGTTTCTCGGGGGAATTAAAAACTTTTGAGAGAGAAGCAAAAGTTTTGTGAGTGTATGTACATTTCTCGGGGGAATGCAAAAGTTTTATGAGAGAACACAAAAAATTCTGCTCATCTCATCCCCCGTGGTCTGAAAACGAGGTGTGTTCAGGCACATTGTTGGTGCGTTGCTATTTTGAGGCAACTGAAAACGACTGCACCTTTGACCAACAAAAACCTGGTTTAAAGTCAATAGCGCAGTATTTTTTGTGTTATTTAAAGGGTGCGTTAGTAATATGCGCCTATAGGCTATACCAGAGCTTTGCTTATTACACACACAGGGAAGCGTTTCCGCCGGCAAATTCCGTCATGTAAATAGCGAATCCGCCATGGTGCAAGCGCAACTGGCTTTTAAAGGGAATGGGAGATGAGATTCTGATTGGTTTATTGCATGTTACGCCCAAAACACACCCATGACTCATTAAGAGACTAGGTAAAACCCTTTTAGACTATTTGGACCGACCGTTTTCCCGTCATTTCCTGCGCCATGCGCTTCAGACCATGTGCTCAGATCATTAAAATAGGGCAAAAAAGCTTAAAAATATTATCATGCTAGAGCAGAATACAGTGATAATGAAAACAGTATCTGTTCTGGATAATCTGTTTCTTGCTGTGCTTCGTACAGTGAAATTGATGTTCATATGAATGTTTGAGCACTGGGACATGTTTCTCAGCATTGCTGATGCTGTAGTACACTACAGGACAGCTGAGAATTGGCTGAGTTACGCCCAGTTAGGGGGAAAAAGGGTGAAAAGGGCTAAATGATCCATAGTAGAGTGATGTGCAGTATTAGCATAGCCATTAGCATTGTAATGTTCAGCTCAGGATATTAAAACAGCGCCTTAACCTTTCGATTATCTGTGAATAATGTCATTCCAATAAGATAACAATCAAATTAAACCCCTGAAGGCTATTTTTGTCACTATTTATCAGTGAGGCATGGGAATAAATTTGCCAGTATCGACATGTGACAGCCAGCATATGTTCATTATTCATTACATTTATTTCTCCATCAGTTCGCTCAAATTGGAATAATTGATCTGGTATTTTTGGCCCGGGAATGAACCCTATTTCTTGCCTATTTTTAACGTGTTAAAGATTTATAATATAGATAAAACTAAGATATCAAACATTTTAGAACCATCAGAACCACTCCTTTCCTAGTAAAAAAAAGGAATTTTCAAAAGTCAATGAATTTGCGGCAGCTGAATGTAACATTTTTGACACAGCGAACATGTCTCTCTGAGTAACAAATAATTTAAGCCACAAAATAAACTTAATTCCGTATATAATAAGCTACGCAAAAATAATTTAGAAAATGATAGAATTTAGAGATAATAGAACGTCTCCATTTTATAATTACCCAAAAATTAAACATCCTTATGCACTTTATCACATCCGTCGAAAACTTAGGCTGGCTGTCGGTTGAAATATTAGAATTAAAAACATTGACATAACACACTCATAGGCTTCAATCACTTCATTGAATACTTGCCGGCTACAGTACAGTACATAGAATATTTCAGGAAGAACTTAATTTTGGAAGAAAGATTGTGTGTGACTTGAAGATAATGACTGTGAAGTCTGTCGCTGATATGGCTAAGACATTGTGACAGGGCATCCTGCTGATTTAAGTCAGTTTCCTCTTCTCTCTGTATCTCCTTATGTTTGCTGAGAAGGATGGTCCTTATGTTTGCTGAGAATGATTTGCTCTTGAAAAAATGTTTATCTTATCTTAGCTGAAGTCTTTTTTAGAACGTCAACATGGCATAAGTGGAGTATTTCCTATTCTTTACTAGCATTTTTTGACAATTTGATGTATTTCTTAAAATATTATTAATAAGCATAAAATATGCATCTACAGGTTGGAACTGTGGCCTAGCCATTGTGCTTGGTTGGAAAATGCATGTTCGAATATGGCTTCTACAATATTATGCTCACTATCTACACTATAGTGTCTGTTTATTCAAATGAGCAAAAAGCCTTAAAATTATTACCATATACACAAAAAATACAATGTGTTCTAGATCCATTGATCCATAGAATCCATTGACCTCAACAATATTTCTGTTTCATTCCTCCTGACCAGTGTCCGGGAAAGTTACTTTGAAAAGTAAAGCATTACAATATTGCGTTACTCCCTTAAAAAGTAACTAATTGAGTTACTTTTTAAGAAAAGTAATGCGTTACATTACTTTTGCGTTACTTTTTCTCACCTGGGCCGGGCTTGTTTTTTAAATTTATTTTTTTATAACAAAGTTCTATTTTTGTGCAAATGTAAAGACCTCTTCATACCAAAATTGAAATAATAAGCCTCAGGCTGAGGTAAAAATGCAAATTCACGCATGAACTGTAGAGGGTGCAGCTCTGCTGTGCTGCCATTAAAAAATAAAAACAAAAAATGTCTATAAAAGCTTTTCTTTGACTAACAAGGATGTTTTCAGCTCTGAAACTTACAGGGTTTTCATATATTACCATGACCTTTTATATATCAAAAGTTCAAGGGAAAGTTGATTTCTCTATTCATCACCCCTTTAAGTGATCATGCATGGTTCTATTTTAACTGCATTCCCAAATCCGTGCTAAAGCTTGGGGAAGGGGAGTTACACCCCAACATATTGACATGGTGTGCTTTGAAACGCGGTTCCCCCTCCCTTGGAAGTTTGCTGAGCCCCCCTATAGTGGGTCCTAGCCACTTGGTTGAGAACCACTGTTCTAGATGCTATATATATATATATAGACTATATTCAGAGGAGTTTCTTCTCTTTCTCTATCTCTTTATCTGCAGCTTGAAAATGGAGACTAAGGGCAAAGGACTAAAACAGCAGCAACAGAATCACAAGAAACTTCTGGCAGCCATGTTGTCTCAGGACTCGTTTGACTCCATGCCTGACTCGGCCCCCTCAGTCACTGAAGACGAGATGGAAGATGAGGATGATGCCATGGAGCTGCTAGGTAATGAGAAAATACACACATGCACAGATATCAAAATATCACGTTTGCTTGTTTCTCACTTATTCCTCCTCATAACCACATAATCTACAGCAATCATGTTCTCACGCATACCCAAACAGAGTTTTGTGTTTGAGGCTTATATCACCACTGATTTTGAAGCATCATTTGCAGTGTAAATTGTGTCATGAATGCCTTTTGATTGCGGAAGCACATTCAGGATCATCATAGTCTCTCCTCATATCTGTACTGTTACTAACAAGATTTCATGTTTTCTTAAAGAGGGAGCTCACATGTAGTTCAATATAATATTTTAGTTGTAAAATTCATGTTTTTGAGTGACATCTGTATTGAATTAGTAGTATCGCAAAGATAACACTTAAAGGGTGTTATTTACTAAAAGTTTCTAAAATCTTCAAAAAGTGTCAGCTGTGCACACATAAATTGATGTTGTTGATAAAAAATACAAATCGTGCCATCCTCACGGCGTTACAATAACACTCAAACAGAGGAAGGAGGGTGGAGGTTCTGATGGAGGACGCAAAATGGGACAACCCAGGACGAAGGAGGAGCCAGGGAGGAGATGATGAAGGCAGAAATCAGGCGGTGATGATGGTGGGAGGAGCCAGGGAGGAGACTAGAGCAGGAAGAGCCAGGTTGGGGTCCAGAGCACAGCCAGGATGAAGGCTCCATCTCAGTCTGCCCCCAAGGTCTGTTGCCCCCCTGGTTCTGCCTGCCAAGGCTCCACCATGGCTCCTCCCTCCTTTGAATCTGCCATGGGCCTTCATTCTGGATGTGTTCTGGGTCGTCCTGTTTTGCGTCCTCCTCCAGAGCCACCACCCTCCCTCCTCAGTTGGACCGTTTTTGAGGGTAGGGTGATTGTATTTATATACAATATAAAACACAGTACCTTATATGTGTGTCTATAAACCACAATTTACAGAATGAAAGCAGCCAGCAGCACATTTATGCAATTATACTTAGAAAAACAAGGACAAATTGTGTTGTTTGTATTATACTGTTGTCAACAGATTGTTACATTTAGAATCCCTATGAATCACTGTGATTTATCCTTGCTGCTTCAATGATTACATGAGCGTGACATCCTAAGTCCTTGTTTCTGTGCTAGTGCCAGACCACCCCACAGGTACCAGAGCTTTATAGCAGTTTAGCTCTGTGGTATTAGCAGGTTGGTCCCTGCATGGGTGTAAGATGTAACCCAGCACCTCCCACACAAAATGCAACCTAGGCGTGAATGTGGCAAATCTGTCATTTTGAAAATTAGAGAATTAAAGCTTAAATATATGAAATGTTTCAGTTTTTAGAAAGTAGAACGTACAAATATATAATATATAATATTAATGAAATAAAAGGCTAATTAAGTATACACTTACACGATTATGTTTCCTGGTTGCATTTTATTTTACAGTATGCACACTTATGTGTACATAAGTGCTTACCTAAGAAAGTACTGGGTAATATTTACATTTACATTTTACATTTACATTTATGCATTTAGCAGACGCTTTTATCCAAAGCAACTTACAACTTGGGAGTACAGGAAGCGATTGGTCATGAAGAGTCGAGTAAGTGGAACAAGTGCCTGAAATACTGAGACCGTGTACATTGCTCAGTGTAGCACAGGCTAGAGTAGAGAGGGAAAAAAGGGGAAGAAAGAGGAAAAGAAAGTTTTATTTTTGAATTTTTTTATGAGGTTAAGTGGTCACGGAAGAGCTGAGTTGACTTTTAGTTGACTTTTGAATGTTGTCAATGATTCTGCGTTTCGGATGGCGGTGGGAAGATCGTTCCACCAGCTGGGAACGTTGAATGAAAATGTTCTGGAGAGGGATTTTTTGCCTCTCTGTGATGAACAGGACTGTAAAATAAAGGGGTACCTGTTTCCTAATACACAAGTACACTTTTAAAAAGTGCACTTTGTAATAATGTTAAATTAAATGTTTTACTTTAAAGTACATTATGTCATGCTACACATATTTAAATAAATGACACACAAGTTTCAATAGAAATGTCATTAAAGTATTTTTTAGTCTACAATAAATGCTTGTCTTTTTTGGCAGTAGACTTCAAGTGATTATGAAAGGACATATTAAATCCACTAAGTTCTACTTAAGTGGGCCAAAAAGCACAGTTCAAGTTCATCAAAATTGCTTATAATATATAATAACTTCTTTTAACTTGAGCACTGTGTTTTTAGAACAGCATTTCCTGCAAAAAGCGCTGTAAAGTAGTGAGACGCGAGCGCAACGGTCAAACATGTCCATCTAGCACGTTTACATAGAAACGCAATGGAAAAATAGGGCAGTGGAATGGAAAAGCGCATTCTGTGTTCATTGATACAGCCAACAACAGACTTTTGTTGTATCAGTATATTACCCCTGTCAGAGTCTGTTGGCGATTGACCATACTGAATCGGAAATAGAATGTCTGAGAAGTGACGTGCTATATCTGGTGACTGTCGGCTTTGTCTGCATTTGTTGGTACAATGTAAATTGGCCTTTACATTGTGACGTGACAATGTATAGAAAACGCAAACGACTCATTTTGATACAGTTTATGATTTATGGGGAGTATAAAAAAGAAGTGGATTTTTACCATTATAGGTTGGTTGTGTACACACACTGCAGACACACATTTACGTTCAAACACCATGTAAAAGTGAATTTTCAATATAATATACCCCCTTTTAATTTTGGTGTCTCTCTCACACAAAGCTAGTGTACGGTTTCAGAAGACAAATCACTTTTTTTGTAGCGTAACAGCCCCTGGTCACTATCCACTCTCTTTTTGAATGTGACTAGACACACTGTATCTCTAATATTGTGTGTCCACAGAAGAAGTGAACTATCCCTTTAAATAAACCTTTCAAGCATCAGCGTTTATTCCCGAAAGTGGTACTGAAGAAGCTTTTCATCAAGTGCCGGGTGTGTTCTTCTTGTACAGTATTTGAGGGTAAAAGAGTTTGCCTTCTGACACTGCACACAGAGACCTTTCTGAGGAGCTGATTTCATTTTGTGCTTTTTTGTGGGACGCGCTGTGCCCTTGGTTGTGTGTGTCTGTTAGCAGCGACCTGGTGAGCTGATCTGCTGCACGGAGGCTTTCTCCTGCAGTGGATGCTGGGAGATAATGAGATTTTGTGTGCTCTGAGGCAACAGCAGAGAGGGCGTGCAGCCGGGATGTTGGGATGGGAATACTTTAGTGATATTTCAACAACCTTTTTCTGTTCTCTGCCATTCCATAAGTAATTTCTCTGACTATTAGTGAATGCTCATTAAAACTCCCACTAATTAAGTTTAGTTTAACTGCTTTGAATGACAGAGCATGCTTGTAGTGCTCTATGAAAATTTCCATTTGCACTTGCCATCATTAAAAATTCTCATCATTTAAAAAGCCCCTTTATCCATTAGTAGAAACGGATTCCCAATAACTGCAGGAGAAGATAGTATACTATATACTTCTAGTACTCTTTCTGAAGTATATTAGTGATGGGAAGTCTAATTCTTTACCGTAAAATGGTTCTTTCGGACAGTTTATTTCCATGGAACCCCCAAAAAAGATGTACCAGTCTGATTGCATAATCATGCAATGTTATTATTAAAGCACCCAATAATAACACTGAATCTCTATTGTGCTGTATGTGAAATATCCTGCACTTGTGATGTTTTATGTACATTTAATAAAAATAAAGCACTGAAAATGAAAATATAAAAATGTATTCAAACATATAAGACAAAAAAAGCACCCAATAATGATGTGAAACACAGATGTTTTACATGTGTAAAGCAAATAAAGTTAATAAACTAATAAAGGCCTTCTGAAGCGAAAAGATGCATTTGTCTAAGAAAAATATCCATATTTAAAACTTTATAAAGTAAAGTTTCGGCCGACCGCCTTCCGTATTCAATTTATGGAAAAAGTGTTGAAAGTGCCTCTGCCGATCGAAAGACAAAGGCGACCAGGTACGCTCGTCATGACGTCACGAACGCATCTTGAATTGCGAGATGGCACTTTCAACACTTTTCCACGGAAGGCGATCGGCTGGAATTTTACTTGATAAAGTTTAAAATATGGATATTTTTCTTACACAAACAGATCGATTTGCTTCAGAAGGCCTTTATTAACCCCCCAGAGCCGCGTGGAGCACATTATTTGACGGACAGGTGCATTTTTCATGGACTTCAAAAACAGAGTCCCAGTAACTATTACTGCTATAATAATGCTTGGATTATCCTGGACTTTTTAAATATTACTCAGATTGTATTCGTCTGAAAGAAAAATGTCATACACACCTAGGATGATTTGAGGGTGAATAAATCATGGGCTTATTTTCATTTTTGGGTGAACTATCCCTTTTATCAACTTTTTTAAATATACCATGAGAGAAACCCTAAACGTAATTTTTTCCCCCTATTAGTATCAGCAGCTCAGGTTCTCCACTGACATGTCCGAGTTCGAACTGTTTCCTCAGTTTAGTGCACTGGTGACACGAGAACTACTGCCATTTGGTTATATTTTGAATACGTTTTTGTTACACATTATGCTCTTCAGCGAAAGACTACAGAAACTTTTTTTTTTTTTTTGCTCTTATTGCTTATACTTTTACTAATTCCCACAGATTTTGTAGTACAACCAAAGTGCGCACACATAAAGCTGCCTCTCAGTACTAAATTTAGTTCTTTTTCACTGCTTATTGAGCTTAAACAGTCAAATACATATCAAATAATGTCAAAATGTAAATCTTGGAGAGTATTCACATAAATACAGTCAGTTATGTTTTTACTGAATGTAAACAGTTGAGAAAGTAAACGCATGTAACAGTATAATGATCCGTGCGCCAGGTCTTAAAGTGACAGCAGCCTAATATACCTGCTGCTAAATTATGACATAATGTTAAAATATCTATATGGCAGCTTTTCTCAGTGGTATCGATTTCAAAATTGTGGCCAATGAAAATGCTGGGTGGCTAGTAACTAAACCACTAGCCACAGTGGCCGGTGAGCAAAAAATGTAATGTCAATAGCAATAGCATATTATAATACATATAATGTAATCTAGAATTCCATTCTGAACATAACCCATGACTCATTTCTCCATAACTATCTCCTGCTTAGCAGGAAGCTCACTCCTCTTACTGTGGAGCCATTTAAAGTGATAGTTCACCCAAAAATGAAAACTCTGTCATCAGTTACTCACCCTCCAAATCCAAAAGTTTCTTTCTACTGAACACAAAAGAAGATATGTTGAAGAACATTGGTAACCAGACAGTTGACGGTAGCCATTGACTTCCATAGTATTTTTTTCCTACTATGGAAGTCAATGGCTAGCAGTGTTTCTGGGTCTGGGTGTTTCATTTTTGTGTGAACTATCCCTTTAAATAGATATTGGATACTGTTTGCAAAGATGTTTTATAACCGAGTGTATAGGTCATATCAATGATATTTTACTCCAAATGATTAGAGACTTATTGATTTATTGGTAGAGAGTGAAATAAGGATATGTGGTTCTTAGATGAACTGCTCTCGTCTCAGTAGTTGCAGGCCGATGGAGTTCCTGGTGTCTGGCGCTGGTATGGGCTCATCACTCATATCGAACACCCTGTCAGACAAAGTCAAACTAACAGTGAACAGATGGGAGAGAGTCATCGAGGCAGGAGTGAGACACTGTGTCTTAGGATCTCATTTCTTGTGTCAGTCCTGTGGTCCCTTTTGACCTGAAGCAGACTACAGTGTGACCCTTGGTCTCATTAGAGCATCATCACAGAGAGCTATAAAGGTCACAACAGCTATCATGGTTAATTAATCCCTTTTGATTGGGCTGGGAATAATATTACCTAGAATATAGAATATAAATGTGTTCATATTATCTGAACATAAGAAACATTGTAGTCATTTCATTTTGGATAAAAATACAGTAAAAACAGTAATATTCTGGAATATTATTATAGTTTAAAATGACAGTTTTCTATTTGAATATATTGTTAAATGTAATTTATTCCTGTGATATCAAAGCTGAATTTTTAGCATCATTACTCTAGTCTTCAGTCACATGATCCTTCAGAAACCATTCTAATATGCTAATGTACTGCTCAAGAAACATTTCTCATTACCAATAATATTGAAAAAGCAGTTGTGCTGCTTAATTTTTATTGAAATTGTGATAATTTTTTCTAGAATGTTTTTGATAAAGAGAAAGTTCAAAAGAACAGCATTTATTTGAAATATAAATATTTTGTAACATTATAAATGTCTTTACTGTCACATTTGATACATTGAATGCATCCTTGATGACTAAAAGTTTTTTTCTTTTAAATCTTTCTTTATTTTCTTCTATTTTTTGTTCTTATTTACCCCAAACTTTTGAATGGTAGTGCATCGCACAGTTTCCACAAAATATTAAAAAAGCACAATTGTTTTAAACATAGAAAGAGACTTCCTTCAAATCTATATGTTAATACTTATAAACTTCTCGAAATTATGACTGATATATGTGTAAGTGTTATAAATTTTATTGGTGGTGTAGTCACTGTATAAGCTGATAATGCTAAATGACTTCCCAACATTATCATTAATATTAATACAGACAAACACTTACACATATACCAGTCATGATTTCTAGAAGTTTATAAGTAAAGTACAATCTAGTTTATTAATGACTTGTAAATTGGGATTCAGAGTACAAATAACTCAAGAGTGTAATAAATGTCAGATATCAAATCAAGATATCTGAAGTTTGCATGTGCTTATACTGCCCTCTAGTGGCAGAGATAAGAGCAACATTTTCTCATATTGTATTATTATCGATTTTTTTGTTTTAAACCTCTTCATCTATTCTCTTCTCTCCACCAGTTTGAAGTAAACAGCATTCTCATATGTACAGTATTGCCGTGAGATTGATTTGTGAGCCCATCAGTCACTGATGTCCATCTCTCAGGAGAAAATAGTGTAATTGCATTTCAACCCTCTCCCCACCGTGCTAAATGCTCTGTAGAGAAATTAACTCGATTCAAAAGAGTGTAACTATGCTAATGAAGAAACTGTGTTTTCAGCCTACACTTTTTTCTCAATTTATCATGCATTCAGTGGAGGTGCTGCTCAGGCTGTTTACTGAACATATTGACTGGGCACTGGAGGGAATCAACGGCTGTGCTGCTCTAATTGTCGAGCAAGAACTCCCTCTGGCAGTTAGGTGAAACGGCAATGAATTTCATTTTTATTATAACTCAGCTTCAGGGAAAACTTTATTCTCCTTTATTTTTTTATAGGTGTATGGTGTGTGTTGACTTTATTGAGGGTGATGGTTATTATAAAGTGTGGTTTTGATGTCCGTAGAAGTATTTATTTGTTTAAATGTATTTATTTACAGTGTATTCTGACTCAATGGCTACATGCGAAATCGCATACTTCCCTATATAGGCAAAAAACAGTATGTTACAAAAGAAGTATGTCCGAATTCACATTAAAAGTAGGCAAAAAAGTACCTGGATTGTACATATGATGGACACTTTACTATCCCATGAGCCCACGGGAGAGGATTTGTTAATGGCAGTGAAGCGATGTAACTGATGCTGGTAGGGCATATGTAGTACGTCCAGATAATATTTATACTACACACATTCATACTATATAGAACGTTCTTTTTAGCGGCCATGAAGTAATTACTTTTTCAAAATAAGTACCTACTCAAGAGAGTATGCAATTTTGGACATAGCCAATATGGGCTCTATCATACACCCGACACAATGCGACGCCAGGCGTGGCGTAAATGTTTTTTGCTAGTTTAAGCCCTACGCAGTTATCATTTTCACATCCAGCTCCACGTTGTTTAAATAGCAAATGCACTTGGGCTCATCTGTTCAACCATGGGCGTGCTGGTCTGAAAACAAGGGTGTGTTCAGGGACATTGTTGGTGCGTTGCTATTTTAAGGCAATTGAAAACGACTGCGCCACTGACCAACAAAAACCTGGTCTGAAGTCAATAGCGCAGTATTTTTTGTGTTATTTAAAGGGCGCGTTAGTAATATGCGCCTATAGGCGGGTGCACAATGCGTGTACACTCTGCTTATTACACACACAGGGACGTGCAGCAGCACACAAACACTTTTAAATATAAAAAATAAAAGGATTCCTCTCTGGAGAATCGTTCAATCTTTCCGCTCGTAAATTCCGCCATGTAAATAGCGAATCCGCCATGGTGCAAGCGCAAATGGCTTTTAAAGGGAATGGGAGATGACACTCTGATTGGTTTATTGCACGTTACGCCCACAACACACCCATGACTCATTAAGAGACTAGGTACACCCTAACCCTTTTGGACCATGCACCTTGCGCACCGACCATTTGTTTCCATCGTTAAACTAGTAAAAGTGGATTCGGACATGCCCTATAAGTGCACCTGCGCCATGTGCTTCAGACCATGCGCTCAGATCGTTTAAATAGGTCCCTTTGTGACTTAAATGCATTAGACAACATTTAAATATTCATTTTTGTATTGTATTATTACCAGTGCCTTTTTTCTTTTTTATATTAAATAGAATCTTAAAACATTACATTTATTTAAACTCATGAATGGACTTTTGTGGTGCCATCAGCCAATGTTGTCATGATGGAATTTTTCTGTGGCTCCAGAGTAATTAGCCACATGGCATTTACAAATAAGGTGACTGGCTCAAAAATCATTTGTTCAGAACGAGCTCCCATAAACAAAGATGGCAAATTTTAAATTAGATACTTGCAGGGCACACTGAGCCAGCCAGATAACTGTCATTGAGATGATCTCATAATTCCGACCAATAAATCTCTCCAAGTATTTTAGACCTCCTTGACCTTCAGTGGCGGTCATTTTATAGACAAACTGGTGAGTGACTTCTGATTTTCATCAACATTTTATTGCGTAGCCCTTGTAATATATGATAATTAGTTATGAGTTTGATTAACTAGTAATCAGTTTATTTTTAATTTTAAATGACTATATATACATTTTATATTAAATATATATTACATATATTATATTATAGTATATACTAGATTTACAAAATGTACTTTGTCAATGCCAGCTTTTTACCACTAGAGGGAAATGCTAGTTTTTTCCCTTTATTTGAACTGCATGAACTGTTGAAGTAAAATGAACCGAAGTAAAATGAACCAAAGTGCATTTGCTGACATTGAAGAAGTAACATTGTTTATAAAGGGTTACGAAATATGAAATGAGTTATCTGGAAAATTATATATAACAGTCTTAAATCTGTTGCCGACTTGACGTCTCCTTTTATTCTGGGCTTATATTGACACTAAAAAGTAAGTTCTTTGTATAAACAAATCAACAAAAGCAGTCTCTGTGGAAAATGACTCACAACTTTTGTATATGAGATAAATATATGTGGGGCCACTCATCATATATAGTTTCTGTGCACAGTTAACCACATTTTGAATCTCTTCTTTTTTTTGTGAAGAAAAACCCTGTTTTTGGCAGCATGTTGTTGTCTTTTGGTTAGTTAATAAACCAACATGGTAGAAAACCCTTTTCCCAAGACATGAGTGCTTTCCCATGACAGAGCAATACTGAAGATTGCCTTTATGATTTTCATGGCCTCATGAAGTAGATGAAGACACAGATGAAGCCGCACATTTACAGTAAATGATGTCTGAAAAGAGAGCTCATGGGACACTGGTTGCTTTTTTGCTGTGCTAGTCAGTCCTAGCGATGACAGATGTGTGTAAGTGAGACTAAAAGAAATAGTGTAGAACTATTCTCAGGTTGTTTTACATGTCTGAGCTATGGCCACTTGGCGGGATGAATAAACTATTTCTGCCAGGGTTTAGGGTTTCAGATTTTGTGGTGGTGTCCTTTTATCTGTTACAGACTCTGAAAATGAGTCTGGTCACATCTGACACCTTTCAGACATGAGAAATAGATTCACGGAGGAGTGTACATGTGGGATGATGGGGCAGAGTTGATAAATGGTGCCCTTGTCTCACCCAGATCTTGAGTTGTAATTGTCTGGAGGATGGTGCACATATGGAGAGGTTCTGTGAGGAATGAAGCTCTCTCGTGCTGGATGCCCACCCTTATGGCACATCTGAGACACCCACTCCGTCTCGCTCAGAGAACCCCAGATGACATAGCAATTGTGAATCTCTTCAGTGTGGTTTGTTGGTTTGGCGGGCAATAAAAACATGTGAAAATGTGGGAATTTTTGGGAATCTCTAAGTGCTGAAGGAAATGTTGCACTCTGGTTTATTGGTTTTTGACTGACTTGTATCTGCGTGGCGATATTATCATGGCTCACTCTTTTGCTGCAGATTAATTTTAGCACTTTAAGCTGACTTGTTTAATGTGTGTGTGTGTGTGTGTGTGTGTGTGTGTGTGTGTGTGTGTGTGTGTGTGTGTGTGTGTGTGTGTGTGTGTGTGTGTGTGTGTGTGTGTGTGTTGATCAAAAGTGACAGTAAATTGTGTATTTTGTAACAATGTAAAAGTATTTACTACAAATAAATTCAGCCTTTGTGAACATAAGAGACCTCAAACCCCAAACTTTTGAATGTTAGTATACGTAAGGAATAATTGGTGACGGGCCGTTGAATTATTAGAAAAATAATGCACAGCCGAGGTGGTAATGTGTCCACGAAGCGAAGCACCTCGGGTGTGCATTATTTCTCTAATAATTCAACTGCCCTGAGTCAATTATTCGGCTTACGGTTACCACACCTCAAAACATTGTTCAGATGATTTATTTCAAGACATTTGTCAGGTTTTTGTCCTTTGTGTGTAAGATTAATTTTTTGCGCATCTAAACCTAAGCCTCCATTGCTAATTCCAAAACGGCATTCTATTCGTTTCATTCAGAATGATTCAAAGACGTTTGTGTGTCTTTTTCAGGCTCACAACGAATCATTTGTTTTTGAATGGGTCTTTTGATTCCCTAAAAACAAAGAAATTCATAAGTAATTTCTTCATGATTCGGACTACACTGGCCATGCATTGTTATTGCATGAGCCCATGAGGACAAATGTGAAAAGTGTGTCATTTTTGGCAGTTAAATGGCTTTATTATATTTAAAGTCCCTTCTAGGGGTGGGCGATATGACCAAAATCTTATTGCATGATATGAGTAATTTTACTTCACAATAAGGATATATTTACTTTAACTTCTCAAAGGGTTAGTTCACCCAAAAATGAAAATTCTGTCATTAATTACTCACCCTCATGTCGTTGGACACCCGTAAGACCTCCGTTCATATTCGGAACACAAATGAAGATATTTTAGTTGAAAGCTGATGGCTGAGAAAGGCTTCACACAGGCCTCCATTGGCATTCAGTACATTGACACTTCCAAGATCCATGAAAGGCACTTAAAACGTCGTTACAAAGTCTATCTCACCACAGTGGCTCTACAATAATCATACAATGCGACGACAATAGTTTTTGTGCGCAAAAAAAAATCAAAATAACACCTTTATCCAACTTGTTCTCGACTTCCGTGTGTGCCTCCACGACGCATGCGCGAGAATATGACGCAGATCCGGCGTTCGGACATATGACCCAGAAGCGATTTGTTTACGAGCAGAGGAAGACGCGCGTGTCTAAGCTGTTGGATTCTACATTGATCGTGCTTTAGGTCTCGGCGTAGTGCTCAAAATGGGGCTTAAGTGTGTATTTCATCGATTCCCGAACACCGGCGCTACGTCATATTCTCGCGCATGCGTCGTGGAGGCACACACGGAAGTCGAGAACAAGTTGGATAAAGGTGTTATTTTGATTTTTTTTTGCGCACAAAAACTATTGTCGTCGCATTGTATGATTATTGTAGAGCCACTGTGGTGAGATAGACTTTGTAACGACGTTTTAAGTGCCTTTCATGGATCTTGGAAGTGTCAATGTACTGAATGCCAATGGAGGCCTGTGTGAAGCCTTTCTCAGCCATCAGCTTTCAACTAAAATATCTTCATTTGTGTTCCGAATATGAACGGAGGTCTTACGGGTGTCCAACGACATGAGGGTGAGTAATTAATGACAGAATTTTCATTTTTGGGTGAACTAACCCTTTAACTGTCACTGTCCGGCTGGCGTATCATATATTTGAGTAATTATCATAAATTAGGTATCATTTGAAAGCTTACAAACTCAAAATTCATCCTTTGAAAACCGTTTTGAAATTGGACGTTGCGTTACTATGGAAATGGTACTTAAAATTCTTCTAGCGGGCTCCTTCCCCTAGTGGGCAGTGTCATGTTTCATATTACAACATTTATTTTAGCGACTTTATAATCAAAATCTTTTCTAATCTTGACAAAACAAATATCGTCGGATAAGGTCTGAGTCTCAAGGTTCCATATTTGGTGACCGTTTTGTGATGGAAGTGACATTTGGACAGAAATTTACAGGAAAATGCGTAAAAAAAAACAATCAATGGAATTTGAATGACAACAAACAAAATAAAAAAAATCTCATGGGAACTTCAATTTTTGTGATATCAACTTCAAATTTGGAACACAAATTGGTTAGACATATGGCTTTGATTTTATAGTAATTTTAGATTCTACATTTTTGTAAAATATATATTTTTATATAAAATAAAAAATATTTAGTACAGTATTTATTTATAGTAAATTTCAACTGTCATAACTTTTTCATACTTTCATATTTTGAATTGCTTTCACTTCAGCAATAATCTGCAGAGTGTCTGCTTTAAAACATATTCCAAAGCATTCTTGAATTACAGCCCTTTAAGTTTGGATAGTGCATTTTCATGTGTATTCTCAAAACAGTGACAGTTAAGGGGTTAACCCTTTAAGAACCACTTTTCCTGGTTCAGAGCTGGTGCTTTGGGTGTCGAAAACCAAAGAACCGAATTGAAACTAGGCTCTGGCTCCGAACCAGCACTCAAACGGCCTTGGTGGAAATGGGGTGTCAGAGAGTGCGTGCATATACTGAAATTAGTTCTTTTTCGCTGCTAATTGTGCTTCATTTGTTTAAAATCACCTGTTTTTAAACCGCAATGCTGAAGAACGCATGCAATCAATAAGCTTTCGTGACCATGCAGCACAGCAACGTCACATGAGCATAACCGCGATAGAGACGGTAGTCTAAAATCTCTACTGGTTGACAAATTTCTACCGGTTAATCGTGTCTACCGGTATATCGCCCACCCACAGCCCTTACACACTAAACCTAACATAGGAGTAAGTATTTTAACATGAAATAAATTACATACTTTGCCTTTAAGAAACACTTGTTTATTATGCTGCTATTAATCCTATTAAATCCCATTTTAATGGCAAGCGGCATAATTTTTTGTGGTATTGAGTTGCGGGTTATCATGTTGATCTGTTTCACTTTAACCCCCAGATGACGCTCACTCTTGGTATTTTATAGATGTGGTGTGATCGAAGTGGATTAAGCGATCAGGGCGCTGCTTTTGTTTGTGATGTCATGGCTGCCTGTCTTGACAGCTGCCGCCACCCTCTGCTCTTCCCTGACGCCAAGCACTCTCTCCAGGATGCAGAGACACAACAGTTGCCCTGGCAACGGCCTAAACAAATAACAGAGATGCACCACTGTGCCCGGGATGTACAGTTGTTTTTCAGGGATGCCGGTGATGATGGAACATGCTGGTGTAAATTACAGTGATCTTCATTCTTTCACATCAAGGAGGCTTGGCTGTGGCAACTATATGGTATCTTTGATACACTGATAAGAGGGAAAGAAAGTCCCTCATGAGAAATGATTGCTCTTATATGGCTTTTACCACACACTTGCAGATGGATTACCTAATCGCGGGAAGTGTGCATGTTGTGCCAAGATGCTGCAAGCCGCAGCTCAAAGATTGATTGTGTAGGCCAAATTGAGCCATTTATTAAAACTGAAAGACAGTTGAAAAGATCCAGTGAGAGTATGAAGTAACCCACCGACCCCTAGGGATTTACAGTAGAGCAAAACCTCAAAATATGATGTATTTGTAAGAATGAACCCATAGCCTTAACAACAAACATATCCAAAAATCATACTAGTAACAAACACAGTGAGTCATGTTTGAGTCTTGAAGAAGTCGTGGATTTGAATGGCCTGTTTCGTAATCTTATGATAATGTTATTCTGCACACAATGCCCTTGTAACTCTTATCAGAGAGTTTGTGTGTGTCTGGTTTCCTCAGATTTGTTTTTTGGTCCTCGTACTGTGATAACAGGAACATCACCCCTGCTATCAACAGTCAAGCATCTTTGCTGTCAAGCGTGCGTGTATATACCAGAGATGCAACATAAATGTAGGGGTAGTTGAATGAGTTACTAGATTTATGAGGTCTCTTTCTTTCACCTTTACCATCAGGAAATGCTAAATATGGCTGGCAGTTGCATTAATGCTTATTGAGATTTTTTCTTTAAAATAAAAGGTTAAAAAAAGGAAACACAAAATCATATATAGATATACTCTACTGGTCAAAAGTTTGGGGTCGTTTTAAAAAAAAAAAAACTTCACTTTGAGTGTCTTAACTTTGCAACAACATTACACACTAAGTTCAATGCAAAGGCAGATATTTGCTTCAGAAATCGCTTTTTAAGGACTACAACAAACGGCTGGTAGAGACTACAAGCTTCTTCCCAGGTTGATGACATCACAAATCCTAAAATGTATATAAACCCTGCCCCCGGGAACATGCAGCAATGGGGGTGAGGCCATTTTGGGCTGCTTTAGAGAAGAGGAAGAGTTGTTGTAGTAGAGCACATTTAGAAGTTTGCTCAAGCTGTCACATCCATCTTTTCACATTTATTGCAATACAGTACGTAACAAAAATGCAATAGCAGGTCATAAAAGCAAGTTGACAACACAAGTTATAACCATAATTAAACTAAACTATACCTGTTCTATCTTCATGCAGCATATATTCTCTGGCTCTGTGTATCTTACAACAGTTCCACTTGGGCGATTTAGATGATCCCACTTAATTTTTTTTTTTTCAAATTTCAAAGTTCAATGCAAAGGGAGATATTTTCTTCAGAAATCGTTTTTTTTCCCGGTGTGCTTCAAATTGTGCATGTAGCCAATCATTTCCATAATGACCAACGCAATCTACCAGTTAGCATCTGGTTTAAGAAGTGCTTTTTTGAGCGGCAAGTAATGGGGCAAACACCAGTAAATTGACGAGCACAAACCTTTGTAAATCCCCTTGCATGATTCATTTAAATACTCTCCTCCCATAAATTTTGCGTCTGAAAGGGAAACAAATGCATATGCAATAAGGTCAGCCGCAAAAATAACTTTCATAAAAGCGAGATGACAACAAATGCTCACGTGAAAAGCATTAATACGTTTTACTGTTAGATACAGAAAATATGTAATTATTTTGGTTTTAACAATGTAAAAGTAAACAGTATTTATCGTACAAATAAACAACCATCTTTATAATGTCACAGTTTTTTTCTTATAATGTCTTAAAGCTGCATTTATATTTTAGGAAATGGGTGGCTCACAGAGGAATCATCATATTTGGGGGTCCTTGACATCTGAAAGTTTTTAAAACCCCTGCTTTAGTGAACTTTATATTTTTGAAGTGACTTTTATCTCTTCTTTTCTTCTTAGCACCAGAGAACTGCCTTTATCCATTGCCGCATTTACATTACATGGTTCAAGTGACCCAATCAAGATTTTTTCCTCCCATGTGGCACAGGTTGTATATGACTATTTTTTTTCTGTGTATAAGCAGGGAAAAAGCACATGGACTGCGATATTCTCAGATTTCAGGCCTCGTTCATTTGTGGAAATAAATCTGATATGAATTGTATACGTGCATTTGCATCTGCCATGTATGTCTTGTGAGCCTTTGGGGCGAGCTTGTATTATCATTTCATCTGAGTACATAGCGAATCGTGCCTTTTTTACTTCCTGTTCAGGCTAAGTTTTTCCGGGTCAGTTCGTCTACCTTGGATTGTTTCATCAAGTATATGGTCTAAATGAAGAGTTCAGATGCAAAAGCCACTCTAAAAGCCACTTTGTTCAAAAATGAGATAACGATACTGAGTGAATGCTCTCCGCATATAGTATACGTTCATAAAATACTTTCACTTCAATCCCACTAAATCCCAGCCTCAGCCCATTCAGAAGTACCGGTACTTAGGTAGAAACCTATACATAGAAGCCTGACAAAAATGCTTATTTTAAAGAAATATGTCAGACGGACTTAGAGGCTTTTGCATCTGAAGTCTTCAAATGCAGATAGATATAAGTTGGATATAGTCTAGGGTAACCAAACGTCCTGTTTTCCCATGTCATGTCCTGTTTTCAAGTCCTGTCCTGGCCCTAATATAACAATGTTCTATCCATACAGAGGGGGCATACTTTAAATGTATTGAAATTAATAAGGCATCTTTGAGTAAACTTCGAGTATCTTTTGAGTATCTCATTGCCGGGCTGAGTGTCCTGGTTTTCGGTAATCAAAATATGGTCACCCTAATATAGTCAACAAATCAGAATTGGGCATCAAGACCTGCAGTGTAAATGCGGCCTATATGTATCACTTGTAATGGACCAGCAGGTGGCAATGTTATACATATCTGCTATGGATTTTCATTCAAAATATAGTAAACAGTTTTAACAATTGCCATTGTACATAAACTTACTAAGTCATTGATTCTTAAACAAGATTGTGACCTGTCTCTGAAGTGTCAGCGCCTCAGAGTCTTCAAGTCCTCAGCTACCACATCCACCTCGGCGTCATGTGTAACTCCACTTAATCCCATCTTTCATTAACTCTAGATATAAACTTTCAAAGATCACTCATCATCGCCTGCCATGACAGATGTGAATATTTTGCAGCACGGGAGGCATATGTATTTTAAGAGAACGAAAGGGGCAACCCAGGGCCGTAATTATGAAAGTAGTTAAAATATTGTTTTCATTACAAAGCATAACAAAACTGCTTTTCCCACTCACTTCAAAGTGGGGTATGTATGTGAGGACTAAACCACAGTGCTGGAACGTAGCATTTTCGTCTTAATGAAACACAAATGCGGAAAGTGTGCAAAGTCTGAGACGTCTAGAGCTTCTCTACAGTGACTTCTGTCAATTACCCGGCTCTGATAATTATGAGCTAGAAATGGAATATAAACCATGGACTTTGAACTAAATTGGGAAACGTCATGTCTGCCTGCATAGTCTGTGTTTATTATAGTTTACTGTGCATAGCTATGTGATTATGGAATTACATCTTTAACATCTTCTGAAATGTATTAAAATAAATATATGTAACTTTTGGTGGGATTCAAGAGTCTGAAGAACTTAATGTACTTTACAAATAGTGACTAACAAACTTAACATATTCCAAAAACACACACAAAAAAAAACTTTTTTTTTATTATTGGAGTATGCTTTACAAGAAAATACCATTTCAGGTTTTCTACTTCAAAATTGAATGTTTAATTCAATATGTTATTTGCCATTTCTTTGTAATTATTAGTGAAATTTACTAGCAATTTCAGAGAGAAAATTATTAGTTTTTTTAATATGTCTTACTTTTTATTTCAAATGTAGTTATTTTGGTACATTGAGTTGAAAATGTTGCCTTTGGCAACTAGCTGAAAGTTGAGTTTTTTTTAGATTTTATTTTACTTAACGCTTGTTTTATTTTAAGTAACAAAATTGTTTTATTTATGGTTTTAGTTTTGGTTAACTATAATAACCCTGTAATGTAGACTGTCTTTGGTGCATTAAACAACATGGAAACTTTGTCTAGAACAGGCACACACACTTTGGCAGTGCTTCGGTTGGTTTGAACAATTACAGGCAGAAATTCCTTGTCATCACTCCTGTCTTTGTTTGGATAATACTTTCCACCTCACTCCAGGGGCTCAGCATCCCCAGCAGTTGATTTATTTCACACTGAAGGTATGCAGTGACACTACAGTAACGCATGACTGCTGCAAACGCACACTCACACAGACATTGCGCTCTTGTTTTGTCTGGACGTGTGCAGCTGCTGGTATTTTGCTTTTCAATGTTATCAAAATGTTTTATGCAATATAAAGGTATCATTTGTATTGTGCATGTGAGGTAGATGTGGTATTCTCTGAATTGTAAGAGATTAAACAATAGTCTTATACATCTAAAACATCATGGGCCCTATCATACACCCGGTGCAATGTGGCGCAAATATTTTTTGTTAGTTCAGCAATTATAATTTTCACGTCCAGCACCACGTTGTTTAAATAGCAAATGCACTCGCTCCCATCTGTTCACCCATGGGCGTGCTGGTCTGAAAACGAGGTCTGTTCAGGTGCATTGTTGGCGCGTTGCTATTTTGAGGCAACTGAAAACGACTGTGCCATTGGACGTAGTATTTTTTCAGCAGCACACAAACGTTTTTAAATATTAAAAACAAAAGGATTACTCTATGGCAGGGGTAGGGAACATTGATCGTGGAGAGCCACTGCCCTACAGAGTTTTGCTCCAACCCTGAAAAAAAACCCTGTCTTTTAAGGTTGGATTCTAATTTAATTTAATCTGTTTTAAGAGACTTATATCCAATACATGGAACCAAATGTATCAGTTTTAGTAGAGTCAGTTTTTACTTATTTTTTTAACAGTCATTACCTAGTTCTGGCATGAAACTCTAGATGGCGCAGGCCGATAGGTCTTTTGGTAGCGTTCACATCATTATCTACATAGCACAGTTGCTGTCAAAAACAAATACCGGTAGTGTTGTTGTTGTTAGCAGTCCGCAGCGCGCTTTCAGAAACCCTCCATCTTCCCCAGCTCCACCTGTATAGATCTGCTACGTGGGTTAATTCATGTATGTTAAATGTGCAGCAACAGCATGTGTGTCTTATGCTCCCAGCAATGTCGTGAATGTATTGGCTGTGGCAAGTCTCTGTACTTGCTCTGCAGCAGCAGCAGCAAAGCAGAACTGTTCCGCCAAGACCATATCCTTTACCATGCCAATCTCTATTACCATACCAATCTCCTGAGAGTTGTCATGACAGAAATATAATTCCTTTCAATGTCATACTGAGGGATATATAATATTAGAGATTATTAAGGTCCGTTCCCACCAAGAACGTTAATTATAAAGATAACCATAATGATATTACTATATTAGCACACATGCTAACAAACAATCTGCTTATTCTACGTGCACGCAATTCCAAGTTTGTCGTCTGCTGCTTTACAAAGCTCTTTAAAATGGAATGGATTCTGATTGGCTGTCAATGTTTTTGTCATTCATTAGCTGGAAAAAACTTCTGAAAGTGATTCCAACGATATCGTTTCTCTGTGCCTTTATCATTATAGTTGTGGTGTGAACTCTGCTATTCTTTTATATTTAGAATTATTTTTAGAACTATGCACTGTAAAAAAAAAATCAGGTCTCCAATTGAAAATTTTCTAGTGACCGATCACATCTAAATTTTTTAGTTGGCCAAATTGAATTTCTGTGAATAAAATTGCATCAATTCACAGAAATTCAATTTGGCCAACTGAAAAATTTTGATTTGATCGGTCACTAGAAAATTTCAATTGGAGACTTTTTTTACAGTGTGTCTTTAGTCATCGTCCTTGGTGTGAACAAGCCTTTTTTTATTTATTTATCAGCATCAGTCAATATAGGATATTTTGTGCGTGATAAAATTGTTCATGTGCTTTTTTTACAGTTAGACAACCTTTGCACTTAAAATCATTAAATCGTTTATTTTATTTTTAGTATTTTATTTGAATTAATTTAGACACAATTGCCTAGAATTTTAATAAGCCAATTATCAGTATCAGACAGTATCATAACAGTGACTAGACAAAGACTGAAGATGTAAGTGTAAGTAGTGAACAGAAACGAGATGATTAACAAGACACAGCTGGGACAAATTAACTAATGAGGATAACCATGGAAACAGAAATGGCAGGAAAAAAGAACAAAGGAACAGGGCTGGCACCCTGGAGTACTTGGGGACCAGGGCAGGTGATCACGGTGATCCTGACTGGCATGGAAGCCTCCAGGGTGGTACCAATGCTCAGGAGACCATGGAGGTGCCGGACGCTCAGGGGACCACGGAGGCTCTGGTCTGGGGCTGGATCCCTCTCTGGACGCTGGTCTTGGGCAGAAGATGTCGCTTGGTTCTGGATGTGGACTGGGGACGTCACTGGGCTCTGGACGGAGACAGGACGACTTTCTGGGTTCCAAGGCATCCCCTCAAGTTCAATCAGGATCACTCAATGGGGACCTGAGACATTATGGGACTCTGGATGGAGACAGGAGATGTCACAGGACTAAGGACGGGGACTGAACATGTAACTGGTGCCAACCAAAAATCTACGAGCCATTTGTCCCTCGCTGGCTCAGGCATGGCGGCGGCCATCTTGGCTGGAGACAAGGGCTCAGGTGTGTCAGCAGCCATTTTGACTGGAAACGAGGGCTCAGGTGGTGCGGCAGCCATCTTCCTCCTTCGCTTCCTCTTTTGAGCCGTGCAAAAATTGCCTCTGGAGCAGCTGTGGAGGGTCTTGTTGCAGGCTTGGGATGACTTGGAGCACCCAAGCGACTTTGAGATGGGTCTGGATGAGGATTATGTTGCTTGATTTCTTCAACAATGAAATTAGAAGTATTAAGCCAGAGGATAATGGACTCTACAAAAGACAAAGAAGGTTCAGGCAACAAAAAACGAATAACTTCCTCATCCAGTCCCATCTGAAAGTAAGCATTGAGCTCAGAATCACTCCAACTCACCAGATGGGAAAACTTAAACTCTTCCACATAGCCTACTACTCCAGTGGACAACCACCCTGCTGGAGGGAGAGGAGAATTTCTTCAGCCATCGTTTGTGTTGGTCTAGTCATCTGTCACGGGTTGGTGATGAACACAGGAACAGGCTTAAGACGCCAAAGCTCAAAATGCAAACTTAAACTTTATTAATGCTTCTTCAAGAACTCAAAACAGGCAATGGGCATTCAGGTTAACAGAACAGGTAACAAAACAGCAAGGCAGGGAAACACTCCAACATAACATAACAGTGACTAGACAAAGACTGATAGTGAACAGAAAAGAGATAATTAACAAGACACAGCTGGGATAAATAAACTAATGAGGGTAACCATGGAAACACAGAAAGGGCGTGAAAAGGAACATGTGACACATCAAAACACAAGCAAAAACGACTAAACATGTTACATTTGCAAACAAATTTGCATTAATTTGCGTCAAATATATCATTAGTCCCGGGATTCTTCACATTAGTGAATAAATACATAGATCTGCTGTTGTTATTCAAATTCCTGTAAACCGCGTCAAAGGTTCCGGGTTCGAATCCGCCCTCATATATATATTTTTTTCTTCTTCATTAAAATCAAAGATGTTCATCAATGATTGTATATTAAGAGCAGGGACACGTTTGTGTGCATTTTGTTTTGTGATTTCACCGGAAAGAATAGAGTCTCTCTCTGCAACGGCATTAAGCGATAGATTGACGCACTCGTCTGTGTGTGAAGACTGTGCACGAGCCAAAAGAGAATGTAAACCCCGCCTACTTTGATTTGATTGGCCATCTCAATCATTTTGACATTGAAGAGCGCTGTTAGACCTGAGGCAGACCAGACTAAAATGTAACTTTTAAACCTTTTTGTCATCCTAGCAACAACATACAGACATACAACATAATGAAGTGCAGCAGAGCAGTGCAAGAATTTCAAATATTTGGGGGGGATTTGGCCAATTTGGCCATTTCTAATTATTGGTGGGACTTGTCCCCCTCAATGTCTGGTGGTTACGGCCCTGGACTGGAGTAATGGATGCTAAAAAATCAGCTTTGCCAAAACAAGAATAAATTACTTTTTAAAAAATTCAAATAGAAAAGAGTTATTTTGCATCCTAATAATATTATATTTATTTTTTTAAAAATCTTAGCATTGTCTGCCAATTTTCTCACCTACTGCAGTGTTTTCTGGGATTGTCTTCTCTGTGAAGAGTATTTGCGCTTCCTCTTCAGTATTTGTGAAGATGTTATCTTAGGAAGCATTAAGATTAAGTTGCTTGGTGGAAAAGCCTTTATGTCGGGAGCTTCCCTGTGATGCCTTTAAATGCTGCCTATTGAGGAATACAACTTTTTTGTACAATAGAGGCTTTTATGTCTTATGTTGCAAGAGCACATTAAGTCAGCGATGGGTCTGCAAGGATAATGACCACTTTTTTCATATTGTCCAGCTGATTAAAGGATTCCAAATACATCAGGCTAAATTGAGTGCACCTTTAACAAGATTATTTTCAATGCCTCGCCACCCTCTTTGTCTTACATTGACGGCAGGCTCTAAATTCTCAGATAAGACTATCACAATGAAATTTGTGTCTTCATGTCATGTCTTAGTTTTCAGCTTTGCTGGATCGGCAGTCCTGGCAGATTTATTAAGGAATGGCAGTGTACCGTTTAAAGAGTCTGCAGACACCTTTGTTTCCCCCTGTGTCAGTTCTTTCCAAATGGAATAGAAGAAAAAAGCCCACTCTGCAGTCTCCCGCTTTACTATGGCAAGAGTTCAGATCCCTGTCAGGCCGATGAAGGACTATTCCAAGTCTTAAAGTCCACTTCTGGCTCGGGCACTGGCGCATTTGTGAAACAAGCAGCTTTAAGCCCCCATAAAAGAAGAAATTAGCCAAAGCTCTGTGGGAAAACACTTACAGAAGGACGTCCAATGGAAGCCCAATTAATTAGGATGGGTTTTTATGGGCTGAGTTGGTTTCTCGCACATTGATGTCCTTATGTAAAAGAACTCTGAACTTGCCTTGATAATATCAGATTTGTCATAGTCTTTCTCATCCATTGTTTGAGTTTCAAGGGTGGAAACAGTGACTGTTATACACAGAAATATTTAGGTCTAAATCTAAGATTTATGTATTTCAATTGCATGTAAAAAATTCTATCCAATTGGATTACACAGTTTTAACATAATCAAATGTTAAAATGATAAACTTAAGATTTGTCAGTCATACATAAACGGAAAGGTAAGAAACAGGTATACACTACCAGTCAAGAGTTTGGAATAATTAAGATTTTTTAAATGTTTCTTCTCACCAAGGCTGCATTTATCTGATCAAAAACACAGGAAAATATAGCATTATTGTGAAATATTATTACACTTTAAAATAACCAGATTCTATTTCAATATATTTTAAAATGTCATTAATTCCTGCCTAGCAGCCATTACTCCAGAATGATATCATTCCGATCCGGTTGATCAATCCGAACATAGTGTTTACATGAACGCAAAATAAAGTGATCAGGTTGATGTGTGCGTTTATGTCACAAGCTTCAAACTATAATTGAACTTTTGACATGTGCTTACTGCACAAATGTACAGAGTTTCCCGCTGTTGAAGGAGCAGCGGAGAATTTAGGTCCCGCTAATGAACAGATTAGAAATGAGTTTCAACCACCCCTTTCAAACCGAATGAAATTTAAACCGAATTTGGCCAATTCATTCTAATTGATGTGGTTACATGTGACTTTTTAAAAAAAAATTCCAACTGTGCTACAGTCTGATTACAAACTGATTTTTATGGTCTATGTAAACACAGCTATTGTCACATGATCCTTCAGAAATCAATGTAATCTGCGGATTTGGTGCTCAAGAAACATTTCTTCTTATTATCAATGCTTAAAGCTGTTTTTGCTGCTTAATATGTTTGCATAAAAAATACAGAAAATTAATGAATACATGGAATGTGTATTAAATTGATAATAACCAGGTTTACATATTTATCATCAATAAATCCAATTTATTCTCATACATTTTGATTAATTGAATATTCCTTGTTATTCAATTATTAATTGCTATTCGTTGTTTAAACATGTTCATACTTTTTAACTGAATCAATTTGAAATTTGAAAACTGATCAAAAGAGATTTATTCTGATTCTAAGCAATTTAAATAAATGCATGTTGCAAATGCGATTAATTAAATAATTGTATTGTCAATATGCATCTCAGTTTAAGTGTATTGGTTTGTTTATCTTAAAACTGTGTAATCCAAATGGATGGACATTTTATATGCAATTCAAATACTTGCAATATATATTTGGCCTGCACATTTTTTTGTGTTTATCTTCATATATCTTTCTCTCGAATGACACGTCTCAGCCAACTCATATCAGCATTAACATTAAACGCTGCCATATTGCCAGGAGTTACCCCCTCAGCGCTGAACCACACACCCTGTAGCCCAGTCCGAAAAGAAAGACTTTCCCACGGTGGACAGCTGTGTTCTCATGTACAATGCTGCGTGTGTGTATGAGGTGGCCTCTGGCTCTCTCTCTCAGCTGGACCAGACCTGTGATGATGAATGAGGCATGTAATATCACCACACTCTCTGGTATTTCATGAACAAGGCAGTGTCCACATTCCTGTGCCAAGTGGACCTCCCTTTTGCACAAACATCCATGCTTGCACGAAGCCTTATGGGAGAAATCTCGCATTGAAACCATGAAGCGTTCAAACACAAAAAGGTGTGTTTCAGGGCTTTTAATTGACTGATAAGTTGTTTCCCACCGGGCCTCTTCCCAGATTAGCAGCTCAAACAAAAAGACGAGGCAATTGAGAGATGTAAAGTGAGTCGAGTAAGAGTTTCATGGATGAATAGGCCAAGTCTAATTCCTGCCATTAGCTACACTTACTTGTCTTACAAGGTGCTTTTTTTGTATGTGTGTCCTTCCACACGCAGTCAGCTGGCTGTGCGGTCTCAGCATAAGTGGTACATTTGGTATATAACACCTACAGCCACAGGCACGGGTGGGAAGCGCTGACCTCACAAAACGCAGCTCATTTTACCCCGCTGCTCCTCGTTCTTGCTGGATCATGATGTTTGTGACATGAGAACGAAACTCCCTGTGAGAAACATGCTTTGTCAAAATTGCCATTATGAAACAGACAGTTGAAATCTGAGTGAAATCAGAATTGATGAGCCATGTTAAAGCTATTACACGCACAATTGACTATCCGTATATTGAATTATATAATAAATACACCACATTGGTACAAAATGTTAAATTGGTTACAGTATACACCTCTGCTTGCTGTTATGCTGATATTATATTTATTGATTTTGTTTGGAGTCTCAAAAAGGCCTATTTCTCTCAAATATTGTTCACAAATCTGTCTAAATCGGTGTTAGTGAGCACTTCTCTTTTGCCGAGATAATCCATCCACCTCACAGGTGTGGCATATCAAAATGCTGATTAGACAGCGGGATTATTGCACAGGTGTGCCTTAGGCTGGCCACAATAAAAGGCCACTCTAAAATGTGCAGTTTTATTACACAGCACAATGACACAGATGTCAATGCAATTGCAATTGGCATGCTCACTGCAGGAATGTCCTCCAGAGCTGTTGCCCGTGAATTGAATGTTCATTTCTCTAACATAAGCCGTCTCCAAAGGCGTTTCAAAGAACTTTTCAAGGAAAAAGTCTTAGAAATTTGAGTTCAGCTCAGTGTTGCGTTTAAAACTTTGTTCAGTGTATAACTGCTTTAAGTAGAAGCAACAAATCACAAAAGATCTCTATATAGCTTAAAAAAAAACACTACGCTTTGCTTGCTCGTATAATTGAGCTGAACATTGGAAAAAACCCAGCTTTTACCCAATGGCTCAGTTGCGTGTTGTTGAGGAACAGCTGTAGTGTAAAGAGAAGCACATCTCTCAGATCCAGCCATCTGCACCTGTTAGCTGGCTGCAGGCGACCATGCTGTGAGCATATGCTGTGAGGGGGTCACCAGCGACCTCAGAGAGTATAGAGTTGCCCAACTAAGTGCTGTTAGCTTTATTTATCTCTCTTCATATATTTTCTCTCCTCTGCTTTCCTTCTCTCAGTCTGTTTGTAATGCCAGTGTAACAGAGGCCAGCCAGTAAGAGCTGTGTCACTCCCCTGGCCTCAAGAGGCGCACTGGCGACTAACGCTAGAGGCTGCGGTCTTTGGCGTCCTTGTTAGCGTGCCCGCCTCCCATGCCAGTTCAAATCCCGCTCAAAGCGGGTCGAGTAGGACCGGTTACATTGGTGCCGTGACCCTGGTGGGAGTAAGGTTTAGGGGGGTGAGTATAACAGCCTACCTCCCTAACTCCAGCTCGGAGCGGGTTGAGTAGGACCGGTTACACCAGTAATCAGAGAGCACTGCTACAAAGTTTAAAGTGCAGAATATAAACAATTTAAATCACCTATATTCAATCAGATTTACTGAAAAGAAATTGTTGTTTGTGCCTGTTACTGCATGTGGAACTTGAATCAAACCCTAACAGATGCCCTTTTTTAGAAATCCACCTGAGAAACCCCTTAAACTATAAGCTGGTTTAAGTGGTTGATCAACTAGACTTATGAAAAGTAGTGTTATATTTGAATATAACTGAAAGCTTTTCCAGAAAGATAGATGCAGTTTAGGCCTCTTGGGTTAACCCTGTTAATTATGTTTATAGTCAGTGTAATCCCTTTTAATATTTAAATAAACTATATTGAAATGTAAGGTTGATGCTTCAAGATTGTCACTGCTCTGAAACACACAGGTTGAGGATCCAAATGCAGTTTTATTAGGGAAATCCAGAATAAAACAGTCAATAGGTCAAAACACGGGGCAGATAATCCAAAAAGGCAACAGGGCAGAAAAACACAGGGAAATCCAGGAAACCAGCGAGAGCACTGAGAAATGCAGTGTGCCACTTACAAGACTTCACTTTGAATGAGTGAATACACAGGGGCTGTGTCTGAAATCGCTCCCTATACCCTTAAATAGGGCACTATTTGAGGGGACAGCCATTTGTAGTGGTGTCCAAAACCATAGTGGACATTATCGACGAGTGCACTCATTCAATCCCACAATTCACTGCAATAATGAGTGTACAACTGATGTATGCTCAAAATCTAGAGAATACCCATAATGCACTGTGAGAGTCGAGCGTCGAATTAATTCCCACCACAAGACGGCACCCGCAGCTTTTCCAAACCGCTTTTCCAATGTGGCTACAGCGTATAACGTGTACAGGTATAAAGTCCTTTTTTATTGATTATTAAATTGTATAATTGTGTTTTATACATGCTAGTTTACACGAGTTCAAGATACATCTTTTCATTTACTGGAGCTTCAAGTTTGCTACGTTTCAACGGATTATTAAACAGCAAGAACAAACTATGCAAAAGCGGCAGCCCTTCCGGCGCACTCAGTGTCGAAATTCGTTTTTATTCACTCCCTCAAGTGGACTATATTAGTGGAGTAATGTAGGGAATAGTGAATGAGGGTATAGGTATCAGAGCCGGGAATCGGACTCTGGTCTCTGGCGTGAAAGTTTTAGATTCCACCACTGAGCCACAGGAGGGGTTTGAACCCAATAGTCAGACGCTTGCTTAAATTGAATCAAAAAGAGTTTATTAACAAAAAAAGGAAAAGGGCACAAAAAGCCCTTTCTTCCAGGCAATCACAAAAACAGACGAATATCCAGTCCAAAAAAATCAACAATCTCAAAAACAGAAGCTCAGGAAAAAGGTTCCAGTAACAGCAAAAAGTAAACTCTGGAAACAATCAAAAAGGCACAAAAAGAACTTCTTGGGACAAGAACAAACTTACGGCAGTCACAGGTTTCGGAACCACAATAACCAAGCAAGGATGCAGAGAAACAGACCATCTTAAATACACAGCACAGAATGAGACACAGGTGAAAACAATAGCACAGATTACAAAAGGCACATGTTTAGACATTAGTCCTATGGGGACCTCTAGTGGCCAAAATAAAACATTACAAGGCAAAAACTCTGACAATAGGGGGCGATTTTGAACACAGCAAGGGTTTAGACAGGCAGAGTTTTCCAAGGTAATGAGAAATAGCTTATGATACTATTATACTGACGCAGAAGCTAACCAATGGTAATTATTTTGCGCACAAAAAGTATTCAGGTTGAACCACTAGTCACATGGACTATTTTAACGATCTTACGAGTTTGGAACGATATGAGGGTGATTAATTAATGACAGAATTTTCATTTATGGGTGAACTAACCCTTTAAAATAATAACATTAAAATACACACAATTCAAATTGCTTGTTTTTTTGTTTTTTTTACACAGACATCATCAGGATCTTTGGGACTCTAAACAAAGCCAATAGTCAGTCTTATCATAACATGAGGGTTAAAATAATCCTTTCATTTCTCTCTCTCTCTCTCTCTGTTTCTCTCTTAGAGGATCTAGATGACCTGCGAATGGAGGGGGTCACTGGCCTGTTGCCGTCTGGCAGTAAGTTCAGCCAGGGCCGCGGCTCCTACTGTTCAGAACCCCAGGCCAAAGTCACTCTCAACATCTGCTCAAGGTGTGCAAGGTAAATATTTACACAGCTCAATATTTACCAACAGCTCTACTCTACTCAATGACTTCACTAGAGCTGCTCCTCAGCGTGTGAGGGTTGTCATTTCTGCTAACCTCCATTTAACAAGTCAAGCGGTACACACAATGTGAACAATGTCATCATCAGTTTCGCACTAGAATGCACTGTCATATATCTTAGTCAAGTCACGAGTCACGTATCCTGACCTCTGTCTGCTGAGAGGCCGCAACCGAACCCCTTTCAGCCGGATATGAGGGCCACACGCAGCATTTAAAGCACTGAGAGCTAAAGGGGAATGACTACACGCTGAGGTAATGCACAACATTCACCTTACTGAGGTGACTATGAGATGTGCCGTTATCTTAATCTTAACACATCAAGGTGTTTCTTCAACTATGGGCACTTTTGGACCTTTGTTTTTGTAGAGAATTAACTTTTCAACTTTTCACACTATCACTATTAATGAATTTGGCCATGAACAATGCCTAACTGTGACAGAAGTATTCAATCGTTTATTTTTTTCTGAAAGTCACAAACATTTCCAACACAGTATCATTTACAAAACATTTCAAATTAGGATTCTGTTTCAGAATGGTTATTGTTGTAATGACATTCTTGTTTTTTGAATAAAATGGCAGACTCATTTTGTCTAACTAAAGATAATTTCACTGTTACAATTTTATGTATCCTAAATAAGTACAATTAAATATTATTTTTGTTTGTAAAAAATATTGTAAAATAATGTATATAAATCCTTTTCACACAATAAAAATATGAAATGGTTTGTTTATTTTTCTCTGCTTAGATAATAATATTTTAAAACAATGATTTTACATAAAAGTAGCAGAAATAAATGAAGGAAATACCTTTTGTTCTTCCAAATTTCAAATCTGTTAAACAAAAAAAAAAATCACCCCAGGACATGAAAGTGTCCAACGTTGAAGAAACACCCATCTGTGGATGAGAGAAAGCACACATATCTTAAAAGCATTAGAAATCTGATTGTATTCACAAGACTCACAAAACAGAGATAATCTTCATTATCACTTGTTTTCTGTTTTTATTTCCTGTTTTGTAGTTTGTGGCTGGGCAAAATGATCACATTTCACACTGTTGGCTGTGATAGGGTGACTCGTTGCTCATGTCCGATGCCATGCTCTGATAAAAAGAATCTGCTGGTTTAGATGGCTGCCACGGTCCTACATTGCCCCACATCCGTTTTGTTTGGCTTTTTTGCTTTTCATTTCTGCTCCATATCAGATTCACCACGGATACTTTAGACATTCTTCACAGTCTACAAGATGCCGAACGCTTCTCCTCACTGTAGATTTGCTGAACGCGTATCAAAAGATCACTGTTTGTTTGCTGACTGTTTATCACATTGATGTGGAAGCTCATTTGTTTATATCACAGGTTAAATGTGCAGGATTGTGGATACAGCCACCCTGCTTACATATTTTGCTGATCTTTTACTCCACATTAGTGATATCCGATCCTTGAATGAATCAATCTTTTGATTCTGATCTTCACAAAACCTGAACAATTCATCTGAATGATTCGTTCATAAATCAGAGATTCACTAAGTGTCTGTTTGTGCACCTGGAAGCTCTTCAGTACCATATAGACTTGCCTTAAGAATTGCCAAACAGCAGCAAGCTATATAACGTGAGGAAACTGATGCCCATCTCTCTCTATGTTTTTCTTTCTCTGTTTCTTTGCCTGGGCATGCGGCTACTTGGAGGACGCAGGCAGCATTCTTCACATTTTCTTAGGCTCAGGTTTAGGAATCCTTTTATCTGGACATTTATCTCAAGTGGTCAATGAGTGAAGAACATCATACTTAACAGCAGTCTGGAAAGTCTGGATGTTAGACAGTCAAAAATTGTAACATACATAAGCAATTCAAGGTTATTTAGTGGATTCACTGATTTATTGGTGATGTCTATATGGGCAATAATCTGAATGGCAAAATACAAAAAAATATATATATATTTTTTTGAAAGAAGTCTCCTATACTCGGGCTGCATTATTTTATCAAAAATATAGTAAAAACAGTGAACAGTAGGACATTATTATTACAATTTAAAAATAACCATCAAAATAACCAGCATGTAATTTATTACTGTGTAGTAAAGCTGAATTTTCAGCAGCCTTAACTTGATCCTTTAGAAATCATTCTAATATGTTTATTTGGTGCTCAAGAAGCATTTCTTATCATTGATTTTCAATGTTGAGAATGGTTGTGCTGCTTAATATTTTTGTGGAATAGCATTTTTAATGTTAAAAATAATTATTTTGTAACATTGTAAATTGCTGAGTACTATACGTAAGGAATAATTGAAGACAGGCTGTTGAATTATTGAAAAATAATGCACAATTTCGCTTATACTACGGTAACCACACCTCAAAACATTGTTCAGATTATTTATTTCAAGACATTTGTCAGGTTTTGTCCTTAAAACGCTTTTGTGTGCAGGACTAATTTCTTACGCATCTAAACCCAAGCCTCCGTTGAGAATTCCAAAACGTCATTTTAGAGCTAGTAATGGAGGCTTGAGCCACTGATAGCAGACTAATGCGGTTATTAATGCAGTGAGTTATTAGCGAGAGAGAGAGCGTATGTGAATTACCTCAGTCTGTGCATCTCTTTCAACAGTGTTCGGCAGCAGCGCCTACTAATACGAAACTGTAAGAGAAATGTCATGTAGCTTTTTAAAGTTGCTAAACTATTTTATAATATATATATTTTATATATATTGTTGTGGGTTTTGGTTCTTTTGTTGTCAGCTGTAAAGACATTTGAAATAACTGAAATCATTTGGGGAAGTGATATGGAACTGTAATACGGTCAAGACCTGCCTGGAACTACTTTAGCTGTGAGTTTCCCTGAAAATAATTGCACACCTTAGAACGTTCGTCAACCAATCAGATTCAAGCATTCAACACCCCTGCTGTATAATGTAAATTAATGTATCCTAGTTGAATAAAAGTATACATTTTTAAAGAAAATTTTAAATAAAAAAATGAATATTGCTAACCACAAACTTTTGAACGATTCAGGTAACAAAAAATACTTAAAAATACTAGAAAAATTAGGTCTAATACATTTAGAATAGACTAAACATATATCCATCTCCGCCTCGTTTTCATTTAAGATCTAATTAAATCCAGTACATTATGTTTTATTAATGCAAAGCATTGCAAATAATTAATTCAATGTAATAGTGATTTTCCTATTTCTAAATACCCATATTTTATTTATATATTCTCAAACAATTCTCACAAAATGCAACATGCCTGCAAACCTCAGTCAAAACGAAGCTTAAATTATTCATGAATTGTGAAAAACGTGTGTGTTCTTAGCCTTACTAAATCTTCTGCAGGGATCCGCTGACCATAGTGCACCACTGTCTGAAAGGTCATGGGATTTATTCCTTATCTGCCCGTGTCTGTCCTCTTAATGTGATGGATGAGGTGGTAGACAACAGCCACACATGCTTAGGAAAACAGCTCATCTTGAAGTAGCACTATCACTCTTTTCATCTGCTCCTTAAATTGGCTACAGATATGACACTTCTGCAATACATATAGGGGTAGATGAATAAAAAAAAGTGCATCTCTCTCGTATTATGAGGGGACTGACCCGATCAAGCACAGTTGTATGAGTCATTCACCATAATTATTTTAATCACTCATTCAAAATGATGCTGTATGAAAAGGAACTGCTCAGATGGTGGGCTAAACCAGATCTGTTTTTTCTCAGTGGCTTCTCTACAAATGAGAAAGAATGAAGGGGAAAAATTAGAGGGAGAAAGTTGTTACAGAAGAATTAAGTTACAAAAAATAAAATGGCAGGTAAAAGCAGTAAAAAGGGGTTGTTTTCTTTTGTCATCATGCTTATTAGCTGGCCTGATTGCTTACAGGAAAAGGCACGCAATGGCAATGCTGTGAAATGAATCAAGCCTATCATTTGGTAACTGCAGAATTGGGTGATTTACAGTTCTGAAGTGAAACCGCTCCAAAATAACAGTCTGAGAATACAGCATTGTTGAAGAATAAGGTATGACAATTACCATGCTGTAGGTCTTCATTTTCCAGCCCTCCAGGAAATTTGTGAGACTTAAAGGTTTTAATTGGATGCTCCTACTCAAATCACATGGTATGATCCTGCTCACACGATACTGAAGTGCACTTTTAGAAAAGTCCATAAAAATAAGGCCCAATTTACTGTGGTAATATGACAGAATTTTCAGGATTTTTTCCTTGTATTTTGAATTATGCATTGCATTGTTTTGTGTTTTAGGGATAAAAAGAAAATGACTAGTAGCTTTTAATCTTTTATACGAACTTCTTTCTTACTGTGTGGGTACTTTTTTAAAGCACATTTTATTGGATCTCACTGCCTAAAAGGATCATGGAAATACATATAATGGTCTCAAAAGGGATAGTTCACCCAAAAATGGATAGACCACAAAAGGGCATGTTAAACATCATGATACTCTTATAGACTCCGTCTCATCATAAAATGAGGGTTAAAATCATCTTTTACTTCTCTCTCATGACTATGTCATGTACTGTTTTCACGGTTCCGTCATTGTTTGTTACTATTGTTTCTAATTAGGTTCACACCTGTTCTTTGTTTTGTTAATTATTCACTGGTTGTGTCCGAGAACCTAGGCTGCTGACTTGTTGCCTTGCTGCCTTGCTGCCTTATAAGACCATGACTTGTAAGGCAGCGTTTGTGCATGAAGGCGCCTCACGAAACTGATTTCGGGCAGACTTCTAAGACAGTGTAACAGTTTAATGATCTACAGCAAAATAGAGCAAGCTTTGGTGAGAACAAAACAAATATTGAATTACTACATTAGTAATTTCTCACTAGAAATTACATCAGAAGTGGAAAATGTTGGTCAAAAACGTACATTTCCACACAAACTGACCAGCAAACGCAACTTTGGGACACCATCTTTTTTTCTTTCTTGAGCAAATTTAAGGGTTCACCCAAAAAATAACATTCTGTCATCAATTATTCGTCCTCATGCTGTTCCAAAACCACAAGACATTTGTTCATCTTCGAAATCCAATATTTCCAATATTATAAGTCATTCACCCAAAACTCTGACGCTTCAACACGTTCATAAAAAGATTGTAAAATAAATCAACCGTTTAATTTAAGTCTTCTAGAGAGACACAATTGCTTTACATGATGAACAAATTTCATTTAGGCTTCACAAATTCAAATTATTCACAAATAAACATTAATCAATGAACGTACATGGATCATTCAAGTTTGGTAAACGGAAGCTCAACCAACAACCATACTTGCTTGACACGCAAAAACCAGTCCATATTGGAGTGCTCCTTGTACATTCGCTGATCCCATGTGAATGAAACCTGTTCATTTAGTAAAGCAATCATGTTTCTTCAGAAGACTTGAATGTATTTTATGATCTCTTTATGGACGTTTTTGAACCATCTAAATTTGGGGTGAATAGACTTTTAGTGGATGGACAGAAATCACTCAGATTTCATTTAAAGTAGCTTCATTTGTGTTTGAAGATGACCAAATGTCTTATGGGTTTGGAATGATATGAGACAGCACCTGGTTACTATTCACTTTCATTTTATGTAAAGAGCAGCATCTAATGGTTTTAGAATGCTATTTGTTTGAGAAAATAATGAGAGATTTGGATGAACTGTTCCTTTAAGAACAAACCCTCTTTAGGCAAGCTCCTAATCCTAGCATCCTCTGAGATAGGGCATCATAAATTATGGGTGTTTGAGACAGCTGCACTGTTTGGCGATTAGTAGATTGTTGTCAGGTCTTAAGCGTTCCCCTATGTTACGCTCTGTCTACATTCCAGCCTGCCCATATCCTCATACTCCCCTGATAGTGATAAGACAAATAGACTGCTTTGGCATTGTCTCATCACCTTTTATGAATAGAGACTCACTGTCTCCACTTGTTCTCTTCTAGCAAAGACACTGGGTAAAAATAGAGATTTTATTTGATACTGATCCATTACACAGAGTTCTTTCATAGCTTCAGCAGAGAGTTTGCTCTGAATAGAGAACATGATATTATTTTCACTGTTATCTTTCCTAGCTATCATAACTGTGGGGAGAAATGCAAGCCACTTATTTGAAATTAAAGCCTTTAATGCTCAATTTTTGTATTTTTTAGGCTTCAAGGGGACAGTCTAACTAGGCCTGAAGAGGAACAAGCACCCCATGTCCCAGAGCAAGCCGTGCCAGAAATACCTTGTAAGTACCCACAGTCATCACTTAAATTCATGGGGCATGTGTACAACACTTTTTTTTAAATGGGAAATAAATCCACACAGAAGGCCAATCCTGTCCATAAAGAAAATATAATGGGCTTTTGCAAGTTTGGAATAATTCAATGTTTTAAGTATTTTTGAAAGAAATCTCTTATGTTCACCAAGGCTGCATTTCTTGGATCAAATACAGTAAAAACAGTATCATTTTGAAATGTTCTTACAATTTTTCTTTGTAAAGATTATATTTGAATATTTTCACGTTTAGTTAGAACTAGTTTAATTTTCATGAACTTTTAGTTTATTTCTCTTCAGTTACCGGTTTCCTTTGTTCGAGTTTCCCACCACTAATCAGTTGTCATGGACATATATTTAACAAACACATCTGTCTGCATTTAAGGGTATGTTTACACGTCACCGTTTTCAACTGAAAAGGGAAACTTCTTATGCGTTTTGGCCGTTCATTTACACGCCAACAGCATTTTAGGGCCTTGAAAACACACGCTTTTGAAAAACGTGTTTCAAAGTGCAAGTTTTTAAAAACAATACCTTTACCGTCTCCATGTAAACAACAAAAACGCGAATCTGTGAGAAAACTGTGATGTCATGCACGTGTGTTACATTCACACATGTGCATTACGTGTTTGCGGGGTGTTTCTTGACAAAGCTCATCCCCAACTACTGGCCTGGCATGCTTAAAGGGTTAGTTCACCCAAAAATGAAAATTCTGTCATTAATTACTTACCCTCATGTCGTTCGACACCCGTAAGACCTCCGTTCATCTTCGGAACAGAAATGAAGATATTTTAGTTGAAATCTGATGGCTCTGAAAGGCCTCCATTGGCACAATGCACGGTACACTCTCAAGACCCTTAAAAAGGTACTAAAGACGTCGTTACAAAGTCCATCTCACTACAGTGGTTCTAAAATAACTTTATGAATCGGCGAGAATAGTTTTTGTGCGCAAAAAAACCCTAAATAACGACTTACATAGTGATGACGATTTCAAAACAAGGCATCATGAAGCTTCGAAGCGTTATGAATCAGCGAGCCGATTCATGATTCGGATCGCGTGTCAAACCGCCAAACTGCTGAAATTTGGCAATTCAAACCTTTGAATCGACTCGCTGATTCATAACGCTTCGAAGCTTCAATTTTTTTGCGCACAAAAACTATTGTCGCCGATTCATAAAGTTATTTTCGAACCACTGTAGTAAGATGGACTTTGTAACAACGTCTTTAGTACCTTTTAAGGGTCTTGAGAGTGAACCTTGCCATTGTGCCAATGGAGGCCTTTCAGAGCCATCAGATTTCAACTAAAATATCTTCATTTCTGTTCCGAAGATGAACGGAGGTCTTACGGGTGTCGAACGACATGAGGGTAAGTAATTAATGACAGAATTTTCATTTTTGGGTGAACTAACCCTTTAATAAAGCCTTTTTAGTCATTTTTGCAGATTCGTGTGAACGGGGGTCATTTTGACAACATTGGTGTCTGTTTTCAGTACACACAGCTCATGTTTTCTGGAGTTTCTTTGTCAACTGAAAATTATTGGAAAATATTTTTGCAGTGTTTCGTCAGAAGAACAATCCTAAAACCATCCATTAAACAACAGTACAACCCACTGAAGAGAAGTATGCCTATCCCTCACAGCCTCACTTTCATTCCTGTTAAAACTCAAATAAGGCGCTGCTGTGAATAAGGTCTATACCGGAGAGGGAAAATTTATTTTGCAGCAAAACTCAACTACGTAGCCCGTAAAAATCTTGGAGTTCTTTGCCTGCTTTAGTCAATTGGCTGCAAGATATAACTTTGACGACGAGAGTCAAGTCTCTTTACTAGTTGGTGGTGAATTACAACAGCCCCCTACACTTACCAGACCTAGGAAAAGGAACCTGGAGAGAGGATCCTCCATTGTCTGCAGTTCACAAACCTGTTGCTGATAGATGCATTCTTGAGCACTGTAGAGCCGGAGCACTCACCCATGGAAGGAAAAGAGCCATAGCCCACCGCATAACTGGAGAACGCACTGATGCCCGCCACAGACCCTGAGCCAATACCAATGCCCGCAACGGAGCTAGAGCTTGAAGCTATGTCCATCCCAGAGTACCAGGTGTGTGTGCGCCAACTTCTACATATGAGCCAAAGGGAAATAGAGGGGAGTCTGAGGACAATGACAGCCTTCCTCTGTTGGTCCTGCCCAGCCCAAAGCCTTCATCGCTGTTGGTCCTGTCCAGCTTAAAGACTGTATCACCGCTAAATCTAACCTAAAAAAATTGGTATTGTTGAAGACACACCCGTCCTGCCTCCCTTTCCCACCTCCTCTGCCCATATCATTCACTCCTTTGGTCCTCCCTCGCGCCATTCAATTCTTTGGCTCCACTATTAGAACTAGACTGTAAATTGGCTCATCCTCGGATCTGCTGGGTACCAGCTCTGCCTTGGAGTGTGGATCCCCTGGCTTTGCTTCGGGCCGCCATTCCCATAACTCCATCTCAGCCCATCGGCCAGTCAAATCCACCTTGGCTCCTCGCCCACTTGGCTCCACCAGGGACCGTCATCCTCACTGCTCCACTGGGCTCCCTCATCCCTCCAGCTCCATCTTGGTCAGACGTCGACCTTCCTACACCGAGGACTTCCGGGCCTTTTGCTGTGCTTCATTCCTCCACTGGTCCTCAGTTGCACCGGAGTCCTCCGGTATCCTGATTCCTCCTTGGATGCTTGTCACTGCGGCTCCGCCTAGCTCTCTGGATCCTACTGTCACAAACCCAGGGATAGGACTCCAAAAAGTTCCAATAATGTGAAAAAAAGGTTTTACAACAGTTCCAAAAAGTAAGCCATACAATAATGTTCTCATGAGTAAATACAAAAAACAAAGAGGAATGTCAGTATTTCCAAAAGGTAAATCCCAAAAGTTCACAATGCAAATCCAGAAGGCATTCCAAAAAAGTTTCACAAAGAAGATCTGTGAGTCACTCCAAAAGTCCAAATTCTAAAGAACAAATGTCAATAAAATAAAACAAAGAAACTATACCAGGTACACAAAGTAGTTTTTTCAGATGAATCCAAAAAGCACAGCATGAGAATGACCTAGACTTGGTCATGACACAGGAAACACTGAGCAAAGTACTCAGGAAAATGGTGGCTTAAATACACAAACAGAAAACAAGGCACAGGTGAAAACAATATGACATAATGACAGAGACTGAAAACCAACACGAGATGCAGCGGGGACCTCTAGTGGCCAAAAATGAGTCCATAACCCTGACACCTACGGTGACGTCCAGTCCTGTCATCGCCTCAGCTTCTCTTAGGTTTATCACTGCGGTCGGGTCGCTAACTACAGTGAATTTTTCTTTGTTTCTATTTTTATACATTTTTTATTCATTTATGTTTATTTATTTTTAATAAACTCTGTAAAGGACTTTAGTGGGCCCCTCTCGACACAGGGCCGTGTAAGTACCTCCCAAGCAGGACCGTAGAAAACCCCACCCTGCTTTTCTCCTCTCAGATGATCCCCTTAAATCACAGGTCATATCCAACAAGAGCAGATTCATGTGAGTACTGTATCATGTTATGGAGTCTGCTGAAAGGAGCAGGCTGTTAAAAATTAGCTTTTTGTCTGGGATTCACTCACTCTTACTGAGGAGAAATTTAATCTATCCATTGTCTCTTGGGGGGCCCTTTTGGTGCCGTTTCCAGAGTGTGGGAGCGTATTGTGAGTGTGTGTGTGTGCGTGTGGTAAAGGCCTTATTGTGTTTTTGTTCTTCTGGATTAGGTCCATTACCCGCGGTGACAGAAACCCTGACAGCAGCAGAAGATCTGCAGACGGCCTCTCAGGTGACAGGGCTGGTAGGTGATCCTCACCCAGCAAAACTGTTCATTATATCACTTTCCCCAAGTCATTAATATCTACACCATCATCTCCATTGTAAACGCTGTCAGAGGGACAGTTAAAACCACTTGCATCGTTCTCCTGGGAGGAGCGGCCCCAGCGTGACTTGACTATTTGTCTCCTTGCTTGTCAAGCTAGAGGGGACGCTTACCTTGCCAAACAATGAATAAGAGCTTATCATGTGTAAAAGGTACATTGTGTTTGATTAAGGAACTATTAAAAAGTAGCAGGCCTTGGATGAACACAATCTTGGCTGTTTACCTGGTGAGAAAGCATGCAAGACTTGCGTTCTTCTCGCAGGGTATCGTGTTGTTGATGGAAAGGTGTTCGTTTACATTCGAGAGAGAGGTCAATGAGGACACCTGTGTTGTAGAAATCCCCCATTCCATCAAATCTGTCAGCAACAGCCACCAGAGACCAGAACAGACTTCCAACATGGAACACAATAACAGGAGTCTGGAACCGTTCACACAGGACAGCTGAGGAGAATGCAAGGGTCTCAAGTCTGTCTGTTCATCTATCCATCTATCCATCTACCTGTCTGTCTGTCTGTCTGTCTGTCTGTCTATCTATCTATCCGTCTATGTGTCTGTCTGTCTGTTGTTCCATCTATCTATCGGTCTATGTGTCGGTCATTCTATCTATCTATCTATCTATCTATCTATCTATCTATCTATCTATCTATCTATCTATCTATCTATCTATCTATCTATCTATCTATCTATCTATCTATCTATCTATCTATCTATCTATCTATCTATCTATCTATCTATCTATCTATCTATCTATCTATCTATCTATCTGTCTATCTGTCTGTCTGTCTGTCTGTCTGTCTGTCTGTCTGTCTGTCTATCTATCGGTCTATGTGTCTGTCTGTCATTCTATCTATCTATTGGCCTATGTGTCTGTCTGTCTGTCATTCCATCTATCTATCAGTCTATCTGTCTATGTGTCTGTCTGTCTGTCGTTCCATCTATCTATCGATCTATGTGTCTGTCTGTCGTTCCATCTATCTATCGGTCTATGTGTCTGTCTGTCGTTCCATCTATCTATCGGTCTATGTGTCTGTCTGTCGTTCTATCTATCTATCGGTCTATGTGTCTGTCTGTCTGTCTGTCTGTCTGTTGTTCCATCTATCTATCGGTCTATGTGTCTCTGTCGTTCTATCCATCTATACATCTATGTGTATGTCTGTCTGTCGTTCTATCTATCTATCTATCTATCCATCCATCCATCCATCCGTCCGTCCGTCCGTCTGTCTATCTGTCTATGTGTCTGTCTGTCATTCTATCCAGTCCTTCCAAAAAAATTTGGCTTTTTTTTGTGATTGTTGCGGGCAAAAATCCTTGATTATGCGGCACGTTTTCTTAAAAAATGCGATGGAAAATGCGGGATATTTATGCAATGTTATGTGATGAAATTGTGGGAACCATCAAAAACTGCGGTTTGATGATAAAGAGAAAAAAAGCAATACATCACAGAAAGTGCTGGGAATATTAAGTTCTCATCTTGTTTTATTGAAGACCTCAATAAACACATGGCTCAAATTTACAGAACATTGAGTCAAACAAGTTCTGTAGCTTTACAAAAGGAATATGCTACAACATCTGAAAAAATGAATAAATAACTTCCTGTTTTACAGAGGTAGCTATACAAAACAGACATTTGAGTGCTTCCAATGCACAAAGTGCAATCTCTTAAAGGGTTAGTTCACCCAGAAATGAAAATTCTGTCATTAATTACTTACCCTCATGTCGTTCAACACCCGTAAGTCCTCCGTTCATCTTCGGAACACGGAGGAGGAAAAACTTTTATAACTGGTTATAAAAATATCCGTGTACGTGTGGACTTTTCCGATGGCTCAGAAAGGCCTCCATTGGCACAATGCACTGTGCACTCTCAAGACCCATAAAAGGTACTAAAGACGTCGTTACAAAGTCCATCTCACTACAGTGGTTCTACAATAACTTTATGAAGTGACGAGAATAGTTTTTGTGTGCAACAAAAACCTAAATAACGACTTGTATAGTGATTTCAAAACACGGCATCATGAAGCTTTGAAGCGTTATGAATGAGCGAGTCGATTCATGATTCGGATCGCGTGTCAAACTGCTGAAATCACGTGACTTTGCCAATCCAAACCGCTGAATCGACTCACTGATTCATAACGCTTCGAAGCTTCATGATGCTGTGTTTTGAAATCGGTCAACACACCGGGAAACTGCTTTGTGCGGTCTTTTGCTATTATTTTTGTTGGCAAATGGGAATTTGCGTGCTTCATCATGGTTGCACCGATATCTATGGTTTCACCACGGGGTTTGCAGCTTTTCGATGACGTTCGCGTCGGGTAATTACGTCACTTCAAAATGTTCCCATGGCAACAGGGGGAAATGGCGGCTCTTGTGTGAAGTAAACAAACATTTTTCAACTTTCTGCTAATATATATGACTTTTTTGCAACGAAAATGCGGGGATTATGAAATCATGCTAGCCCCGCATATTATGCACGCGGAAATAGGCAATTTATGCGGTGAAAGTGCGCCGTATTTGAAAAATGCGGCCCCCACATAAATATGCGGACTTTGGCTGATTATGCATTAAATCATGCGATCGCATAAACGCGTTTTTCTGGAGGGACTGTCTATCTAGCTATACATCTATGTGTCTGTCTGTCGTTCTATCTATCTATCTATCTATCTATCTATCTATCTATCTATCTATCTATCTATCTATCTATCTATCTATCTATCTATCTATCTATCTATCTATCTATCTATCTATCTATCTATCTATCTATCTATCTATCGGTCTATCTATCTATCGGTCTATGTGTCTGTCTGTCATTCTCTCTATCTATCGACCTATGTGTCTGTCTGTCTGTCGTTCCATCTATCTATCAGTCTATCTGTGTATGTGTCTGTCTGTCTGTCATTCCATCTATCTATCGATCTATGTGTCTGTCTGTCATTCTATCTATCTATACATCTATGTGTCTGTCGGTCGTTCTATCTATCTATATATCATCTATGTGTCTGTCTGTCATTCTATCTATCTTTCGGTCTGTCTGTCTGTCGTTCCATCTATCTATCGGTCTATGTGTCTGTCTATCATTCTATTTATCTATCCATCTATCTGTCTGTCTGTCTTTTTATTAATCTATACATCAATCTGTCTCTCATTCTATTTATCTTTCTGTCTATGTGTCTTTCTGTCTGACATTCTATATGTCGTTCTTTAGTGCTGTCCATTGTTCTGTCTATCAATCAACTCTGCATCCTGTATGCTACTTCAGTTTGAATTCATTGGATTTTAAAGCATTCTCAATTCAGTTCAGGCAGGCGCACAAACCTGGTATCCGTGGACCGTGTCCTGTAGGAACGTAGCCATTTAAAAGCATAAAATATATAGCTCAGACCTTTGTGAACAATCTATCCTCTTGTATTCTGTCTGATTCTGCATCCCAATTAGCATACTATCCGTCCTAAATAGTATTCGAAAATGCCGATCGACGCGCACTCTAACGGCTGATATTGCCCACAACCCATTGCGAGTTAAACGTGGATTTGATTAGAACTACAAATGCGGATAAAAAGTGATAAACTACAAACATGACAGATGTGCGAGGGTTAAGCAAAGAGGTTTAGATAAAGGGGTTTGAGTGATCAATTATCAGTATTTAACCTGACTAAAAGATATTTATTCAATGTTACCCACATTATATTTCATCTGCAGCAGCATTGTGAACTTTTGTTATGATACGTTTGCCCATTAACTTTTAAATGCATCATTATATTTAAACTCCAAACATGAGGAGATTCTCTGCATTAAAGACCCACAAATGGCAGGGCAACGTGCTACTACAGTACATTTCTCTCTCCGATACAGTAGGAAATGAAACTGAATGTGGAGGATTTTAACTGTGACGATTGACAGGGCAGTTTAAACGTGACGGGAGTCTGTTATAGATGATAAAGTCCCAAAAGCTTGCATACTCTTCTGCTACACACTCAAAAGTATATACTTTTTCTTCACAAAAAGAGTAAGAGAATTGGGATGCAGCATGACTCTCCAAATCTCATGAGGAATTAAAACGTATGGAGATTTCTGTCACTACAGCAACCCCAAACTCCCTATAACCCATCATGAAGTGGTTATTTTTCTATCAGCAGCAGAACAGAGAGTGCAGATATAATTACAGAGGAAAAGTGTTGGAAAAATCCTCTTTAGGAATCGCTGGCTGAGTCGTGTGTGGAGCTTATGGGCTGAGCGCTCCAGACAGAGTGGCAACACCAGGCGTGTGAGGCTTCTTCTTCGTCGCCCAGTGGGGACACCCAAGGAGCAGTGACTACCCTGAGAAACCATACCACAGAGTAAACAATGCCGTCCGGACACCGTATAGGGCCTCACACGCACTTAGGTCTGCTTTCTCATTCACACAGAAACACGCTCTTTACTTTGGCGTGCATTTTTAAGACCTGTCTGTCTTTCTGAAAGGGGGAAAAAAGAAAGAGAGAGACAGAGAAAGTGTGAAAGGAGGCCCCATCGTCTATAGATTAAACTGTGCCAATGAGCTAAGAGCGAGACGGCTAATGTTTCCCACATGGAGCGGCGAGTGTGAAAGGATCAGATCACCTACTGCTGCTTTTTAAAGCTTAATGTGGTTGTTTTCTGGTTAATTGCTTATTTTGGGCTCTATTTGAAAGGCAAATGTGATTTGTCTTCCTAATAGCTTATTACTTTAACTGGTCCTCAGGGGTTCTCTCGTCTTGCCGCCCAGAATGGCACGGAAAACAAAACGTAATACTTTTATGAGCTGAGTCACTTCTTGGGACAACAATAGTCATGGGCTCTGTATCTGCATGCTCTCCTCCTGGCTGTAACACGTGTTCTTAGTCCCATAAATGATGATCATGATGGGCAGAGCTGCTTATTGTTTCCAGTTTGCATAGGTCCTCTTGGGGGAATTTAGTTTGGTTGTTGGCCTTCGGACAACATGCATTTTTTATGCATGATTTTTATCATCTGTTAATGTTATGCTATACTACTAAACTTACGAATTATATTGTGTTATGTTATTTTGTTGTATTTAATTTAATTTAGTCTTATATGAAGCATTAAATACACTATAGCATTGAATGTTTCTTTGTTGAACAGAATTAGAACATTCATAAATTAAACTATTAAACTAATTCATTTAATATATAAATATAATATTATTATATAATATTATAATTGCAATTATATTATAATAATAATATAATAATAAAAAATTTAAAAAAAAAAATTATTTTGAGTAGGACTTTTATTTTTTATATTTCAGTAGGCTAAAAAAATCTAATTAATTATGATATTCTTTTCAACTAATTACTAATCATTCCAAATAATGTTTGTTTTTTCAAGAAGTCACATTATTATATAGGCAGTGGTTAATTCTGTTTAAGTCTGGCGTGATTCATTGCTTTTTTCCTAATTGTGTATTTTTTTCATAATTAATTACAGTGAATTAAAGTGTTCATTTAATATTGCACTAAGTAGTTCAACTGTAGGAAGTCAGATAATGTTTTAGAACAAATTATTCATATTACCATGTCCCAGTCAATTTATAATTCTGCTTTGTTTTCATAAAATGAGAATCAGACGGTAGAATTTAATGAAACTGCTTGAGCCTGACCTGGATGTTTCATTATTAAAGTGATTGAAAAGGAAGCATTTCATGGTTTTCTAAATATGCTAATTACATCCATGTAACACAATGTCTGTATTACAGAAAGATTTGTTTATGTACGGCTAGAAAATCAGGATATATGTTTTCTTTTTTCCAATGGGCTTCACTTTTGTTGTGACAGCCTCCCACCTTGGCAGATCTGAAATATTTCAGCTACAACCTTTTCTTTTAAGATTGGCCTTCTTGTAATGTAAGCCATCGTACATTAATGGGTTTCTCTCATGTGGTTTCCGGTCTTGATTGTCTTAGTACTGGGGTGATATTAAAAAAAAAACAGCCTTGAGTAGAGTTTGCTTTGACTGTGTGAGCTAAAACGGTAGAGCTTGGAATGGCTGTGCGTTGGCCTTCCTGATCTTTCTGATTGGACCTGCTCATTTATAACATGGAAGAATGTAGTTATTCTTGACATAGATGATGTCTGTGTCATTATACTTTTTGGCATGAAGAAAAATCCCTTTTTTCCAACATTTCTGGTTCTGGATTTGTTGTTTCAGTCCTCTAAACTGCAGTGTGAATTTACCTCCCCCAATGTCTGATTATACAGTGGGGTCCAAAAGTCTGAATCCACAGTGGAAATAAGGTGTTCAAAGACTAATTTAAACCTGGAAAAAAAAAGTAAGATTTTGAAAAATTGAGGATGCCTGCATTTCAGAAGCATGTTGTGCGCTCTGGTGTTTTCGGCCCCTGTCTCATCCATTACAACTGAGAGCTAGTGATTCATTCTTAAGCAAAAAAGTCTGTTTGCCGGTTATTAATTGCTCACAAAGGGACTTTTTGCGATCCTGGCTATCATTCATTATTTGAAGGACTTATATTTCTTAAACATTTTCTTTAGCTCTAAGCAGGAAATGGATGAGGTTTCAATAATTGTGTCAGTATGAAGATGCTCATTCTATTTGCATCTGTTTTTGTAGTATGTACAACTGTATAACATCCTCTTACTTTTGGAAGAATTGTAAATTCAATCTTTTTGTCAGGTTAAAAGGAGGATCCCGTGTCAGGCGTCTGTAAAATGCTTTTCAGGACTTTGTTATGCAGTCAATTTTGATTCACTTAAAGGAATAGTTCCCCCAAAAATGTAAATTCTCTCATTTACTCACCCTGACTATATGGAAGTCAGTAGGGCCCATCAACTGTTTGTTTACACATATTCTTCAAATATATTTCTTTGTGTTCAGCAGAAGAAATACATTCATACAGGTTTGGAACAACTTGATGGTGAGTAAATCTCATGACAGAATTCAAAATTTTTGGTGAACTATCCCTATAAGTCAATTTGGAAAATTTGAAGAAAACAGTGTTTTTATTGTTTTATTGAGTGAAACGGCAGGGGTGGCCCAATTTCTTCTTGAGTATGGGGTCCCTGAGCTCGTATGGGGGTCTGGGACCCCGCAGCGCCCCTTCAATTCAAACACTGAATGTAATTCAGGCAATTTATAAGATATATGCCAGGGAAGCTGACAGACTCCCCCATATATTCCACGAGCCATCTGGTTCATGTTTTTCACTCATGACAAATTTCTGAAATGTTGTCCAGCTAACATAATATAGTGATAGCATTAACAAATTATTCAGCTGACCTTTAGACAATGATATTTGTCAGGCAAGATGCAGAAAAACATATCCCTAAATGTCACACACCTGAATAAAGCCTGTTATAGAAAATATACAATATTCACTGCCTAGATGGTTGTTTTTCGGCATGATTCCCATGTTTGACTTTGTTATAAACAAATTATTCAGAAGTGAACTGGTTGAATGAAGTCATTTCAACCGGTTATGTATGGTTTGTGTGAGCTCTGCGGGCTCATGTTGTTTTCACATATAATCCAGGTGCACACAGTATGTAATGCTTTAGGGCCCTTCTCCTGTGGTTTAGGGGTTTAGAGTTTAATCAGATAATATATTTGTTATTGTCCATTTCCCTTTTGATTTTGGCACAGCGCCTGTGAACATGCATGCTGCCAACTCAAGTAGATTTAATAAACCTTTGTGTTAGACTTCATTTCCGTCTGCTGTGCACTCTATCATAACACTATAGGGGAGGTTCTCTTGTGTATTTGTGTACAAATTAAATCTGTTAGCGCTGAAATTATATTTGATTTTGTCAATGGAAGTTGGATAAAATGGACACAGATGTTTCATGTGGCTTTTAAGAGATGCAGCTCTTTGTGGTTGTTTGTCAAACATGATTCATGGTTATTATCGTTAACTAAAGCTAAAACTAGAAACATTTTTGAGAACTGAAATAAAGTTGAACAAATATTACATGGAAAAACACAGAAATGTTGCTTTAACAACTAACTGAAATAAGTTAAGTTAGTAATAAGTAATACGTTAAGTTAGTAAATTAAAGGGGCTATAAGAATGTTCATGTATTAATCACTTATTATTGTCAATGTGTGAATAGCTTGTAACGAAAATTACAAAACGAGACCCTTCCCCCGACTTCCTAAGTTGTCTATGTAAGCCTATAGACTGATATGTGAAGGACTCAGGACATTTTTGTTGGGAAATGTGTCGATGTGACGTTTACGTGCACTCCCAAAAGAGTTTGTTTTGCTTAAACAATGTTCGGGATAGTGGCGAAATGGTTATTCTGTACTGTAATATCAATGTGCCATGCAAAGAAAAGGAATTAATTCAAACTATAGAATACATAGCCAGATCTACTGTCTATAGACTCAAATATGCTTTATAATCAAAGTATTATAACAGTGTACGGTAACACTTTATTTTGATGTCCACATAGACATTATACTAATTATAACTTTGCAACTACATGTCAACTAACTCTCATTGGAGTATTAGTAGAATATCTGCTTAATATCTGCTAATACTTTATATTGATGCTCCTGCAACAGACATTCTACTGACTATGGGCCCTAATTTAATGATCTGAGCGCATGACGCAGGTGCACTTAGGGCGTGTCCGAATCCACTTTTGTTAGTTTAACGACGGAAAAAATGTTCAGCGCACATGGTCCAAAAGGATTGTACCAATTTGCGTTCAAGACTGAATGCTTCTCCAGAGAGGAATCCTTTTATTTTTAATATTTAAAATGTTTTGTGTGCTGCTGCGCGTCCCTCTGTGTGTGTAATATGTACGTTGTGGACCCGCCTACAGTCGCATATTACTAACGCGCCCTTTAAATAACACAAAAACTACTGCTCTATTGACTTTAGACCAGGTTTTCATACTAGCACGCCCATGGGTGAACAGATGGACCGCGAGTGCATTTGCTATTTAAACAACGTGGTGATGGACGTGAAAATGATAACTGAGTCTGGCTGAAACTAGCAAAAAACACTTGCGTTGTGCCTGGCGTCGCATTGCGTCTGGTGTATGAGAGGGCCCTATAAGTTACTTTGCAACTACTGTACATGTCAACTTATTCTACACTCTGAAAAATGCTGGGTTAAAAACAACCCAAATTGGGTTGAAAATGGACTAACCCAGCAATTGGGTTGTTTTAACCCAGTGAATGGGTCATTTTAACATGATGTCGGTGAATTGCAGAGCTGATAACAAACATATCCTCCTCACTATGATCAACTAAATTAAAACATAACAAAAATTTTTATTAAATAATTAAACTTAATTCCAATTTTAATAAATCTAAAAAATAAACATTACATATGTAATTTTTTTTTTAATAAAACATAAAATATACAAACAAAAGTTAATTCAAAAGCATTAAAAAAATATAATAGTAAATAAATCATGCTAAAATAACAATTTTGACCATTATAATGGACAGAAGTATTGCTTTAGAATTAACTTGAGACAAATCAAGACATGTCTTGAAAGTTTCTATTAAGCAACAAATCAGTAACTTCCTTTCACAGACTTTGAACTCAAAGAAAAAAAGAAAGAAAAAGTTATATATTGGACTATTTTTATGATCATTTTTCATCTCTTACATCCAGCAAACAAACAGTGGAATAGGCTTTCAACTGGTTTTGGCAGCCCAGGCCAGAGGGATTGATGCAATGCTGTCAGTGGTGTTTGCTTCCTTGTGCCGGGGTGGGTCGCCGCTCTTTATTGCGACTCTCTTTCCTTGTGGCAGGTCGGTGTGGGCAGAACACAAGCCTCAGCGCTCTGTGTACATGCTAAACATCACTGTGGCTTGAGCCTGCGGCCTCCATCATGGCCGTAAAGAGCCAGCGCACGCAGATGTGACAGCAGGCAATGAGCCAAGGCAATGTTGTCCCTGTGCGGTAAATAGACACAGGCCAATAGCAATGGCAAATGTAAATCCTCGCCTTTCCCTTGTGGTTTTTGAACCTGCTTCCAATGAACTGGACTATTTCTGAACAATTATAGTGCTGTTTGATGTTCATAAGAGAAACTCCACAGGTTTAATAGCCTGTTTAATGGCCTTTGAGAGTGAAGTGTTGTGCTTTTCCTGTGAGGATTGAGGTGAATGGTGGATCGGTCTGTAGTGGTTCAGCCTGGGATTCTGAACACAGGCACACACACACACACTTGTTGAGTGGTCTCATATTTATTCTCAATCTGCATTTCATTTCTGAAGCAATTGGATCCATGTTTATGAGTGGACAGAATCCCCGTTAAAAGTGGTTGCAAGCTTTGGTGGACCAGTCGGATTGCTCTTAATCCACAATTGCTCATTGCAAATGTAAAACAGCTTTTTTTGTTTGGCCAGTATACGGCTTGTCTCTGATCGACTCACAGGAAATGTATTTGTTGAAACTAGTTTGACTCATTCTGTTCCGAGTCTCACGCACACATCAGGATCAATAAAGACAAATGTCGTTGTGAAACCACAGTCGTGCTGAAGGAAACAGCATTGCACTTCCCAAGTATTGCTTCAGTTAGTAAGTATCTATAATCTACTATGGGTTTAGACAATGACGGTCCTAAGTGGAACCAATAAACCACAAGAGAAAGGATTGGGCCAATAAGGCAGGATCAGAAATGAATCATCCTTGAATATTAATGCTGACATGGATCTCTTAACAGCAGCCTCATAGTTTATGAAATTGTTTCTGTTAACTGTCATTCATATTTATTTGTTGTTACTGTAAATGTAGATGCTCATTCATAGAGAAATGTCAAAACATTTGTGAGGGAAGAGTTTTCTTCGCGGCATGTTTGGATGAATGTTTCTTTGAGGGCTTGTGTGTTGAAAGTTTGTTTCGTTGGGTTTGGACATCCTCTGCAGAGTTAAAGTGAGTGTGTGTTTGTATGCTTGCCCTCTATCTGTAGGTTGGACATGACCTGACTTTACTCTGTTTAAAGTAATAGTGCATTATGGGCCAGGAAACCGGAATCACAGATTTTGTTTACATGTGTGCATCTTTGGTTATTTGGGTAATATACTCTTCCATGTTTGCTTTCTTTGTTATTGTGTACAATATGTGAGTAGTGGACATCCGTCAGCCCATCCATCCGTCCGTGCATCCATCCGTCCGTGCATCCATCTATCCGCCCATCCGTCCATCCATCCGTCCATCCGTCCGTCCGTCCATCCGTCCGTCCATCCATCCATCCATCCATCCATCCATCCATCCATCCATCCATCCATCCATCTCCAACCCTAATCAAACACACCTGAACAAGCTAATCAAAGGCCCTGTCCCAAATTCCACACTTTATACGCACTTACAGTCTTGTGGATGTACAATTGCCACTGTGTGTGCTTGATCGTGAAGTCCACAAGACCTTAGGATGTTCCATTTGTCATTTTAGGTTTCAGAAGGGTGCTTGTGAGCACCCCCTTTGCAGTCAATAATATATGCGCCCTTGTTGCACACTTTTTCCAAGCCCGCACTGAAGCAAGCTCTGTAGCAGACTTCTTCCTGACAGTCAAAGTGGCATAATGCCACAAAAGTATGGACTAGGGTGCCATTTGGGACAGTTAAATGTCTTCAGGGTTACTAGAAAGCTAGGGCAGGTGAGTTTTTTCAGGGTTGGAGCTAAACTCTGCAGAGAAGTGGTCCTGGGGGGTGGATGGATGGACAGTCCATTACTCATTTACACTGAAAGAAAATGTCCAAGTAGGATTTGATTTATAAAAATAACAGTTTCTTGAAAAGCTCAGTATATATAAAAAAGCATTGTTTTCATGTGGTTTAAATTTTAAATGTAGAGGTCAACATCTTGAGGCTTTAAAATGATAAACTGCAAGAAAAGACACACAGCCAGTCTAGATACTGCTGTCATGTGTTTATTATGTTGATTTGTCTGCCGCCGTTACCAGTGAAAAAAACTCTTCCTGATTTTGATGTTATTATTTATCTATTTTTTTCCATTTTTTTCATTTCTGAGAATACTGCAATGGAGAGTGGAAACAGTATAAACGCCTCCTAAGTATTGTCGACAAGCATAAACAAGGCATTGTGCACAGTTATGTGCTGCATGGTGTTCCTAATTTAATTTATTAAGGCCATACTTTTATTTTTACAAATAAAAACATGATGCACAATATTTATTTAATTCAATACTTGCATGCATTTCTTTCAGTCACAACTGCAAAGGCTAGATATATTGATAGGGATTATTTAGTAGTCTCTTATCCAAATCTACACCCATGATGTGTACAGTATGTATAGAATTAAGAGCTCCAGATGGCGGTTTAAATGTTACTGAAACAAAAACCGATCCAACATGTTGCATTCTTACCCTCCCTCTCTTTTAATTGCACTGACTTCTCAAGTCCATCTGTTCTCCTTGGGGCATAGAGGATGTGTATGACAAATATCTGCTGTAGATCTGCCTAGATTTGTTAAGATGCTGCAACCAAGACCAAACTAGAACCAGCACAGAGTTTGGAAGCAAAGGACTGCAGGCATCTTTAGTGGGATGTAGGAGGTGGTCATGCCTGAGCAGCATCATGACTTGCCCTCGTTAATGTTCTGCACAACAAATATTTCCTGACGCGGATGGGTGTATATGTTTACTGGGATGTATTATGCCGCTTATGGTCTGGCAATAAGTGTGATATGATCTAACAAGGTTTTGACTCATAACGTAATGCTATCCCTCGGTAGCAAACAAAATGCTTGATCTAATGCTAATGTCCTTCACACTTGCAAGCAGCTTGATAGCTATTTATTGACAGCGTTGCAACTGAAAGTTTGCTTTTTCCCTAAAATTGTTCTTTGTTCTTTGCTCTTTCTCTTTTCTTTCTACTTGTTGTGGCTTTTAAGGCCTATCATTCAGTTCTACATCCCTTATTTGTGCTAAGATATACATACAGTGCATCCAGAAAGTATTCACAGCGCTTCACTTTTCCATTTTGTTATGTTACAGCCTTATTCTTAAATGGATTAAATTCATTATTTTTCCTCAATTCTACAAAAAAAAAAACCATAATGACAATGTGAAAGCAGTTTGTTTGAAATCGTTGCAAATTTATTAAAAATAAAAAACGACAAAAATCACATGTACATAAGTATTCACAGCCTTTGCTCAATACTTTGTTGAAGCACCTTTGGCACCAATTACAGCCTCAAGTCTTTTTGAGTATGATGCTACAGGCTTGGCACACCTATGTTTTGGGCATTTTCTCCCATTCTTCTTTGCAGGACCTTTCAAGCTCCATCAGGTTGAATGGGGAGCGTCGGTTCACAGCCATTTTCCGTAGCTACTCCTTTGTTATCTTGGCTGTGTGCTTAGGGTCGTTGTCCTGTTGGAAGATGAACCTTCGCCCCAGTCTGAGGTCCAGGGTGCTCTGGAGCAGGTTTTCATCAAGGATGTCTCTGTACATTGCTGCATTCATCTTTCCCTCGATCCTGCCTAGTCTCTCAGTTCCTGCCGCTGAAAAACATCCCCACAGCATGATGCTGCCACCACCATGCTTCACTGTAGGGATGGTATTGGCCAGGTGATGAGCGGTGCCTGGTTTCCTCCAGACATGACGTTTGCCATTCAGACCAAAGAGTTCAATCTTTGTTTCATCAGACCAGAGAATTTTGTTTCTCATGGTCTGAGAGTCCTTCAGGTGCCTTTTGGTAAACTCCAGGCGGGCTGTTAAGTGCCGTCTGGCCAATCTACCATACAGGCCTGAATTGTGGAGTGCTGCAGAGATGGTTGTTCTTCTGGAAGGTTCTCCTCTCTCCACAGAGAAACGCTGGAGCTCTGTCAGAGTGACAGGACCCTATGCATTGCTTGGTCACCTCCCCGACTAAGGCCCTTCTCCCCTGATTGCTCAGTTTGGCCGGACGTCCAGCTCTAGGAAGAGTCCTGATGGTTCCAAACTTCTTCCATTTACGGATGATGGAGGCCACTGTGCTCATTGGGACCTTCAAAGCTGCAGACATTTTTCTGTACCCTTTCCATTATCTGTGCCTTGATACAATCCTGTCTTGAAGGTCTACAGACAATTCCTTCCAAATCATATCCAATCAACTGAATTTACCACAGATGGACTCTAATAAAGTTGTAGAGACATCTCAAGGATGATCAGTGGAAACAGGATACACCTGAGCTCAATTTTGAGTGTCATGGCAAAGGCTGTGAATACTTATGTACAGGTGATTTTTTTCGTTTTTTATTTTTAATACATTTGCAAAGATTTCAAACAAACTTATTTCACGTTGTCGTTATGGGGTATTGTTTGTGGAATTGAGGAAAACAATATTTAATTTACTCCATTCTGGAATAAGGCTGTAACAAAATGTGGCAAAAGTGAAGTGCTGTGAATACTTTCTGGATGAACTGTATGCTAATTTATCAAATAATTGGGCTAATTTAAGGATGCTACCAATAAGAACTTAGTATTTTAGTTTTGTTTAACATGTTTTACCTTGTGTAAATAAATGTTTTCCTCAGATTTTCCCAGAGAACAACACAAAAACAAATTTCATAGTGCATGACATGCAGTTGTCAAGCCAAGTCAAGTCAAATTTTATTTCTATAACGCATTTAAAAGTTACGACAAAAGTGCTGTACGTAAGAGAATGTGCATATAAAAAGAAAGCATAAAAACAAACAAGGCAGATACAAAATATAAACACATTAGACCCGATACAATCCAAATAATAAAAAAGTACACAAAAAAACTTGACATCTGAACTGATTACCACTGAAATAGAATACCTAATGTTACCTTTAATATGAAGAGTTTACAAAGTAAGAATATTTATCTGTAGTTTTGTGTGTGCGATGACATAAGTGGTTAATATTACAACATTTAACATTTGAATCCTGTAAACCAGACTTGTGTTTGGAATAAAAATCTGTTTGTTACGTTGCTGGGCAAGCATGTTCGCAATAAGTTAAATCATTACAAACCAATGTGAATTTGATTAATCTCTTGTTTGTACATCATTGGTTTATTCTCCATAGTCTTGAATTGAAAGACTGTATTCTTAATTCCCCCAAAACCGCAAGTTTATTATCACGAAACACAGTAATAGTAGGATCTCTATGCTGCCTGTCGTCATCCGTTCTCGGATCCCTCGAGTTTATTGATTGTTACTTCAAAATCCTTTAACCACTACTGAGCGCCTAGCGCAGTGTTCACAAATAAAAGTTCAGTCCTTGCCGCCATCCAGACTTTCATCCCAAAGAACTGTGGTTTTCAGTGTTTTTCTAATTTCTCTTAAAAAAATAATTGGCCCTCATTATAACAGATATGGCACAGTGTTGCAACCATAAGTAGTATGTAAAAAAGGAGTGAAATTCAAAGCTAATGTGACTCTCTGTACTGTTTCTTGTGTGTGTGCTGCAGCGTCACCCTGTCTGGGCATCGGATGTGAAGCCGATCAGAGGCACGAGCCCCCAGACGCCCAGACGTGCTCTGCAACTCCAGGACTCGCTTTTCTCCAAAGAACTGGAGAACATGGGCAAACATCTTGCTGGTAGGTTTTTAACACGCAGACACCCACACGCATATAAAACAGGCCACCTTTCCATTACAGCCTGACACTGTCAAAGGCCACACATGTCAAAGTCTGCCTGCGAACACAAGGACGGAGGCGTCTGATTGGCTAATTGAAAGCTGATCCACCTATAAAATTATGTTGTGAAAAATGGCGACCATCTTTGATTAATTTAACAATGCCACCGCTGCACTAGCTTGTTAGCATTGCTGTGAAGTGACAAATCTCTGTCTGTAGATGATCAAACTCAGCCGGTGGTTTGATCTCGCAGACCTTTGTTAGACGTTGTGTGTGTGTGTGTGCGCGACACTCGTTCGTTTGGTAACCGCTTGAAAGCATTGGGCAAAGCCAAAGGCACAAACAGCACCAAGAACACCAACATGTGTCGCACAGTTGTTTGTTTACGCATGTACTGCTTTTTTATTTCGATTCGCTGTCGTACACCGAATACATTTGAAACATATTAAGTATTTAAGAAAGGCACTTTCACTAAGTCAACAGGGCAACAGCTGTGTGTACGTGTGTGTGGATGTGGGAGATTGACATTTAAACACAAAAAGTTAACAACTAAACTAGACACGAACATTTAGCTTTTGCACGCATATTTAGCTAATCGGAAAATAAGATAATTGTAACCATAAATTGGTCAATTTTATTTAAAAAAAGAAAGATAAAAAAGTAATCTACACTCTAAAAAAATGCTGTGTTACAAATAACCCAAGTGGGGTTGAAAATGGACTAACCCAGCAATTGGGTTGTTTTAACCCAGCGGTTGGGTTAAATGTTAGCTTAAAACAACCCAATTGCTGGGTTAGTCCATTTTCAACCCAACTTTTGTTATTTTTAACCCAGCATTTTTCAGAGTGTATTAAGAAATGTTTTTCATATATTTTCATTTGTATTATGCAAAGTTTTATACATAAGGATATTTTGGAGAAGGACTTTGGGGGGAAAGAAAAATAGAAGATGAGAAGCAAGTTGTGTATGAGTTTTCTGATTAAAGAAAGAAACGTTAATTATCAGCATTGTATGGAAGCTTGTTTTCACCACAGGAATTTTTTTTTTAAAGATAGTTGTGATTTTTTATCTTGCAATTCTGACTTTATAAATCAAAAGTGTGACTTTATATTACCTTTATTCACAATTACCTTTAATATTTTTTATTCTGTGGTGAAAACAGGCTTCCATACCATTTTTAACCAACGGTGAAGATAATGGAAAATAATGGGCATAAAAGCTATAAATAAAATATTTTTAAAAAAGAAGAAAGAAAAAAATAATGGGTGCATAATTGTTTTTGATTTTTCATCTAGAACTGTTCATTCAACATGATAAATTATATAAAACTAAACAATGATTTAAAAATTTAACAGAATTAATCATGAACCCTGTTCTATTTGTAAACTTCCTAACAGGAAATACGAGAACGCGTTCAGTACTTGGACTGATTTCTATTGACTACTTAACAAATTGTTCTAACATCTGTTCACAATGATGACACGCCTTTAAATGTACTTTGTTTATGATCTTTTCTCATTAATATTTATGCAGTTAATTAGTTGAATTAAAAGATTAAAGAAACATTAAAACATTTAACATCCATACATTTAATTATATGGTGTGACAGATCATATATTCTATCAAATCAGGGCCTTTATAAAGTGTATAAATGACATGTTAAATTGTGCATTTGGTCGCTTTGGTACATTTCTCAGAATTGAAATTCTCAAAACTACCTGTTCAATCGTCACATCACTGTGTCACTTGTGCACATCAAAAAAGCAGTTTCTCATTTCTTTGAACAAGTTGCAATGCTTTGGTACATCCATGCAAATGTACAATTCTCTGCTGTTTCCTACATTAGCAATTGCTTATGTCATGTTGATCAAAATGTATTATAATGGGTCTCTGTTGAATAGTCTCGCCCCCCACAACATTTAGGCATTAGTTCATAGCATAAGTCTTTACATGCAAAATGGTTGAACAAGTTGTCATATGTCAAGCATATTTCTATACATTTCCATTAGACGTTCACATTTCTACTTTAGTTTTTTTTTCTTTGTGCTGTGCTGTCTTTTCCTTTCTGTATCGCAATGACATGGTCTGTCAACAAATTACAGTACAAACAGTAAAAGCGGGAATGTGAATTTTATCCAGTCTCTTGCAATCAAACTCCCTCATACACTAAGGTGTAACCTAGGCCCCAAATACACTAAGGTGTAACACTTAGATGTAACCTATAATTTACAATAATTGTTATCAAAACTATAGCCATAGTTTACATCAGAACATCCCTCCAGAGTACACTGTTATATTGACAACATGACTAAGCAATTTGACCGTCTTATCCATACACAATGACACAAGGACTTGTCATTCTGATGGCACTGACATGTTCATTGACACAGATATTTACTTTTGAGAGATGAACAAAGGATTTTGAGCAAGAGACTGGCTTTTGCAGGTAATCCATGATGTTTTGTTTTTTGTACGAATTGAAAATGCAGTTACTGCGAGAAATGTACCAAAGCGACTGAGAAAAACTGTAAGTGTCTATATATATATATAAATGGTTTTGAAATACTTGTGATAACAGATTTAAGTATTATTTTCACATTTCTCACTGTAAACAAATAGGGCAACGTGTGTGTGTGTGTGTGTGTGTGTGTGTGTGTGGGGGAAGTGTTTATCTATTAATTTCAAGTGTGCTTGTTATTTCGTGACTGAGTCAGAGGAAACGTACTCTGACATCACTTTGTGGGAAAATTCGCCCCTGCTCTCAGATGGCATTGATTTGAAGCCATTTGTCTGTTGAGTTATATCTGAACAGAGCCATCCCCATAAGGCCAGGCATTAGGCTCATTCAACAGCCTAATTGACCCCTTTCATGCTTTTATTAGCTGTTAATGTTCTCCGTGTTGAAAGCCAAGATTCTTCGTTTATCTCATTACCTCAATTATGCGGTCAACTTAATCCTCAGACTCCTTTTTAATTGATGACCAGGCTGTTTTGTTTTTGTTTTAGGAATTTAAAGCTTGATATTTGACTTGTGCTCAAAGGGCAACATTACTGGCTGTTTTTTAATGGCAGAGAAATACTTTCTGCCACTTTTGGATAAATAAAGCATCACTTTCAGCTAGCTGGAATTCCTCAGATCTCTCTCTCTCTCTCTCTCTCTCTTCCTCAGTGAGATGTGAACACTGTAGATATGTAGGGAGAAAGTCGGGAATCAAAAAGGTTGCATATGTTCTAAATGATGGGTTTGCGTGCTTGCGGATTGTAGCCTTGTGGGAAGCGCATTTGCTTTTTTGATCAAGAGCTGTTTATAATAGATTAGATGTGCTGCTTCTTGTTAACTCTTAAGTCATCTCTCCTCCTCTGCTCTTTTTTTAGTCTTAGGGTCACTATGTATGCTATATTTTCCTTCATCACTATACTAACTTCATGTGACATAGGCAAGACTAAATATAATAAGAGCAAGATAATGATTATAATAAATAGTGCTAAATATTGAAAAATGTTGTCAGTAAATGTCAGACAGTCAATAATAAAATAATCAATAATATAAATAATTACTAAAAGAATTAAATGCAACCAAGGAGCATTATGATTGGATCACTCGATTGGTTCTGATGCGCCTCAGACAACAGTGCGGACTGATCATAAGATTGTAACGTACTGCTCCGAGAGACAAAGGTAGAGGATCCAAACGCAGCTTTATTTTAGAATAATCCACAAACGTAGTCAAAAACAGGCAAGGTCATAACAGGTTATCAGTCCAATTAGGCAAACAAAACAGGAGAGACAGGCAAAAGGGTAATCCACGGAACGGGCAAGTAATCTGGACTCTGACCACGGGGTGGGACTGGAGCCATCTCTAGACGCTGGTCAGTGGCTGGCTGGAGCCATCTCTGGACGCTGGTCAGAGGCTGGCTGGTGGCTGGCTGGAGCCATCTCTGGACGATGGTCAGTGGCTGGCTGGCTGGAGCCATCTCTGGACGATGGTCAGTGGCTGGCTGGCTGGAGCCATCTCTGGACGATGGTCAGTGGCTGGCTGGCTGGAGCCATCTCTGGACGATGGTCAGTGGCTGGCTGGCTGGAGCCATCTCTGGACGATGGTCAGTGGCTGGCTGGCTGGAGCCATCTCTGGACGATGGTCAGTGGCTGGCTGGCTGGAGCCATCTCTGGACGATGGTCAGTGGCTGGCTGGAGCCATCTCTGGCATTGGTCAGTGGCTGGCTGGAGCCATCTCTGGACGATGGTCAGTGGCTGGCTGGCTGGAGCCATCTCTGGACGATGGTCAGTGGCTGGCTGGCTGGAGCCATCTCTGGACGATGGTCAGTGGTTGGCTGGCTGGAGCCATCTCTGGACGATGGTCAGTGGCTGGCTGGCTGGAGCCATCTCTGGACGCTGGTCAGTGGCTGGCTGGCTGGCTGGAGCCATCTCTGGACGCTGGTCAGTGGCTGGCTGGCTGGAGCCATCTCTGGACGATGGTCAGTGGCTGGCTGGAGCCATCTCTGAACGCTGGTCAGTGGCTGGCTGGCTGGAGCATCTCTGGACGCTGGTCAGTGGCTGGCTGGCTGGAGCCATCTCTGGACGCTGGTCAGTGGCTGGCTGGCTGGAGCCATGTCTGGACACTGGTCAGTGGCTGGCTGGCTGGAGCCATCTCTGGACGCTGGTCAGTGGCTGGCTGGCTGGAGCATCTCTGGATGCTATTCAGTGGCTGGCTGGCTGGAGCCATCTCTGGACGCTGGTCAGTGGCTGGCTGGAGCCATCTCTGGACGCTGGTCAGTGGCTGGCTGGCTGGAGCCATCTCTGGACACTGGTCAGTGGCTGGCTGGCTGGAGCCATCTCTGGACGCTGGTCAGTGGCTGGCTGGAGCCATCTCTGGACGCTGGTCAGAGGCTGGCTGGAGCCATCTCTGGACGCTGGTCAGTGGCTGGCTGGAGCCATCTCTGGACGCTGGTCAGTGGCTGGCTGGCTGGAGCCATCTCTGGACGATGGTCAGTGGCTGGCTGGAGCCATCTCTGAACGCTGGTCAGTGGCTGGCTGGCTGGAGCATCTCTGGACGCTGGTCAGTGGCTGGCTGGCTGGAGCCATCTCTGGACGCTGGTCAGTGGCTGGCTGGCTGGAGCCATGTCTGGACACTGGTCAGTGGCTGGCTGGCTGGAGCCATCTCTGGACGCTGGTCAGTGGCTGGCTGGCTGGAGCATCTCTGGATGCTATTCAGTGGCTGGCTGGCTGGAGCCATCTCTGGACGCTGGTCAGTGGCTGGCTGGAGCCATCTCTGGACGCTGGTCAGTGGCTGGCTGGCTGGAGCCATCTCTGGACACTGGTCAGTGGCTGGCTGGCTGGAGCCATCTCTGGACGCTGGTCAGTGGCTGGCTGGAGCCATCTCTGGACGCTGGTCAGAGGCTGGCTGGAGCCATCTCTGGACGCTGGTCAGTGGCTGGCTGGAGCCATCTCTGGACGCTGGTCAGTGGCTGGCCACGGCAAGGCAATGCACCTCGGCAGTTCTGGAAACTCCTCCAGGACGACCGTGGGCTGCTCAGGAATAACCTCCGGAGTTCTGAAGGAAGCCCTGTGCGGATGAGACATACTGCTGGATCCATGCTTGGCGAAGTCTTCTGTAACGTACTGCTCAGAGAGACCAAGGTTGAGGATCCAAACGCAGCTTTATTTTAAAATAATCCACAAACGTAGTCAAAAACCGGCAAGAGTTCATAACATGTTATCAGTCCAATCAGGCAAACAAAACAGGAGAGACAGGCTAAAGGGTAATCCAAGGAACAAGCAGGTAATCCAAGACCAAGAGACATGAAAGCAGGGTAAACGCTCAGAAATGCAGTGATATACAAAACAGGACTTCACAATGAATGACTGCGATAACCAGGCTTATATAGGGTGAGGTGAACAGGGAAATGAGACACAGGTGCATGTAATCAGGGATGATGAGGAGCAGTGAGTTATGGGAAATGTAGTTTGTGATGGAGTGACAGTCCGGGGTGGAGTGCCCTCAGATGGTAACCACGGGGCACTCTCACTGGTGATTGTGACAAAGATACAGTAAAAACTGCAATATTGTGAACTATTAATACAGTAAAAAAAAATTAAAATGTCAGCAATCATTCTAATATGCTGTTTTCAAGAAACATGTCTTATTATTATCATGGTGAAAACGTTGTTTTGCTTAATATTTTAGTGGAAACCACAATAATTTTTTTAGTTATGAATAAAAAGTTAAAAAGAACAGCATTTATTTGAAATAAATTTTTTTTGCAGCACATCGCATAATTTTTTTAATATGTGTTCAGACTCATTTGACACATAATACAACTTTAATGTGTAAACAGATACATTTATACACAGATACTTTATTAGAAGTACTCCTGTCTATGTTGGACCGGGAATTTCAATATTTGTAATTGATAATCAAGTTAAAATGTTCTTTTCGTGATAAACAATTGTTCATGTGTGTATCATGTTTACAGTGAACATAACTGTGGCTCCTGGGTTCTCAGGCACCAGCATCGACTCATTAGGATCCATGAGCTCAACTTATAAATATCATGTGGGAAACTTTAAACACTAACGCACAAAGATATTTTTCATTAATTTTGATTTCATCGTCTTTATTTGGAATGGTTTTCCATTATCACAAATGATTTATGCATGTGTAAAAATCCTTTCCATCACATATGTGTTTAGGTTAGAAATTGCTAGAACAAGTTCCTGTTTCCTGTTTAAATGGGATGACGGGGGTTGTAATTACTTATGACTGACTACAGACAAAACAATCTAATTATACATTCACACAATTAGTTGTATTATATATCACAACAATCTGGAAAAGTTCCCATAATGGGAATTAATTACAAGAGCTGTGTTAGCCAAAATGACATTTAGATACATTGTACATTAGTTATCTGGACATGTGTTTCATATTTTAGACTGGAAAACTATCATAATGTTTCTTTGGAAGAAAAAGAACTGTTTGCTTACAATTTAGGTAGTCAAGGTTTCTGAAACACATATCAAAACTTGTTCATACTATTTATAATATGTCACATGTTGTTTCCTCAGAATCCTCAGTTCCTCACAGACTGAACACTGGTTGATGGGTCCAGATGTTCCATCTGAAAATGTGCAACAGACTTTCATAAACAAAAATATTTGACTTGCTACCAAGCAAACAAATATATTGACATAAAGCAGGCCGTATTAAATCGCTTTTGTACTCGTGCAAAGTAAACATGCCATTCAATTTACACTTTACAGCTGACAGTAAATACTGCTGCCATGACTGTTAAAAGACCTCGGCAAAACTTCAGGAAATTGTTTTGGTGGTTTGCTAATGGGAATCTATGAGTGGTTAGTCAATCCTCCTATGTCAATACGCTGATGTGTTTAAGCCTGTCAATGTGCATTTGAATGTACAACAGTGTTGAGAAATAACTATTGAAAACTATTTCACTAATTATATTACATGTAAGTTTTACAGCGTATCATCTTGTGTGTGATGTTTGCATTCATCCATTTAGTCATGTCCCATTTAAGCTGTTACCGAAATGTTTACAAGCCATTAATATTATCGTCCCCTTGTTGGTGATTGTTTGCTTTTATTGTCTTGATTTCTTCAGAGGTGGAGAAGGACTTGGCCAAGCTGGCAGAGCAAGGGAAGCTGAACCGAAGTCCAAACAGCCCTCATAGGAGTTTGCTTTTAACCCCCCTCTTCCACACCACCAACACTCTGCCTGTGCTCGGACAGACGTCCAGACCACAGTCTCCCAGCAGCCTTTCCACAAAGACCACAGGCCTGCCCCATCACAACACTAAGCCCACAAGCCTAGTCATGGGCCGGACATCTCCCAGCAACCCTAGCAGCCGTGCCCAGACCCCTAGTGGAGCACGGACGCCCAGCAGACCTATTACGCCCAATAGTCTCATGATGCGCTCGTTTACTGCCGGAAGTCATGGAAACACAGAACGCTTGTACGGGCGCTCTAGAAGCAGACCTGTCACGCCGACAGGACAGATAACCAGACCAATCCTCACACCTCCAGGCCTGAGCACTACAGATTTATACGGGGGTCTATGGAGCACACTGACTGAGGTACACACACACACATATATTGGGTTTTAATGTTTTATGGAGACTTTCCATAGACATAATTATTTTGATACTGTACAGACTATATACTTGTCCCCCTGCCTACACTAACCCTACCCCTGGTGGTTATGGGGGAAAATGTCCCCACAAAGACTGCAATATCTGAAATCCTTGTCCTTGTGTGAACATTTTTCCCCATAACATACCAAGACCACACACTTATAATCACATACATACGATGGTTCAAAAGTTTTGGACCAGTAAGATACTTTTTTAAATGAAAAAAGTATCTTATGCTCTCCAAGGCTGCATTTATTTGTCTGTCTGTCTGTCTGTCTGTCTGTCCGTCCGTCCATCCATCCATCCATCCATCCATTGATAGTCCCAGATTTTTGAATAATTGTGTAATTTACTAGATTATATATTATATATTTTATGTATGCATTATATTATATTACATATATTTTACTATATTTTACATATAAGTTCATAATGTATTTAGCTTTATATATACAGTGTGTGTATATATGTGTATGTGTATATATGTGTATGTATATATATATATATATATATATATATATATATATATATATATATATATATATATATATATATATATATATATATATATATATATATATATATATATATATATATATATATATATATATATATATAAATATTATACATTTAACATATAACTTTTAAAACATATTTAATAAATGTAAAACATTTTTCTCAAGTCAAATGTATTAATACAAAGTGTAAGGGTAATTTTTTTTTCATTCTCAGAAATACATTTTCATATCTGAATAATTTGGTCGGCATCCAAACAATTACAATTACTAACCACCACATCGAAAACAAAACAAAACAAATATGCAGTACAATATTTTTTTCAGTCTTGTTGTGCATGTTTTTATGTGCCAAATATTCTGATTTGGTTTGAAAATGCCTTTAATCTTACAAGCCTCTTGGAAACTAAGGTTTCATTTTATGGGTACTTTTATCTACACTAGAAAAGTTAAAGCTCATTTACATTTGGTAACCCTGTAAACCTCTGGCCAATGGGTTCAGAATCACACACACTCAATGTTATTGTACTGGTTAGTTTGCAAAAGCTGTAATATTCTATTGTCCATGTCTGATTATGGCCTATTCATCTTATGCTCAATTGAGATTAAGCAATATAATATAAGAAGATCCACTGGAAACTAAAGGACAGATTTACAGATGACTACTCTTGATATGAAAAAAAAGAAGGGAGTCTGGCATTTCAGCGTTTCCCCTCTCTTTCTCTTTTATTTTTTGGTATTAGGGCTTTTTAATAAATCCAAAGCTCCTTTTAAAGTCTTTTATAGCCACAAACAGGAATCGTATTGTTAGCTCATATTCCTATGACTGATGAGATTATGAAAACATAAATGCCCTGATCATGCTCTGATTCACCCACCTGGTCCCACGGCTGTTACAGTAGTTCAACTCCTGAATAAGAAAAATAAATATGCACCTGTACATCTCATTCAGTTCAGAATGGGATCCACGGGAAAGATGTCAGATGATTTGTCCTTCTTTTCTGTTTTCCTATAAGCGATTTAGCACTTAAATGTGGCGTAGATGTATGAGCGTTTCCTGTCTGGCCTGTACCAGCGATACCTTTAATGCTGAAAAATAAGAACACATAAAAGACTTTAGAAGGGAACAGAGACAATGCATTTATTAGAGGCTGGCTCAGAGGATTCGACCCAGAGGTGTACTTATTTCAAAAGAAAATAAAAACATCTGTAGAACGAATGGGCCTGACATGCACATTCACCAGCTCTCTACATCTTAGGTTTCCAGTTCACAGGGGTTTTCATTGCTTTTCAATTGCCACCTTTCTGCACAGGCAACAGCAGTGTTCACTGATACATTAGAATACTTCCTGAATATTGGAGCAAATTATGTCCTTTAAGACCCTATGAAATCAAAGGTTTTGTGGTATTTAGTTGATGTGTGTTAGCTGTAAGTATACCCCAAACACCTCAAGAAAGCAGCCTAAAGACCCACTTCACCAGGTAGAGAGACCAGCAAACCAGCTTAAGCTGGTTTAAATATTATAATTTTTTTAGCAAGGACGTTCCGCAAAGCTTTAAGAGCATATTTGGACAATTAAATTCAGACTTAAAGGGTTAGTTCACCCAAAAATGAAAATTCTGTCATTAATTACTCACCATCATGTCGTTCCAAACCTGCAAGACCTTCGTTCATCTTCGGAACACAAAGATATTTTTGATGAAATCCGAGAGCTCTCTGACCCCTCCATAGACAGCAATTAACTTAACAATTTCATGGCCCAGAAAGGTTGTAAAGACATTGTTAAAATAGTCAATTTGACAACAGTGGTTCAATCTTAATTTTATGAAGATGAACAAAGGTCTTACGGGTTTGGAACGACATGAGGGTGAGTAATTAATGACAGAATTTTCATTTTGGGGTGAGCTAACCCTTTAATTTATTTGCATTATATAACAAAACATCAATTTGTCCTCATGATTTATATCTCTGGTTCTATCATATTTGTTACTAGGATGAGTTTTACCAGCAGTTGCAGGCGGTCAGGAAACCTTGGCGCATCCCTAGTGACACTGAGAGTGACTGTCTGGAACCACCTGAGCAGGACAAGTGTGAGTATTACAAATCTGACCCCATCCCATTCAATGACATGGCATAAAGATTTGAGGGGCAAATTCACTAAACCAGTTTTATGTATTTCAGCTCAAAAACCTGTGTCCTATTTACAAACCTCCCATTATCCAGTTTAACCCATCCCTAAATGCAGCACATATATGCTTCTTTTTTATATAAATCCGGCTAATTATAGATTTTGTGAATGTGTTTATGCTGTTTCCTGATTTGCATAAAGCCCCATTCACACCAAGAACGCGCAAGCTTTTGTGGATTCTAATTTGCTGTCAATGTTTTTATCATTCATCTGCTAGAAAAAATCATTATGAAAGTGATTTCAGCGTTATTGTTTTTCTTTGTTGTTATTGTTGTGGTGTGGACTTCACTATTCTCATAGAATTAGAAAGAATATTATTATGATTAAAGATTATAAAACGTAAAATGTAAAACATGTATGGAAAGTAATTTGTTGCTCACCTCGGCTGGGCTTGATCATTGCTTTTTCTCATCTGGGCTGGGCTTGCTTGTTTGTTTTTAATAACAAAAAATGTAAGTTCTATTTTTGGCAAATGTAAAGGTCCTTTCACACCAAAAGTGAAATGAATAAGCCTCAGGCTGAAGGAAATGCAAATTCAGAGCCAATCCAATATCACGCAATTCATATGCATTTTACGAGGTGGCTAATTTGTACGATTTTTGCTAAACCAAACTTATTTTACGAGTTGCCCAATTCGTATGAATTCGTACGAATGACCAACCCCTAACCCCGCCCCTTTAGACAAATCGCACGAGTGTTGTACGAATTTGAACGAATTAGCTACCTCGTAAAATACGTACAAAATAGTCATGAGTGTTGTCAGAGCTGCCATTCTGGATTCTGGATGCAGAACAATAGGATGCAGGAGAAGCAAGTTCAACACTCTTATTTCAGCAATAAAAACAAAAAAGAAACACAAATGTGATGTTTAACTGAAGTCATGTGTGCTTATTTGTATGGTTGAAGTGGATCATCGAAAGTCAGCAGCAAAGACAGTGTTTAATAAAGTGAGATTAAATACATAAAGTATATATATTAGAGCTGCAACTAACGATAATTTTTTCTGTCGACTAATCTAACGATTATTTTTTCGATTAGTCGACTAATCTAACGATTATTTTTCCGGATTAATCTTATGATTCTTTTTTACTGATTATTGTACTTCAAAGAGGGTAGTGAATTTGTATATTATTTTAACATGAAATCAATGAATGATGACAATATTAATTGTTTTTCAGGAAGGGTAGTGTACATAGTAGGCTATGCCATTTTATAAAGAAATATATGAACACAAGAAGCTTTTTAAACATAATATATAATGATACTATTCATCATAAAATGTATACAGAGTAGGCCTAATTAGGAAAAGTAGTTTACTGTAGTAGTTGAGTATGATTTACTTATTGATTTGTGTCAATAGTAAACGAAAATGCACTTGTATTTATCTGCAAAAGGTTCACATACAGGAGCTTTCAGCATAGTTTTAATATAGTATAACTAGTTGTCTATTTTGAAGATACATGTGCATAAACAACGACTAAAGCTGCCAGAAGTTTTAGCCCAAACTTAAAAGACACATTTAAATGATTAAAACTAGAGGCATATCTTAACTTTAATGTTACTTTAATCATGCAAACTACCTATATACAGCATGTTATTATGCATATGTGTTTGGGACAGAGCGGAACCAGGTCGCATTAACAGGAGATATATGCAGCCCATAATAAATAAAAGCACGAGACGTACTGGGGTCGGAGAAGAACCCCGGAAAATGTGACCGTCTGTTGCAATACACGCGCCACGGTTCAGCTGCGCGAGAGAACACTGGCAGCAGGGTTGCCAGGTTTACACAACAAAACCCACCCATTCGTTACTCAAAACTAGTCCAAAACAAGCCCAATCGCGTTTCGGGGAGGTTCTCTGGTAAACATCGCGTTCGGGGGGTTAAATATGTGTGTTTTTTTGCAGGGCTGCCGGCTAAAATTCTCATTCCCGGGGCTAAATATCACATAATTGGGATCGCTTCAACCCGCGGACATGAGACACAAAAACCGGGACTTGGCAACACTGACTGGCAGTGTGAAAGCTCCCGCTCTCCACGCGCACAGCACCTGCTCTGCCACCGCGCGCAATGTGAAACCGGCATTACAGAGCGAACAAAGCACAGTTTTATTCGGCTTCTGTTTAAAGTACTCCCACACTTTTGAATGTCGCGGTCTGGCTTTATATGATAAATTATCATTTTCACTATGCCCGGGAGCAGAAGCTGCCATTATTCTAGATCTTCTGTTCCATTCTAGAACGTAAATAATGTGCCGCCGACGCGTCGACGCATTTCACGCACGTCGACGTATTTTCGTAGTCGACGTCATCGACGACGTCGACGCGTCGTTGCAGCCCTAATATATATGTAATTTAAAGCTACACTATGTAACTTTTCCGTCCACTAGAGGTCGCCTGTTCAAAACAAAGGCGTAGTTTGATGACGCCACGTTTGAGCGCAGAATCTCGGGACATGTGGTCTTCACCTCACAGCCGGTGGGAAACAGTCAGGATAGGACTCGGGCAGAAATCATGTTCATGGATGCGATTATTAACATTACTGTAGTCTGAAGCAGAGCAGGAGCGAGTGTTGTGGAGCTGAGCAAGGCCGCAGGAGCGATTGAAGAGCGGGACTGTTATTATGGCATAGTCGCTGGCGGGACTTTTATTATGACACGGTTGCCGGCGGCACTTCCTCTTCTCCAGTGCTGAGTGTGAGGTAACGCAGCTCTGTTTATCGTATTAGATATATCTGAGTGTGTTGAAAAGGAAGTTATGACGTTCGCTCGGCGGCTGCTATGACACTTGTTCACAATGCAGTGAGAGTAAAGCGTTTCACTGAATAAAACCGGAGACCGAGGGTGACGCAGATATGACGCAATCGACAGGCGACTCCCTCACACGCATAGCTCACACGTCCCGGCTCCTTGGTTAAAATAGCAATTTTCTCACGATTTACAAATAGTTGAAAACATTTGGGATATTCTAAGTACTCAACTGAACAAAATATATAACACTGGCCTAGTGGTTTCTGGATGTTTTACTGCAAAAATCCTACATAGTTCACCTTTAACATATTTATTTATTGCAAGTTTGCGTAATATTCTGAGTTTGCATTTCATTGTTTAATTCATTTTGAGGAATACTGAATCTGTTTTTGTGCAAGAGAGAGGAGTAAATGAATGCTCACATTAGCCTAGAACTACAATACCCATCATGTTTACACAACGCCTCTGAACTTTCTCACGATTTCTCTCAACATGGGGACAAGAGATAGCCTGACAAGCCAGACCCACATCAAGGTGTTGGGTCTGGGAACTCACCATTGGCAGGGCTCAATCCGAGGGGCGGAATAAACGGTTGTCTTTCAAATTCCCTCTGCACGCAATAGGATAGCGCTACAACCAACCAGAGCAACGAAGAAGTTGAAGCAGAACTAGTTGATAGATTAAACTTTCGTCGCATCCATGTCGGCAAAACTCTGAACACATCTTCCTTTCTTAAGAATGACTTCAGTGCTGTTTTTTGTTGTTTTCTCAAAGAAAAGCTTATCAACAAGTCTTCCAGAGTCGCGGCCAAATGCGATTCGCCAGCTTCTTTGTTTACAAGTAGAACGCGGAAGCGCGGCAACTATGCCACCATTATGTTAAGCCTGCCCACCGACTCTATACACGATGTGATTGGCCTGACCAGAGTTTGGTTTTTCCAACTCGCAAGTCAACGGATAGTTGCTAGACTACCCTGGCTGCCGTCTAGATTTCTAAGCTAGACAAGTGAGGTGTCAGTCCAAAAATGGCAAAACAAAGTAACTTGCGTTACTTATTTGGAAAAGTAATTTAGATATTTTCTTCTGATTATGTAACTTGTGTTACTTGTAATGTGTTACCCCTAACACTGCTTATGAATATAATTAAAATCTCTCTACAGTGCCGTCTATGGATTGGCAAGTCTAAGACTCTGGGCTCTTAATGACGATATCTGAGCTCTCATCCCTTGGAAATAAATGAGTCAGGTCGAGGGAGCTACTTCCAAACAGCACTTTTATGGTTTCCCTGTCTCCACATACGCAAGACTGCAACATGTGTGGCTCAGAGTTTGAAAAACATCGGACACTTTAATTATGTTGATATGGTTTCATGAACGTATCTTAGATCTCCATTCCAGTTGATGTCTGAAAGATTTAAGCATGGTTGGAATCATTAGAGGATTATTATTTGTCCAAATCACGGTCCGTCATCGCTAATAAATACCGCTGGCCTCATTTTTCACTCTTTGAACGTGACATGGCCAGAATCTCCGTGTCCCTCATGAGCCATTATTCTGTTAATGACCTCAATATTGTAGCATATCAAAGCTCCAGCCCTGAGAGAGCGTCTTTGAGTTCATGGATTATGCAAGAATAATTGTGATTTTTATCAGGATGAGGACAATTGTCTGTTACTTAATGTGATGAAGAGCTTTTTCATAATAACGGAATGCCAAGTGCAAAACAAAATGCTAAGGATGAACGCAGTTTCTGAGAAAATGAACGTTTCTTTTCCACTTTTAGACAAATATTTGTTATAGATCTGGTATAATATTTCTTTGGTAAACAAATGCTTTCCAAATATGTTTGGAACACAAAATCGCACCGCCAGAGAAACGTCCAACGATTTCTAGACAAGCAAAACATTGTACAAACAATCCAAGTCCTCCTATCAAATGAAATGTAACTACACATGACAGGCAGCTCCATTTTGCCAAAAACATATCTTGCATAAAATAAGTATATTGTGCTCTACAGACATGCTTGCTGGAACTGTCAGCCCAGTTATTTAAAGGAACATGAGGCACAGTCTGTTAGTGAGAACGCCTGGCATTGCCAACCACAGGACGTGACAAAATACCACTTGGCATTCAGAAAATTTGCTGATTGGCTGCCACACTGACTGTTGACGCTGTCTGTTGGAGTTTGGCCTGTGCCAACATAGGTTTCTGAACAGGCATCAAGTGCATGGCAAAGAACAAGATCCATAACAATTTCCTGTTATTGCAGAAACACCCACAATGGGGTAACCACTAACCCTTAAAACATTTAAGTCAATGCTCCATTCCTTTTGAATTTCATGCCTTTAACATAACGGCTCAATTTCCTAATTGGAACTGATAACTCTGGCTCATGATCAGTAGAGAACTCTGATTTCTCAAATGTAATATTTTAGGTGTAACATGTTTACATGTTTTACTGTGACTGATCGTCAGGCCCACGTGGAATCTATGTGTAGAAACGTGGAAGGGACCCAGAATTGTAATCCACAACCTCCTCCTTTTGTGTATTCACTTATTATATATTTTGGTTTATTTGGTAATGTTTTCAGTTGCCTATACAAGTATAGTATTAAAGGATTAGTTCACTTTTAAATAAACTTTTGCTGATAATTTACTCACCCCCATGTCATCCAAGATGTCCATGTCTTTCTTTCTAAAGTCGGAAAGAAATTAAGTTTTTTTATGAAAACATTCCAGGACCTTCCTTTTCTCCATATAATGGACTTCAATGGGCTCCAAACGGTTCAAGCTCCAAATGACAGTCTCAGTACAGCTTCAAAGGGCTTTAAACGATACCAAACGATACCAGACGATGAATAAGGGTCTTATCTAGCGAAACGATCAGTTTCTGCGAGAAACCGAGCAGTATTTATACTATTATTTTACCTCTTATCAGACAAACGTGATCATCTCTGAGCTCCGCCATAACTTCCGCTAAGTGAGGTCAAAATACGAGCGTGGTCATAGATGTATATGTAGATGCCTCATTAGCGCTTGCACGGATCAGTAGAATGAGGCATCTACGATCAATATATCAATGACCACACTCGTATTTTGACCTCACTTAGCGGAAGTTATGGCGGAGCTCAGACATGATCACATTCGTCTGATAAGAGGTAAAATAAATGGGAGGTGGGCTCTCCCTCACAGAATGTACAAATAGTGTCAGCCATCTTTTTTTTGAAGCTAAGCTAACAGACTCTTGCTCTGTGGAGAAAGCTAGGCTTTCCACGACGGTGAAGATGATATGGCAGAAGGGGATTTTGAAGATTTGGTGCGCGATTCCAATGCTCGTGTGGTACCTGTACACGCTGTAATACAGCGATTAACAGTTGCAGATCATGGAGGAACAAGAGGCGGCCGGAGCAGCTGCTGCAGCAGAGGAGCAAGACCTGCCCTGGCAAAAATCGAGTTGCGGCGGACTGGTGGTTTTAGTGCTCTCGATGTGCGCCTATGGACACAGATAGAGAGTCCTATTGCTGTCGCGAATTTCAGCGATGCCATTTTAGGCGTGGCTTGGAAATGACCTCGTAGGGCAGCGAAGCAAGTGGGAGTTGTTGTCTTTCATCAACGTGAGCCAAAAATTCATTCTCAGTCTAGAAGGCACCAACTTTTAAAATAATTTCACATTTCTACTACAAAAATGTCCAGTTTAAATACAAATTCATCTTTCCAGTGGTGAAATATCCCTTTAAATTTCCTATTTTTTTCAGGCCTGGCCAGCCAATGCGCATGTGCAGTCATGAGTGTCACATCGAAAACTGAGTGTTTCTATTGCAACTGGAGCTTCTAAAGCTGGGTGCACACTGTGCGATTTATAATAGTCACGATTGTTCACGATTGTTCCTTGTCAGTCTGTACGACATGATCCCCGCTGTAAGCCATGTCACTCTGTATGATCTTAGTTGTCATTAATGTCAGACTGTACGATAGTCAAGGCGCGCTAAAAACGGATGCACGCAAGAAAACTCGCCCGGAGTTTTATATCATCAATCAATAACACGTTCGGTGACAGTGAGCTGCATCCCACGCGGGACTGAAATGGGGGCTACAAAGAAATATCTAGCGTTTATTTTCGTCATAGTTTGTCTTGAAAAACGAAGATAATTTGATGGCCTTCGTAGGAGAAGTCACACTGCTGGATTGTGCACCAAATCTTCTGACACTGCCAGAATTTCGTCTGAGGTAAAATTTGATCGCAGCGGTCATTAATTGGCTGCAGGTGAACATATCAAACTAACGATCAAAAACTTCAGATTTTAGCCTAGGATCAGAGGAATCTTTTAGGATTTACAAAATTTGTCTCAGACGGCCAAATCGTGGCCAAAATCGCACAGTGTACACCCGGCATAAAGGTAGCTGCAGTGACGCGATGACTTTACCAATTGGCTCTTTTATTTAGAAGGCGGGACTTATTCCGCCATTTTGCGCATTGCACTTTGTCCCATTTATAGTAATATGAGTGCACCATCTTTGTGTATCTAAAGTCTTAGGCCGTGTGTCCACCAAAGCGTTTTGAGCCGGCTGAAAGTGCTAGGCGCTCTGCTAAAAACGCTTGAGAGCGTTTTAGCAGCGCAGCGTTTTTTTCAGTTGAGACTCTTGTTTGAGTCTCAACTGAAAAATGCTTGTTATAATGCTTGATGCTTGTTATGATACAGAAAATTTGCAGAAGTGTTACTAGTATCTCAATTCACAGATAGTTTGTTTCTGTATTGATTCTATATAAAAATGCAGATACAATGTAAAGTATTTGCTCTGGCTCTTGTTTTAATTTATTTTGTTCTGTTATTATGCTGCTTGTTTTCATCAGTTGACGTTGTACAAGCAGAATGTTGCGGTTGGTCGGTGTTGTATTTGTTTTGCCCCTCCTCCTCTCTGATTGGATGGCGCGGTTGGTCGGTGTTGTATTTGTCCCGCCCCTCCTCCTCTCTGATTGGATGGCTGGGTGAAAAGTGACAGTAATGAGCGCTACGTTTTACTCAAAGTTGAACATTCTTCAACTCTCGGCGACCAGTAAAAAAACGCTTGAGCGTGAAATACTAGCTCAGAGCCTCGTTACGCTCATAGCGTTCTAAAAACTCGGCGCTCCCATTGGAAACAATTGAATACGCCACGTTTGGTGGACACATGGCCTTAGGGTATGCCTTGATCAATTTAGCACATTTTACCATGTATAAATCCGTTGCGCAGAATTCTGCTCGTTTCCCGCCAAATCAATGCATAAAATGTGGAAAGCATTTACAAATTTCATTTGAAAATTCTGGTTTCTTACGCTACCTTTCAAAAGTTTGGGGCAGCACAACTGTTTTCAACATTGATAATAATAAGAAATGTTTCTTTAGCACCAAATCTGCATATTCGAATGATTTCTGAAGGATCATGTGACTACGTTTACATGTGCACCAATAATGCAACTATTTATAATAATCCGGCATTGCAATGTTCATCACGGCGCCCAATAATATCCAGTAAGCTACGTCAATAAAAATGTATTATGAATTTGATGTGAGTAGATTAAAACACTGGCCGGTAACTGAGTGTGGTATAACCATACTTATTAGCGATATAATCAGAATAATGAAAATTGCATGTAAACTGGAGTGAAGAGTTCTGCTCGTGTCATGTAAACCTCTTACTGCGAATAAAGACCTTACTCTGATTATTATATATAGTCGCATTATTGGTGCACATGTAAATGTAGTTTACACAAAGTGTAATGACTGTACATCAGTGATGACTGGAGTATTGATGCTGAAAATTCAGCTTTGCCATCACAGGAATAAATTATATTTTAAAATATATTGAAATAAATAAATGCAAATAAATAAATGCAATTGGTGAGCATAATAGACGTTCTTCAAAGACTTCTTACTGACCCCAAACTTTTGAATGGTAATGTACTTATGGAAAACGACTGTGTTATCATCACTGTTTATTAGCAAATAATTGTGAGTAAAATTATATGTAATCTGTGATAACTGCTGTTTGTAAAATGACAGTAAACATCTTCAAAAACAACAAAACTCACTTGTGTGACTCTTTTTGCTGCTTTATGTCACTGTTTTAGGGTTTCAGGATTCAGATGTCTCATTGTATTATATTAGGGGCCAAGCACCGAAGGTGCGAAGGCACCTATTGAAATCGTTAGCGTTTTTATTCTTCTTCTTCTTCCGCCATTGTAGTCTATGGCAGCCCATAGAACCGCTTGCGGGAAAGTTATGAAATTTGGCATTCAGATAGAGGATAGTCCCAGCTGTCACTATAGCCAATTTTGAGTAACTCAAGCCCTCTAGTGCATCTGTCCAAAGTTGCACTCATGTTTATGCTAATAACTTTTGAACCATAAGGACTATAAACAAAATGATTTGATTTTGAGAACACTGATTGCCAAGATTCCTTGGCTCAAGACAATTCAATTGCACCCTATGACGTCATTTTCCGTCATGAAAATTTTCCGAAATTAACCGAAAAACCTACTTTTGCAAACTCCTCCTAGGCCATTGCTCCAATTTTCACAAATATTTAACCAGATCATCTTCAGACCATGCCGACAAAAAGTTATGGAATTCGAGTTGATTTCTCAAATCCAAACTTGGTACATGTCATCACAAGCATAACCCGAGGACATGCGGCGTTTCAGCGCAGTGCCACCTACTGGTCCGGAGATATGAAAAATGCCTATTTTTGCTTAGAACTTCTGAACCTTTTATCCAAATCGGCCATTTTGACTTATGTGATAAAATGCTGTATTTTATGAACACATGAACGGATTGTTATGAAACTCGGTATGGGACATCACCACAATGCCCTGAAGGAGTGTTGAATGTGGTGGACTTATTTTCATGGAAGTAACTTTTTTTGTCTCCTGAGTCCAATGATACCAGACTTGCCAGGTTTCGGCGTATGGTTTGTGCAGCCTGGTAATTTAGTACTTATAAAACATTAGCTGATATCTTCGAAACTGCTAGTCCGATCGAGACGAAACAAGTGTCAGAAGTTCGAAAACATAGGTTGATAGCTAAACGCTAATGGCCAAATGTCAAAATATTGATAGTAAGGGGGAGTAAAATCCAATCAAAGTTTTTTCATATAAATGTCTATAACTCTAAATGACAAAATGAATAACTATAACAAAATGAAATGAGATATTTTCACTAAAATTGATACAAAAATTGAAAAAATTGTGGGATTGTGCCTCTTGGTGGCGCTATAATTAAACAAAATATGAAATTGGCTCTATACAACTCAATGTTTTAATGTGGGATTTTAACATTTTTGCTTAAAATTGTCTTCAAATGTTTTCACTCATTTTTTCAGTTGGTCTGCCGCTAGCTTCCTTGTTTGCTTCTGTTGCGCTTGGCCCCGGTATTGCTGCTTGCAGCTATATTTGGATTATATGTTTGCAAATGCTCTGCATGAATCCATTTACCAGCTTTCTTCTGTATTTTGGCTCATTTTAGGTAATCCAAGTGGAGTGAGGGATGCCAGCAAGAGATCGGTGTTCTCAGGTATGCATTCCAACACATCAGTCCATCATCCTCACAGACAGCCAAATAATTGCCTTTGAATAAATCTTAAGAATCTTAGCCTGACAAACTGTCTACATTTAGATGCCATATGCATAATCCAAAAACAAGAGAGAGTTAGAAACATTCATATGGATACTATCTTGTCTATATGATGATGTTACGGTATATTTAGCTTTCCTTCATGTTATGATGGTCAAAATGAAAAAGACCAAAGAGTGGCTCCGCCCTCTTTTATGCATTTGCTAGATATAAAGCACCCAGAATGCACTGTGATATCCTTTTTATAACAGGTCCCTAGAGTCTGAGACTACATGAGGTCCCAGTGTTTTGGAAAGAGACTGTCCGATGGTCGTTTTTATTGACTTAGCTGGGTGCCACTCAAGCATGTGGCAGTAGAGAGTCACGGTAATGACGAAAGTGTCTCCTCTGTGGTTTGACTTCTCGTGCCCAGCCGAGGTTTTACAGTTGGAGAGGGCAGACAAGGCTGTACAGTCACATGTCAGCTTTGTGGTGGAATGGGGCTAACCGATCCAAAGCTGGGTGCCGATTCCTCTGACCTCATCCATACACACGCCCGTGAATGTGCAGCATGACATGGATCAGCTCATTTTTCCATTCTCACATTTATCTTTGACATGTTCAAATATTAAAGGCTGTTTATATGGTAATTACCTAGGTTGTTATGCTTATTAGTGGTCATGTGGAACTGACGTCAGTCTCCAAGCAACTGATGTTTTTGTCTTTGCTTTCTACAGGCTTGTAACGGTGTGTATGGAGGACACAGAGCCAATCAAACATTTATGCAATTTAAAGGGGCATTCGAATATCGTGAGTCAGCAAGAGACACTTATTTTTTTAATTTTGACCAGAGGAAAGATTGTGTACTTTTTCCACAGAGGCCAATATTTCTTAGAAATAAAAATGTTACAACCATTTGAAATTCTAGAATGTAATGTGTTTATCAGAAAAAGATAAGCCTGCACTTGAACTTTTTTTGTGTATTAGCATGCTTCTTGTCTGTTCATAAAAGTATTTATTGCTGCCTTGCATAAATGAACACAATTTATCACATGATGTGCCAAATCAATGGTTGATAAAGGGAGTTTTGAATCAAGCCTGGACGTTTTATGGCATTAGCAGAGAATTTGAATGTTACAAATGTTTCTGTATGTATAATGTTGGACATGCACAGCACTGCCCCTGCTGACCTCAGCATGACACTCTCTCATTCCCAACAGCATTGTGTGTCTACAACTGGAGAGGACACATTTCTAATGAACTTACTTTGACTTTTTTACCCACAGAAATATATGTAGCCTGTTACACCTGTTATATCCTTGTATAATGCAAAATAAAAAGATTTGTATAAAGTTTGTCTGTATTTGTAAAGGTTTTCACATTTGTCCCCAATTGGCCACAATCAGAATCAAGTCCTCCAGAGAGTGGTCCAGCGGTCATCTTCGTTCATGGCAAGGCAGTATATCAGACCTAAACGCAACTGGTGCCATCTTGTGTTTTAAGACCTGTTCACACCAAGAATGTTAGAGGGGTCCTATATTATGCCCTTTTACGAAATCTTGATTTTGTTTGTGGGGAGTACTAGAATGTTTTCATGCTTGATTGTTCAAAAAATAAAAATGAACATATTTAACATTTTTACAGCTCCTCTCTCCTCAGTCTAGCTAGAACGCGGCGTTTAGTTGTAGTTTCGATGAAGCCCCTGTTTTCGAAATACGAAATGTGCTGTGATTAGTTAGCTGGCCCAGTGTGTTGTGATTGGCACCGCTTAGCGCGTGTTCGGGAAATGTCACGCCCCTTCATAACAGCGAGTTCTGCTTTGGTGTAAATATTATGGATGGTGTCAATGTCAAACCAATTCAAGACTGATTCAGACTTAAGAATGTTAAAAAACAAGAGCATCGTGCAGAACGGATTTCAAGCATGGACTTTGCAAGCACAGGACATTTCAGGGTGGTATGTTTTTTTTTGTAGTCATTTTCTTATAGATACGATGTTAACCACCATTTAATTAGCCTGGATGCCGGCCGAACTTAGCCCCGCCCACAACATTTGAGGTTGTGAAGTTCGGTCTGGACTTGATCTATTGTGGAGCAACTATGCTCAAACCAGAGTCTTTTGTCAGAGAATTGTCAGGGTGGGCTTTATACAATGATGGACAGATGATAAACAGTAACGTAATCATTCACCAAAGAGCAATTGGGTTGAATTTGTTTACTAAACGGAGAACTTGTTCGTATATGCATTCACCTTTACTATTTCTCTTAAAAATGATAATCGTGTTGGTAAGTACTCTGTGTATCCTTAAATTCTTTTAAACACCGGCCATTATCGTTTACACTCATCTTCTTCTTCTACTTCTTTCAGCGTGCATGCAGTTGAGTTCTGGTGACAACTATGCATCGCTCTGATTGGTTGTAGGTCTATCCAATTGAGTGCAGAGACATATTCGCCCCATAATCACAGCCCAGTGGAGCAGCATCAGACTCATATTCTGACTAGAATCTGAGTATGATGACGTCAGGCTACCATTTAATCATATTTGTCGGAAAACTATGGTAATACAAACAGTAATCGATCACAAAATCATGGATAATTTTCCTAAAGATCAGTGAACAGTCTTACAAAAGCGAGAGCTTACAAAAGCATTAAATACTACATCTATACTGTAATGTTTGTAAGCAGGCTAGCGGAGGTAAAGCTTTGCCCATTGTTTACATCGTAACTGCATAAAACTTATAATTGGAACTGTTAATAGAAAGCACAGCTACACATAATAAGACATACTTACAAGTTGTGATCCATAAACAACAGATTGCCCAAACAAAATGGGAACAGCTACGTCTTTCAGAAGAAGCTTTTGTGCGCCTGCATTGTACTCTTAGTTTCTGGATGCTGTTCTCTGTAAAACATTCAAACAAACGTTGGGGTTATATTGTTCAGGAATGGTGTTAAATATAAATTTAACCACTCTAAGTTCCTCCGCCTTAGGACAAACCTTTTCCGGGGTAGCGACAACACTCTTCATCTTCTCAAGTGCAGCTCAATCAGGTATCACACCCTTTTTTTTTTGTGAATTCCATGGGCAGGGATTATTTAAATGAGGAACATTCTGACTTCACAAGATCAGGAAAAAACATGTTGTAGTCCAAACGAGCCGTTCATTGTAGTTCTTGAAAAGTGGATTCTGTTAAATAAAATATCTCCGTTTGGAGTGGACTTTGAGCTTTGCAACCTTGCAGATCTTTTTTATGTAATCTTTTATGTAATTCTAAAGTAATCTGACTTTATAACTTGCGATTGCGAGTTTATATCTCACAATTCTGAGAAAAGAAGTCAGAATTGCAAGTTATAAAGTCAGAACCACGTGATATAAAGTCAGAATTGCGAGTTATAAACTTAAGAGAATTTTTTTTATGACTTTATGTCATGTAATTCTGACTTCATAACTAGTGTTGTACTACTCGAAAGACCATTTTTTGAAGGTATTGGTCTTATCTCGGTCTCAATCACATTTGTACTCTGTCTTGTCTCAGTCTCAGATTTAGAGGACCGGTCAAGACCACAACTGCGAGGATATCACTAAATTGCCGGTGCATTGTCTGATTTATTTGTTAACATTAACATCATTTTAAAAATTAATGAGTGATTGTCTCAAAAATGTCACCCAAATGAATACAAATTCTCACAAAATTCAAGACATTGTTGCAAAAAAGTACTTGTATGAGATTTGGATTTTTTTTTAATCATACCATGTGATATAATTAAGCAATATCACAAGAACAAGAGAGCTGTTTACACAAATTTGAGCATGACTGCTAACATGATTTTGCTTTTATACTTGGTCTTGGCCTTGTCTTGGACTCAACCCCTCAAAGTCTTGGTCTTGTCTTGGTCTCAACAAACATTGGTCTAAACTGTTTGTACAGTCTAAAATAAAAGCAACAGTTTGGATGGCTTTTTGAGTTGAATTTGAATTGAATTTGAGTTCTTGGTCTCGGCTTGGTCTCGGATTAGGTGGTCTTAACTACAACACCATTTAAATCAGAGTTGTGAGATGTAAACTCACAATTGTCGCAATTGTCTTTTAAAATGTTTTATTCTGTGACGGAAACAAGCTTCCATATATTACAGACTAACTAAAGTTGAAAAAGTGAAAAAGCATAATAGGAAGCCTTTGACTACATCTACACCATTGGGTGAGATACAGTAACTTTTTGTTTATTACACAGTTATGTTATCTGCTGCTTTAAATGCGTGAGCTTTTTAATATTGGGTGGATTCTGATTGCCTATTAATATTACTGCAACATTTTCGCAGTGTTTGTCTTGCTGCAAGGCCAATTGTTTTGTTCATTGTAAAGTAGAATATTTTTCTTGACAAAAGCTTTGAAGCTAAGATACTCTTCAAATCAATATTTCATATGCACACATATATTTATGTTGTGAGTTGTGGTGTAACAAACAAAATAATGTACTGTCAAGCAAAATTAACCCTGATTGAACAGGACTCGTGGATCAGAGCCTCTTCAGTCTTTTTTTATCTGGTGAATCCTGAAATAGTCCGGGGCAAATTCACTCAGCAGTTACTATACACAGTGAGATAAGGCAGACTCCATCTGTTTTGTTTTTGGCCATAAATTTCAGTGGAAAAGACCCAGATCTCCTTCAAATCTCATTGGATTTTAACCCAGACCCAACTGTGTTTGAGATGTGACTCGATGGTGACATATTTCAAAACAACTGCACTTGTTTGACACTTACTGTAATCTCTGGAAATCTTTCCCCGCTTACGGTTGATTACACTTCACATTTTCCCCATCAACATGACAAATGTTGTTTTCAAAGCTGAAGCTACTGAGAAATCGCCAGCCCTCATTTTGTGGTTCATGCTTCAAGTGTTTCAAGTTGGTGTTAGTGATGGCATGCTTTCGACATGGTAGACATCTCTACACTTAGGTGTTTGTACAATTTAAAATAAAAGCAACAGTTTGCATGGCTTTTTGAGTTGAATACCTTAAATGTTTAACTTAAAACATCTTGAACTTAAAATATGCAATATTTGAATCAATTATGTAAGATTTGAGTTGCATGAACTCTATGAAAGTTGTTTCTCATTTCTAGTGTTTTAAATAGTTTAAACTGAAAGCAAAGTGCTTGTCATCTTAAAGTATATCACTTTAAATCACTACATACTGACCTTTATGAAACGCAACAATCCTTTTAATAGAAACCAGCTCATTCTGACATCACAATACAGCAACTTACCGCAACATACATGCAAGATGTTAAACGTGAATATAATATAAACGCTGCACGTTTCAGCTTTTAGAAATGGGTGGGAGAAAGATTTTGGTAGCATCCCTGAGAAGAAAGAGTGGGAAAAGGCCTTAAAACATATGGACTGTATATTTATTTGCAATAAGGCAAGAAATCTTTTGTTGCCTCTGGCTTGGCATGCTCAGTTGGGGACACTAAATTTTTCAACTAAACATCGAAATAAATCTAAATAATAAACTAAATTAACCATTTAAACTAAATTACTGATCGAATTATTGATCTAAAGCCCACACTGTCACTGTATGATAATTGAAATGAACTGATGACATCAGCGTTTTTCCAGAATGGCCATACAGCTGAATAAAATTATGCTGCATTATTTTCCTGTTTAACACTGTAAAGCTGCTTTGAAACAATCTACATTGTTAAAAGCGCTATATAAATAAAGTTGACTTGACTTGACTTGACAAGAGAAGATGTATCAGGTGTATCTTTCAGAAGATACATTAGATGTATCTTTCAGATTTAATGCTGTTTTCATGTATCCACACTATCCTGGGTTGGTGTGTATGTGCAGTTTAACATGTACTGATTAATTTCTTGTTATGCAATTTTGAAATTTTATTTTTATTTTAAAAACCAATAAATATTCAATTTAAAAAAGCTGCATACTAATGCGTTATGTGTGCTCTTGACAAATATGTAAATTAAATAATAAGCATGATTTTTTTTTACATTGTATCATGGAGACTTGCAAACATAATTGTCTCAGCTATAAGTATAAGGCTATCCACCATACATTACAGTTTTTCTCCGTTGGTTTGGCTCATTTCTTGAAACAGAAATTACATTCTCAAAACAACATGGACAAATCTCCAAACCACTTGGCAATTGTTCACCACAGAATAGCATTTCTCATTCATTTCATCAAATTGCAAATGTCTAAGTACATGTCTCAATGTCTCAGTACATCTTTGCAAATTATTTAGTACAGGTAGCCTACATTTAGCACAGTTTGCAAGTGAATAGATCTTGTTGATCTAAACTGATTGTTTGATTCTAAGTCTAATGGTCATTTGCTCCAAAACGTATCAGCGTCATTTCATTGTATAAGTCATCACATGCACAATAGTCTGTTCAATTGTCAAAATTAGTCAAGAACATAATACCATAAATACCATTTCTGTCAGGTCCACTAAAGTCAAAAAACACAATAGACAAACATTTAGTACAATTTTTTAATTGCATATTTTGTAAAGATTTAGATTTGGCGGTATGGCTCTGTTCTAAATTCCCCATCCTTTCATGAGCTCCATGAAAAGCCAAGACAGGGAACAGCAGCAGATTCTGGGGACGACCTCCCATTTAACTGGGAGGGCAGAGCAAATCCCCCATTTAGAACAGAGCATGCATCAATGACAACAGAATGACATGATTAAGTTAGCAATTTAAGGAGGAGCTGGGGAGGAGGTGGGTTGCAAAGCAGCGTGCAGCAGAAGCGTCCAAGCAGGCAGATTGAAGTGAAGCTATGCTTAAGTAAGCCGCCCTGTTTGAGAGAAGCCAATTGAGAGCATAAGATCAGCTGAAACAGATCAGCTGAAAGAGGGGCGGAGTTAGAATTTCCCAATCAGCTGATAGCGGAGCTTGACTACGCGGCCTGCCAGAACTAACGCTGGCGCTTGATATATGAATCCCTTGGAACATTTGATAAATTTATTACAGCAATTGACAGCCAGGTGAAACTAGAACTTGACTAACAAAGGAGTACTTTCTCACATCTCAGATGACCAATCAAACAGTATGTTTAGTTACCTGACAGGTGCTGTCCATGACTGTGAATGCTGCCAAACATATATGTAAAGAGATTGACCATGCAGGACCAGTACAATTTCTGAACATGGAGGCACCTGGCCAAGTAAATGAACAAGGGCAACTGCCTGCTCGAGGAAGAGTGAGGATGAGAGGGGGAGCCCGTGGAGGAAGAGGGGTAGAGAGGGGAAGGGGGTAGAGAGGGGTAGAGAGGAGAAGGGGGTAGAGAGGGGTAGAGAGGGGAAGGGGGTAGAGAGGGGTAGAGAGGAGAAGGGGGTAGAGAGGGGTAGAGAGGGGAAGGGGGGATGAGAGGGGAAGAGAGGGGAAGGGGGGATGAGAGGGGTAGAGAGGGGTAGAGAGGGGAAGGGGGGATGAGAGGGGAAGGGAGGAAAAAAGGGTAGAGAGGGGTAAAGAGGGGAAGGGGTAGAGAGGGGTAGAAAGGGGAAGGGGTAGAGAGGGGAAGGGGTAGAGAGGGGTAGAAAGGGGAAGGGGTAGAGAGGGGAAGGGGTAGAGAGGGGAAGGGGTAGAGAGGGGAAGTGAGGGTAGAGAGGGGAAGTGAGGGTAGAGAGGGGAAGAGAGGGGTATAGAGGGGGAGGGGAAGAGAGGGGTAGGAAGAGATAGACCTGGAGTAGGATGTGGCCAAAGAAGACGGGGACCAAATTTATCAGATGCGATTCTACTGAGTACCCATGGGTTGACATTGAGAGAGGCTGGACAGAGACTTCAGCCCAACCTCAGTAGATATAAAAAACAAAACTTTGAAAATGCATGAATGAATCGAATGAATTTACAAATGTGGAGAGAAATAAATATTTTCATCAATATGCAGTACTGGTCTTGTGTGTACTGTTTGGTCATTATATTCATATACTTTACTCTAACAATTTCTCTGAAAAAAAAAATCAAACCCAGATTATATCATTAGAAAAGTAGAAATTTTACAATATTACAAGTGTTTACAGTAAGATTGAGAACAGCAGCGTGTGGATGGCCAGGAGGGTGAGGACGGTCATTTTCATTGTTTTTTGTTTGTGTGTTATATTACAGTATATTATGCTGTATAAATTTTCTTTTTACTCTGATGTATGGAAGTTACTTTATGTGTGTGAATGATAATGGTTACAATTTCCTTGTCAGTATGAGTGCAATGTGTGATGTCAAACCTTGGAGGCTACTCTTACCCTAAAATCCTATTTCTTTTTTTTCAGTTTTATACACAATTGTATTCTGTTAGCTAGACAAAAATGAAGGACTGGGCTAAGACTGAAAGGTGGACATGAGGGATATTTCAATGGTCCTCTGCCATAGTGACAAAACATCTAAACATTTTGACTCGCAGTGCTTACACAATGCCAAAGGGACGAAGCATTTTGGGGGCACTGACTGTTTAAATGAGAAGGAAATTTAGTTTTGACACATGAGTGAACTGTTTTGGGAGAGGTATGAGCTTTTGCAGGTGAACCATGGTGTTCTGCCGAACCATCCACGTTATTTTGGCAAAAGCACCAAGAGTGTTGAGAACGTCCGGTCTGTTTCAAGAAATGAGCCAAAGCAATGAGAAGGATCTTTGCCATTTTGGTGGCACTGACTATTTATATGGGAAAGGAATTTAGTTCTGAAGCATGAGTGAACAGTTTTGGGAGAGATATTAGCTTTTGCAAGTGAGCTATAGTGTTGTGCTGAACTGTAAGACTGTTTTGCCAAATGATCTTACAATTTTAAGAATGTAATTTCTGTTTCAAGAAATGAGCCAAACCAACGGAGAAAAACTGTAAAATGTTGCGTGCGGATTCTGTATTTTTGGTGACACATGAGGGTCAGGAAATGATATGCTGGTGGATCAAAGGATTAGTTTAAATGTCAACATCGGATTGGAATTTTTTTTTTGTGGACTATAAGATGTACTCAAAGCAGCCACACCCAGATCAAACATCTGATTCCTTGGGACTTTAGACCCTGCCAAACCTCAAACCCCTTTTCACACTCCACTCTCAAACAGGATGCGGTAAGTCAAAGGGTTTTGTCTCAGTCTAGTGCTAAAATGAGCAATTCCAGTAAAAGCACTATGATCTTTTTGAATGTTCATCAGTTTCCTGTGTAAAATTAAAGGTTTCATTAACTTATGTGCGCCATCTCATTCCGATATATCCCTGAAATGGGCAGATGTGGTTGAATGGAAACATGACTTACCATTACCTTACCATTAATCTATCAATCTATCCATCCATGCATCCATCCATCCATCCATCCATCCATCCATCCATCCATCCATCCATCCAAGAATCCTTCCATCCATCCATCCATCCATCCATCCATCCATCCATCCATCCATCCATCCATCCATCCATCCATCCATCCATCCATCCATCCATCCATCCATCCATCCATCCATCCATCCATCCATCCATCCATCTATCTATCTATCTATCTATCTATCTATCTATCTATCTATCTATCTATCTATCTATCTATCTATCTATCTATCTATCTATCTATCTATCTATCTATCTATCTATCTATCTATCTATCTATCTATCTAATCTGTCTGTTATTGATCTGATCTCCTTTTTTGAGAAACTTTTTATCAGAGTTGCATAATTTTACTTTTGGACCCATAGCTCTATCTCTGCAATATATTTATGTGAATTTTAATATGAATTTATTGTATTTTATGATTATTTAGTATTCTATAATATTATTCTAATATTAAATGAATATGATTATTATACTGTACTTTTTGATATATTGGAAATTATGAATTATTATTTTATACACTCTTATATTTATTACAGTTTTTCTCCACTGGTTTGGCTCATTTCTTGAAACAGAAATTACATTCTCAAAATTGTAAGATCATTTGGCAAAACAGTCTTACAGTTCAGCACAACACTATAGCTCACTTGCAAAAGCTAATATCTCTCCCAAAACTGTTCACTCATGCTTCAGAACTAAATTCCTTTCCCATATAAATAGTCAGTGCCACCAAAATGGCAAAGATCCTTCTCATTGCTTTGGCTCATTTCTTGAAACAGACCGGACGTTCTCAACACTCTTGGTGCTTTTGCCAAAATAACGTGGATGGTTCGGCAGAACACCATGGTTCACCTGCAAAAGCTCATACCTCTCCCAAAACAGTTCACTCATGTGTCAAAACTAAATTTCCTTCTCATTTAAACAGTCAGTGCCCCCAAAATGCTTCGTCCCTTTGGCATTGTGTAAGCACTGCGAGTCAAAATGTTTAGATGTTTTGTCACTATGGCAGAGGACCATTGAAATATCCCTCATGTCCACCTTTCAGTCTTAGCCCAGTCCTTCATTTTTGTCTAGCTAACAGAATACAATTGTGTATAAAACTGAAAAAAAGAAATAGGATTTTAGGGTAAGAGTAGCCTCCAAGGTTTGACATCACACATTGCACATTTTCAAAGGTTTGTTTTTTTATATCTGCTGAGGTTGGGCTGAAGTCTCTGTCCAGCCTCTCTCAATGTCAACCCATGGGTTCTCAGTAGAATCGCATCTGATAAATTTGGTCCCTGTCTTCTTTGGCCACATCCTACTCCAGGTCTATCTCTTCCTAGCCTCCTTACCCTCTCTTCCCCTCTCTACCCCTTCCCCTCTCTTCCCCTCTCTACCCCTCTCATCCCCCTTCCCCTCTCTACCCCTCTCATCCCCCTATCCCTCTCTACCCCTCTCTTCCCCTCTCTACCCCCTATCCCTCTCTACCCCTCTCATCCCCTTCCCCTCTCTACCCCTCTCATCCCCCTTCCCCTCTCTACCCCTCTCATCCCCCTTCCCCTCTCTACCCCTCTCTACCCCTCTCATCCCCCTTCCCCTCTCTTCCCCTCTCTACCCCTCTCATCCCCCTTCCCCTCTCTACCCCTCTCATCCCCCTATCCCTCTCTACCCCTCTCATCCCCCTATCCCTCTCTACCCCTCTCATCCCCCTTCCCCTCTCTTCCCCTCTCTACCCCTTCCCCTCTCTTCCCCTCTCTACCCCTTCCCCTCTCTTCCCCTCTCTACCCCTTCCCCTCTCTTCCCCTCTCTACCCCTCTCATCCCCCTTCCCCTCTCTACCCCTCTCATCCCCCTATCCCTCTCTACCCCTCTCATCCCCCTTCCCCTCTCTACCCCCTTCCCCTCTCTTCCCCTCTCTACGCCCTCTACCCCCTTCCCCTATCTTCCCCTCTCTACGCCCTTCCCCTCTCTACCCCTCTCTACCCACTTCCCCTCTCATCCCCCTTCCCCTCTCATCCTCCTTCCAAATCAAATCAAAATCAAATCACTTTATTGTCACACAGCCATGTACACAAGTGCAACAGCAGGTGAAATTCTTGGTGCAGTTCCGAGCAACATAGTAGTCACGACATGACATGTACAACATTTAGAGCAGCATCAGATTACACTGATGCGCCCACAATTACTCACAGCACAGTAAACTCTACAATAAACAATAAATAATTTACACAATGTGAGTGTGGTTCTCACAGCTTTAACCAATATACACATACTTACAATATACATATACTTTAAACAATATACTTTAAACAATATACTTTAAACAATATACACACTAAAACATACATTAAACAATATACATTACGCTATAATAATAATAATAATAGTATACAATGTACAGTATACATTATTATTCACAGTAGAGATCCAATGTGCAATAGGTGCTATATGATAAATAATAAATTATATAAATGTGTATATAATGTGTGTGTATCGACAGTGGGTTGTGCTGAGTGATATTCTGTCCAGTGTGTGTTATGATCCTGATGGATCAAGAGTTCAGGAGTCTAATTGCTTGTGGGAAGAAGCTGTTCTGGAGTCGGCTGGTGCGTGTTCTGATGCTGCGGTACCGCCTGCCTGATGGCAGCAGTGAGAGCAGCCCATGGCTCGGGTGGCTAGAGTCTCTGATGATCCTCTGAGCTCTCTTCACACACCGCCTGGCGTAAACTGGAGGGAGGGAAGCTCACCTCCGATGATGCAGCTGGCCGTGCGCACTACCCTTTGCAGGGCTTTGCGGCTGCGGGCGGTACTGTTGCCGTACCAGGTGGTGATGCAGCCAGTCAGCAGGCTCTCTGTAGTGCTGGTGTAGAACCGTGTGAGGATGTGGCGGTTCATTCCAAACCTCCTCAGCCGTCGCAGGAAGAAAAGGCGCTGATGAGCCTTCTTCACAACGGCCTCGGTGTGGACGGACCATGAGAGTTCCTCTGTGATGTGGACACCGAGGAACTTGAAGCTGCTGACTCTCTCCACCGGTGCTCCATCGATGGTGATGGGGCGGTGTTCTCTCTCATTCCTCCTGAAGTCGACCACCAGCTCCTTGGTCTTGCTGACGTTGAGGGAGAGGTTGTGCTCCTGACACCACCGTGTCAGAGTGTGCACCTCCTCTCTGTAGGCCGTTTCATCATTGTCAGTGATGAGACCTACCACCGTCGTATCGTCAGCAAACTTGATGATGGTGTTGGAGCTGTGGGTTGCCACACAGTCATGTGTGTACAAGGAGTACAGGAGTGGGCTGAGAACACAGCCCTGAGGGGCTCCAGTGTTGAGAGTCAGTGGTGAGGAGATGTTACTGCCCATTCTGACCACCTGGCGTCTGTTTGACAGGAAGTCCAGGATCCAGCTGCATAACACGCTGTTTAAGCCGAGAGCCCGGAGTTTCATGTCAAGTATGGAGGGCACAATGGTGTTGAATGCTGAGCTGTAGTCTACAAACAGCATTCTCACATATGTGTTCCTCTTTTCCAGGTGGGAGAGAGCAGTGTGAATAGTGGATGAAATGGCATCATCAGTGGAGCGGTTTTTGCGGTATGCAAACTGCAGTGGGTCCAGTGAGGGGGGGAGAACAGAGCAGATGTGGTTTCTGACTAGTCTCTCAAAGCATTTGCTGATGATGGGGGTCAGAGCAACAGGACGCCAGTCGTTTAAGCAGGTTTGTTTTTGCTTGCTTCGGTACAGGAACAATGGTGGACGTTTTGAAGCATGTGGGGACCACAGACAGGGAGAGGGACAGGTTAAAAATGTCCGTGAAAACTCCAGCCAGTTGGCGCGCGCACGCTCTGATGACGCGGCCCGGAATGCCGTCTGGACCCGCGGCTTTACGGACGTTCACCCGCCGGAAGGATCGGGTTACATCCGCTACAGATACGGAGAGTGCACTAACCTCTGTATCTTCAGCCACGAGCTCTCTCTCCGCGAGGGCGGTGTTAGTTCCCTCAAAGCGAGCATAGAAGGTGTTTAGCTCGTCCGGGAGAGAGGCAGCGGTGTTCACGGTGGAGTTTGTGTTCCCTTTGTAGTCCGTGATGGTGTTAATTCCCCTCCACATGCTTCTGGAGTCGGTGGTGTTGAACTGTCCTTCAATCTTGTCCCTGTACTGGCGTTTTGCTGCTCTGATGGTTTTCCGGAGGGCATAACTTGCTTGTTTATGCTCCTCCGCATTACCGGAGTTAAAGGCGAAGGTCCGCGCATTGAGTGCCGCGCGAACATCCACATTTAGCCACGGCTTCTGATTGGGGTACAGCCGTATTGTTTTGGTCGGAACAACGTCTTCTACGCACTTCCTGATGAAACACGTTACGCTATCGGCGTAGACCTCGATGTCGTCATCAGAGGCCGACCGGAACATCTCCCAGTCCGCGTGATCAAAACAGTCTTGTAGCATAGAGTCCGATTGGTCCGACCAGCACTGGATGGTTCTGAGGGCGGGTGCTTCCTGTTTCAGTCTCTGCCTGTAAGCGGGCAGAAGGATGATGGAAGCGTGATCCGATTTGCCAAATGGTGGGCGCGGGAGTGATTTGTAACCATCCTTGAAGGGAGAGTAACAATGATCCAGAACTCGGTTCCCTCGTGTGTTGAAGCTAACATGTTGGTGGTATTTGGGTGTGATGCGCTTGAAGTTGGCTTTGTTAAAGTCCCCGGTCACAATAAACGCAGCCTCAGGATGCGCGGTTTCCTGCTCACTCACTGACCTATACAGTTCCTTCAGTGCCCGGTCTGTGTCGGCTTGTGGGGGAATATACACCGCTGTGATGATGACCGCTGTGAATTCCCTCGGTAGCCAGAATGGTCGACACATAACCGTGAGAAATTCCAGATCAGGAGAACAGAAAGACTTGATAGAATGTACGTTCCTCTGATCACACCAGGATCGGTTGATCATAAAACATACACCCCCGCCTTTGCTTTTCCCGGAGAGATCTTTTTCTCTGTCCATCCGATGCACGGAGAACCCCGTGGTTTCGATGGCCGAATCTGGAATCTCAGCGGACATCCAAGTTTCTGTAAGGCAGATAATGCAGCAGTCCCTCGTCTCTCGTTGGAAAGAGATCCGTGCTCTCAGCTCGCAGAGTTTATTGTCCAGAGACTGAACATTTGCCAGTAAAATACTGGGAAGCGGGGGTCGGTTTGCGCGGCGTCTTAATCTGATGAGCACGCCGGCTCTGCTTCCCCTTCTCCGGCGGCGTTTCCGTGGTCGGGCCGCCCAAACAAAAGGATCCGCTGCTGTGTTTGTAAGCAGCGGTTCGTCACTGGAGAATTTAAAGTCCGGTTTTCGGTGTGCGATTGCCGAACCAATGTCCAAAAGTGTCTGTCTGTCGTACGTGGTGAGGCAGACAACATCCAAGACAAAAAACACAAAAACTATAAACAGAACAAACAAAAAACTACAATGTTTCAGCAGAGCTTGCGACGTTGCGGCCATCCTCGGCGCCATCTCGACTCGACACCCCTCTCTACGCCCTTCCCCTCTCTACCCCTCTCTACCCACTTCCCCTCTCATCCCCCTATCCCTCTCTACCCCTCTCTTCCCCTCTCTACCCCCTCTACCCCCTTCCCCCCTCTACCCCCCTCTACCCCCCTCTACCCCCTTCCCCTCTCTACCCCCTTCCCCTCTCTACCCCTCTCTACCCACTTCCCCTCTCATCCCCCTATCCCTCTCTACCCCTCTCTTCCCCTCTCTACCCCCTCTACCCCCTTCCCCCCTCTACCCCCCTCTACCCCCCTCTACCCCCTTCCCCTCTCTACCCCTCTCATCCCCCTCCCCCTCTCTACCCCTCTCATCCCCCTATCCCTCTCTTCCCCTCTCATCCCCTCTCTACCCCCTTCCCCCCTCTACCCCCCTCTACCCCCTTCCCCTCTCTTCCCCTCTCTACGCCCTTCCCCTCTCTACCCCTCTCTACCCACTTCCCCTCTCATCCCCCCTTCCCCTCTCTTCCACTCTCTTCCCCTCTCTTGTTCATTTACTTGGCCAGGTGCCTCCATGTTCAGAAATTGTACTGGTCCTGCATGATCAATCTCTTTACATATATGTTTGGCAGCATTCACAGTCATGGACAGCACCTGTCAGGTAACTAAACATACTGTTTGATTGGTCATCTGAGATATGTGAAAGTCCTCCTTCATTAGTCAAGTTCTAGTTTTACCTGACAATTGCTGAAATAAATGTATCAAATGTTCCAAGGGATTCATATATGGTATTTCATGATATTATGTTCTTGACTAATTTTGACAATTGAACAGACTATTGTGCATGTGATGACTTATACAATGAAATGACGCTGATACGTTTTGGAGCGAATGACCATTAGACTGAGAAATGTGAGAATCAAACAATCAGTTTAGATCAACAAGATCTAATCACTTGCAAACTGTGCTAAATGTAGGCTACATGTACTTAATCATTTGCAAAGATGTACTGAGACATTGAGACATGTACTTAGACATTTGCAATTTGATGAAATGAATGAGAAATGCTATTATGTTGTGAACAATTGCCAAGTGGTTTGGAGATTTGTCCATGTTGTTTTGAGAATGTAATTTCTGTTTCAAGAAATGGGCCAAACCAATGGAGAAAAACTGTAATATAGTATTTATAATTTCTTTGTTTTTATTATTTTGTTAGTTCTCTATATTATTATCTATAGAAGTCTATAAATTCTACTAAGATATGTCCAGGTCTTTACTCTTGTTATCAATAATATAATAGTATATAATAATTCTAGTGCTGTCAAACGAGTTACATTTCTCAGATCAGAATTGAAATTCTCAAAACTACTTGTTCAATCTTCACATCACTGTGTCACTTGTGCACATCAAAAAAGCAGTTTCTCATTTCTTGAACAAGTTGCAAATACTTTGGTACATCCATGCAGATGATTATGTACAATTCTCTGCTGTTTCCTACATTAGCAATGACTTATGTCACGTTGATCAAAATGTATTATATTGGGTCTCTGTTGAATAGTCTCGCCCCCCACAACATTTAGGCATTAGTTCATAGCGTAAGTCTTTACATGCAAAATGGTTGAACAAGTTGTCATAATATGTCAAGCATATTTCTATACATTTCCATTAGATGTTCACATTTCTACTTTTGGTTTTTCTTTTTTTTCCCTTTGTGCTATGCAGTGCTGTCTTTTCCTCTCTGTATCGCAATGACATGGTCTGTCAACAAATTACAGTACAAACAGTAAAAGCATAAATGTGAATCTTGTCCAGTCTCTTGCAATCAAACTCCCACGTACACTGAGGTGTAACCTACAATTTACAATAATTGTCATCAAAACTTTCGCCATAGTTTACATCAGAACATCCCTCCAGTGTACACTGTTTTTGACAACATGACTAAGTAATTTGACCGTCTTATCCGTACACAATGACACAAGGACTTGTCATTCTGATGGCACTGACATGTTCATTGACACAGATATTTACTTTTGAGAGATGAACTAAGGATTTTGAGCAAGAGACTGGCTTTTGCAGGTAATCCATGGTGTTTTGCTATTTGTACGAATTGTTTTGAGAAATGCACTTACTGTTTTGCAAATGTCGAGGATGATTCGAGAAATGAACCAAAGCGACTGAGAAAAACTGTAATCGCTATTAATCGATTTGACAGCACTAAATAATTCACTATTTTATATACTAATATTTTATTGTTTTATTTCAATCGTTGTTCCATTATCAGTTTATCCTAGCGATACTGTCCCCAGGCCACCCATGAGCATCATGCAGTTTCACTCTTTGTCTCATCTCTCCCTTTCCTGAAGGTTTTGGACCACCACCAGTGGTCAGCTGACTGGCCTCCGCTTCATTTATTTATGACTGAACTAAATCATATTAATCCTGACATAAAGCACAAATAAATCTATGGTAGGTTTGCGCTTTGAAGCTGTATGCGGTACAGCTTCTTTTCCTGCTATTTCCATAGTGTGTGTGAATGCAGTGGAACGGTTTCCAAAGCCAGGCTGAGAAGCTCTCATAACTATGGAACTTCTGTTCATTTGGAAACCATCCAGGGTTTGAACTACATCTTTTTAGAGAGCCGCAGCTGCTCCCTCGGAAGACTCGCTTGAAGTATTTGCTGTGATTCTTCCCCATACAAAACAAGTTGTTCAGCTGCACAGTCAAAAGAGGATGTCTGTCTGTTTCTTTTAATTATCTTTTTATTTTTTATAATGACTTTTCAATGCTTGATTTGTATCCATGTGATCCAACGGTCTCAGAGAACAGGTTTCATCTGACCTTTCAATAAAGGAAAAACATTGCTTGGTTCTTTATTTCAAGAATGTCAGACCAAAGAGAAGCATGAGTGAAGCATTATGTGGCAGGATCTGTTCTGATGGTATTTCCTTGGGACAAACAGGTAGGGACACAGGCTTCAGCTACACATGTGCTGTCAATTTAGGGCTCTGAACTAAAGTCAACAAAATAGCTGAGGTAGGGGAGACCGGGGGAACATTTTTCACATTTACCTTCATAACTCACAGCCGGCAACAAATCTACCTGCCATCTTTTGGTATAGCAACATACAAGTGTGCCAACAATAATAATACCATTCAAATATTTACCTTAAGAAAGATTCATAATATAAAAAATTTATTTAAAGAAAAAAGCCTTTATTCCATAACTTCAGCCTTTATTCCATAACTAATATTACCCATGACTATGATGTTTCCTTTTAAGCAGCAATAATAATAATAAAATAAAAAATAGACAACAGAGGGAAAATATAATAAATTTATACAAATGTATATTTAAAAAAAATCTAATATATATATATATATATATATATATATATATATATATATATATATATATATATATATATATATATATATATATATATATATATATATATATATATATATATATATATATATATATATATATATATATATATATATATATATACTATGTATAGTTATTTAAATATATAGTATTTTATTAATTAATTAACCCATATTATTAGTTTTTTAAATATTTAAATGGTTTAAAATAATATTTAATTAATTTGTTACCCATAACCTCACAGCCATAATAACCAACACAGATTTAAAAAAAAAAAAAAAAACGTATTTAAATAATAATTATTATTATTATAATCAGCATTTAAAGGCAACACATTTTAGACAACAGAAAGAAAATAATTTATTTTATATATTTTTTTTAATTAGTTTTAGTTTACCTAATACATGCTAAATAAGTGTCAGAAGTCTAGCTTTAAAAAAAATATATACAGTTTAGCAACTCTTTCTGGAAAGTAACAAGCTTTCAAAGCTTTCAAAATGGCTGCCATTCACTTAATTAGCTTCAAGCTAACAATGCACTGAGAGGAGCAGCATAGTTAATGTGGTGTTTAGCAGAGGTGGGGCCTGCAATCCACCTGCCTTAAGGCAGATAGAAAGGATAGTCAAAGAATTCTGAAGTTTTTCCACTGCAATTGGGCCATTATTGGGAAAAGTGGAGGAAGTTTATCAGGCTTTTAAATGAAGGTCTTTTGGCTGAAGTAGCATATGAGAACTAGCCCTCTGGCTAATTGTTTTACTGGAAGTATTGAGACCAAACACGGCTGCCAGACGATTCTTTGAGGATCTGCTCGAAATGCCCTAAGGTGAGTCAGAATTACTAAACACTGAGACCTCTCATAAACCCATAATATATTTCAAAGTATTTAGTTAATTTTATTTCCCAAAGTGACTACTAGTTTGAGTACTAGAAATACTTCCTGCTTTAAATCACTGCTGTTATGAAAAAGGCTTCATGATGGATTGTTCTTTCCAATATCAGTAGCCTACATCTTAGATTGTTAATGTTGTGTAGGTAAATGAATTGTTTCAACCTTATTCAACATGGATCTTTTTTTCCCACTTCCAGTAAGTCTCCACAACCATTTCCAGTATGGTATGACTTGGTTTACCAGAATAAATTAGTCATTAGATGTTCTCTTTCTGCCAATTTATTGTAAGGCACTGCTGTTCCTGATAGCTTTGTGGAATCTAGTGTAGGAAAGATCAGTTTGGTGCTTGTAGTAATCATGTTGTTTACGAGCAAAAATGGTCAGTTTTTCTAAAGCTGCATGGTTTAACCAAGGGAGGCTCGCTTTAAGCAACATCCAAAACTAGTACTCTCTCACAATTCATCGTTCGTGAATTTGTGCACTCTTATTCGTAGTTTTACGTACAATCTGCACCTGTGCCACTGAGGTTTAAGTCTAGGGTTGGGGTTAAGTGTGAAGTTTCATGCTTCTTTCTTACATTCAAAATCCCCCGTTTTATTACTTTGTTTATCATCTGAACTTTTGATCTCCTGTTTTGATCAACTTTTTATTAGAAGAATGCTGGACTAGCTCTTAACACAATTACTCTTGGTCAGATGAGCAGCTGTTCATTGGCCTTTTCAGTTCGAAATCTGTAGCATTTAACAGAGCCACTGAATTTATTCTTCCCTGAAAGTGTTTATCCATGAATATGCTCATCCAAATGATGTGTTTTTGGTGTGATGTGTTGGTAATCATTACATGAGGTTTCCGAATGAGCTTTTACTTATTTGAAATATGCATGATTTAGTGCAAATAATTTGAGGCTAAGCAAAGGTCAAAATAAGTACAACGACATCCCAGCCTATTCTCATTGAGTTGTTAGGCCAGGAGAAATCCTTAAGGTGTGAGTGTTTGTGGTCTGTAGACCAACATGAACTGTTTGGTACGAGAGACACGGTTCCAGCACCGGTGGACGGTTCTGTAGCGGGAGCGTGTGACTTTACGTAGGGGGTTGTGTGTGTATTGGCAGGCAGCAATTTTTTTTTTCTTTCCTTTCTTTTCGAACCGTGTCTGGTCAAAACAACACTTCATCCGGCAGGCAGGGGAACAATTGTGCTTTTCGTTCAAGTAGAAATATTAAGGGTTATTTGTGCAGCTCTCCATGTCATTGAGCTGTTTTGTTATTTCTTACCTCATTTGTATGGCCTTTAAATGATACATTATGCCAAAACGCAGTGCACTTGGTCAATGTGGTGATGTTTCTATTGACTGTAAAATATCGAGGACTGATGAGGGAATCATCATTTCTCAGGCACACACACATTAAAAGCCCTCTAGGCAGTAGCGTTTCATGCTTAACCTGAAATGCATACTGATGGTTGTATTCCCTTTACCACAATTTGGCATTATATTGCAAGTCTTGACAGAACTGGTTGAAAATCTGGCTTTGAGTTCTATATCATGGTCATTTTATAAAGATATCCTTGAACATAATGTGCACATCTGGATTTTTTATTAAACCGCTATTTTTGAAATGGGCTCAAATGTTTTATTCGGCTTCTAGGGATTGAGATCCCTACGTCTTACTCAACTCTTTTAACCTCATGTTGCAGTTTGCCATGGCGTCCGTTCACTCACTCGCAGTCAATCTGTCCGCAGGCAAACAGAAAGTTTTTTTTAAGGCCGATGATACTTAGGGGCTAGAGTTGTTTTCTTTGGTTGTGTACTTTCTGAAGACAAACTCTGGCCAGTACACATTTTTGAATTGGCTTCGTTCAGATGTTATTGCAGTGAGTTTGCATCTTTCTGTCATGCTAACTGGAATAAACAAAGACTCCTTGTTATTAGTCACGCTTGCTTGTGGGTTCTCTTATATCGCTAATGCTGGAGCCTGATTAGGACATATTTGAGAGAGGGGAAGAGTGACTATTAAAGGGATGGTTCAACCAAAAATGAAATGTCATTTACAGACCATCCTGTTGTTCCAAACCCAAATGACTGACTTCAGCAAAACGCAAAAGGGGGAAGTTTGATGGGATTTCCAAGCAGCTCTTTCTTTTCAACCCATTCTCACTCCCAAGGCATCAAATTAAAGCATGGTCAAGTGCCTTCCGCGTCAAGCTAAAGGTACCCCTAGGCGTCACGGCATCGACCGGGTACTCCATTGCTTTCAATGGGAAACCTTTGGCGTCAAAGGTTTTGACGTGATGGACATGGGGATGTTATCGTCATGATGAAATTATACATTGGGTTGTAATTTTGCTATTATGAAATGTTGGGTTGTGATTCTCAATTTAATCAGCCATCATAATTGTATTTACTTGTATTTATTGTATTTACACTATTCAAATATAACAGGCAGATACAACTACAGGCGCAATTTATTAAAAAGAAAGAAATATCCCACGTGTTCCTAGTCCAAGCGATTGATTTGTGTGAAGAACAGACTGAAAAGTGATCACCACCTCCGCTGTACAGCATGTACACATTCAGAAATTGCCACCTGAAGAAGTGCTATTGATTTTTTAAAAATTGATTCACCTTTGATTGTTAAAATGACATTGGCTGAATCTGAAATCGCCCCAACCCTCAATCACAATTCCCTACGTTAGTCCAATAATAAAGTTCACTTGAAGAGTTGAATGAAAACGAGTGAGCGAATTTGGACAGCCATTGAGTGTACATCAATGTACTCATTGTTGCGGTGCGATAGATGTGGGATAGAATGAGTGCACTCGATAATGTTCACTTTGGTTTTGGACACCACTACAAATGGCTGTCCCCTTAAATAATGCCCTATTTGAGGGTATAGAAGGCGATTTAAGATTCAGCCATTGTCTCATGTCTCGTGGCCGATTGCGTCATGCTAAAGAATCGGTGTGTACTTTGAATGAGATACGACTGGCAGCGGGATTATTTTCAGCAATTAAAACATTAAGATCCACTCTGCTCTACACACAAAGATGTTGTATGACTTCAGAAGACTTGGAATGCAACATGAGTTATTTGTAATACTTTTATACTGTTTTTGCGATTAACCCTTGACACTGATTTTTATATACCAGTTACGTGTTTTATATTATTGAGAAGTGAGTAGATTTAGGGCAGAATTGGGGTTAGTTGCTCCAAAATATAAAAGCTTAACTATTTATAATATGCAAATAATTAAATCCATCTTGATCTGATGTATAAAGTAGACAAGTGAAATCAATGGAGTACCCTGTTCGTCGATGCCGTGATGCGGGTGGGTTTAGGGTGAATCGTATATTTTCCTACGAACCACATTTTATGAAATTGTAAATGCATAAAATTTATCGGAGTATCTTTTTCCAGTAGTTTGATAGTTGAGATTGTAACTCCATTTGTGATCAAGGAATTTGCTCAGTGTCTTGACGCCTCTGAGGTGGCTGAACACAAACTCCATGAATAGGCTTGTTTACTAACCACAAGTGGTTCCACTCACCAAAACCATAACAGCACAGTACACAACAGGGGTGTAGTTGACTTTTACAGCTTCCTGGTGGAAAAGAGCTTTCAGCTGGCCAGCACCTGCAGAGTTTTGAGGCTGTAATGTGCATGTTAGTGGATGTTGGCTAGAGAGACATGACCTCAGTTTCTCATGAGCGATGTGGAAACCTTTTTTTAAAGGCCGCATTCAGGCTTATTCCATATCAGATGGATGAAATTGGCTAAGACTTCACTGACAGACTTGCAAATGATTCTGTCAGACTGACTCATTTATTGTTCCTTTTGCTTCTGAGACATTGTGACAATAGTGTTTAGGCGTGTTGCTCGCTGTTCTCATGAAGCTAACTGTCCCACTGAATAATAAAAATGGTTGTTCTTTGGGTGTGCTGAGGTTTTCCTGTCTCTTTATTTCCCCTAAATGAAATCAGACCGAATGTCAAAAACATCTGTCCTAACTGATTCCCTCCCCTTGAGGCCACCCAGAGGCGTGTTCAACCTTTTTTCTCTTTGATTTATTCGAGTGTGAAGTGTAGTAACCGTAATGGGTTTGCCCATCAACTTCCTCAGTGTTCAGGAGGTCAACTGAGACTCGAGGGCCACCTAGTTCCAAGGCTGTGGGACGGAACCAAGTGAATTTGATTGGGTGAGGTCTTTTTGAATGAAATGTCCTGAGAGACTCTTGACCGAGTCAAAGTACACATGGATCAAATGTTTCATATAATTCGTGTATTCACAAGGTGCAGCAGGATCCCTCAATGCTGAGCTCATGATTAGCCACCTGAAAGGAATCCAAGGACTGAAATGAAGCCCAACTGGTAGATATCCAGATGTTTTAAGGGAGCCGGACTGCTTGTATGAGGAAAGAAGGTGGGAATGTGCCAAACTAGCAGTGTAACACTTAACATGGACACAAATCTTCATGATTGGTTCAAGCAGAAACATGACTGGGTGGTAATTTGTCTTTATAGCGTAGTCTTCTCTTGGCCGTCCTGTTCCATTGTTTTGTGCATGGGTGCGGCTAAGCTTCTGTAATTTTTTTGAATTATTTGCTTTTTCTTTTTTTAATTATTTGGGCTCAAGGAACACATTCTGAATCCTACTTTCTTAACTGCCATGACGCCTTTACCTTCATATCTTTTAGTTTTTTGATGACTGAGACTTGACTCCCCTGGGCTTTGGGTGTTTGTTTTCCATGGTGCTCTGAATAATATAATCTTGAGTTTGAAATTACATATAGATTGCTTACAGCTTCCCAGCTTGGCTTGACTTTATTTTGAGTATCCTTTCCCATTTGTTTACTATGATATTTTAACTGGTTTATGTTACTTCCAATGTCAATGTGACCAAATTAGGCTTGTCAAATAATAATTTACACAAAAATGCAGTGCAGTCCATCTATATGGAGCATATTTAGCCGTGTTTCCACTAGGGATGCACCGATACCAGTACTCCTCGGGTGTCGGTCTGATACTGTTGTCAAGTACTCATACTCGTAAAACTACCCCGATACAACCACACCCGATACCACTTTATGGCAACGCATCTTTGGATGCGGAGCCGCGCGGTAAATTACATAATTCGGCGTGCACACCGCGGCGCCAAGTGCAAAGGGGTCTCACGCTCTCAAAGCGCAGATACCTCTCGGTAGTGAGTGCTGAAAGTGAAAGGCTGTTTAGTAGGGATGTGCGCAATGACTAGCCTAACCCAGGTAGTATAACAAGCCTAAGCAAGCTTAATTGTTATACTAGTTTGACATGACATGGAAGAAAATGGAAAAGTTTTGTGTAAGCTTTCACAATCCTCCTTCATCCGAGTGGAGATTTATCTGAAGCCTCTGCAAGCGCCAGAGAAAATCAACGTATGCAAAAACCTGAGGTAAAATTAAATGATTTTGTCTTGCTGCAGATATACACTTTTCAAAATAATCTATTAATTTCAAGATATAACATTAACACGACAGTAATTTAAACATAGCCTTTGTAAAAACCTTAAATGTACCATAAAAATGTAAACGACTAGTATTTTCCTAACGTTTAATCGACTAGTCTCGCACATCCCTAGCTCAGTGTCACACATTGTAGATGAAAACAGAAACAGGCTCATAGCTGATAATGCAGAGAAGCTTCTTTTCATCTCCAAAAAGGGCTGTATGGCTATGGTAACATAATAATTTAATTCAGTTGTTCTGCTACTATGTTGTGTGGTACTGGAATCCACTGAATGTTACAGGTTACATTTATGTGAAATGGGCAGCAGTGCCATGTTTGTTTAGGAAAACACCAAGTTGAATGTTAAAATGTCAGCAACAGCATCAATCTGTGTATTTACTTTGTTACAGTCAGAAAGTGAAAAACATCTGATGAAAATAAAAAATTGTTAGAAGAACTGTAATGGTATTAAGTACTCGTATCAGTACTCGGTATCGGCAAGTACCCAAATATAAGTACTTGTACTTGGTCTGAAAAAAGTGGTATCGGTGCATCCCTAGTTTCCACCGAAATTACCTGGAACAATTTGTCCAAGGATTTTTTTTCTCCCAGACCTGTTGCTGTCTGAGTTAGGCAAATTAGTCCGGTGACGTACAGTAGGACTGACTTTTCAGATCCTGCTGGATTTCATCCTCAGCATATAAGCTTAATAAAGCCTGAGGGGGGTTATTTGAAACATTTAGACCCTGGTCCCTGTGGTCGAAACACACAGAGTACCACCCCAAAGTTCCTGGGTGGAAACTCGGCTTTTGTTTCACCCTTACAGCAGTCCTACAGTTTTATAGATGTACTACAGCAATAAGAGGCCTTTATAAGGCTGATACGTTTTTTTCATACTATAAAACCACATAAAAATACAAGATACTTACTAAATTCATTCTTAAAACCTAGCTTTTCCAGTTCAAATGTTGCTTTTAATTAAGTTGTGACTCTTTGGATCAATTGTTCCTTTTGGAGCAAATAACAGTATTTGCCATTTAATTGAGGTGCATGTGCAATTACAGGAACACAAATGTCATTTCAGTGAAGCCAAAGCCAGATGAAAACTTGTATGATGAATAAAGAGTTCACACTCTTGATGTTTAAAACAAATGGAACAAGTTTAACAACCACTTAAAATGCCTTAATATCCTCAAGAAATTCCTTAAACCCCATAAAGGCTTTTGGGCTGCTCATCAGATGTGATGGTGAAAACCATTTGTTTTAAAGAGATGCACTTCTCCAGTTCTCACATTTGGCATGCCGAAGGGTTTCATTTGAGTAGTGTTGGTTTGCACTCTCTCCATGCCAGGCTAATTGATACCCAGGCCATGAGGAGCAGGGTAAACAGGAGACCGCTGCATTACTGCTTCTGCAGGGACCAGCCTTCCCATAATGCTCTTCCTGTCAGGCCACATCAGAGGCCAGGAGATGGGTGCACAAAGGCGATGTTTGCTCAATCTATCCAAGCAAGGCTGCTCAATTGGGGGAAACTGAACTTTCCCATCAGTGTCATTCTTTTCTTTCTTTCTGTTGGTGGTATTCAGTAGAGGGAAAAAGGTGTTTTGAGCTAATTTGAAGAGTAGCCATATCATTGGGGGAATTTGTACTTTTTTTAACTTTTTAAGAATGAACATTTAAACATGTTTCGGTAACCCTTTATTTCAATAGTTCACTTAAGACCTTCTACTAACTATAAGTAACTTTGCAACGCATATCAACTTAAACTTATTCTACTAATCTAAACACTAACCCACCTAACCCAACAGCAGGGCCGTGCAGAGAGTTCTTGAGGGGCAGGGGCTCAAATGTAAAAAAGGGGCTATATATATATATATCCTTATGCTCATCAAGCCTGCATTTATTTAATCAAAAATACAGAAAAAACAGTAGCCTAATATTGTGAAATATTATTACATTATGTTCTTTTTAACTTTTTATTAATCCAACAATCTTGAAAAGAGTATCACAGTTTCCATCATTGACATTAAATCCTCATATTAGAATGATTTCTGAATGATCATGTGACACTGAAGACTGGAGTAATGATGCTGAAAATCCAGCTGTGATCACAGGAATAAATTATATTTTAAATGATTTTAAAATAGAAAACCATTATTTTAATATATTTCACAATATTGCTGTTTTTTTATCAAATAAATGCAGGCTTGAAGAACATAAGAGACTTCTTTCATAATGCAGCATAATATTCAAAAATGTTAACGTTAATATAATAAAGTCCTTTCACGTCACCATTTCGCCAGCCTACACTTCACATAATAGGCCTGTAGGTGCCGGTGGCACTTGGGTTTTGTTAACTTTTAGTTTCATGAAATAGTAAACGGTGTATCAATACACATAAATACAAGTGAATTTAACACTACTTACCATTAATGCGACTTTTGCTGCTGCTGCTGCATGGTTTTGTACAGTGATTTGTTTGTTGTCAGTTAAAATCCATTTTGTCAGTGATGCAATTTATAAAATGAGACCAACCGCAGGAAATCGTTCCACAAACGTTAGTTCGTCTGTCCATGTCATTTTCAACTGATTTATGAATAAGAACAGAAAATTACCGCTTCACATCGCCCAATGGAATTTGAACTTGCTTTGCCAGATCACGATTGGTTGGTGTATATACATGACAAACGGGCATTGGTGAATTGTGTAATACTTTAAAATACACAATATATATATTTGTAATTAAATCAACACATTAGCTCTGATTATGGATGAAAAAAAAATATATTGGTTTACTTTTTTCCCGCGAGGCCACACACTCTCTGAAAGGACCATATTTGGCTCGAGAGCCGTTTCCGAGCTGTGGAAAATCAGCTGTCAATCAAATCGCACGCAACCCATAGCAACGCGTTATGGCAACGCCTCAACAGAAATTGTCCGACTTTTGAGCCGTCCGTTACTATTGTCATGTTATAATAATCACATTTATTTAGTTTTATTGACCACGATATTATCATTGATATTTGTCTGAGAGGGGCACTTTTGATTCATTTTGAAAAAGGGCAGGGGCTCGAGCACCCAAAGCCCCCCCCTCTGCACGTGCCTGTCCAACAGTCTACCAACTCTCTGAGAGTTAGTTGACGTAGTTGCAAAGTTGGGTTACACTTTCGATAGTCCAGTTGTTACAAAAAAGACAATTATTTTTCCTGTAGCTTGAGTTTATCAATTATCAAGTTTTAACCGCTAAAGGAGAACTTGGTGTTTTCAAATGTGCAAGATTTTAGTTATAATATCCCGTACTAGTGTTTTCAGGGTGGTTATGCTGGTAAGGAGGGAAAGGGTTTTTCCCTTCCTAGTCAGGCACATTTATAAATGTAGGACCCACAATGGGTCATGTTCTGAATTTGAGGATGTCATGCATTTAGGAGTGACTTCAGTGTGTGGCAGTCCAAATAGTTGCTAAGCTGTAAGAGTGGATTGTTTGCATATGTCGAGCTCGGCAGAATAAATGAGTTCAACAGTGGGCGAATGTATTGACCTGACTCTTCTTTGTCTTATTCTGTCCATATTTGAAGAGTCGTAGCAACCTCACAGATGGATAAAGGCCACATTTTTTGGGGGGTAAAGCTTAGACAACAAAAGATTGGGGTCTATTGGTAGAAATGAGGTCAGTGTTGCCCTCCTAGAATGTAGAAGTTGTTTTTGTAAGAGCTGCTAGTGCAGGCATAGCTTGACTCTGTACACTTCTAAACTGACCTAAGGACTTTTGGGCTTTGGGAATTTTCCTGGGTCTTGTTTAGCTGTCCATCTTTTCTCTTTTCTGTTTTCACATGTCTCATTTTATTAGTGTTATTGTCTTTTAGTATTTTAACCTTGTTAACATCACTACCTTTAGTAATTCCAATATTTGTAATGATTGGCTTTGTTGTTAATGTTTATTTTTAATAATATTAAAACACAGTGGTGGGCAAAATTATTATGAACACCTGACAGAAAAGATTTACCTTTTTTGCCTCCAAAACATGATTTTATTTCATAATGTTCTTTAAACATGCAGATGGTTAGCCTGACTAGCCAGACCCACATCAAGATGTTGGGTCTGGGAACCATTGGCAGGGCTCAATTCGAGGGGCGGGATAAACAGTTGTCTTTCAAATTCCTTCTGCAAGCAATAGGATAGCGCTACAACCAACCAGAGCAACGAAGAAGGTGAAGCGGAGCTAGTTGATAGATTAATCTTTTACCGTATCTTGTTGGCAAAACGCTGAACACATCTTCCTTTCTTAAGAATGACTTCAGTGCCGTTCTTTTCTCAAAGAAAAGCTTCACTCCAAGTCTTCCAGAGTCGCGGCCAAAGCGATTAGAAAGAAAACTGTTTGCCAACTTCTTTGTTTACAAGTAGCACGCAGAACCGCCGCTATTATGCTAAGCCCGCCCACCGACTCTATACACGATGTGATTGGCCTGACCAGAATTTGTTTTTTCCAGCTCACACGCCAACGGAGAGTTGCTAGACTACCCTGGATGCAAATTAGATTTGTCGCTAGGGTGCGTCTAGATTCCTAGGCTAGCAGATGGTTTCTCTGACCATTTAAACATCAGATGAAGCGAGTCGTACTATTTTTATCCAGTTGAATATTTGGTATGTCCACCTTTTGCAGCAATTACAGCAGCACATCTGTCTGGCATAGTGTCAATATATTTCCTCTGAGAACTTCAACACTAATGTTATCCCATACCTTCTGCAACTGAAGCCAAAGGCTTTCCTTTGAATGTACAATAGATCTGTCCAGTTTATTTTCCAACCCGCCCCAAATGTGCTCAATGGGGTTGAGGTCCGAACTTTGAGGGGGCCAGTCCATCATTTCCAATGTTCCAGTAGATTCCTTCCATCGCAGGTAGTTCTGGCAATAGTTAGAAGAATGTTTTGGGTCATTGTCCTCTTGGAAAATAAATCCAGGCTCAATAAGACGACTCCCAGATGCCAAGTGCTCTAATAATTTTGCCACCACTGTACATCAAAACAATTAGAGAAATATATATTGATATAACATATCAAGATAATCATATAAGTTTGCCTGAAAGGGGAAAAAAGTTTTAAGAGAAGAATTTAAATATGTTAGAACATTCAGCATGTCTAATCTCAGAGGGAAGAGGATTCCAAAGTTTTTTAAGCAAAAGAAAAGGAACAGTTCGGGAGGCCAGAAGCCAGAATTGGAGGAGCGGCGATCACAACTTGGGGTGTAGAGATTCAAAACTTCAGACAAATATTGTGGCGCCAAACCATTCAAAACCTTGTAGATAAGCATGAGAATTTTTTTAATTGGCCTGAAACCTGACAGGGAGCCAGTGCAAGTACTCCAATATATAGGAGTGATGTGCTCACTTGTCCTGGACCTTATTCAGGATTCAACAGCTGAGTTGTGCACATACTGCAGTTTATTTAGGGCAGATTTAGAGACCCCATCAAGTAGATCATTACAATACAAAGATAACATGGGGCGCAATGTTTCTGAGATTAAAAAATAGATATTTTTATATGAAGCGCTGTGAATAATTTCCGGATGCACTGTACAATGTTTCAGAAAGGCGACAGTGTGGCAACATGCACTTAAAGATGTGACATGCACAACTAAGATGTTGGTTGCGTATGTTCGCATTAGCCAGTTCACAGCTTTTCATCCAGTTTTAATGTAGTCTCTGTTCATTTAATCGCACAAACACCTACGACAGCCAGCCACATTATAACTGGGTTTTGAATTGGCTAATGTAAAACGTGGTGACTTAAGACCAAGGGATGTTAGGGGAAAAATCTAAATGCTGAAAACTAAGGGACTCAAAATCGATCCCTGGGGTACACCAAATTAAACTGAACCTACTTTGAAGCAAGGGAAGCAAACTGCCTATGGTTTCCAGACGATTGAGTAAAAGACAATGATCTACAGTGTCAAAAGCTGCACTGAGATTGAGAAGAATCAGAATCGAGAGGCAGCCGAAGTCCGAATCAATTCACAAGTCATTAGTAATCTTAATGCTGTTTCAGTGCTATAGTTTCCAGAAGCCAGATTGAATTTAAAAAAATTGTTTAAAGAGAGGTAAGTGTATAATTAAATCAAGAATTGAGTTAAAGGGAAGATTAGAAAAGGGACAAATTATTGAGGTTGTCCAAGTACACGTTAGTCTTATTTTTCATACAATGGTAACGGCAGCAACAGCAGCACATTTTTAATGGTGTTCGGCTGTTAATGCTAAAATTCTGTCTCTTCATTAAAGCCTATATTAAGATTTTGTCAATTGCAGAAGAAAATATCTTATTTCAATATATATTTGCTAAAAACAAATCATGTCTGTCTCTGTATTTCAATCATGAACTGAATGAAGTAATTTTTTTTTATAAACTAGACAATATCATTATAAGATTGGTCACCCAAAGGTGGTCCAATCATATATGGTTGATTGTTTTGCACACTGTAAAGAGAACATTAATTTGGATTCACACATTGTAATGGTAGAACTGGCTTCTAACCAAGTGTCTACATGACTTGTGCTCATTCTCATTCAACTAGCTTACTGTATGAATGCAATTAGACCGTAAGATTGAATTAATATGGCAAGCCATGACCGATAAATCTCACTTGCCTTGCTGCGTCTTGAATGGCTGCATTTATAATGCCCATGTGTTGATTGCCGACATGAAAGAATCCTTTACAGTCTGACCACCTTTAAATCAAAGCTGGTGGATGGGAGCTTAAGCTCAGACTGAGCTGGAGAAGCAGTCTGGAGCAAGAGCATTTATTTTTAAAGGCCTGCTTTAGGGTTTTATTAATACGAGGTTAAACAAACAGTGACATGCTGGCTCAGACTCCGCTCATTCATTCTGGAATGCTGTCAGAATCCACGTATATGCCAACTCTAAATAAATTACTTCTGTTCAGAGATATGAGGGACCGTGCATTTAGATGAATTTATTCTTCAGTTTGTATGGACATACAGTTGTCCAATTCTTTCTTTAAGGAAGGGATGGGATTTGTATTGAAAATGTTGTGTGTGAAAAATCTTTGTAGATGGTGAAACAAGCAAAAGATTCGCAACACCTGCACCTCCACATGAGTCATCTAATGTTACATAATATCACCGTATACACGCATTTAGTTCTTGTTTATACTCCAATGCTAAAATTAAGGATTGATTGATTATGAGGGGATTAGTATTTCAAACTCTGGGCATGACTTTTAAAAAGAAGCAGATGATGAAACGGGAAGGACACCTCTGCAAAAACCATGAGCTCATCTGTGGGCGAAGTCTATGGCAGCTTAATAACATTTTAACCAAATATTTAGGACTATTAACCAAATATTGAAGATGTTATTTATTTACGCTTTTATTAAAGAGTCTCTGACACGTCATCTTATTATGGAGTTGAACACAGATGATTATATTTAGATTTTATTTAGATATATTTATGAAGCATTTGCAATTTACAGCCGTTTTATCATTTAACAATTTGAACACTGATCATTTGCATTAAGACTTTAGAAATAAAGGCAATAGTAGCAAATATCACTAAAACTAACCATTAATAGGTTAATATATGTATTTAATGTTTAACGTTCATAATAGATTAAATGGAGACAGAACTTTTGTGAATTTCTTTTTTTTAAATAGGTTTTACTTTTGTCTCATGTGCTTGGTAAACCGGTCATTCACTTCCGAGTACAAATATGATTTTTGTGATTTTTAAATGTAGGCTAATTTATTCTGAACCAATATTCTCATCAGTGTTCGACCGGGAATAATGAATGAACGAAAAAGTACACGGACCTATCAGCTTTGACATATTTATATCTGCATATTTGTTATATTTTGCCATGAGGGCATTTAAAAATCTCCCCCCCACCCCCCAATTGTAAATTCTTAAATTTGATCCTGAAATTCAATTAGAATGAGACATTTATAAGGCTGTTACTAATCAAATTAAATCATTTACACTGGAAAATTACAACTGCATTTAATAATGTTATAAGATTATTTTAAATATTTTTGAATATACAAATAAGAAATGTTGAAATTATAATTTTAAACATGAAACTAAACATGAAACTAAACCGTCTGTAGGTGGCGGCAGGAGACATTGAGTCATTCAATTAAATGATTCGTTCAAACAGCTGATTCAATCAAGGATGAGGAAGTTATTTATGAATGGGTCAATGAATCTTTGACTCAACCGATTAGTTCAAAACGCTGAATCATTCAGTAATTAAACACGTTTGAGTATTGCTGTGAAATGTGCTAAATGTTTCTGCTGTGATCTTTGTTTGGAACTATTTTCGCTGCTGAAACGGAACAAAATCAGCCAATATTGCGTCTAAAATGTAAGTGACATAATTTTAACTACGTTTAAAGAGCACCTATCATGGCATTTAAAATGTTCCAAATATTGTTTTAGAAGTCCCCAACAACAGTTTTGCATGCATGCAATGACATAAAAGACTTTAGTTTTCTTATAATATGCATTTATTTTTACCTGTTTTGACAGCGATTCTCAAATGATTCCTTTAGTGATTCACTTTTCAAAACCCCGCCTTTACGTGACGCTAATCTGCGGTGATTGGTCAGATGACCCAGTCAGTTGTGATTGGTATAGTCTGTGCAGATATTTTCGGAAACGGAACGCCCATCAAAGTCTTATAATGACAGTAATTTGTTAATATGTGTCAGGAGTTATGAATATGAAAACCGCGTCGGTACTGTTTGATTGTAATATGAGCCTCAGCTGATCTCATTCATAAAAAAACTCCTCACGAAGACTCGCGACAAATCAACATCCCTCAGGGCTTTTAGTTCAAAAGTGTGCAGATGAGGAGACATATTGATAGATTCTCATATGTCTGTGTCAAATTTCTAAACAGAGGAGTATTTTTTATTCAATACTTCCTCAAAATGGGCAGAAATAGCCTAATCATGAGCGATTGAGTCTCTTGTGTTGTTTTCAATTCATACTGGCAGCCGGAGGGCGCTCTGTGCACATGTAATCCATATATGGTACAGACAGACGAAGAAGATACCATGTGCCATAATAAAAGTCCATAATAAAAGCTTCCTGAGATCGCGAAACATACATTTGACGACTAATAATAAACACTCAATCGCGACGATGTATGGTTTGTCTTCAAGCCACCTAGTCTTCAAATGCTCATCCTTGGGCAGATGAAAAAAGTTTGCTTTTGAGTCGCACTTCAGAACACAGCGTCTCGTCGCCATGATGTTTTCTAGTTTTCACTGGCGTCTTGGAGCGCAATAAGTGGGCGTATCGTATTCAAATAACTTGACAAGTTGACGTCAACTAGTCAGAGAAAAAGCTTCGGTCTTCTAACGATTCTTAAAAATGACTCCGAGTCGACTCTTACTTTTGAAAGAAAATAACTATATATACGGTGCACTGTCATATTTCAAGCTATCACAGGATGTTTTTGTTCACTTAGATCTATGTTACACACTACATGAAAGGTAAATTTCAAAATTCCATGATAGGTGCTCTTTAATGAACTCTTGTATGAATTCAGTGTCACGTTTTCAATTGTGATGGTATTCAGGACAACCACACTCTTGGTTGTGTGATGTTTGCTTAGCTGTATCATATAAAAACTACATATTTTGAATTTTTACCACAGTTTGTTAACTGAATATCTTTGTGTGCTGCGCTCATTTGTTTCGAGGTCTCGAGAGGCTGCGGGCTCAACAGCGCAACCTTGTTACCGTGCTTTATGATTAGCTTTATAACTAACATTAAACTTATATTATATATTATCCACTATCGATCGCCAATCGCAAAACCATCATTCTCCCGTTTAGGTGATTTCCTAGTTATTTATATTTGAATCGGGTTATTATTAGCTTTCACTTGCCCCTTCAAAAAATCCACTCCAGGACAAGCGTTAATGTCAAGCCTATATTTGTAATCCTAAATCCCAATTCATGTTGCTGTAGTTTGTAGTATGATTGAAAATAAATGGTCAGTCAATGAAGTTAAGAAGTCTTAATTGACTATGGAAGTTGTCAATGGAATTGTGCTCTTCCTGAGGTGTGAACTGAGAAACAAAGCCATGTTTGGCACCCCCTACCCACCTCAAACAGAGAAACCTCAGGTGGTCAGCACTAAATGATCACTTTCTTTGAAACCTGGCTTAAAGTCTGTTTGATGTTAGCAAAAGTTACTTTTATTTTCTTTCTTGTACATTAGCATAGCTTCCCAACATGGCCCAAACAATGATGACCACCATTAAGGATATTAGCATCATGCTTATCTGTTCACTTCCTCTCCTCCTCCCCAACCTGTGTTCTATTACCTGTTGTATTACCTGACCCTCCTCCTGCGGCCACTGCCAGTAAAATGCTAATGTAGCTTAACTGTGAGAACTTCACTGAAAGTGGATGAAAGAGGAACAGGCCGTAGATGCACATGAGCGACATCTGCTTTTAACCCACCCGTCCCCCGTATGAGAACTTCTATGGTTTTTAGAAAACCCCTTTTGGAAGTTTCCTTTTCAAACAAACCTTGAAAGTTTACGTCATCCTCACATGACTCTGTATCAGTGTCAATGTGTTATTTTAGTATTATTTATATAGTATTGTAGTATTTATTAATATTTTAATTAACTTTTTATTTCTATATGTTCTGTTTTCTTTTTCTACTCTAAAAAATATTGTTAGGAATAGAAGAGAAACATACAGGAAATTAGAAATTATTAGTTATTATTATTATTATTATTATTATTTTATTTTTATTTTTAGTAGTTTTGATATGTGCTTTTGTCCCCTTTTTTTGTACGCTATTTGCCTTTTCTTTTTCTTTTTTTTACATTTGTTTACTTCAACTTTATTTTAGTTCAGTTAGTTCCCAAGGCAACATTTGGTAACACTTTAGAATAATGGTCATTAGTTAACATTAGTTAATGTATTAACTAACATGAACTAACCATGAGCAGTACATTTGTTACTGTATTTGTTCATCTTTGTTAACGTTAGTTAATATAAATACATCTGTTCATGGTTTGTTCATGTTAATTCACAGCGTATTAATTAATTAATGTTAACAAGATTTTAATAATGCATTAGTAAATGTTGAAATTAACATTAACAAAGATTAATAAACGCTTTATAAGTGCAGTTCATTATTAGTTAATGTTAACTAATGACCATTATTCCAAAGTGTTACCCAACATTTCTATTATCTACTATTTTTATTGTCTAATTTATTTTTAAGATTTATTTCAAAAGCCATCCATCCACCCTCCCATCCCATCCTATCCATCCAATAATGAAAAGTTGGCCACAAACTATTTCACAAAAATAAAACCTTTCGATGTATAATAATAATAAAAACGGCAAAAACTTAAATTAAATAAAAACAATAGATCCCTGTATTGTGACATTTAACTTGGGTGCGGATAATTCATATGGATGCACTTTAATTTTAAAATCTTTTAATGCATGTTTCCATGCTGAACATTCAGACTCAGTGTAAATGTAAATGGAATGTCCTGCTTGCAGAATTGTTCATTGATCTAGCCTGGAATTTCCTCTGACGCATTTGAATGCCACTGAGTTACAGTATCTACATGGTTAACAGCGGTCATTAATAAAACTTTGCTTGTGTATTTAACAACTTCACCGCAGACAACAATACTCTATTGACGTCTAGAGGGTTAATTTGCAGTGTTTCAAGAGTGGCGTAAACAAATTAAGCCTTATGACGCGCCATGAAGGTGATTTACCTGTCTGCTTATCCTGTGCTCACACCCTCTCTTAAATCGACTGCCTCAGATTTTAAGTGGCCATAAAGTAGTGTTGCTGCAAGGAGTTGGTTGGGGTTTATCCCTTGGGAATCTCCAAAAATAAACTGCTTTTATATGGATTACCAAGGGAGAACACGTGTAAAGTCCATATTGAATTTCCATTGTGTCCTGCCACCACTTCCCTTGCTTTTAAAGTGGATATGAGTTGGCATTTTAAAAGGGAAACTGACCAACATTTGTTTGAATATAGTCTGAGTTTATTTAACTGCAGCGTGATTTAATGTTGTCCGAGCATTTGGTCATATATCCTACGTGGTCACAATTTATCCAAACATTTAGACATCTGTCGGCTAATTCTTAATGGCTGTATGAAACCTTCGCTAGAATAGCTGCCATGGGATAAATTAGCAGCGTGATACATTTTAAAGGGTTATTTAAAGTTGACATAATGTCAAAACTGAGTTCTTTTTAAATGAATGTTCCTGGTCTTATTGTGAGCAATTCATTGGTGCCTGTTATTCTAAAGAGAAAAATTGTCTTTGTCATCTATAATCAAAGCGTCAACTTGTTGTCACTTTGGCCTACAGGCTATTGTATATAATTTTTCCAATAGCCAAATAGCTATTTTGGCATTGCATCATTCGTTCTGGCTTCATTCTGGTATGTGACTCACTTTTTTCAATTCCAATCAAATCCTGATGGATTTCAAATCAAGTACCACTGTTTTTTCTTACTGAATATTCGATTTCTATATGAAAATTCACATTATGGAATGCTTATAGAAGTATTCTAATTGATATCGCTTGAAACCAAAGATCATAGTTGTATCTGAGAAGATGGAGCTTTCAAAATTATCATATTTTCGCAGTTTCTGCTATTAAAAAGCATTTTGGTGTTTCCATCCACATAATTTTATGCACATTTTGGTATATTGCATAAATAAAATGCTTGATTAGAGAAACCAGATGCAGATAAAATGTCCAAAAGAGCCTCACTTCCAAACGTCCTTCCTTCCAAACTCACTTCCAAACGTCCGTCCTTCCAAACTTCCAAACGTCCTTCCTTCCAGACGTCCTTCCAAACTCACTTCCAAACGCCCGTCCTTCCAAACTTCCAAACATCCTTCCTTCCAAATGTCCTTCCTTCCAAACTTCCAAATGTCCTTCTTTCCAAACTTCCAAATGTTCGTCCTTCCAAACTTCCAAATGTCCTTCCTTCCAAACTTCCAAATGTCCTTCCTTCCAAACGTCCTTTCTTCCAAACCTCCAGACGTCCTTCGTCCCTAAACATGAGAGAATTTGTCGTGTGTAGATCTAACGCGCGATCTTTTGGTGTCATGAATCTATAATTTGTTGTCTGCTAAATCATTTTGACTGAGGGCAAAGAGAAGTATAACTTAATTTTTGAGGATATTTAAATGTACATGCAGTGAAGATAATGTAGGTAGTGCGTTGCCTGGACCACATTTGTGTGGCTATTAATGTTTAATATATTTTTTTTAATGAAAATGAAAATAGGCAGAGTGTTTTGACATATTTCTCCTGGAGCGCCTTGAACGCGCGTCAATTTGTCCAATTCGCTGTGGATTCAATCCGCGTCCAATTCGAATGGATTCAGCGTCCAACTAGATGCAGTAGATATGATTTTGACGCTCTATTCGCATTTGGTGTGAACGCAGCATTAGAGACCGCCATAGACAGCATTTCTCCACATCCTTCTCAATGGGTCTGTTTATGACCAAATTTTTAGAGTTGAACTGATCTTTCTGGCTCTGAACCCCCTTTCAAGCGGTGTAACTGCACAGAACAGTTCAAGATTTGGGACCGTCCTGGAACCATGTCGGTGTAGAAAAGCTATGAGTCAACTAGATGATCCAGACTTCCAAGAACTTTCACCCTGGTGCCAAGAGCGCTGGATTAGCTCATTACCCATGATAGCGACCTGCTGATTAGACCATTAGATGCCAGACGTTTTTGGAGGCTCTTCTCACAGACTGTCATTTCCTCCCTTACACGTCTCCTTTTAAACATACACTAACGTAGGGTTTACTAGCCTGTTAGCACTCCCTGCCCCAATTACTAGTGCCCTAATGGAGCTTCTCTGACAGGTGTGTTGAGTAGTTTACAGTCGGAAAAATCTCTTTAAAACCCGGTTTAAGAGTGGGCAATAAATAAAAGCTTCTCAATGGGAGGATTGCTGGGAAATGGCTGTTATGTTAAGAGTTCAACAGCTCCAGTGTTGAAGTCGCTGAGTAGATTACACACTGCAAATCTTACAATCAACAACCACTCTATGTTTATGTCTCCCAGACTCTCATGGTTTGATGGCCCAACCTCTGCAGCGTTTGGAAGGCCGAACAAATCTGGGTGTAGTATTTGACCAGCACAATGTGTGTTAAATAGCAGCAAAATAAACTCCAAACAAATAGAGGGTTGCTAACGCTGTGCATTAGCCAGGGTGGAGGGCTGCTGGGAGCCGTCAAATGTCTGGGCTTCTCGGAAAGACCTGGAGGCAGTGGGCAGACATTACAGCCTGGAGACAACTCCTGGGGATTTTGTTTATTTCAACACCCGTTTGAGCATAGTGTCATGGACCCAAAAGAATGGGAAGAGACTACTTTTGTATTTGCTTGGGTAATCATTCACCATGCAATAGTCCTGTTTTATAATCCGGAACCTCTAATACAAAACCAGAGTTGGTTACACGGAGTGTTACCTTCCAGTTTCACAATACCGCCTCCAGCTTCAGACCGCTAGATATAACACGCCTCTGCAATCAGATCTCGAACTGACGCAGACGTCGCACAGAGGATGCTTTTCAGCACGCACCCATGCACTTTTACAAAATAAACCCTCATGTTTATAGACCGAAGGGACTGAGGAATGTAGGAAATGTATCCAATCTCTATACTCACTGTCCTCTTACCGTTTTGTTTATAAACCTCCCTCAGGGGCCATTTACTGGAAGGGTAAATTCTTAGATAAAGAAAATTGCTTTCTTGCTTTCTTTTTTATGCCAACACATTTGAGCAGGCCTTTTACAAATGCACAGTGTCATGTTACTTGTGTTTCCAAAACAACAGACACTACAGTCCAGCTGTGGCTCTAAATAGTTTATATTACAATTTAGTGGTGCTAGATAGATTTTAATTGTATTTGCTAAGACAAGCGTAACTATAACTATTGCTCATATTGGGAGTTATGGTTTTAATACTTCACATGTATGAAACTTTAACATGTAACTCATCCTGCACTTTGACTTGAGCCATATCTACACATGAATATTATTAGCTGAGTTTCTATCCACATAATTTTATGCACAGAAACAAGATGCAAAAAAATGCCCAAAAGAGTCTTCCTTCCTTCCAAACGTACTTCCTATCTTCCTTCCGTCTTTCCAAACGTACATCCTTCCTTCCATCCTTCTTTCTAAACGTCCTTCCTTCCTTCTTTCCAAACGTTCTTCTTTCCAAACTACCTTCCTTCTTTCCAAACGTCCTTACAAACGTCCGTCCTTCCTTCTTTCCAAGCGTCGTTCTTTCCAAACTTCCTGCCGCCTTTCCAAAATTCCTTCCTTCCGTTTGTCCTTACAAACGTCCTTCCTTACAAACATCCTTATTTCCTTCCTTCTAAACTTCCTTCCAACCTTCCTTCCTTCCAAACTTGGGTCCAAACTTGCGTCCAAACTTTCAAACGTCCTTCCTTCCAAACTTCCTTACTTCCTTACTTCCTTCCAAATTTACTTCCAAACATCCAAACTTACTTCCCTACTTCAAAACACCCAAACTTACTTACTTCCTTGCTTGCTTTCTTCCTTCATATAGAGTATATAGGCCTTTGGCTTTTTGGTAGATGTTAATAATAATAATAATAATAATTAGCATTTCAAATGTATTTTATACATTGTCATATGTAATTTCTTGTTTTGTCAGTGTTTATGTACTTATTTAAATGTTTTGACTAGTCATTCACCTTAAACTAGACTTCAAGTTTCTGTCATATGTTACACAATATCACATCCATTTACATTGGCCAGCGCAGTCTCCATTTTTGCACGTGCATTACACAGAACATAAAATGTAATTCATTTTGGCAGAGGCACAATATGTCAGCGTTTCCTCAGTCATGAAAATTCCTCAGAAGCATGGCAGTGCTTTCAGGGGTGTTGCGGTGGTCCGATTCCCTCAGGAACGATCGGGATGTCTTTCCCCTGCCGGCAACAGTCACAGACCCCTCTCTGTCCACTCTCCTCCCCAGACCTTGGCTGGGAGCTCCCCTAATTTATGACTCATTTCCTAAGCAAAATATAGAGTTTCAGGCGTAAGTGTTCATATCAGTAGACTTAGGGGAGTGGGGAGCTTTACAATGCTTTGGTTAGGAGCTGATGGAGGTAGAAACAAGGCTGACAGACCGGGCGTAGATTAATAGAGCCCTTGTGACAGAAGCTCACATCTGGAGGGTGACGCAGAGTGCAGACACCTGAACCCGGCAGCCGCGATCTTGCTCAGCACGTACTTAAGCAGCAGTCTGTGAGGTCATGGGGGTGAGAGACGGGAACTTTGATTATTTTCACAGACAGAATAGCGTCCATGAGAAAGGGAGCGAGAAATGGGTGGGGAACAAAGTATGTACGGATGGAGGAGACAAAGGGAAAAAGTGTGTTTGTCAGCAAAATCCTTCATCCATTGTGGTTCTTGGTGCTGCCTCGGCATCGAAATGGCACACGCCTAGATGAATTTATGATCTCTGGAAAATATGCAGCTGCTCTCAAATTTAACAAGTCCTACCAAAGTCAAATGCTGTATACACAGGTGAAAATTTCTGTTGGCAGCTTTTAAATTTTTTTTTTCTCTTTTTATTTTTCTAACCAATTTGACTGACCGCTTCGGTTTGTAAAATGTGACTTATAAATGGCCGTATTTTTGTGCCTTTTGCAAATTAAAATGTTTGACATGAGAGTCCGGCACTGACTAACACGCTTGTTTGTGTTTATGAGATTCCAACAGTACTTCTGCTGTAAGGCTGAGGCCTGTCTCTCACCTATTAGGTTGTGAAATCTTCTGGTGGTAAGCTTGAAAGTTACAAGCTATTACTTTAACACCTGGTGCTGAAATGTTAAACAAATGATCTATTGCTCTTCAGATTTGTACCTTTTTATAAAAGTTTCCATTTGGAAGGCAGCAGATCACATTTCTGACTAAATGTGTCTTGTGACGTGAATTTCACAGTATTTCTTTCTCTCTGCTCTGTGCTTCTTTCCTGTTTTTACACTCTATCATGCACTTTCTCCAGTAGTAAGACATCCAATTATTCTCCTGTATTTGGTCTGGTTAATTAGGGCAGCCAGTTTAAACAGAACTGAGCTAACAGTAGAGGTCATATGTTTGAGGGAAGAGTAGTTACATTGATGTGGTGGTAAAAGTTGGAGTGTCTTACTCCCATCCACTCCTGTCTCCCCACAGAGCTGCTCAGATGTCTCTATCCCAAGGCTATGAAAACAAACACTTCAGTGTGTCTAAACCGGTGTCTGTTACTGCTCACACACTGCTCATGCATGAGATGTTTGAATTTTTAGAGTATTATGGGTGAGACAGAAGAGTATTAAATGGTTCATATTTTTCACATGGCTAATGCCTGTTACTTAAAGTCATTGGTAAAAATAGGATGTCTGCTAAATGTTTTTGATGGCTCGCTTTTAAAGTTGTAGGAAGCCAAATTAAATTAAGATCTATTTTTTAAGGGAAGTCTCATTATGCAATTTTTTTTTATTTTGGCAGCCTAGCAAAGAGTAATGTAGAAACATTATAATACATTTCCTTTCCATTTTATCAGTTCTTTAATATGTACTTTTTAGTTGACGTTTTGTAGTGTATTTGCGCGGTCCTCTTTTTAGGTGAATGATTCCTTTTTTTAATCTCTTTCTGCCAAGGTACAGATTAAATAGGAAACTTTGTGCATGAATGTAAATTGTCATTTACTACATACCCTCATATTGTTCCAAAACCCATATCACTGACTGATTGCTGTGAAACACAAAAGACTAAATTGAGTAATATGTAATGTGCTGGCCACTCTTTTCCGTGCACTTTTGATGAATGGGGGGGCTGGAAAAATGGGCTCAAAAGTGGTTATAAAACTGGTCTGTATGACTGCTCCAAACATTCTGAAATCATACTTTGTGTGATGAACCCAAGAAACAGTGAGTTAAACTCAAGAAACAGATCGGTCTGATTCATAAACAAATCATTTAGACAGTCTGATGCATCAACGTTCTGAATGAAAAGAACAATTCAATCATGAATCAGAGAGGTCTCATGAATCACTCTGAGGAGAGCTAGGGTGGATGTACAAAGATTTACATTTGTTAATTTTTCTCACACAAAGAATATGACTTCAGAAGACCATTAATATAGCTCATGAGTCATAAGGACCACTGTTTAGAGCTTGACAACCCTAGGCCTCATTCACTTTTATTATACTAAAACAATGGGCAGGATTTTCTTCAGAAGTTGCACTCTAAAAAAGCTGGGTTAAAAACAACCCGGGTTGGTTTGAAAATGGACAAACCCAGCAAATGGGTTGTTTTAACCCAACTTGGGTTGTTTTTAACCCAGCATTTTTTAGAGTGTGTGCTTTTGTGTTGCATAATTTGAAACCGCATGAATAAGTGATTTACAGAATTTTCAGAATTTAGTTTAGGTTCACATTTATCCTGTTAAGTTTCTTCTCTCTTTGATAGTTTTTGCTCAAGTTAAACAAAGTCTCCATGATGTCCATAGTAATCCATATGGCTCCGGGGGGTTAATAAAGGCCTTTTGAAGTGAATTGATGAGTTTGTGTAAGATAAATATCCATATTTTAAACTTTATAAAGTCAAATATCTAGCTTCCGGTGGGCCGCCGCCTTAATTCAACTTACAAAAAAAAGCAAAAACCCATCAATTTGTTAGACCTTTATTAACCCCCTGGAGCCGTGTGGATTACTTTTAGAATGGATGGATGCACTTTTTTGGGCTGTCATTCATTGCCATTATAAAGCTTGGATTAGCCAGGACATTTTTTTTATTCATGGGCAAATCATGGGGTAATTTTTCCATTTGGGGTGAACTATCCCTTTAATAAAATCCAAACTCTGGCACTAAAACATAACCATGACCCAATACATGATACAATGTTAGAAATAATAAATCCTACTCCACTTAAGGTCATTTATGACCGATGACTGACTGATCTTCATTGTGACAGTAAGATGCCTCTTTGACTGTAAGCTAAAATGCTTTTTTTTTTCCCCTCACACCATGGAATCCAGATGTTCGGAGCGATGCATATTAAACAGTGGATGGCATGTGGGCTGTAAATCCAGTGTGTGAAGAGCGAGTGAATGATCTTTTCAGATGCCTTGTAGTGTCTTTGACATTAAACCAGACTCTTAAAGCATTCTCCAGGCCTTTTTGTTCTCCTCAAGCAGTCTTGTCTCATAACCACAGTAACAGGTGGGCCGTACCGCTGGATCTGAGCCCCTCTGTCTGCTTGTACTGTGCTGTTTTTAGTAGTAGAGTGTTCTGTTTCTTGTCCAGATTTAAATAATGAAAAAGTCTGGTGATGGGGTGTTTATGGTGCATCATTTCTTTTTTAGATCATCAGAAGGCCTTTTTTAAACTCCTAGGCATTCTGTTCAATGTCTGAGCCTTTGTGTGTGCTTCATCTGTCCCCTTGATGGAATTAATAGCACATCCTCCCAACGTTAGAGTCTCAGCCAGAAAGCCGCAGTAAAAGTGTCTGGAAACATTTGTAAAGCTACATAAAATTCAAGAGAACAGAGCGAGCGTGTTTAGCCCAATATAAAGCATTGCAATACAGGTCCCAAACACGCGAACTGCGAGGTTTGCAACTTAGGCATGGGCAGCAGTTTATTAAAAACTATTTTGCCCCCAAGGCTTGACAAGCCAATGTCAGTGGATTACCCCCCTCCTATAATTCCATGCATGTTGTATCACTTATTATAGTGACTATGAAAGGACAAACTTCTGTTTCAGTGCAATGCTGACATTAACACATGCCATGGCCGATACTAATGGCTTTTCTGTGTTTTGGAGAGACCTGTTTTTGCCTCTTCTTTTTTTTTTCTTTTTTTTTATTCTCCCTCCACAGCACAAACACTATTCCCAGAAGCCTTTGCCCAGTTGCATGATTATTATAGGTAAAGTTTCTTTAAAAAAAAAAAAAGTTTAATTTGCCATTTCTAAGTTTGCTTATCATGCATTCCACAGATCATTTGATTTAGAGTTAGGGTTTGCTATGCTGACTATGTACGTTCAACCCAATCTCATGGAAAAATGTAATTATTAAGGTGATAATGTGAATTGAACAAAACTGAAAGCTTTTTCGAAAAAAAAAAAAAAAATCATGAAGGACCACCCCCAAACATATGTCACTGTGGTGTAAACAGATAAAAAAATGTATACGAATTAGCCACCAATTCACCAAAATGTAAAATCGTTACGAATTGCCATGAGATTGTGTTGGTCCATTAGTAATACTCCAAAATGTGCCTATCCATTAGTGTCAGTCCATAGAAGGTTAATTGTAGCACAAATATAAGTGCATTGATGGTTTAAACTTTTCTTTGTATTTATAACCCTTTTGAGCAGACTCAAATACATGTGTTTTCAGGATAACTCGGTTTGAAGTCTTTCATTGGGATTTCCTTGGATTTTTCACCTCTGATTTGATACCAGATGTGTTGGAAATGTCTTGGATGTTGTGTAACAAGTATTTTTATGCTAGGGGCTCACACACAAGGTCACTTACAGATACTTTACGGACGCATAAACATTAATTGTTCTGAAAGAGATGTACTTGGTCTTGGTGTGTGAATTACTGCCAAAAGTAGTCTGAAATATCATATTTATGTCCATGAGGAATTTCAGAAATCGTTGTAGCTGTTTATGCATGGCTCATTTCAGAGACATCATTTTTTTTTTCCATTCTTTCCATGACAGCCAATGTTCATCATGCAGTTTTGTTGAATTCCCCTCAAGAAAGTAGTCATATGATTCTGGAGTGACACAAGGGATGTAGATGTTGACAATTTTCATTTTAAGATAAATGATTGGTGCGACTTGATTGGACTGACCAAATGTAAACTGATTATTTCTGCCACAACATTTTTGACAAGTGGCTTTTTTAACAATTGAAGATGTTTGTTTGTTTTTTTCCAAAAAAAGTTTGGATCGGAATGACGTGCATATTTTTATACAAGCTGCAGCGTTTCACGGTGTATACTTAGCAGTTATTACATCTTCAGCAATGCTTTATTTCAGAGCATGGAAGCTTTTTTGTGGAAATAATATAATCAATTAAAAATTTGGGTCCCACTTTTATATTAGGTGTGGCCTATTTAACTACTAACATTTTAAAGTAATCATTTGAGTCCCTTGTTTGTCCTGAGTAGTTAAACTGCCCAATGTTCTTCAGAAAAATCCTCCAGGTCCTGCAAATTCTTCAGTTTTCCAGCATATTTTGCATATTTCAACCTTTTGCAGAAGGAAACACAATGCATTAAGAGCCAGGGGGAAACCTTTTGAACAGGATGATGTCCAAATTTCTTATTTTGTTTAAATATCAATTACTTTTTTAATTGTAAACATTATGTACAATTCACTTTTATCTTCAAATTCAAAAAGTTTTCACTCTTAATGCATCAGTGAATGTTTGAACTTTTTTTTAATAGTTGTGTGTTTGAGTCCCTCAATTGTCCTCAGTGTGAAAAGATGGATCTCAAAATCATACAGTCACTGCTGGAGAGGGTTCAACTATGCAAAAGAAGAACATTGGGCAGTTTAACTGCTCAGGACAAGCAAGAGACCCAAGAACAACCATCACAAAAACAGTCGTGGATCATCCAGGTAACAACAAACGGTACTAAAGGATTAGTTCACTTTAAAATATACATTTCCGGATATTTTACTCACCCCCATCTCATCCAAGATGTTTGTGTCTTTCTTTCTTCAGTCGAAAAGAAATTAAGTTTTTGAGGAAAACATTCCAGGATTTTTCAACACATAATAGACTTCAGTGGCAACCAAAATGTTGAAGGTCCAAATCAATGCAGTTTCGAAGGGCGTCAGGGGCTCTGGATGACCCAGACGAGGAATAGGGTCTTATCTAGTGAAACCTTCAGTCATTTTCAAGAAAAAATAAACATTTCTATACTTTTTAACCTAAATTGCTCATCTTGCGCTGATCTGCGACGGCCACGGATTGCGCAATCATGTCGGAAAGGTCCTGCTAGACGTAGGCGGAAGTACCGCCCCAAGCGAAGGTACGAAGACTGATATAAACGCCCTTTGCCAAAAAAAAAAAAAACTCCATCTCCAACTTCAAATAACACATTGTTGTTTAACCCGTTTTTGCTAAAGGATATTTAGATATTTAGTCTTCACGTGTGCTTTGCAAACACGGGATGGTACTTCTGCCTACGTCTAGCATGACCTTTCCGACATGATTGTGCAATCCGTGGCCATCGCAGAGCAGCACAAGATGAGCAATTTAGGTAAAAAATTATATAAGTGTTTATTTTTTTCCTGAAAATGAACGGTTTCGCTAGATAAAGCCGGATGCGCACTGCGATTTTGGCCACGATTTGGCCGTCTGAGACGACAAATCTAGCAAATCCTAAAAGATTCCTCTGATCCTTGGCTAAAATCTGAAGTCTTTGATCGTTAGTTTGACATGTTCACCGGCAGCCGATTAATGACCGCTACGATCAAATTTTACCTCAGACGAAATTCTGGCAGTGTCAGAAGATTTGCCGCAGTCCTGCAGTGTGACTTCTCCTACGACGGCCGTCAAATTATCTTCTTTTCTCAAGACAAACTATGACCAAAATGAGCGCTAGAGATTTCTTTGTAGCCACCACTTCAATCCCGCGTGTAATGCAGCTCACTGTCACCGAATGCGCCATTGATTGATGATATAAAACGCCGGACAAGTTTTCTTGCGTGCGTGCATCCGCTTTTAGTGCGGCTTGACTATCGTACAGTCTGACGTTAATGACAACTTGGATCTTATAGTGTGACATGGCTTACAGCGGGGATCATGTTTGTACAGTCTTACAAGGAACAATCCTAAAGGACTATTATAAATCACACTGTGTGGACCCGGCGTAAGACCCTATTCCTCGGCTGGGATCGCACCGAGCCTCTGAAGCCTTTTGTAAATGCATTGATTTGGACCTTCAACATTTTGGTTGCCATTGATGTCTATTCTGTGAAGACAATCCTGAAATGTTTTCCTCAAACTTAATTTCTTTTCCATTGAAGAAAGAAAGACATGAACATCTAGGATGGCATGGAGTGAGTAAATTATCCGGAAATTTTCATTTTGAAGTGAACTAATCCTTTAAGAATCGATGGTTCATGAACTTTTGAACAGGTTCATTTTAATAAATTGAGCTCTTTTTTTTTTTTTTTTTGTCTTGTGGATTATATGTAAACTTTTTTGAATGTCTATATCTTATTCAGGACAGTACTAAATAAAAAATAACATGCATTTTCTATAATGTCTCTTATTTTGTTAAAATTATTGGTAACACTTTACAATAAGGTTCATTAGTTAACATTAGTTAACTACATTGGTTAACATGAACTAATAATGAACTGCACTTATAAACAATTTATTTATCTTTGTTCATGTTAATTTCAACATTTACTAATGCATTATTAAAATCTTGTTAACATCAGTTAATGCACTGTGAACTAACGGGAACAAACCATGAACAGCTGGATTTTTATGAACTAACGTTAAAGATGAACTAATGCTGAACAGAGGTGTTGTTCATGGTTAGTTCATGTTAACTAATACATTAACTAATGTTTACTAATACAACCTTATTGTAAAGTGTTACCAAATTATTTAGTTGTAACAGATTCTGCAAGGGGTTCACATACTTTCTTGCAACTGTATTCTGTACTTGCATGTTTTTACATTGTACTTATATTATTATAATTACCTGCAAGTAACTATATCTTCTGACCCTTCTCTTCCCTTTTATCCCACCCTTAAACCTACACCACTAAACCTGCCCCTAACCTTACCCATATCCCCACCTCAATAGCAGCACAAGTGTTTTGCAATGCATCAACACAATAAGTACTTGTACTTAATTTTTGATGTAAGTACATAGTTAAAGACCCCTAATATAAAGTTGGACCACAATTTATAATGCAGAACATGTATATTTATTGAGAGCCCAACAAGGTGTTGTGGGTGTAATTTTATTGAGTGAATGTCTAGTCTTGCCATGGGGTTGTTAATGCTGAATAAGTCTGGAGTTTCCTGCCTTAGCTTTGCAATTAAAATCAGTTAAGCTATTAAAAAAAACGTTATGGCCATTTTTATGCAGCTTACTTGCTATTTTTTGTGCTCTGTAAACACTTACCTTGTTTGTTTTTATCTTTGACATATGTAACCACTTTATCTTGAAATTATGGGCACGCTCTTTATTCAACAAATTTGTTCACTGTACATCACACATTAAGGGTAATTGGAATCATATTGTGATGTCATATGTATAACAGTGTGGTTCTTTGTTGGCGTTTTGATGTGGTTTCGATGATATCTTACACTATCTCTTGTGGTGAACGTGTTTGATTAATGATCCCGAGGGTCTATAAATGGCATCTGGAATGCTGATCTCACCCTCCACCACGGAGCTAAAAGAACCTCTGAGGGATCACATCTCCAACTGTCATTGCTGTCCCTGACTGGCTTTGTATTTAGGTCCTGACTGCCTCAAGACAGACCGAGTTTAAATTGCAGCCTGTTGCGCTGTCAGAGCTGCACGGAGACCTAATGGGTGGGTGAACGTCTCTTGACAGTGACCCCCCACTTGGATGCATAACAATATGAAGCGGAGTGAATTGGCAGTGATGGTCCTGAGGGGAAACATCTGAAGCCAACATAACTCTGCCCCTCGAAATCCCGCCTTCATTGTTCTGGCAGACTTTCTGTTATCACTTATGGAAAAATATGGCCGTACATGACGTGTGTAATGCTTTTGGTGTGGTTATTGCCCTAAAAACTGGCAAGTCGCATATAAGTTAAAAACATTACATACTCTATTTTGATTATGTCTGTGCTTTAATCACATAGCAACAAAAACTTTTTAGTGAGTGCTTGGAGACTTTTATCCCTTAATTCGCTGTGTGTTTTAGAGAGCTTGCAATTTATTCAGTCAGTTAGTTCAGTATTTTTACTGAAATACTGGGCTTTCACTTAAGATGCTACTTTTTAAATCTAATGTACTTAGAGTGGTCTATGTGGGCAGTGTATGTGGTTTTAGTTGGGAAAACTATGAAAAATGATGTCTCTTGTATCCCACATATGAGGCAACTTTATATGGTCATGCAGGAACAAAGATCTTTTCTGAAAATAAAAGTTCACCGCAAAAAGTGACCTCTGCTTCAGATGTAAGAAGCAGCACATCCCATTTCCAATCCATTGAATTACATTGAAATAAAGCTAAAGACCTAGATATTTAGCAATACCTTGACAGAATAATGTATCCTTCTCTTAAAGGGTTAGTTCACCCAAAAATGAAAATTCTGTCATTAATTACTTACCCTCATGTCGTTTGACACCCGTAAGACCTCCGTTCATCTTCGGAACAGAAATGAAGATATTTGAGTTGAAATCCGATGGCTCAGAAAGGCCTCCACTGACACAATGCACTTTACACTCTCAAGACCCATAAAAGGTACTAAAGATGTCATTACAAAGTCCATCTCACTACAGTGGTTCTACAATAACTTTATGAAGTGACAAGAATTAGTTTTTGTGCGCAAAAAAACCCTAAAAAACGACTTATATAGTGATGACCGATTTCAAAACACTTCTTCGTGAAGCTTTTTTTCGCACAAAAACTATTCTCGTCGATTCATAAAATTATTGTAGAACCACTGTAGTGAGATGGACTTTGTAAAGATGTCTTTAGTACCTTTTATGGTTCTTGAGAGTGTACAGTGCATTGTGCCAATGGAGGCCTTTCTGAGCCATCGGATTTCAACTAAAATATCTTCTTTTGTGTTTCGAAGATGAATGGAGGTCTTACAGGTGTCGAACAACATGAGGGTAAGTAATTAATGACAGCATTTTCATTTTTGGGTGAACTAACCCTTTAATAGAGATCAGACACAGTCCAAAACATTAAAAGTGTTTTTTATCTTCTTTTTCTATTACATGTTTCTGAATGACTATTGATCTTGGATAAGTCTCTGGCAAATGAAATCAATCTTGATGATCAAAGGCCACAGAAACTATCATAGCAAAAAGAAACATGCTGTGATCTCTATCTGGACTTGGCGCTGCCAGTTATTTTGCCCATTTTAAATCTTTTAAATAATCTCAAATTATTGTCTGTTCATCACAAAATGGGTTTGCTAAGAAGGCTGCGGTTGGATTTGCCAATACGTGTAAAAGTAATTGCAATTTAATTTTTGCACCCATCATTCATTCAAGTACAATGTACTGGCAAGGTTTTTGAGCTCCTTTTGCGCCAATTTTTATTAATTACATTTTGGAACATCATCAGAATAGAGCTTGTTAGTTATGATGTCAATTTGTAGCCAAATTGGAAAGCTAATTGGAAGGTTTGTATGTTTACAGTCATAATTTGAAAGTGAATTTTGAAGCTGCTGTAGTTTGTATTTGCTAAATAAGCACAGCAACTTTTCTAATTTGCCAGGCACATGCAGTTACATTCTTGATGTAGTAAAACTGCTAGGATGGATGGAGAACCCATTGCACAAACGTATTTATTATCTTCTGGATTTTAAGAAATGGTGAGTGTGAGCCATTTTATCATTTGATAAACCCTCCCTTCTAAGACAATTCAATATAACAGTTGAATGGTACCTTTATTGGATTTTTTTTGGCCAGACTGAACTACACCATTCAATAGGAGCCTGCTGATATTATATATTAAAACGTATTATTGATTTCACATTTCAAGCCCAATAAGGCATCACTTTCTGCCTGCCTTCCTTCTTTCATGTACTGTCTCTCTGCCTTTCTCAGCAGGTTTCAGCCGCTGAACAGTTACTCTAGTTTCCCTCATTAAGTAGACATGGTAAAATTGTATTATCTTGGCAAGCAGAGTCTGTAAATGTGAGGATTCCTGCAATTTCCAGCAGGGCTGAGTTGGTCTGGTTCTGGCGGGATGTGTTATTGTAACTGGTTTCAGCTGGAAGCCTTTTGCAGTCCAACCAAAAGGGTGTGAATTGGTTGCCGACCCACAATTTAACATTCCAACTTTAACTCTTTTGAAATTAGCCTGACCTGAAATGAGGGGTTCTGAATCTCTCTCTGCACCTTTGATCTTCTGTTTTCTACAGCTGAAATGTTGAACTATAGTCTACTCTTTCTACTACACCTCTCCTTTTGCCTCATTGGGTTTATTAACTGTGTTTAGTTGGATGAGTGGATGGATTCGTTCATCCATCCGCAGGGCAAGCTCGAATACAGTTTAAAGTAATTCCATGTACCTTTCAAAATCCGCTCACAGGCTTGTTGTCGTAAAACTGTTTTTCCAAAAATGAATGCTGTAACTTCAATAACGGTGAACTTTCCCAAAATTGTAAATTCTGAATGTATTAGGACTTTACTACAATCTTCAGGGCTGATGTTTAAAACGCTTGCTTATACATTTTTATTGCTTGCATTCATAAAGAGGTGGATGTTGGTGCTTGTCGTATTTTCTGTGAAATGATTTCAATTATTTCTTCATAAAACCAATTTTCATGCAGGTATGAAAGGATCTTTTACCATAGGTCCAGGAATAAATGTAGTGACATTTTTATGACTGGCCCCCTCACAGAAATGTCCTTTGATGTTTCCTCTACATATTTTTCTGGTTGACAGATCAGAGCAACTCAGAAGCGCAAGTGCTTTGATGCTCTGGGTGCACTGCAATTTTCATCACTACAGCAACTTTTTTTTTTTTTAATACCTGAAACAGTACGTTTCATAATTTGAGCATGACAATACTACAACATTGTGGCCTTTGAAACTTTATCAAGCATTGAAAAGCCGAAACGTCAACCGATGAGGTTTGATATGAGATATTGGCCAAGATAAATAATAGCTAAGCAGAAATAACCATGCAGTGCTCATGCATTTCTTTTCATTTCACATTTTGTTCCATTTTCACATTTTGTGTTCCAGCTTGCATTCTACACAAATCAGACCTGGGAAATTGCTTGAATTAGAATTTTTAGCTTAATGTGGTCATTTCTGATATACTATTTAATAATATTTTCCAGCTCTACAGTAGGAATGGCTCGTCTGGAGGAGCTTACAGGATTCCTGAGCACCAACTGTGAGGCGCTTTCATTTGTTCTTCTGTAAACACAGACTCTTGAAGGATGAAGCACGCTCAATTTAGCTAAGTGAGCAGTCCTCCTTTTACCTCGCCGTTCCTTTAAGAAACCTCTCCCAGTGTGCTGCCACTCCCAGAATTAGCCCATCATGCTCTGTCTAACATGGAAGGTATTGAAAACTTTCCATCATTTTATTTTCCAGAGCCTGGGGGTGCAAAAACCCTTACACTGGTTTGCAAGATGCCGGAGCCTGTTACACTACAAATAAAGCTTCTCAAAGTCTGATCTTCATTATGAGCAGGCTTGGGTAAGGGCAACTTCTCCCAAAGAGGTTGCAAACAATCAATTGATAGCACATTTGGTATTCGCTCCTTGTGAATGCTGGGCCTACCACAGCTTTAACACATAAAATGGAAGCATGCATGTTGACTGGGTGGGAACACATCATCAAGTCTGTGCATATGATCTAGCGCTGTTATTTTAGTGTAACGTTTGGATCATTTGAATGCAGAGTTCCCTTTTTGTAATTGCCTACTGAGATTAATTGAATTGTTAATTTAGCACTAATATTATAATTAGGGGAGAGAGGGGCACAACCTAACGCTTTTTGACTTTCTCAGTTTGTGTAAATCCATTTGGGGTTCAGAGTATTTATTTTTTCCCACATTAATTGCACACATGTCTAGTACAATTGTGGTTTTGTTTCATTAATACAGTGTATACTTTTTTCTTGATTTACCCTGAAAAAATGGAAGTGAAATGTGACAACATGCCACATAGGTGGGGTACATTGTAACGTGGTGGGGCACAACGTAACATGACCAAATAACAGCATAATGTTACCTGATATAATCAAAAAAATATACAAGACGAACTAAAATATTTTGTCAACAAAATACAATTATTAACTTTTTAAAATAAAATAATGGCATTTTTTAATCATTAAAAATATAAGCATTTTTGAGTTTGACTACAAACACATCGCTAAATACAGCTATACAGCATAATTCAAAACATAATAACATTAACTCTCAGACATTATTCACCCTTTTCTCATGGTTTCTCAAAAGAATTCATAAAAGTATAGAATATAATGGCCTATTTCTAATAGGGGCTCATTGTAACGCAGAGTAATGCACCCCATCTGCACAACTGGGATTTAAATCGTGGCTCATGTCTTCTGGTGGTTAGATCAGCATTAAAGAACGATCTCAACTGTTAAATAACAGGAATAAGATTAAAATATTATCGGATTTGTCTTATTTTAAATAAACACAAAAAACAGAGATGAAAACTAAACTTAAGTTAGAAATTTACTTTTGCTATGGTTAAAGGTCCCGTTTTTCGTGTTTTTTTTGAAGCTTTGACTGTGTTTACAGTGTGCAATATAACATGTGTTCATGTTTCATGTGTAAAAAAACACAGTATTTTTCACACAATTTACTTATCTGTATACTGCTGTTTTCACTGTCCTCAAAACGGCTTGAAAGATTTCCCTGTTCTATGAAGTCCCTCCTTCAGAAATGCGTAACGAGTTCTGATTGTGCCAGCGGTTCCCGTGTTGTGATTCGACAGCAGCTTAGGGCACGTTGCCCGGGAAGGTCACGCCTCTTACCATAACGGGGAGATGAACGCGCTCAAACTACAGCCCCTGAAGGCCAAACAAAGGTGATTTGACTCCGGGATGAAAATAACAGCGTCTGATGGCGACAAACGCAACCGAACCGAACGCAACACTTCCTCTTCTCCACGAGGGAGCAACAAGACCACGCCCCCTTTTTCGCGTATTCTTGTGGGCGGAGGTTAGTCAACAAACTGTTCTACTGACCTCATTAAAGCAGGAAATACCAGGATGTAGTCCAAACCGGCCGTTCGCTGTAGGCTTTGAAAGGGAACTTCTGTTAAATAAAATATCTCGCTTGGCATTGAACTTTGAGCTTTATAATTTTACAGGTATTATTTATGCTCTAACAGCAACATTACACACTAACTAAAGTTTGAAAAATGGGATCACGAAGAACAGGACCTTTAAATACATGTTCTATCTTCCAGAGATGTTTTTTATTTTGGTGCTATTTTTTTCTCTAAATAATGTTGATATGGCAACTAGTAAATACACTAAGTTTCGTCATTCTGGCATGTGTGGAAAGGGTTAAACTTTGTTACAACTAACCCTGCTTTAGGTTGTGCCCCGCGCTCCCCTAATACTGAGAAATTCTGGTGTTTGATTTTGCTTAGGTTTATATATTTTTAATAAAGCAGAAATGGCTTCCATACTTCTGCCAATTTTGTCTAGAGAGCATGCCTTTTATAAATCCATGCTGTTTGCCACTTATAGGAGGAAGCCACTGACAAGCCCCATTGTTAGCATTGTGATCCTCCAGGAGATCTCTCTATCTGTTAACAACAAGCACAACATGTTTGTCTGAGGATGGGAATCTCCTCAGGCTGAAGTGAAAGGTGTCCAATACTTAAACGCTATACATCATCACTTGACAAGCCAGCTGACCCTCTGGTCAGTAAAGGGGCCGGACACTGCTAGAGAATTGCCTAGTGAAGGGAAATGTCTGCCTCCCTAGTTTTAACATGTCAGATTTATCAGTTCAATTGCAAATCGCTCAGACAGTCTATTTTCTTAACACTGATATGCATATCCATGTATCCTGTAGGGCCTCTGATGGGCAGTGTTAAATTCTGGCTTATCTTATCTTGTGAGAGTCCTGTGAGTGTTGGATCCGTTGAAGATCTCCCTATAGAAGCCTAGAGCAAACATTCCAGGGAAAATGCAAGACATGAATCCTGAAAAGGTTTTTTTATTGCCCTGAATTCACAGCTCAATCTCATCTTGACTTTGCAGTTCTGCAATTCTAGTAACTTTTTATTTATAATTATAATATATAATTAAAATAATATAATACAATTTATTATTATTAAATTATAATTATTTAAAGGGATAATTCACCCAAAAATGAAAATTAGCCCATGATTTACTCACCCTGTCATCCTAGGTGTATATGACATTCTGCTTTCAGACGAATAAAATCGGAGTTATATTACAAAAGTCCAGGCTAATCCAAGCATTAGAATTTGATTCATAGTTGTTCTGTTTTTGAAGTCCATAAAAAGTGCATCTGTCCGTCAAATAACGTGCTCCACGCGGCTCCGGGGTGTTAATAAAGGCCTTCTGAAGCAAATCGACACGTTTGTGTAAGAAAAATATTCATATTTACAACTTTATCACGTAAACTTTCGACCGACTGCCTTCCATGGAAAAGTGTTGAATGTTGAAAGTGAAACTCAAGATGCGTTCGTGACGTCATGACGAGCGGACCTGGTCGCGTTAGTCTTTCGATCGGCAGGGGAACTTTCAACAATTTTTCCATAAATTGAACAGGGAAGGCCGTCGGTCGAAAGTTTACTTGATAAAATTTTAAATATGGATGTTTTTCTTACACAAACGCATCGATTCGCGTCAGAAGGCCTTTATTAACACCCGGAGCCACGTGGAGCACGTTATTTGATGGGCAGATGCACTTTTTATGGACTTCAAAAACAGAGCAACTATGAATCAAATTCTAATGCTTGGATTAGCCTGGACTTTTGTAATATAACTCTGATTTTATTCGTCTGAAAGAAGAATGTCATATACACCTAGGATGACTTGAGGGTGAGTAAATCATGGGCTAATTTTCATTTTTGGGTGAACTACCCCTTTAATTTTATATTATTTATTAAACAACTATTTGTTTATTTATAATTACAAACTAAATTAAATAAAATGTTGTATTTATTTATTATTTTTCTTTTTATACATGTATTATAATTACAAACAAAATGAAAAAAAAATTGCCCTGCACTTTGCAGTCGTTGAAAATGGCCTGACATGCATGAGATCATAACAATGTAGAACTTCTTCTGACAGCCTCCGTTAGAAATAACAATGGCTAAGTTGTGGCTTTGACAGACTAATGGTATGTTGGAAAATATGAGCTCCGTGTGACGTTCTGTTAAAAATAGTGGTCCTTTTACGCGGCATACTATCAACAAGCCTTCAAGACAGGCGTTGAGGAGGGTTTGATTAATGAAGACCTTGTCTGTTTGACATCCTTTTTCCTTTCACACTTCATAGCTTGAGCCCACAACACCTCCAGCCTGCTGCCTTCCCAGACGGCAAGAGGGACGAAAGAGGATTGATGTGGCCCACAGAGGGTTTTCCATGCTAGTCTGTTTAGCTTGATACCATCTAAATCTCTGGAGAAGACAAGCTAGCCCACCTTCCAGTGATTTGAAACAGACTTTGCGCCAATCTAAAGCTGCTATTTATTGTACTGTTTACGAAAATACACATGTTGGGAAATCGCACATCTGTGTACCAACTGATGGATCAAGTCGTGCCGTGGTGTGAGAGAATTAAGCTTGCGTATGTGTGCGTGAGAACAAATGTCAGTGGTTTGCTGTTGAAGGTCACTGCTACTAAAATGTAGCAATACGAAGCACGCAAGAAACTGCTCTTTACTCTTTTCCCCCCTCCCTTCTAAACTGTTGTCCCTGAGGTTATTTTCTCACTAAACTGGGATTCAGTCATCTCCAGATCTCATTGCTTTCCTACAGACAACCGGTGGCCAGAACAAACTTGCAAATTATGACTGGTATGTGTTGATTTCTTGATGTGGTCCAAGAATATTTCTGGAGCCGTACCAGGAGAATTTGCAGGCTGCATCCCCTTGCTTCATTACCAAAAACTTCTTGACATTGATACTGAAATGAATACCCCTTGAATAAATAAAGGCGGCAATTGTTTTGTGGTGCCGTGCTCTCAATACCTTGTTGGGAATTTTGAGGAGAAACTCTAATCTGACCGTTCCAGAGGTTAAATACATTTTGCTTTAACCCAACAGCTTTAGTACTTGGACCAACAAAGGGGCAAGAACATGATTGAACATGATGAACATGAAGAACATGAAGGCTATGTGTGTCTTCCTTTTTCAGAAGGCTCTTTGTCCTTCATTTGTTCTGGCATTCAAGATGAGGAGATTCTTCTCTGTTTACCATTGGCTTTGCCTAAACGTTCATTCTGTATGGTCTGTTGAACAGAACAAACCTTTTTTTTTTCACTTCATCTCCCTGCAGCTCAAGTCTCCATCTCTGTCACCTGCAGTGACCCTTACTGAACCAAATCTGGGGTTGTTTCTGTAAGTCACCTAAGTGCTAATTCTCATTAATGCCCCCATTTAGGTCAGCACTGCAGGTTCCTAGCCAAATACCGCCAGAGGATATTTTGCTTTCCCAGTCATAAACAATGACATTCAGTCTGAGGGGGTCCACTCAATGCCATGTGTGCGATCGTGGTCTTTGCGAGCAGAATCAGCTCTGTTTAAAATGGTAAAGAGCAGCTCATGCATTTTAATACATCGTATTGCTTCAAGCAACATTAAACAGCATATAAATCAAAACTGTGGTTAAATGTTACTGAATTAAATTTCGACCCAGGACGAGCTATAGGACTGTACAAGTATTAAGGGTGTTGATGGACTTGATCTACTCCATCTATGTTTTGATCATCGTTCTGAATCTGATCCAAATGTAGTCTTTGAGCAAAAAGCTGAGAAAATCATTTTTGTCAATGTTGCCTTTTTTTAATGAAATTTACACACATTCAAGTGTTGAGTAAAAAAGAATGCTAAACTGGGTAAACCCAGCCTGATCTGCCGGTGATTTGATTTCCCCCTGCAACTCAGTCTGGAAACCTGTACATTCATATCTACTGCTTCTGTTACACTTTTGCGGGAAGCTATTGGCAGGTTTAACATGATGACGGATAGAGAAGTGATGGGTCGTTGCCCGTTTATCACGCCTCTTGTGGTCTGATTTAGGGTTGCCAGCTTCAGTGTGGCAAAATAAGGGACACCCATTCACAGGTGCGGCACAGCGCATGTTCTCGAGACTCCACCGCTATGGCAACAAAGCCGCTAAAACGGCATCACGCACAAATGAGCTCCTGTACTACTCATTGTGAAATTGATTTCTTTATATTTGCTATCAGTATTCTCCACACTGCAAAATCTGTATGTGTTTATTGAATGTGTGGACCTATGTAAATATACGGGACAAATCCGTATTTTACGGGACGGGTGGCAACCCTAGTCTGATTGGTTGAAGGACTATCCAATTGCATACAAAGTCATTTGATTTTTGCTCTTTAAAACGCCTCTTGTTCAGAGAAAATACATAGCAGACTCCCCAGACCAATGTTCAATCTTAAATTGAGAAAAATAATGCATGAAGCTAGAAAAAGATTTCAGATATTCATGCAACAAAATATTCTGGGGGCCATGACATTTGAGAAAATGATCAAAAATGCTGGTGGGGAAAGAGTTAAAGAATGTTTTTGTACATTCAATGGAAGTCAATATGGTTCTTTCAATGTATGGACAAGGTTATACGTTTTTGTGTTCCACGGGAGAAAGTCAGTCATACAGGTTTGGAACAAGGTGAAGGTAATGAATAAAAGCAAATTACTAGGTTTTTGGGCAACTGTCTATTTTAAGTAGACCTTTTCTTTGAGCCGTAACTGAGCATATTTGTCTTTGTTCAAACTCAGCTGCAATGTAAAGCTGAGCTTAGACAGATAAGACCCTAGATGAATGTGAGAGTTCACTCAGACTTGACTTATCTTAGAGCATATGTCGCTACACACATGCAAGGTCAAAGGGCACTAGCTTTTTTCACATCCCCGTTGATGTCATTCCTTAATAAAAACCCACTGACTTTTATTGGAGACCAAAGAAATTGCACTGAGACGCCACCACGCTATGCAAAACACCTTGTTTGGGCTCTGCACCGTTCCGAAGGCACATGCAGTTCTCCTTATAGCTCTATTAATGATCATTATACTCCTTTCCAGATGTTCCCCTTGTTTAATGTTGCATGCACATGACAATTGAGTTCACCAGCTTGGCTTGGATGCAGCCCCACCACGTTCTTGTGCAAATTTTTTATTTTTATTTTCCAGACCAGCGCTTAAACCTGTGAAGGGTTGAGTATATTGGCCTTGTCAGTCAACAGCAGTGCAACGCATGTCACAGTTCGACTGGTTCATGCTTTGGCATAAAACTACGTAGGACTCTTCATGGGAGATCCAAATCACAGGAAAGGCCTCACGCTTGCAGATGGATGACGTAGGAGAAGGAAGTTGGATCCAGTATTTGGTCTGGATCGCGTTGGCTCAGGACAATGCTGGCAAGGTGTTTGGAGATGATTTTGTCCATAAGGTTGTGTTGTCTAAAAGGGTTGAAGGAGAAACGCTAGTGTGGAACTTGGCCTGCTGTCAGCGCCATACGGTCTTGGCAGTGTGGTGATGTGAAGCCAGCTGGCTCTGGTTTTAACTGCGAGTGGATGCGTTCACACAAGTAATCCAATCTAAAATCTGGGTGGTCGCTAATGTGCCATTTAGATGCATATTCCTCTCTGAAATGTCACTTTTTGAAAAAAAATTGTGGGGAGGGGTTGTCTAGTGCCATGGCTACTTCACATCTGATTCCATAAGCAAGAGTGATCCACTGGCTTTTGGAGTTACTCGACTGCAAAGGCTTTGCTGAGCCACACGGCTGATGTAGAGCGGATTACATGGCTGCTTAGGAAAACACTTGGTAAATCAGAGTGTTATCGACTGTGTACACAACCTGTGAATCTAAACCTTTCATAAAAACCTGAATCCCACGGTGCACTCACAGCTTGAATTCATAAACAGAATGGCATTTACATACTGAGTTTAATTTCAACAGCCGAGACATTTGACCAAATATACTGATGATATTAAAGCAGTTAATATTCATCCAGCATACTGGGCCTTCTGAAGCACAAATAGACATAAATTTGAATTATTATTTTTATTTTTTTCACTCTACATAATATTTTAGTCCAACATTATTTTCCCCATTTTTGCATTGTCACTGTTCTTGGAGTTTGTGGGTTAAAGGGTTAGTTCACCCCAAAATTTTAATTCTGTCAATAATCACTCACCCTCATGTCGTTCCAAACTGCAAGACCTTCGTTCATCTTTGGAACACAAATTAAGATATTTTTGATGAATTCCGAGAGCTTTCAGACCCCACATAGACAGTTATTTAATTAACATTTTCAAGGCCCAGAAAGGTAGAAAAGACAAAAATAACGACTTAATTCAACAATTTCCTCAGGTCTGTGTCAGTCTCCTACGCTGTTCATGTAGTAAATACAGTACAGCGCTTCCGACTTACATTAGAGCTACGCCAGAACGAAGGTCTTAATGGTTTGGGATGACTTGAGGGTGATTAATTAATAACAGAATTTTCATTTTTGCGTGAACTAACCATTTAATTGAGGCACTATAGAATTAAATTGAGTCCAGTTCATGAACAAATCATTCCCAATGGTTAGGTGAACTGGTTCATATGATTCAATTAAAAGATCCAAAAGAACGATTCATTCACTAATATAACATAAATTATTAGAGATTTAACCCTCTGGTGCTCTTCGTTTAGGGGATTGCATTGGTTGTCTTCTCGGTCATAAGTGACCGGACACCTAAAAATTAAACTTCCTCCACCCCAGTAAAACCACTGCAATTTATTTTTCTTCAATAATATTTTTTCATTTTAATTTTGTATTTTGAGATGATTTGATGGTATTTTTTAATATTTATGCAATAATTATGGTCTATTTTTGCCATTGAAAATTATACTTTTTTTTTATTTTTTATTAAAAAAATATATATATTATTGCAGTATTTCAGGTTAAAATAGAGACTAGGCCTTCAAAATAATTTTTTTGAAGGCAGATTAGCGCCCTCTTTTGGAATTATTTAAGAAATCATGCAACCATGGGTGTAATCATTCAATGGAGAATTCCCTAGTTCCCTTTTGAACACATTTAATGATTTTTTTTTATGGTTTTGAATATATATTTAAAAAATCTCAGACTATTTATTATAAAGTTTTAGATATTTTTTTTGTTTGTTAGAAATATAGATTTTTTTCTGTGAATTTGTGTTTTTGCAGATTTCCCATTCATTTCTTATGGTGTCATTTTTGACAGAAGAGCACAAGGGGGAGTATAGGTTCATAGGTTCAGTTTTTCATAGGTGTGTTTGTGTGAATAAGTGTGCATGTGTGTGAGTGGATGTGTCAATATCACACTCTTGATGTTTTAGAGTGTCACCCCTTTAATGCTGTGTACTTTTTTTCAGCATTGTGGCCGATTTGTAGATTGTACACAAACATTCAGAGAATTTGTGTTTTTGCCGATTTCCCATTCATTTCCAATGGTCGGTCATTTATGACCGAAGACAATGAACGCAACTTTTTTTTTTTAAGACCAATTAGCATGCTCGAATCAAACCCCATTTTTTTTGTGTTTACACCTAATGCAAGAGAAGTCACCAAGTTTCATATCATTCCAATGAAGCTGTGATTTTTAACATTTCAAAACAGAACATTTTCCGGTCAGAAATGACCGAAGAGCACCAGAGGGTTAAATTGGCTAAGTATACTTTAGTTTGAAGAATTTACTGACTGAATGGAACATTTTAGTGAACAAATTGGCAAAACAAAGTATAGTGTTAGTGAGGACCATTAAACTCAGACTAAGTTTTAGAATACTCTAAAAGATCTAGTTCAATTAGGTTTACCTGCTTTATTAACTCCTGAGTAAAATGTGATTGTAACAGCTCTACATGGTTTTTTTCCAGAATGTATCTTTTCCCATAAGCATCTTAATCTTAATAAGATGGTTTACATTTTAAATGTTTAATGTATCCCTGTTTCCATTGTTTTGTATTGCATTGTAAGTGCATAGCTTTTAGAATCAAGTGGAACAGCTAATACTTTGTGCTATTGAGGAAACATAGTAAAGTACATAGTGTACCAGTGTAACCAATGTGCAAATAATTACAGTAACTGGTATGTTGCAATAACAGAAAAGATGAGAATTTAAACTGATGAATTCACAGGGATGGGTGAGCCTTTCTGTAGTCTTCAGCAAACAGGATGTGAGGTACAAAAAGTATCAGCTGCATTATACTGAGATATGAAAGGGCTAAGAGCCATATTGTTGTTTTAGCTTAGAATTTTGATCCACGTGGGTGGCAAAGAAAATCTTATTCTTGGCTTCAACAACTTTTTAACCATTGTGGGAGTCTTGGTGTGTGTTCTGGGAAACGGCAGCTCTGAAAATGTAAACCTGCTTGATGACGCCTAACAGTGCTCACGGTTCTATGACCTGAAGATCATGCAGGACATTTCCAGAGCATTCCAGATGCATTTGCTCTCATCTTTGTGCTACTGTGACCCTAAGTAGCACAATACTTACCTGTAGGTAACCCGAAGGATGAAGGTTCGTTTGGCTCAATACAGGCAGGAAATGACTGAGGTGCCCTTGAGCAAGGAACCTATCCCCCAATCGCTCCCAGGGTGCCGCAACAAAATGGCTGCCCACTGCTCCAGGGCGTGTGTGTGTTCACTACTCACTGCTCCTAATGCGTGTGCACTAACTTGGATGGGTTAAATGCAGAGGACAAATTCCAAGTTTTGGTTACCATACTCGGCCTTCACGTCATGTCACTTTTACTAATTCAGACAAAAGAATGAAAGGACAAGCTTTTCTTGATTTCAGTGGGTGATTTTTTTTTTTGAGTGCTCTCACAGGTGCTCAACAGATAAGTTAATCCATTTTTTTTTTCTTTTTAAGAGACAAACTTCTCAAATAGATCAACCTTTTCAGGGTTTGGTTGCCATGAAGATGAACGCTGATGCCATTTTTCCATCCTTAGCATAAAAACAAATCTCAGGTTCCATGACTAGGATGGACAACAAGCTGCAGTTGATGGATTTCAAAATGTTTTCTTCTTAATTCTGTGGTGTATCGATGTCCAATGTGGAGAAAAGGGGAATTTTATTATTTTGTCATGGAAGAAACTATTATCTAGGCCTGAATGAAAGCATGGAGACAGTACAGGCCTAAATTGGCTCTGCGTCACTGGAAACTTACCCAACACAGACACGCTTCAGTAAGTTAAAGTTCAATTAAAGTTCACCAATGACTGTTGAATGATGTTTAGAAAGAGAAGATTCACTGTGCTATCTTAAGTACATGAGTGAGAGAGACTTGTTGTAGCTTGTTGTAGTTGTTTAATGTGTAAGGTCTCTATGGATTGGTGACCTCAGTGTTCTGAGACAAAGAGTTGCAGATGATGGCCATCCTGTTTTTAGACTGAAGGAATAGTTCACCCAGAACGAAAATGGTAATTTGCTGTTGTTCCAGACCTGTATGAATGCCTTTCTTCAGTGGAACACAAAAGATGTTCTGAAATAATATATTTCAACAGTTTTTGTCCGTACAATGAAAATCAATGGGGTCCAAAACTGTGTGGACAAAGTTATTTTTCTTTTGTGTTCCACAGGAAAAAAGAAAGTCATACAGGTTTGGATCAAAATGAGGGTGAGTAAATAATGACATGATGGTGAACTATTACTTTAATTCTGTGGTGTATCAATGCCCAGTATGAAGAGAAGGGGAATTTTAGTTTTTGTCATGGAGAAAACCATTGCCAATTTAGGTCTGCACTATATCCCTAGCTTCCATTCAGTCGTCAGCACTGTCTAAACATGCAGGATCTGAATCAGCCCTCCACATCGGCTGGAGGAAATCACCTGGAAAGCGAGCGTTCTGGCTGGCTGCTATCTACAACGGAGAATAAAAGTAAACAAGTCGGCTGAAGAGGAAGGGAGAGGAAAGAACTAGATTTATCTGTTTTCACCGTTTTGCTGAAAACACAGGCCATCAAGATCTCTGGGTTTGTAAAACAAATGTTCTTTTATTTACTTCTCGTGTTTTCTGGTCTGAAATGTTGGTAGGTGTTCTAAGACAGTGGACGCGGAAGGTTCTGGGTTGGACGTTGAGAACTATTCTTTGAATTGTTCTGTGAGGAACTCAGGAACTGCTAATAAGGTAGTGAAATGTACTTCCGTCCAGGATAGTGTGCAGAGTTTCGGCTTCTAGTGGCAGGGGTGAGGCCAGCAGGCCAGTCCTTCCTTCATGCATATGCAAGCACATCCTGAGAAAGAAGCTTGGCTGAGTGTCAGGGGAGCACTACAAAAGATTGGTGCTTGACAAGAGGCTGAGCTCCCTGCCAGCCAGTAGGGTTACAAAGTGGAACAGAGGGCCCCAGCAATGTTTGCTAAGATCTAAAGCTGTTCTCTAAAGCCCTGTTTACATTTCATTCACTTGCACAGCTGAAAAGTATAGGCTCTTTTTTTTTTTTTTACCTTACACTTCCACTGTCCTTCCCTTTTCTTTCTCTTTTGACTCTGCAAGTTCTATTCTGCCATTTGGTCAAAGAATGTGTACCAGAGGAAATTATGTGGTCTAATGGGATTATTAGTTGGTTTGTTCCAAAGAGCCCTCTCACATCAGTGGTGCGAAAGCCAGATCACCCACTAGCGGGAGGTTTTCCTTGGACTGCCCATCCGGCTGGAAGTGTCACACTGCCATTCACTGTTTGTGCATGCTGTGCCAATCAAGGATATTATCGTTAATGTTATCTAAAAGTAAATTAACTTTTTTTTAATGCTTTTAGTTTGACATAAGACATTTCATTAGACATTTAACTTTAACAAAAAAAAAGAGACATGTCGCTTTTGCAGCTAGCTGAAATAAAATGTAAGCACTACACTCTAAAAGAAAAAGGTTCTATATAGCACCAATTTAGGTGCTTCAGTGGTTCTTCAGCGGTTCTTTGACTAAGGTGCTATATAGCACTGCTAACTATGGTGCTATATAGCACCGCTACCATATACAGAACATGTTAAGATATGGTGCTATATAGCACCAAAATGGTTCCTCAATGATTACGACGAAGAACCATTTTTGGTGCCATATAGAACCTTTTTTTAGAGTGTAAAATAACTCAAACTTAACAATACTGACGTATTTAAAAAGAAATTAAACAAATAAAAGTGACAAACATAATTACTATAACTACAATTACAACTAATTCCAAATATTAACAAACTATAATAGTATATCAAAGATACTAAAATAACAATATTTTGAGAAATTTGGAGGGATGCCGTTAAATAAACTCTAGGCAAGAAAACCGGTTGGTTATGACAACTATAAAAGATTTAGTGTGGCACAAATGGATTGTATTATGCGTTTATGGATACATTATGCATTTCTGGTTCAGGTTGCATCACATCCGGTCCAACACAATCTCATGAAAGTGTGTATATATAGCACAAATTATATTTATCATGCAATTTATACGTGAAAATTAGTTTTTGTGTGCATATGATACGCTCTGTAAACCCCTTGGGTAGGATTAGTGGTGTGGGTTACCTGTGTATTACACGCCATAAAGTGCATCATATGCATGCGAAAACTGCATATATTGCATAATAGATGCGATTTGTGCTATATATATGCACTTTTATGAGATCAGGCTGTCCTGTCAGGTTTTACATCTATAATATGTGATGTAACTACACAATTTGCATGAATTCAGTTGGTTTCAGAGGAAGCTCTATGAACAGTGGCCGTCCAGCTGAGATGAACCTGATCCAGGTCAAGCTCGCTGTTCCTTTAAATGGAGGACTTTTCTTAGCTGCTTGTGGGGGAAAGTGGATGTCAGTGGGGGTTAGAATAGGATTTCTTCTTCCTCACAAACTGGCTTTTTTATGGCTGTCAAGAGGTTCCTCTTTGGTCGTTGTTTATTGCCTTTGTTTAAATGGGCACCCAATTAGCACCGAGGTGACAGCAGAGCCCCACCAGTGACTTTTAAGATGTAGTGGGCTTCCTGCTCGTGGATGGACACACGTTCACAAAGGCTGAAAATTACCCTGGCCCCACAGTCCTAGCATCTGGCTGTGAATTATTATTATTATTATTATTATTATTATTATTATTATTATTATTATGGGGAAAACAGACAAATCTTGTGTTTTTGAAACAGAAGAGACGGAGTTATACCTGTCCTGAATCTAGGCCGGTTATCCGCCAAGTGGCACTGGAATGGCTCCGATAAAAGCACAATACTCCCAAACACAGAGGTATTACTGGAATTTGCACCTGTTGCAGGGCAAGCCCATGTGATCTGTTTCAATGTCCTAAAAGATGACCGCTGCTGGCCACAGCATTGCAGTTCACATTTGATAATAAAAGTTTAGATGTTCCATGGTGGTCTTACATTTTTGGTGGGTTTAATTTTTTTTTAGATATCTAAAATTCTGTTAAATCTTTTTAACTTTTATTTTTATTTAAAATATCAGTGATTGACAGTTTTACATTTCAATTTTATACTTCAATACTTTGTTTTAAAAACATGATGTTTGTTAAGTTAAATATAAATGCAAATGCAAGTTAAATATTATATAAGTTTTTGTTCATCTTATCTATTTATTCATTTTTCTGTTCTTTATTCATTTGTTTAATAAATTTACATTTTTATTTCTTCGCAAGATAAATACATACAAAATTTGATGTTTAACTTGCATGTTTTAAAGAAATGTAAATAAATAGATTAAGCAAATAAATTAATAGATAAATAAGATGAAGAACTTTGGTATTCATGTTACAAACAAATAAATAAATAATAGTAAGATTTATTAAGTTTCTTATTTATCTATTTATTCATTTTCTTTCTGTTATCAATCTTTATTTTTAAATGTAATTTATTTCCACTATTGAAAGTTAAATATCAAAGATTGATAAAGATATTCAAAAAATCTAATTAATAATTATATCTTTGAGATTTCTGACTTATTTGTTTTGAATTTGCGTTTCAAATCAACGTGCCCCCTCATTTTGAATGCTTCTAGACCATTTTTTTCAGATGAATGACATCAGCAATTCCCAGTATTTCACTTTCTTAACTAAACATAAATGCTTTCCATGAATCTTTGAGTTGACCAACCCCCTCACCATCATTTAATGCCATCTCACACACACTGTGACGAGGACCTTTAAACATGGTCATTCTCAGCGTGGCAGCTGCGTCCATTCTCTGAGAGGCCTGGGCGCAGACGTCCTCTATTGTAGCACAGGGCCATAATGTCCCCTTTCAACTGCCCCTTCATAAACAGCCAGGTGTGAGCGCCGTGAGAGGGGAGGGAGGCAGAACGCAGGAGGGGTTTGCTGGCACTCACCACATCTATTTTCATACGAATGCGCCCTCATGTTCGTAAGAAGAGAGGACTCATAAACATTATAAATAACTAGTGATGTGATAAAGCCCAGTGCTTGAGCAGTTGTTGTTTAGCGGTAATGCCGTGTGGTAATTATTTCCTCCTCTAAAAAAAGAGAAGGGAGCTAGAGGCTAAATTAAAGAGCTTCCTACTCTCATGCCAATCACAAATTGCCAGACCCTTGTCGCTTCCTCTACTCGAAGGCTGAAATTAGAATTTAAGAGCCACAGCCATTGCCGTCTTTTCCCACCACCAATGGATGGGTTCTGCACAAAGAGTAATGCGCTTGTATGACTACATATTGTTTGTGCATTCTATTTGTGTGAGGTCCAATTCTGCATAATATATTGCATGCCAATACTTATTGTGAATAATTTATGCTTATCCCATATACTGATAAGCCACTATAATTCTGCATAAAATAACTGGCCAGTATCATGAAGTAATTATTTTAATTCTGGGTCATGTAAAGAATATCCAATGTAGCTGAACATTAATTTATATCTTCACATGTCGAAACAACGGTACTTCTGGTTGATACTGTATTTGATGCAGAAAGTTTGTCTAGACAGTTTATTGAAGAAATGCACTTTTCTCCCCATTTAAATAAGTTAGTTTGACTTTTTGGCTTTACTTTTTTTTTTTTTCATTCCTTTGTTTGTGTATCTTTGGTGACTAATGTTTTATTATTGATTTTTAAGTTTATTTTACTATTTATTTAACTTATAAATGACTTATAAGTATTTATAATAAAATACATTACAATACGTTTTTTTATTTACTTGGTTACTCATTTATTTGACTATTTTACTTAAATTAAATTAAAAACATAATTAAAAAAATCTTGAATGTACACTATATTGCCAAAAGTTTTGGGACGCCTGCCTTTAAATGCACATGATCTTTAATGTCATCCCATTCTTAATCCGTAGGGTTTAAAATAGAGTTGGTCCACTCTTTACAGCTTTAATGCTGCGTTCACACCAGATGCGAATAGAGTGTCTGGAGCGAGTGATTTCAATGATAAGTCAATGTAAAGACGCGTTGATGCGCGTCTGGAGGTCACGCGGTGCGACAGACACGTTTTGCGCAGCGCGATGGACGTGATTCCGCCTCATTCGCATGTTGACTGTGCGAGCAGTTTATCCTTGGCCAGTCCTTCTGACGTCTGCCGCTGGCTCGGATGCCTCTGTAGTGGTTAAACATGAGATATTTTGGTGTCATGAATCTATAATTTTTCTGCCAAATCGTTTTGACTGAGGGCAAAGAAGTTTCATAACTTTATTTTTTAGGATATTTTGTGTTGCCTGGACCACATTTGTGTGGCTGTTAATGTTTAAAAAAATTTTTTTTATGAAAATGAAAAGAGGCAGAGTGGTGTTTTATGTCATATTTCTCCTGGAGCGCCTTGAATGCGTGTCTATTTTGCTTCAAACGCTCGATTTATACATGCGTCCAATTCGATGTGGACGCGCGAATGGATTCAAAATATTCAAGCGTCCAACTAGACGCGGTAGACGCGGTAGACGCGATTTTGACGCTCTATTCGCGTCTGGTGTGAACGCAGCATTACAGCTTCAACTCTTCTGGGAAGGCTTTTCACAAGGTTTAGGAGTGTGTTTATGGGAATTTTTGACCATTCTTCTAGAAGCGCATTTGTGAGGCCAGGCACTGATGTTGTACGAGAAGGTCTGACTCGCAGTCTCTGCTCTAATTCATCCCCAAGGTGTTCGATTGGGTTGAGGTCAGGACTCTGTGCAGGCCAGTCAAGTTCCTACACACCAAACTTGCTCATCCATGTCTTTTTGGACCCTGCTTTGTGCACTGGTGCGCAGTCATGTTGGAGCAGGAGGGTGCCATCCCCAAACTGTTCCCACAAAGTTGGGAGCATGTAATTGTCCAAAATGTCTTGGTATGCTAAAGAATTAAGAGTTCCTTACACTGGAACTAAGGGGCCAAGCCCAACCCCTGAAAAACAACCACACACCATAATCTGCATCCGAATGCTTTGCATTGCACTTGATGATGTAAGGCTTGATGCAGCTGCTCGGCCATGGGAACCCATTTGATGAAACCATCTACACACTGTTCTTGAGCTAGTCTAAAGGCCACACAAAGTTGGGAGGTCTGTAGCTGTTGACTCTGCAGAAAGTTGGTGACTTCTGCACACTGTGCGCCTCCGCATGCACTGACCCCGCTCTGTGATTTTTACATGTCCTACCACTTCGTGGCTGAGTTGCTGTTATTCCCAATTGTTTCCACTTTGTTATAATACCGCTAACAGTTGACCGTAGAATATTTAAAAGTGAGGAAATTTAACGAAAGGACTTATTGTATTGGTGGCAACCTATCATGGTACCACGCTTGAATTCACTGAGCTCCTGAGAGCGACCCAACTCACAAATGTTTGTAGAAGCGTCTGCATGCTTAGGTGCTTGATTTTATACACCTGTGGCCATGGAAGTGATGGGGACACCTCAATTCAATGATTTGGATGGTTGTCCCAATACTTTTGGCAATAAATTGTATGTATTGACTTTAACTGAAATATTTAAAGTTAAATAATTAATTTTAACTGGTTAGTTAATTTTTTTTTGCTCTATTTACCTATTTACATTTAACTATTTAACTAAATAATGTGGACTTTAATTGGAAAATTAGGTTGGTTTAATTGGTTATTCATCAAACATTTCCCCTTTTATCTCATCTTCAGTCCTGAACTGCCCTGAACTGTCCTTTTCCTCTTCAGCTGTCTAACATCATTGATGCGTTTAGCCGGCCTTTTCAAATCTTCTTCTTATCACTGCCCTAAGCAACCTCTAAGGTTGTACGGGTGTTGACCGTTATCTAGATAACTAGCCACCTCACACACACCAAACATTAATTCTCTCTGTCAATGACCTGCTTGCGGCATGCTTTTTAGGGATTATACTCAACCAGCCATTTCAGGATGTCGAAGTGCGGACAGGGCCTCCTCACATGAGGATTTGCCTTTTCTGTCTTGTTCCTGCTTTTCACTTCTGGGTCTGAGAGGATTAAACCTTGCTTCCGGACACAGAGCATTATTTGCCTGGGATGAGGAAGCTAGGGGAAGTAGCCGGGATCTAGTGATCCCTAAAGATAGAAATATCCTATCAGATTTGACACAGTTTTGGAAAAGTACTGAAATAATAAGTGTAGTTTTTGTATAGGGTGAGTAAAAGTTCAAACCAAATAACCCAGAAGGCACTTATGTGGCATTCATTAAGTCTTATTCAATATAATTGCATAAGTGTTTACAAAAGATTATTGTGCAAAATATATCCAGCACAACAGGTGCTAATGCTTGTGAACTTTAAAACCCCTTGTTCATGTGAATTCACCATTTTAAATGGAGACTGTGTACTTATAGTTAGTATAATACGCAGCTAAACATCTCTATGTATGTGTTTTTTGGAAACAACAGAGACTTTTTATAGTGAATCTGTCTATGTTCAATCCATGATGTCCATTTAGATTAGTGTCCTCTGCGCTGACATTCTCCTCTACCTGTTTAAGGATCAAGTGTATTCTAGGAATGGGTTGTTGTTAAGACCTGTAAGAGTTAATGTAAATTAAATTACACAGAAATATGGGTATATTGAATATTTATGGGTATATTGAAGGTCTGTAACTCCTACTTTTCGTGAGGTGCCAAATGTCTTTTCTGGGGTAGGAAGGTTGGCAGGAGGGGAAAATTATGAAAAAAGAAAGGAAATGTGTGCTTACCAGCCCTGATTCCATTTGCCTTGTGTCAGGCCTGATAACCTGCTAATGTATGATTTCATAAAAGAAAAGAAAAGAATAAAACGGCAGAAATATTATACGTAAGGATTTATCTTCCCCCTTGTCTCTTGAAGCATCTCTGAGGCTATTATTTAAACTTTTTGTCTGTCATAAATGCTCAGTTTGTGCTCTTCTGGTTTCAGTCTGCAGTCAGATTAAGAATAATTAGAATGACTCCATCTCACTTTTGGCTTTGGGGCTGAAATTTAATTATACCATGTAATGTACTTTTATCTTGCAAGATTTTTCCTTGGTATCTATATTTTTGGCCTTCAAATTCCTAGCAATAGTACATTCTTCATAATATTGTTTTTGTGACTGCTCGTTATTTATAGTGACAAATAAAAATGTTTGATATGTATTTGACCTAGTTTTATGTTTCATTCCTACAGTCTTAGAGGATGGGAGTTTTCTTGTCCTGGAGGAATTCCTTTGGGTCTTCCGCCCTTCACTCTGACAATGCACCAATTCAAAGCCTGTTCCATTGGAGATAGAGGTTCACACTAATGACCTTTGCTTGAGGTGCCTTTTCTGCAGTGGAAGAATGTTGTAGAATCTTTCTGTCTCTCTTGCAGCTGCTTCCCATCTGCTATACATGCAAGATTAGTATCGCTTTATTCTTACATGTGGGGCTCCCATGGGCTAATAATTTACACATGCTGTCATGCCACACTGTGCTTTACTGTTTCTTGAGCGCTGAGATGCTAGGCAGTGACAGAGCCTGAGGGATCCAAGGGATCTTGGGATTCCTGAGTGCCACTAAGCATGCTAGGGGCTTACAAACCCCAGGACAGTCTGGACAATAGCTTGTCCCTTTCACCCAATACATCACTGTCGTCGTTTGTCAAAACAATGGTCAAGACAACCTGGGTTTGGAAGTGAATCAATCTGACCAGAACCTGACCGCAAAGTGGTAGGGAGAATGTTGCACAGGCAATGGTTAATTGCCTTCACTTTATAAAGTGCATCTTGGTTTGGAATTAGCATATTGCCATTTATAGCTGTATTTTTTTATAGAAAATAACCTCAATAGGTCTTTTAGTTTGCTAAATTGCCAATACGATTGGAGTAAAATCCTGTTATACATGTCTTGGCTGCACGAATGTTTCAGAAATGCTAATGTACTTAACCATGCAGAAGTTTTCTGGCCCAACATGGCTGAGGGGCCCATATTGCGGATCTAGATGATGGTTCTGATAAAGACTACAGAGGAAATTACTTCTATATTCGGTTTCAAGCTCGACGGGCAATGAGGTCCTATGAAACCAATACACCGTTTGAAGTGTTAGTCAATAAGTAGCCCGTGCACTCGTTCCCTGATTGCACATGGCAGCCATGTAGCCTAACAGCTAAAGTAACACTCTCTTCCGACAGTTGTTTCAGCTTAAAGCTGAAAATGGTTATTGCTTGGGATCTGGAGGCATTTATAGTTACTTTGGTCCAAGAAAGTACTTGACAACGCTCTTAATTTTTCTGGCAAAAGGAACCATCCGCGGAGCGGTCAATCTAGGACATGTGTGGGCAATTAGCTTGAAGTAAGCTTCCACTGATCTGAAGCACAGAATTGTTTTGTCAAGAAATAAAAGTACGTCGAGTCTAAGCTAAGCAGTATAACTGCTATTAAAACATGTGATGGCTCTCTTGAGAAGTTTCCTAACATGCAGGTCTGTTATTGGTAATTATTTGGTTCCAGTGAGGCATGAATCCCCCTCCGCTCTCAGTGAAAATGATTGAGACAGATATGCAAATAGTGGTTTAATGTCATTTTGACAGTGTGTAAACACACTTTGTAATAATAGGGTAAAATTACTTTGATTTAAGTTTCAATAATTGAGGTTCCACCCCATAGTTATTGGTTGATTAGAGCCAGTGACACATGACACTTGTCTGTATGCCGATAATTGCGTTAACTAGCAACCCGCTTTGATGTTGAATCTCAAAGAACGGTGCTGACGAGCCTGACAATGGTGACAGTTGTCTGGGAAATCAAAGTGGTGCAATTAGTTTGCAATTAGCCTACTGGTTTACCTTTTGATCTGAGTGATGTCCTAGGCTGATGAATGGCATTCAATGATGTTTTTGAATAGCTGGTGAGTTTTGGTACATCCAAGTGAAAACGGTCTTCCCTTTGGGATTTGTTCTGTGTTTGACACCTAAGCTTAGCCGTTGCATCTATGTTGGCGATAAAGATGTGGATATTCCAGGATGGTGATGGGCTTATTTGCTGAGATCAGAGCATGCTTAAGGTCAAAGCATTAGACGGCTGACTCTATAAAGTCTTTGATCCAGAGCGCGACTGCATTGCACGCGTGCTTTTGGCACTCGAGACCGTGGAAGACAACACCACGAATGTCATTTATGTTTAGAGCTTGTTCATGCGCTCTCTCTCCCTCTCTCCCTTGGCCCAAAGACATCAAATCTCATCCAAGCATAATGAATGAGATAAATGAACCAAGTAGGCCCCCTCTAGCTGATATACACACACACAGGGTTCTTGCTGCACCTGTGAGCCTCATTTAGGCTTGTAGATGGGAGAGGGCCCTTGCAGGGGTTAATTCTGTGTCCCTCTTTTGTGTGTTGGGAGGGGGGCTTTTTTGGTTTTGCTCTGCACAGTGACCTCCTGCAGGGTCTTTAGGCTTATCTGACACGAACAGTTCGTAGTGTCCTATTCTAGAGGCCTCAAACATGTAGGTTCAAAGATCCTTAGGGATTGTTTTAGTTTATGGAATTATGTACCATTTCTTGTTTTATCAAAGTGTAAGGTTTTTATATCTTAGAGAAGAGTTTTGTTCGATTATTTATTTGACTTAGAAATATTTTGCAGTTTCTCTTGCAAAACCTGATGCAGATCCCATTTTCAAACCCCTAGAGGTTTGCAAAGATACTGCAGGGGGTTTGTTAGACAGAAATAAATTAAATGTCTTTTTCTTTATTTAGAAAGGAAACGCTTGCTCACAAGGCTATGACTCTGACAAATGAATTGCAAGTATCTTTCAAAATAAAAGCAACATCTTTTAGACATTTGTTATGTAGTTTCCTTGATCTAAGATGGGTTTATTTTAGTCTTGGGACAGAGGGGTTTTAGCTGACAAAAATGTGGGAAACCTTGTCTTGGATTAACAAAAGTTTTACCTACTGGTACAATAAGAGACATTTCTTGTCAGTGATCAGTGAGTTCCCCTAAAGAATAGGATTGTTTGCCACTTCTCTCCCTCAAAGGCTTTTAGAAACGTGGGGGTTGGGGGGCTGGCTTTGGGGTTTGAGGTGCGGCATGTACTAAGTGTTGTAGTTGTAAGGGGGTGGGGTCACACTTTGTGAATTCAGTCAATCTAATTTGAGCTCTTCCCCTGAAGCCCTCATCTCATTCCCCTTTTTCCAAACCTCATGTGAACCAAGACCGGGGGGTTTCATGCCCCTGATGAAAATAGCCTTTGTTGTTCTTAATCTAATATCCTGAGCATTTGAACAGCAGTGAAAATGAGAATCCTGCTAAAATGTTGGAAGTATCTGTTTTCACCCAGTAGTTCCGCTGAATGCACTGGCCGGAAAATGGATCACAGTGAGTCGCGCAACAGCATGCAAATGGCATTAAGATGTGATGAATGCATTTGCTGGATATGTGTGTCCTGTAGCATAGGAAACCCTTTTAAAAACAAGACTCTTTTTGATTACACACTGGATGTGTAGAAAGCAAAAGACCTGTGTGGTGTTATCAGTCTTTCCCCTCTACACATTAAGTTATGCTATGCTAAAACTCATGTTTTGTCATCTGCTGGTTCTTATCTGCCCTTCCAGCCTCTCCTGAAACTGTCATCAGTCTGGTATCTCTCCCAGATTAGCATCCATTAACACAGGAAAGGTGAAAAAGATCTAGTATTAATCAAATCAAATCAAATCAAATCACTTTATTTGTCACTCTACATATGCACAAGTGCAACAGTAGGTGAAATTCTTAGGTGCAGTTCCGAGCAACATGGTAGTCATGACATGACATGTACAACATTTAAAGCAGCATCAGATTACACTGATGCGCCCACAATTACTCACAGCACAGTAAACTCTACAATAAACAATAAATAATTTACACAATGTGAGTGTAGTTCTCACAGCTTTAAACAATGTACACATACTTACAATATACATATACTTTAAACAATATACACTAAACATACACTAAACAATATACATTACGCTATAATAGTAATAATAATATACAATGTACAGTATAAAATATTATTCAGTATATAAGTATATATAGTATATAATATTATTATATATATATATATTAATATATATATATATAATAATATTAAAGTATATAAGACGTGCTAGTCTTCTCTTTGGCTGAGTAGGGTACGTGATGACGTGCTCACTGTGTTTGTTTGATTTGGGGCTTTTGAGGGGTTTGTCACAAGTGAAGATTGATCAGTGTTTGAGTTTGGTCTGGGCTAACTGAAACTTTTACCAGGTGTGAAAGCAGCTTTAAAGAATGCTAATAGGTCACTTAGCAGCCTTTTGTTTTTATTTCCTCAACTGATGAACTTAGTTGCTAAGATAGCACAGAACCAGGGTTAGCATTGTTTATTGAGCTGCAGTTTCATCAGACAAAACACTTTCTCTTGACCTACAACTAACATGAGAATAAAATGATTGGCTTTCAATTGTCAGTGTACCAACATTCAATACATATTCAAAAGATATTGAAATTACAATGCATAGATACAATGACATGTCATTTTGGAATTAATTAATTTATATGTAAAAGTAAGATTTTTTTATAAGTAAAAAATATCAGGGTGGTCTTACTGTCCTGATATAATAAAGAAAAAATAGCTTGTTAAAAGACTTTGAAAAAAAAGTGTGAATTACTACTTTCTGAAACTTTCTTTTTTAATATATTGGTTAAGATGTGTACAAAGTGTTACACCTTTTACTTGTTTACACTAACACAACATTGTTAGTCAGTTAAATTTAAACTTTTGTTAAGACTTTGGCTCAAAGTATTTCATAACATCAATACATTTGTAGGAATTTGGCACATTGCATTTTTTTAATTATTTTTCTTGGACATTCCTCTGAATTTTACTTCAGTAAAGCATTTACTTCACGGTCAATGGCAATGGAAAATATGCTATTAACATTGAATATTTAGTCTCGCTTCAGATAAATTACAGTGAAGCTATTTAAATCCCACACAGCATTACAAATGACAGTAGCTAAAATAAATGAAACTCAATGGCGCTAATGATCCTGGCTCAGTCTCTTATCTCTGGAAAATCTCTTTCTCGCTTAACTTAAGGCCGTAGATTGCGAAGGACAGGAATGCTGCCGAGACAGCTGAAGATTTATAACGGGGAGGTGTGAGTTGGGCAGATGTAACAGTAAAGTACAAACAACAGTGCATTGTGGTCTATGCAAGGCTTTCTTTCTTTAACTGACCATACTCTTTTTGTGGCGTTTCTTTTCCCCCTCTATGCTTTAGAGGGTACTGCATTACTATACACGAGAGTGCGATTTGAGGAACCCCAGGCTGCTTCTATGGGATTCCTGTGAGCTACAAGTGGCAACATAACTGTTCATAGACGTGCTGCCCTCCCTCCCTCACTCGCATTCTCAATCCCCTCCCTCCTCTTCTCCTCTCCTCCCTCTCTCTCTAAATCTCAGGTTACCGTGGCTGGAGTTTTTAGACATCTCTGACTAGTGTTTCCCTTATGTCCTTGTCCCTGCCTCCAGCCTGGGAAGAGCCACCCAGTACCCTCTCTGATTGGACTGGGTAGTTTGTCTTGACGCACCACTGTGCTGAGTGCTGGAGGACGTGTTTCAACAGATGGTTGGGGTTAGTGTGTGTCATCACATTGGAGAACGGATTAGAGGAGGAAGGTTGTCTTCCAGGAGCAGTGTGGTCCCCACAAACACTCTGAGGAGCTCAAGAGCGAACAACCCACAGCGAGAGCGATCAACTCCATGCGCAAGATTGATATCCAGGTAGAAACACTTCTGATTCTTACTCTCTCCAACTAGTTTGTTTTTCCTTGGAGGGCCTGGAATTTGTAGTTCATCTGTATTAAATGTTTTTGGCTGTCTCATTTGGTTCTCTAGTGTGAAGCTGTCAGGTTTTGGATTTAGAGAGAGATATTTCTGAATGAGAGTTTCTGACGTCTTTTTGCATGTTATACAAGTTTTAATGGACCGTGTAATTGGATGAAAATGTCGTCCCCTTTTGCAAACTTTGATTTAATTGTCGTTTCTGTCATGCTGAAAAGTTAAAGGGAACATCTCACAATAGATCATGACCTTCAGACTGTGCCAGTTATATATTTATTTGGAACCTTGCAGCACAATTTTTTTTTCAGACTGATCCCTGCATATGTTGCAGGCAAACGCAGGTTAAATTTTCCATCAATTGTTTAAATTGTGTCTTGCATTAAGCTGACACTGTCTTCATTCTGAACAAATGTGGTGTTAAGAACATCTCCTGGACCAGGTTGCAACATATGCAAATGGTGGGGTGCTTCTAAAGAAATCATGCCACAAGTTTCACTCAACTCCACTAAACCAAAAAAGCAAAAACTGCCAATGAAGAACTAATGTCTAGCATTAATATGTTGCTGCCGGGCATGCATACAGTGTGAGGTGTTTGCTGAGGGGACTGTACAGCTGTAAGGGCAAGGGGGGCAGAAGAATGATGCCAGTAATGCCACAAAGACAGAGTTGTGTGAATGATGTTTATTTACACACATTAATCAGCCATGTCAACATCACTCACTCACTCACACGCTAAAATTCATTTGAGAAAACCACAAATACATCAGCACTAGTGTTGATATTTTACAATGAGGGCAGTCATTACCAGTGACGACTGCAGGATTATGAAGGGACTTGATTTTAGAAACTTGTTTCTTTTCATTCAGTGTGTTTTCATTTCTGTAGATGTACAGTTATGCCTTATTAGCTGATTTTTTTTGGCCGTGACTTCATTAGTGTTTGAAAAATCATTTGAGAGATGAAGCTTATGCAGACATTACCTTTCGTTAAATCAATTTAACGCACAAGTGGGTTTGATTTAATGTGAGGTTAAAACGACCTTGCTAAATTAATCTTGATGGGTTGCATTAGTCGCCAAAAACTGCTTTTCATTACATCTTTCTGTAACATGTGCCATATGTAATTAGGTGTTGTAGCTCTGAGGTCTTTGAGGAGAGCTGAACTAAAGACTGTTTATGGTCTCAAACCCTTGGTTAAATTTGAAAGCAGACAATACTATTGACCTGTTCATTCTTTGCGAACAGAGCCATGCCGTAAACTTGTCAGTTACGATTCTTCATCAATCACTTACTCTAGGTGCAATTAGTTTTAAAGATACTGGCCTGCTTCAAATTTTTGTGCACCGTTTTTTAAATGCATGTTTCTGTCAAAAAGGAAAATGTCAATTATTGTCGTTTCAAACTTATATGAATATCTTTTGTGGAATGCAAAAGGAAATATTTTGAATGTCCTGTCAAGATCTAGAAAATTTGGGGTGTCGAGCTCCAAAATCACAAAAAAGCATGTTTTTCATCTCATGCTCTTCTGTATAGACTTCTCAATTACAAAACTCTGTATGATAGCTTTGTGTAATGAACGGAGAAACATTTTGGCGCTTGACAGCCCAGATCCCTATTCGCTTTCTTCATTGGAACACAAAAGGAGAAATATTTCATATTTGTTTTCCATATCAGATGCGAACATGTTTGGAATGACACAAGGGTGAGTAAATAATGATGTAATTTTCATATTTGGGTAAACAGATACATGATCTTGATCCCAGCATCTTTGAGATATTGCTGTGGTTTTGTGTCAAAGTCTAAACAATTGCTGCAGCTGTTGTGAATAATTTGCAGTTCTAGATTTGGATCTGCCAACACTAATATTGTTTCAGTAGCTGTTTGGTCTTTTGGAGAGTTTGACCGGGGATCAGCTGTACCGTGAGAGTGGGACCATGAGAGAGCATGAACTCTAAGCTGTGTGTGTGAGAGAGAGAGAGTCTTTGTCTTACTGTCAATTACCATTTCATACTCTATGATCTAATATCCTGTATGTCTTAGTTTTCCTGAAGCTTTGGACATGTGTTAAGTATTTAACCCCCTGCCATTCGTGTTCACTTACCAACTCAAATCAAAAGCAGCGGGAACCCATGTGCCACTGTGCCGCATGGCTCTTGTGCTGTTTATAAAATGCCTCTTTGCCTTTAACTAGTTGCACATATTCACTGCTGTTCTGTCAAACAAATCACAGTTGCCAGGGTGCTGGACATTTAACAGCCCATATGTAAGGTCCTTTCTGTCAAGTGCTGGAAAAATGGCAGCATGTGGAGGTGGCCACTGGTGCCAGCTGTTCCCAGGATCCTCTGAGGAGCACCATTGTGTTAGCTGACCAGCCATTCCCACCACATGGACATAAAAAGTCTTGTTTAGATAGGCAGTAAGAGAGGAAATTGAGCCACACTGTGTAGTATCTGTTTATCTCTGCTTAATAATAGTGTTCCTGCAGGAAGTGAGGTGGTAATTTAAAAGGGAAGAGGGGGCAACATCAAGGCTGTAATTGAGAGTTGACAACGCTTCGGCATGATGTTGTCTCGCTTATCTGTGGCTCATAGCCCTATGCTTTGGGTGTACGGTTTATAATTTCACAGTGAATGTCATTGATATCTCTTCATATATGGGAGTCGTGAGGTTTGGATGATGCGCTCTGCTCTAGGAACAACAGACTCATGGGAAACTGCCACAGATGGAGCTCTCAATAGCGCCCCCAAGTGTTTGAAGAGTGTCACGTTATTGCTTCAGGGTCATGGTAGGCAAATCCACTGTAAAATGCAAAGATACTTGATACCACTTGGAGTTCCTCAGATTGCCACATTGTTAGAACCAATAGGTGAATCTCTAGGCAAAAAGAGCTGTTCTCTGAGAAACTTTCAAAAGCTTGCGGCTACTAGTGGTTCCTATTGTACGGACTTGAGGGTTTTAATGGTTCCTCCTGTAACTCCATTATAATTGGAAAGGTTTTAAGACACTTGATTTTGAGGCGACTTCAGAAATTATCTAGAGGTTCTCAAGGGTGAACAGATGTGACCGTCTGAGGAACTCAAAATGGTCTGTCCAAGTATTTAGTTTTTGCAATAATGCCCTCAAGTCAGACAGGAATTCTAGAGTTGGACGATGACTGTTAGGCATCTACTTCAATCTCTTGGGGTCATGATAATTGTTAAGGTTAGACAGTCAGTCATTATTGACCTTTTGAGGTTCACATTGTAGCTGGCTGACAGGAGTCCACTGCCCATTTTTTCACTGCCAGCTTTTGCCTAAGAGTAGATCAGTGGAGGGCACTGGCCATTATCCATACCATGTCAGTTCCACTGTACAATATTGTAGAGAAGAGGCAATCCAATTTATGGTTTAAAAAGAAAAGGGGCCTGCTTGTCTCACATGCAATTAAACAGCTGTCAGGAAGCATTGGAGCGAAGGAGGCTCAAAAAGTTTGTGTCGCCAGAATGTGATGCTTTCATCCTCCGCTAATTCAGAATAGAAAAAGAGAACCAACAAGAGGGAAAGAATAGGAAGGCAGCTCCGCCGACAGCTCCTCTAATAAAAGACGGCATGCAATGCTCTCAAACGTAACATCCCACCCTTCCTGCTTTTTTTATTTTTTATTATTCAACTGCTGCAAGAATGAATTAAGTGGGTCCATAAAGTCCTCTTTCGTACATGACAGCTGTTAAGCATGCGACGTATCCCGACACAAACACATTCTGTTGCTGAACGATTTTGATTTGCTTTCATGTCTCTTTCTCGTCTTTACCATGGGGATATGACTCTGACCTCTGCTGTGGCTTGCTCTTGAGTGGAATGCCTATAAACCTTTCATTGCTTTGGGTTTGTCTCGCCAGAGCCCAACATGCAAGCCACTGGAGAGCCGTACCATCCAAATGAAGTGGTTCTGTGGTTTTCCTGTTTGGTTGCCATGGTGTGATCGATGTGGCAGTGAAGAAATTAGACGTAGATCAAGGGTAGGGAAATTGCATTCGGTTTTCTCCTCTTTTACTTAATTTTGCCAAAATGTTGTTTTTAGTTGAGCGACTGTTTTTGTTACAAAAAGAGGACCGCTTCCATTTGATTTATTGTCTGTTCCAGGACAACTTAATCGCATCTTCAGATTTTGTAATTGCAAAAGACTTACGAACATCTCATACTTTCCCTTGTGATTGCTTTCTCACAATTGCGTCTTTACATCTCACGATTGCAAATTCAAAATTTATTATTTTTTCGTAATTACAACAGTCATAGTTCTGACTTTTTTCTTTTGATTGCGACTTTCAACATTGTTACAATTGTGAACTTATTTTCTCATGTGACTTTGTGATTTATCTCACAATAGCCGCGTTTCCACCGCAAGAACTTTCCCCAGGAACTAGGAACTTTGGGCTGGTACTCGGTGTGTTTCGACCGCAGGAACCAGGGTCTAAATGAAGTTCCGGGTAAATATTTCCCCCTCCAAACGGCCCTGCTTCCGGGGTAGTATTTTTTCAAAGTTCGGGAACTTTCGGGGGTGGGACTTTGGCGCTGAACATGCTCATTGGTTGAACTCACGCAGCATTTTATTTAAACCGGCATTTTTAAAAGTCTTTTGCGAGGTTGGTTGGTTGGTTGGTTGGTTCGTTCTGATTTCAATAAATATCAGTCTTGCTCTTTCTGTCTGATGGCACGCGTTCGTCTCCGCAATCACACGGTCAATGTCCGTAATAGCTGATAATAACAAACGTTGACTTATTTTAAATCTAGCTTTACGAATTTTCAGAATACGCTTTAGTATCAGTACTCGTCTCTTTTCCGCCGTTTTGTTAATGACCTCTTTATTAAAACAATACATAACTACCAAAAGCAGCGCTGCTTGCATCTCCTCCACTCGTTATTGTTGCAGACAGTATCGCGCAAAAATGATTCCTGTCCATCTCTGACTGGGAGGAACAGTTGCGCGCAGTCCCACGTCTCTGGGCTAATTTGCCTAATCTACCCGGTACTTTAGACCGCAGTGGAAACGCAGACAGTAGCAGATCTGGGGGGGAAAAAGTTCCTGTAAAAAGAGTTCCTGGTACAAATTGTTCCGGGTAATTTCGGTGGAAACGCGGCTAATGTGACTTATTTTATACTATAAAAATGTATATACTCTTAGGTTGAAACAGGCTTTCATTAGAAAAAGACTGGCCAGCTGAGGTTCCCAGAGGGCATTGCAGAACTCCGCTCAGGCTCATTTACATATGGCGTGTTTGTCTCTGGCACTCAGCGTTTTAGGTTTGGCCTGCTGACTGTGGATTCGTAAATGCATGTGAATATTTGGCTGCACAGCTTTTGAAAATGAATCCTGTGATTTTGAAAAGATCATACAGTTGGTGGATGGGGCGTGACCTGTAAGTACAGGTGTCAGAAAAATGCCAGTGCACTCAAAGTTAATTACGTTACAAATGATGTGATCGCACGCTTCAGAAAAAAAAAGCCACACGCATTCACGCCTCTAGCGCTGGCAAAGTGAGCATCAAAGTACAAATTACAGGTTGCATTTCTGCGTGTGTCTGTGTGGCTAAAGAGATGGATAACAAATAGGGTTTTTTTCTTTTTGGAGTAACATCCCACTGGTATCTATAGCAGAGTGACAGATAGGGTCAGGGATGGATATTCTCATTGTCGGTTTTGTTGCATAGATTCTGTCTGTACATGCCCCACATTCTGGAAGTGTACCATTTCACACTAGGACAGAAATGCTCTGACTGGGGCCTGCTGACAGAGCCCTCCATGCACCCACTTACCCCGCCCAAAAACAGTCTGGAATTCTGTTCTAAGCGCCCCTAGTACATTTTCAGCGTTCAGTTAGCTGCAGTCTTCACTAGAAGAGAGGTAGTCTCTCAAATGAACATGCACTGGACAGTTCTGGTGGTTTCACTAGCATTAAGTTTGTGCTTTCCAGTCCATTTGACAACATGTAAAGCCATACACGCTTTGTCATTTGAGGTTTAGCGACGAAGTCCTTTACTTTGGAGTTACTGAGGAAATAAGTGCAAGTTGAAAGCTGACCCTGGCAATAAATGGAGTAACGCTGTCTCAATCTCTCCACTTTCAGACAGGCCATATGTTCCAGTGGTGAGGCCTGCCGTGTGTGCTTGCCGGTAGACCAAGTATTTATATTTGGGGTTTGAGCACAATTCAGTTTGGCTCATTAACATAGCAATAAGGAGTTAAGGGAATCCTTTCACCTGTGCCCTTCTGTGACTGCTTATGAGTTAACCTTCTTCCTTGTTGAAACGTGTTTAAAAGTACTCATTCGTTTTGACAAGTGTTCCAGTAAGAATATTCATCAATCATTATAAGATCTTCATGGGTCATTTAATCTGTATACATCTGTGGTCAGGTCTCAATGACTAACCTGCTCTCCAAGACACAGAACCCCCATGGTATAGATGTGGCCTGGTGGCACCTCTTCTATAATAGTGAGGGATTTATGTCTTCAGGCTTGTAATGGTGCCACGTGTCTTCAGTCAGCGAACTGCACGTAATATTAGGATCACTTAAGCGGCAAGGATACTCCAGCTCAAACAGATTTGCTTGGCTCCCTACGTTCTTCATGTGGGAGCTGGCCGTTGATTTCATGGAAAAGACATTGATTTATTTATTCAAGACAGTTACGTCAGTGGAAACTCACTGAAGCAATTTGAATATTTTCTTTGTGGCATTTTAATGTGTTTGGTGTATTTGCCACTGTGGTGAGGAGAATATATCTTTAAAAAATGAAATTAAGATGAAACGTTTGTTTGGGAGGTTCTCTTTAACTGGTTTTATACTGCAATCTGGATCTGGAGTTTTAAAAGACTTTTTTTTTTCTTCTCCTAGTGATGTATGTTTTGTGGAGAATATGAAATGCAAGTCAAAGGCTCTGAAAGAAGAGCATTTCTCAAGACAAAGCAGCACATTTATTATGGTATGGCTGGTTGCAGCTGTAATTAATTTTTCTCCCCCTCCCACCAAAGACCCATAAAATGCTTTTACTGTGTCTGTTTCTCTGTTATTTGTCATATACCGAGTTGATCAAAGGCCAAATGTTTGACATTGCCCTTCCTCCATTATGCTGTCTATGGAGATCTGCTTTTTTGCTGCTTTCATTAACCACATACTTAAAGGAATGGCCTGAAAACCTCTCCAGCGAGACCTCCCAGCTGACCGAGAGAGGCGAGGATGGCTTGCTTCGGCTGCTCCAACTTGAGCAAAAACGCCAGGAAGACTCTGTTAGGCTTCGCTAGAACGCTGCCAAATTTGGTCAGAGCTGATTTCAGTCTTACCTGGCAAACTCAGTCGATTGTACTTGCGTTTAAACAGCAGGGTAAGTAGCCGGAGAATGTCGAGGAGGTCTGAAGCTTTGACTGGTTTATGCTGTGCCGACTTTGCAGGTGGCTAATGAGTTGGGCCTTCATAAGAGAAAGCTAATCTCTCCCAAAGCCAAGCCGAGGAGGAGCTGAATGGAATTTGCTTAGCTCTGAATTCTGTGCCCTGTATGTTTAAGCCTGTGAGCTGCTCTCTATTTCTCTCCCACAGTCATTGAGATGCTGCACCCACTGGCGCTCCTGAGTCACGTATGCCACAGTACAGGTCACCTATAGCTCCAACGTCGCTCTCAGACAGCGTGACTTCGGGGGCCTCTCTGGTGCTAGTATATTGGATTATGGAAAAATCATAAAACTCTCCAAGGTGGCTCCAGCCCCCCTGTCTTGGTATTTAGAAATAAAGGGTATTGATGTGTGCTTATTTGGAGATTAGAGAGGGGTTTTGGGTGGGCTTTAAGGTGTGAGTGAAGCCCATTGGCTGGGGTTCTTGTGCGTCGGCACGGTCGACTGCCATCAGCTGCAGCTGGGTGAGGGTGTGTGCAAGGCCGGTGTCACTGGAGAACCTGTTAATGTGAGCTGGCATAGCAAGGCAGCTTGGCAGCCTGGGGAACTAAAGTGGCCATGGCATCATTGTTTCAAAGTCCACTCTTTCTGCCATCTTAAAGGGTTAGTTCACCCAAAAAAGGAAATTACCCCATGATTTACTCACCCTCAAGCCATCCTAGGTGTATATGACTTTCTTCTTTCAGACGAACACAATCTGCGTTATATAGAAAAATATTCTGGCTCTTCTAAGCTTTATAATGGTGGAAAATGGTGGAGCTGATTTTGAAGTCTTAAAAAGTGAATCCATCCATCATAAAAGTAATCCATATGGCTCCAAGGTGTTAATAAAGGCCTTCTTAAGCAAAGCGTAAGAGAAATATCCATATTTAAAACTTTTCAAACACAAATAATTAGCTTCTGACAGGCGGCCATAAGCATTGTTTTACGGCAAAAGAGAAACCCCTGACCTGATGCATGGCGTAATGATGAACGCGGAAACACAAAGAATACAGCAAAACAAAACACCGGTCACGAATTAGGGGTCAAAAACTAGGCCTGCCAATGACTAGCATTATAAAGCTTGGTATTTTTTAATATAACTCCAATTGCATTCATCTGAAAGAAGATAGTCATATACACATAGGATGGCTTGAGGGTGAGTAAATAATGGAATAATTTGCATTTTTGGGTGAGCTATCCCTTTAAGGCCCTGATATACATAAACTAAAATCACAATGAACACTTAACAATTATCTCTTAACATTAAGGTGCAGTGCCTCCGTTATTTCTTTGTAACTGTTACCGTTTAGATACTTTGTCATAAGGCACTGATGCAAAGTACCTCTCCATGTAGTTTCAAAGGCTGAATTCGACATCGTCCCCTATACCCTTAAATAGGACACTATTTGAAGGGACAGCCATTTGTAGTGGTGTAACAAAACGATAGTGGATGTTATTGAGTGCACTCATTCTATTCCACTTCGCACCGCAATAACGAGTGTGAATTCGCTCACTTGTTTTCATTCACTCCTTCAAGTGAACTGTATTAGTGGATTAAAGTAGGGGATAGTCATTGAGGGTTTAGGGGGTGATTTTGGATTCAGCCAAAGTCAAGAATAGCACTATGGCGAGCGCGATGAGTATACCCAAATGAATGAGGCGCACACGCTTTGTTCATGCAACCAAACATGCTTCGCAACCTCTGGTTTCTTCCGACGAAGAAAAAAAAATATATTGAACGTTTTATCGAACACATTTTTTATTGATATTGATTATGTTTCTATCGCAATCCATATCGTTATCGTTTTATCGCCCAGCCCTATTATGTAATAAGTAAGTGTGCTCCGGGACTCTGGACATTTTCTCCGGTTCATTTCTTCTTTTCAGTCAAAGTCACATTTCTGTAAAAATGCGAGCAAAAAAAGAATATACGTTGGAGATGCTTTATTGTAGAAATTGAAGTTGTAATTCTAATTTTATCTTTAGTATATATAAAATATGACGTGGCTAGGGATGGCTCGATACCACAATTTCGGCTTCAGTACGGTACCACAATTTAATACCGAAGTACCGATATTAAATTGATTCCATACAGGGTCTGAATTTTGGCGCATAATTTTACTCACTCTCGCAAGTTTGGGGTTTATGAAGCGGGAAATTACCGCAAATATTTGTTATTAAATGAATCAACAAAGATTATCTCATCAAATCAGGCATTTGGAAACTTTCTTGTGAGAAGTAATTTCAGCAATACTGCACGTCTCCATTTTCTAGCTCTCAAAATGAGCAAATTGCTTCTGGCTTCAAAAGACATCGTACCTGCACTATAAAAACAATCTGCGACAAAATTGTCAAATTTCCACCTTTAGTAAGTAGTCACATAAACACAGTTGGTTATGTCTTTCACGAATGTAAATAGTGCAATAGTATGCGTGCAAATATTATGAAATCTACGTAAACACCACTGCTTGAAATCGAACGCTGGAGATTTCGTTATATTAAACGATACGATCTTATGTATGTGCGTTGATCAGTGTTAAAAGAAAATAAATGTCTAAATTAGATCGTTTGGATTATGCACTCACTTGTCAATCTCCTAATGTCTTGTACAAGTCAGGAATGGCAAGTGACAGGTGCTTGGCAAGGTTTGATGGTTCTTAAGCAATTTTATAAGCAAAGTAATGCCAAATTTCACGTCTACTCCTGTCTTTATTAATTCGTTTTGGGCGTGTTGTGTGAGATTCAACTGCTGTATTCATTTTGTTCTATGTTGCCACATTTGCCGGTTTCCCGTCAGTTTGGGTAGCGCACTACCTGCTAGCGGTGAACTTCGGAACAGCAGCATATCCCTAAATGAGCAAAATCATGATATTGTACCGGTTTTAAATAAAAAATGTACCGGTATACCGCGCATCCCTAGATGTGGCTTGTTTGGAATGCCAAATTGTGGAGCTCGTGCAAACATATCCACATCTCTATGATCTGATGCTTTCTTAACTGCCGTTTTCTCACCACTGTCATTTTTGTTGTGCGTTTACTTTCTAACTAAGAGGAAAGTACATATTTAAATATTCACCTAACTTCCGCTCCCAGTAGTGAGGGTGGGTTTGGGATGCTTGCTAACAGTATACCACTGCAAAGGTATTTCACACTTCTTTTTACCCTGAGTGAAGAACAAAAAAGAATGAGTAGATCAGTGCCTTAAATCTTGTTTTTTGTCCTAACCAGCTGCCATAGGATAATTTTGTCAGTTGCCAGGCTTTATTTGTTGCGTCATGCTGGGTAGCCCCAACTCTCATTGGTCGAGAATCTTGCTCCCCACAAAAAGCCTCTTCAAGACAAGACTTTAAGACTTTGAAGTCTGTTGGAGGCAGATTATTTCAATGATATTTACATGCATTCATAATTAATGTGATGGGGCCCTCAGGTAACAGGACCTCAAAGCCAAAGGGTTGGAGATTAGCATAAGACCTGTTTTGATGAAAGTCACTGCCATTTGCTTTGAAACCACACTGTCAAAGTCTTTATGCCATTTTAATATGGTGGTTAAACACTAACTGTTCTCTGCTAAATATAGTCCACTGCCTGTTGAAATGAGTTTCATAAAAGCTTCTAAGAAAGAAACAGATCTCATTAAGTAACAGTTCATTGTAGTTCATCTGTATCTTGTAAAGGCCTAGGCTATTGCATTTTGGCTTTTTTTTTTTAACTACACAACCACTAGAATTTAGTTGTTTTAGTCAATTTCTTCAAAAACCACCAGATAACTCTGTCAGGATGGAGATCTTTGGTCTACAGGCATCCATATGGCACGCTCTCCTATTTGGACAGTGGCATTTTTATGCTGGCTGGCATCACACTGTTGACAACTGCTGCCGCTCCTAATTTGATTTGGTTTTTGGAGGTTTGCTCAGCTGTTCTACAAGATAGAAAAGCTTCTGTTACCTCGGCACAAGTCAAGTCTCTAGATGCACACACAAACATGGTAAGTGCCAAAGAGAAAAGCTACCCAGGAACATCAATTGGATGTTTCAAGCATACAGCCTTGCATTTGAAAGAACTTTTTTGAAAGACCTCCTCCCATTGGGGTTGTGTGACTACAGGGCAAAGCTCTGGCTTGTAAAGGTGGCTTTTGTCGTGGAGCTTTTGTAGTCATTCAAATGTAGAAATTGGGCTTTCTCTGTTTGCGTGATAGAATTGTTTTTCTTTTTCATCTAGAAATGCTATAAACATCTTGCACGCATTAGCACTTTGTTATTTGCTTTCATCACTTTGTTTTTAGAGGAGGGGAACTTCAGAGAATAATTTAACTCTTTCCTCGCCAGTGTTTTTATTTAAAAGTTGCCAGCCGCCGCCAGTGTTTTTGACCATTTTTTGCACATTTTCATGGCCCCCAGAATATTTTGTTGTATAAATATCTTTTATTCTTGCTTCATGCATTCTTTTTTTTATAGACGCTTGAATATGGGCAAGTTTCATAAAAAAAGCAACATTTTAAGCAAAAAGCTGAGAAAATCATGTTGTCAAAGACTATACATCCAGATCAGATTCAGCAAAACATGGATGGATTAGATATAGTCCATAAACACCCCAAATGCTTGCACAGTCCTATAGCTCATCCTGGGTCGACATTTCATTCAGTAATATTAGGCAGGTTTGATTTATATTTAATTATTATATTTATATTTTATTTTGGTTTAATGTTGATTGCATTATTTTACATATGCATATGATTTAGGGTGGCCATTTCTATAGCACCAAAAAGAAGGACACTTTGCTGCATTTAGTGAAGCAAGAATAATTGCATGAGACTCTGGTGTACTCACAACTACAATACAATTTTGTCCATCATATCGATGGTGTCGTGATACAGTGATTCTGAAATGGCCTACTCTATTCATTGCCAGACCATTTGATCTACAATATATCTTGAAGTAGACTTGATGTGTAAGAGGCAAAAAAGTGTTTGTACACAGTATTTGTATTTATTCAAGACATTGTGATGTCTGTTTCAAGAACTGACCACTGAGATTAACAAAGTGCACAGTGCCTGAAAACATAACATTTCTGGACTTCTGGAAATAATAGAAATACTTAAATAAACGCATAATATGGCACAGTGCCAAATCCATGAAAAGCGTCTTTACTGCTTTTTGAAATAAATTTGTGCTCTTTTGTCCATTCTGGATTAAATGAGGTCTGACTGAGCGTCCGACATTTAGACGTCGCACAGGCTTGTTTACGTTTTTTAACCAATGATATCAGATCTTTATTTGACACCGCTTTCAGCCAATCATTTGTTTGACCAGAGATCTTACGGCATTATATGCTATGCTGCTGCTTCCCAATAAAGATTAGCAGGGTTTTTTTTAGCAACTTTTCAGCGCAACTCCAAAAAGGAGGACAAATGAGTGTCCGGACAGCTTAAAATCAGGACTGTCCGGCCACCCTAGTATGATTTACATATTGCTTATTTCTGCATCTTCTTCACCTGTGATTTGATCAGGAGATTCAGTACTCTTTCAGAAGATGTGTAATAGCGCCCCTTACCGTATAACAGTGAAAACATGGAACGCCGGAGCATTCCTTCAATGGCGTGTAAGCATTTTCTCTCAAATGACAGGTGGCATGTGAAGAGTTAAGGGACGCACAATATATTAGTATTAGTTATTGGAGAATTTGTTTTATTAATTTCTCATTTTCTATTTATAAAAGTTTATATTTTATAATATATATTATGTTTTTTTCTTTTTTTTACAGTGAAAGGTTCATATTGGATACCTCGATATGGGACTAATTAAAAATCTTGTAAAAAATTTGCACAGATAGGACTGTAATGTACTAAAATGCATTAGCTGATGCAAGTTTCAGTGACTAATCTGAAAAGAGTTTCTTCTGAGCTTTCAGGCAGAGTAGCAAAGTTCCATGTGCTTTTCCCCTTTAGAAAAGGTGTTTGCGTGCGAGTCAGTTGGCATGGCTATCGTTCATGCGACTGCAGTGTATCCATTCACTCCACAGTGATTACACAGAATGGTCCAGTGGCGTGAGAACACTGAAGCCACTTCAGTCGGACTCCACATTCTTGTTCTTAACACATAATCAGTCGTCTGTTCCATCAGTGAAAACAAAATGTTCCCCGAAAGTGATCGAGCAAAGAGGAGCTACACACTCTAAAACTGGTCACATCACACTAGTTTTGTTGGCCTTTCTTGCTCCCATAAGGGTGGATGGCTCTTGTTGACGGAGGCTCGTGTGGTGTGCCCTGGCCGCAGTCCACGACACTGTAGGGTTTGACGCTCTGAATGGAGGAGCGAAGTCCTGGCTGATTTTTAAAAAAAGAAACGTTGCGAAATCCAAACCTCAAAATTCTGTGGCTAAGTAATCATTTCTTCCCCGATGGGAATAATCAGCATACAGAAATATGCAAACAGCCTCTGCAGAAATAGTCATCTATGTGCATGTCCCTATACGATCTTTGTTTTTAAACAGTCTGTCTTTTATGTTACACTCTCCAGATGATCCTAAAGAGACAGTTTGCCCAAAAATGAAAATTGAATTACTCTCGTCATTCAGTGACATCTGTCAGGTAATGGGATATTTTAAGCGCCATCATGCAAAATCGCTTTTGCAGCGCCATTAAAGTTAAAACAAATTTTGCTTTGGACTCTTTGATAATTAAAATGCAACTGTCACAACCAATAAACTGTGAAGTGTTCTTACTGCCGATTGTTCTCCAGTGACTTGGCTTCTTTACAGGCACATTCTGTTGAGAGCAGTGAGCGAGCGAAGTCTCTATAGTGAGGGAATGGAAAGGGGGATTAGCCCTCGAGACTGTCTTTGTCTATGGAAACCTTGCATTTATGAATGGCTGACTCACTATTTAGCCGTGCCATCTGGTTTGATTTATGCTCGTTCTTGGCTCACAAGGGACTCTCATTTGCAATGAAGATGCACAAACAACTTTGCCATGGTGAAGGACGAGTTCTTGCATGGTGCTTTGCTTTAAAAGGAATTATTTCAAGCTGACCGGGATCAGGGTTTTCGTTTTAGTGATGTTTAGAAGCTGATCGCACATGTTGCGAATGCGGCCTTGTCATTTTTGTCTTCCTGGACGAGGGATTGACAGAAACCAGACTATTCGTGATGCAGTCTAGATGTTATTAAACCCAGCGCGGTTGGAAAGAATGTGCCGGGTCATGACATTCTGATCTTAATCGTGTGGCCTCTTCCTCAGGAACTCATCTTTCCTTACCTGCGAATCCTGTGAATTCGGCAGGCCTCGTTTTGGAGAGTCTTCTGAGAGTCCAGGTGTTTGAGGTTTGGGTTAACCACCCCACATTACCACGTGGGTCAAAGGGGGTTCAGGGTGCATGAAAGTATGTGGTCTGGGCCTTTACCACAAGCAGCAGTGGCGGTTTTTTGCTTGCCAAGAACCTCTGAGTCGCTGTCTCTGATAGCGCTACATGGTAGAAAACACGGCTATGTGGTTAGGAAGGTGGGAGGGATGCTGGATGCTTTAGTATACATGGAGGGGGGAGGAAAGCGTAGTGAAATCATAAAAGTAAAGATTTTGGATCGCATTGAAGGACCCTGGTCCTGTCATCCATTAATCTGAAAATTGCCCCTCTTTCATAAGGGGCTATTTTTTGGCAGCTGTGTGTCAGGCTTGAAAAGTCCAATAGTAGCCTTTTTGTTTTGCTCCTTTGAACCTTTGAGACCTTTTTTTTTCTTAATAAATCCCAAATATTATTTGTCCAGCTTAGCCCTGATTAGTACAGTAGAGGCTAATTTACTGGGTCATTTCCTCTAATCCCTAAAAACAATAAGGGGCTGAGATGATGCTTGCTCGGGTGCTCGTCTGTAACCCAGAAGAAAGCGTTCTTGTGTTCCTCAGCAATGCAGGTCTACAAAGGCATAGCGCTTGGCAAATGAGCGCAGCCGGTAGGGGTGAAAAAAAGTTAATTTTCAAGTCACTGCAGTTCAAGTTATGAAATTATTATACATTTATTTATACATAATTTTCCTTTTAGAATACTTTGCCCTCATCTAGCGCTCACTACTATTTTTCCCACTAATCACTATATATAAATATAAATGTAATATTTAAAAGATCTCATAATTAATATTTAGCTTTTTAATGATTTATTTTGTGTGTTTTTATATTGTTTTGAAACCTACACTCTAAAGAAAAATTGTATCCATAAAAATATGGCACAATGTACTGTAATAGATGAAATTTTCCATATTTATTTTTTACTTGTATTTTTCATTTTGAACTTAATTACGTTATGTTTTAGAGTTATCGGAAATGTCCGTAAAATTACTGGATAATGTCTTGGTAATTTTCTGCTGGTACATCTTTTTTTTTCTTTTTTTTTTTCTTCTTCTTTTCTTTTCAGTGTAGAATAGAAATAATTATTGGCTCATCAATATTTGCCAGAATGTTAATATCAGAGCATCCCTAATTTTTCAGAACTATATTTTTAGGTATTTGGCTGTTCTTTATGACCTCTTCCGTGTTTATTGCACTATACTTCAGTATAACCGTCTTTTAAATAGTTGCATACTACATATTTAGAGCGAGTGAGTTGGAATTACTTTTTGTTCTGCGCATTACAAGCACATGAATCTGAATAACAGTTTGACTAAAGCCAGAGGAAGTCACCAGGTTTTCCACTGAAGGCTTCAGACACACACATCAGATCATTTTTGCATACCAGCCCAGTGCTGATTCAGTGTCAGAGAGCCATGGAATCTTGGTTTCCCATTATTTGTGGAAATGGTGGATCTGTTTTTCGCAGGCAAAGGGTCAGAGAAAAGCAAAGTAGTGGTTTATGTTCTTGTTGCCAGTGCCACCAACTGGAACACATTTTCACAGTAATGAGGGTAATTAAAACAAAATTATAATTCACGACCCTATTTCCCTCCAGGGAAGAAAATAGAGGAGCTATTTTGAGTCGACTGTATTCTAAAATTACAGTGCTGGAATGAGGGTGAATGTGTCATCATTGAGGGCAGAGACAGTTTAATTCAGGGTTGCTTGAAGAACACATTATTTAACTAAATAGCACAGTATTGGCTCATATCTGGACTTTTTTTTTTTTTTTTTTTACATTTTCTTTTGGCTCAAGTTAATGTTAGTTTCAAATTGCTGGAGGCACATCACTCAATAGTTCAACTTGTACTAGTGTTACATGAGAAGTTCAATAAAAGGATTCCTTTAGCACTTCAAGTTGAATACTGATGCCGAAAAGTTTATTTTGCACAGTGTAGACATAAAACAAATGATGGAAAGGAAGCATGCGTCTGAATGAGCGTTTGAAGGAATTAAATGTTGTTCTCTATATATTTTCTTGGCCTTAGGAGGTTTTCATGAGTTCTGGAAGTCATGCTGTGTGTGTGCGCGCACTCTGGTCTGACTGGACCCTGCCATTCCCTGCTGTTTGTCTAAACAGCGCCAGTGTTTGCACAGTGCTGTCAGGGTGACTGGACTGACTATCCCTCATGCAGCCTGTCTGAAATCCACTCTGTCCAAAAAAGCACTTAGAGACCCATCTGAGAGGCAGACCATCATCTGCACAATGATGGAGAACGGCAAGCACATGGTTTTCCGTTCAACATCTTTCCGTTCAGCTCCTTCTTATCAGATGTCACAAAGAGTGAAACTTTATTACTCGCCCTAATGTCATTCTAAATCCATATGATGTTATATTTTTTTTTTACATTGGTAGCAATCCATAGTCACAGTTCATAGTGATCAAATCTGTTAAGTTACAAAAAAGCACTATAAAGGCAATGTAAAAGTAGTTTGCTTTTGCATGACATCAAAAGATTAAACCTAGCTCCATGTTGACTACTTTTAAGCTGCCTATATAGTGCTTTATTAGCTTGATAGATATGATAACAGCAAAAATGTTTTTGGGAATGTCATATGAGTGAGTAAATGACGACATGCTTCCCAAAAATCAGAAATCAATATTCTGGATGCTGCTTTGCTGCACTCCTTTTCGCACGCCTCTCAGTGTTAAAATTATAAAAAGTTTAAAAAGTCAAATTTCTAAGGTGGTCTGTCTCAGTGATGGTCTAAATTTTTTAAATGACCAGTCGACTCCAAGAACCTTTACTATTATTCACAGAGGCCGAGCATGAAGCTTTCCGTTTTCATGGTGAACTAGAGTGAGCTAAGATGTAAAATAAGAAGCTAAACATTTAATGTTTGACAACTTTTTGTTAAACTACCAACAGTAATATTCAACAATGCTAAATATTTGACTTATGATTGTCAAATTTTGCAATTTTGAATTTAACAACCTTTATAATTTACGTGATTCATGTAATTTTATGCATAATTGAATGTGATAAGACAAGAAACATTAAATAGAGCTGTTTTAGGGATGTTAGGCTTATGATTTAAGAGTGAAAGTGTGCATATTTTAAAATAAAAGCATTCATTGCAAATAGTAAATTATACTTTTTATTTTTATTACATTTAAATGTTTCATTTAAATTTCTTTAAATAAAAACATTAATTGCAAATAATAAATTATACTTATTTTTATTACATTTTAATTTTTCATTTTAATTTCTTTAAATAAACCCATTTGATTTTGTTCCCCTCGATGTTTAAGGAATGCTTACAATATAATTTTGATTTAATGCTGCTTTTATGTGCAATCAGAAATTTCATACGTCCCAATTCAGAAGTCCTAATTACGAGGTTGTTGCAAAGTGCTTTGTTGTCAGAATGAACAGGAATCATGGAGGACACCGGGTTTATTCTTGCCTATTTATTGGGAAAATCTTCTTAAAACCAACATTTAAAAGTAGTGTCACATGCACTGACAACCATATAAACATTTACGATTTCTGCTGAGTCTGTGATTTTGGTCAAATGCAGGCTATTTTTGCTGTGTATAAAACATACAATACGCTTCATATGATTATTTGTAGATGTAAATATGTGCTACATTAATGACAAGACAAGACGATCTAGCTGTTTTGGGGAAAAAACTAATACATGTCACCACAGTAGTTCTCCCCGCCACCATGTCTAAAGTTTATGGCACACCCATCTCGAGAATTTGGGTATCTCAATTATTTCTGAACTTCCCAGTGGTAAAAACATGTTCGTGTGCAATTTTTACCTAGGAAACTCATATTTACGATAACTCTAATAGCACGTGAAGGCAGCATAAGTCCCTATTTCTGAAGGGATTTCCCATCTTTCAAATGGAGTATTGTTAGTTTGAATATGTGTACACATTGGCCTTGCGTTCATACTGTAAAACCAGTGCTGACTCTAATTTACTCATTTATTTCTTCCCTCACTGGTCTTATTGTCACACAAGTATGAAATGGCTTAAATCATTTTTCATTGCAAGCAAAATCATCAAGCCAAATGAATGCCATGCGACGAGCCTCAGGTGCATAAATGCCCATATTGTTTAACAGCTCACTGATTGGAGACAAAGATCAGCATGAGGCCATTGGCAATATGGTCCCTCCATAAGGTTTATACAATAAACTCACAGAGAAATTGGATGGGTATATCAATCAAACTGTTGTACATGCGGGCAGTTGTCAGGTAAATTAAAATGTGAATAATCACTTAAACTCGTGCATAAGTACAAAAACTCAAAACATTTTAGGAAATTGAGCATGTCTGTGGAATATGAAAGATTTCATTGAGGAGTCTTTGCTGGCGTAGAGCGAATGCCGTGCTGTGTAAAGGGGTCAGTGTGTAAATCTGTGACTGGCGACCGCAGCACAAGGGTTAATGTAGCGGAACCCTCTACCCCCTGTACTGGCTTCGTAATTCTCACCGGGTGTCCGCTAGGGGTCACAAGCTCTGGGCCTTTTGACTGACGGCCCTGCCATAAAATGCGATTGGCTGGGTATGAGCCAGTGCAGCCCCTAATAGCCAATAGCAAAGCCTCAATAGTACTGAAGTAGTGTGACTGATTAGAAAGAAAGAACTGCCCTGTCTGCACACACGGAGAGAGACACTCAGGCCTTTCTGACTTGAAGAAAGTGTCTGTAAACATGAGTGCGGGACTGAAGTAAAGAAATTGGGTGTATTGATGCCACATGTGATGCTGCTAAGCTAAGAACTGTACAGGTAGTGTTTTAGAGTGCTTGTGTTTTACTATTCGTTAAGTAGTAAAAACGATTCCGCTAGAATTTCTAAAGTGTCTTTTTTCATGTTGATTTTGGTACGTGCCTAACCTGGAAGCATGTTGGAAGTTTAAAACGTGTCGACTCCTTTAAGAGGGTGTTTTATGTTTATTTTCAAGTGCAAAGGTTGGGATTTTCTATGGTCTGTCCCTGTGCTTGTGGATGGATGTGAAAATAGATCGAGCTTAAAACACATGCAAGTGATTTATTACAAATCGCAGACAATGATCTGGAATTTTCATTTGTCCTGCGAAGGAAGGAAAAGTGGTTCTTTTTAGTCTCTCCAATTTCTGTTAACCAAAGTAACATTTGTTTTTGACCTCTTTGGAAATCCCAAAGCATTAAAATCTCTTTGCTTTTTTTTCCTATAACAGATTACCTTGTGAGGATTCCAGCCTTCTAAATCGCGTTCGCACGCCCGGTTCGCAGTCCCATGATGCAGCTGGTGAACCTGGCCTGGATGATGGTCCTGGCCGCCCCACTGGTCTGCTTTGGTTTCACCACCCGCGGTCAGGGCCTGCGCGGGCGGGTTCAAGGTGACCGCCGAAACATCAGACCCAACATCATACTCATCATGACAGATGACCAGGATGTGGAGTTGGGTGAGTATACCAGATGCAATTCATCATTAATGGTCCATCTGCTCCGCAGACGAATGAGGTGGAGACCTCATACGACTCTCTTGAGGCTTTGTCAGCACTCGGCACGCATCAGTTATGAATCAGCAAGTAGTCTGGAAAGTTGCTGTAGAGATATTCAAAAACCATAATTATACTTGGAGAAACATGGGAATGGAACTGTAGATGAAACCATTTTTTTTATTCCCTTCACTGATTTAGACATTTGCATTTGCTCTCTCCACTTCCACTTGAACGTTCAGAGATTTTAAAATGTTTTATTTCAAGTTGGGGGTTTTTTTTCTCGTTTTCCAGTACAAATATCTAAGCATTCTTTAGATATATTTAATGGAAAAGCTAAATGACAAAAAAAAAATGTTCTCTGAAAAATTTATCAAAATTAAGAGATCTTTTTGTATAAAACAATACAAATATCTTCCATTGGGTTAAGAAAAAAAGGTTTATTTTTCTTACCCTATTATTTGATATTTCTTTCTTGTTTTATGTATTAACATACTTTTTTTTCCCCCTGAGTCATTTTGCTTCTCAAGTGAAAGTATCTTGAATTAAATTTGTTTTAGTGTTTTTGTGGCTGGAAAGGCCATCTTAAACCTGCATTGGACCAGTATGGAAACTCATGCTGGTCTAAGTTAGAGCTTGTCTAGCTTGTGGACCAGTACAGCCGAACATGATATTTCTAGTGATAACAGCTGACGAAGGTTCGTCTTTGATCCTTGAGGGTCATGTTCCTTCTGAATTTGGCTCCAACACATCTGCCTCGTAATCCTGAAGACCTTGATGAGCTGGTTCAGGAGTGTTTATTTATGGTTTTAGCTAAACCAAGGCAGTCTTGCTGGTTAAACTAGTTAAAAAGCCTTGAACACCAGCAATCAAAACGAGCTGGTGACCAACTATGCTGGTCTTTTTCAGGAGGATTGTCAGTGGTCTCTAGGCCCTCCGTTTAGTTGAAGTTGTTCATTATTAATTCAGCCTTGGAATGAAAAAGTCTTTAGCCTCCTCGGACTTCAGTCCAGGGAACATTAGCTTGCTTGTTGTTAGTCTTCTTGATCTGCCACCCAAGTCCCTCTTTTGGTATCTGTCCCATTTGGTAAGCCTAACTGTTGTAACTGGATCAAGTTCCTTCCTCTCAGAGCATAACATCCAATGGGTCTCAGTCTCACACTGTCATCACAGGTTTGACTTATTTCCTCTTTCAATATTTAATGGCTTCCCTCAGACATCTGAGAGGATGAGGGCCTTAGTCCTGGAACCACAACCAGTCGTTGCATTGCCACAGAACTGCAGGGATCCTTCTCCACATCTAACACTTTCAGAGGCTACTTTAAAAAAGCATGGTGTATAAGACGTGTGAACGTCTCCAACATACTTTACTGAACTTGCATTTGTCTGGCTTGTTCTGTCAGGCTCATTGCAGGTGATGAACAAAACTCGCAAGATCATGGAGGATGGCGGAACCTCGTTCACAAATGCGTTTGTAACTACGCCCATGTGCTGTCCATCCCGCTCTTCCATGCTGACTGGGAAGTATGTCCACAACCACAACACGTACACCAACAACGAGAACTGTTCGTCACCTTCATGGCAAGCTCAGCATGAGCCACGCTCCTTTGCCGTTTATCTCAACAACACTGGATACCGAACAGGTGAGACACCAAGTGAGAGACCGATGACTCATTCTAACCTGCTTGATTTGAAACAGGATTGGATTCAGTTTGTTGTTTCATAGATGTTGCTCACTACCCTATAAAATAAACGCAAAAAGCCAATAAATAAAATGTTAATGTTAATATAGGCCCTTGCTGTCAAAATTCATGTTAATTCTTTCAGTTAAATTTTTTTATGCGTTCAAAATATTTCATGTTTAATATTTTTCCTGGCATCCTTTGGCTAGCTTTACAATATATGATCACATTTTCACTCATTCAAGTGCTTTTATAGCATTCAAATGCAATAAGATGCGAAAGAGAACTTTTGTTTCTGCATTAACTTGAAATTATTACAATATAACATTTTGAAAATTAAAACCATAATTATTATTAACCAGAAGGTGTGATTTAAGATTTTTTTAGTTGATTGACAGCACTAAATTATTATAATTTTTTTTAAATAAGTTAAAAAAAAGACTGCATATGATCAAAATACATTAAAACTATTTTTTAATTTGATAACAATAGTAAAAGTGCAATTTTGATCAAATGCATGCATCCTTTCGAAATAAGTATTCATTTATTTTAAAAAACCCAAAAACAAATCAAACTGACTGCAAATTGTTGCATTTTACATCAACCATCAGCATTAAAAAGAGTACGTCCGTCAACAAACCTGTGTGTGTGTGATACTTATTAATCTATTTAAATCTAAATATTAAAAATAACAGACATTCCAGTTTTACATGACTACAGTTCTACAGGGAAAATATTACATGTAGCCTATAAAATAAAATAAAATAAATATCTGCTAACTGATATTAATGCTCAAATTTTATTGAATCAGTGTTTAACCTTAATGTTTTGACCTGAAGGTTTATTATTATTAGTTTATAATACATCATATCTCTTTTGTAATGAATGGTGTTCTGCAATTTCCCTGGAATTTTGCTTCACATTTGTTCCTAGAAGTCAAATAAAAGTTTTACAGTAATCTTCAATTTGTCTGGTTTGTGGAAGAGCTGTGTTTCTTGAGTGGCAGCACGTTCTGACCCTGAATACAGGGGTTCAGGCCTTACCACTGCTTGTGGTTTCCAGCCGATGTGTTAGTCTACAATTAACTCTCCAGGCCAGACTGGCTACGTGCCCAGCTCTTCTGGGAGATGTTTTGGCTTATAGCTTAGAGGGGAGTAGATGACATGAATACAATGTAGAGACCGATATTTACAGGTACTGTTCAAAGGCAGTGTTTTGAGACGGTTGTCATAGAATGATAATTTTAGTCTTCGCGTCGACCTCACTGAACATACTCAAGTTTATATGTTGTCTTTTATTTTTTTTCCCACAGCTTTCTTTGGGAAGTACCTCAATGAGTATAACGGCACCTACATCCCACCTGGGTGGCGTGAATGGGTGGGGCTGATCAAAAATTCCCGTTTCTATAATTACACCGTCTGTCGGAATGGGAACAAGGAGAAGCACGGCGCGGATTATGCCAAGGTATGTACGCCTGGTCACATAAGTTCAACAGCACTGTCAGTGTGCCAAAGGCTTCTTTTAAACTCAATTTTCAGTTTATGCTCAATTGTATGGTCTGTTCTCGACTAATTTCAGGCCTCTAATTACATATAAAATTTGGGTTGGTTGACTCCACATGGAATGTGGTTAGATTAAAGGGGGCATGGGGAGTTACACCGGTGTCTTGTGTATCGTCAGGTGGTTACTCTGAATAAGACTTGGTAGGCAAAGAGATGATGTCCTTGGGGCAAAGTTTCTTTTGGACACAACTACAGTTTTTTTTTTTTTGCTGCTGATTTGAAAGGGGTGGACATTTAGACTGTTCAGAATGACGTACTTCTCTTACTATTTCTGCAGTATAAAGTATGCAATGTGCATAGTTTCATATTTAAACAATGACTTTTAATTTTAGTTATGTAAATTAAATAATGCAATTCAAATTTTTAAATATTATTATTAGTTGTTACAAAAGTTTGGACATCATTCAGTGAATATGACACATGAGTGCAATATGAAACCGCATTTTGTTTCTCATATTGCTTTTACATTTCTTTAACAAGCACTATACAGTTTTAAACTAGTATTCCATTTCAAAAATGGCAAAATCAGTGTGGTTGAACCATGGCTGAGTTAGATGCATTCCTGGGTCAACATATTTTGTTGACCCTGGAACAACGTTCCTATACGAAAATGTAGTCCTAACCACATCTCTAGCCCTAAACCTAATCCTACCCATAAATTATCCCTAAAATCAGAGGGAAATTATGAATAATACTGAAGTACAGGCACTAAACCCTGATTTTAAAGCCTAAACTTGACATAAACTGTAAACTTGTCTCTCAAATTTGATTGTTGATCCTGGAACAACATTTAAATCAACAAAGATGTTGACCCAGGAACATGTTGAGCTCGGCAAAATCAGGTTCTGCCAGTTTGCAGGTCACTATCTATAGTTGTGAAGAGAGACTTTTACCATCCTTCTGCAAGACCCTACAATATGAACGAAGTGATCAAATCTGAGTTTAAAAAGTTTAGTTTGATATGGCTACCTTCCATCTCTAGAGTGTTTTGGAGCTGCCGTCAAAACAAGCTTTTGGATCTTCTCATTGCTGTTTCTCAGGTAGCATGTTTTTGGGGAACGTGGAATTAGTGCTGAGGTTTCATGGTTTCAGCATAAATTGAGTTGGAGGCAGTCTAAGGGATGAGCAAATAAATGTTTGGACTGTTACTTGGATGTCAATAACCTGCTTGTTGAATTGGACGAAGGTGTTAAGTTACCCACAAGTGGAGAGGCACAAGAGGCTGAAGGTTTCTGGAGGAATTTTGTGGCTAGGTGTTCAAGTGGTTCCTGGAAACCCTTAGGAACACTTAAGTTCCTATTTAAAGGTTAATATTAATGCTTAAAGAGATTAAATAGTTTGGAAGCGCTATAAACGTATAGAAGAACATCTTGGGCAGAATTTTTTCCCTAAAATGTTGCATCAAAAAATTTATGCACTATGATTCCTATTGTTAAAGACACCACACGTTTCAAATTAGCTGTGGCCTTTTAGCCCCGATTAGTCAAGTGAATCATTAAGAATTTGCTGCAAAAGGCACAGTTTGTGCCTTTATTCAGTCCAAGCAAAAGATCTTTTAATGAATTGGACAGGTTAGGTACATTCAAATGCTATTTCACTCAAACATTCAATATGATACCGAATAGTTTTCCAAAATAAACAAACATGCTGGTTCAATTAGTGGTACAACAGAGACATTGAAATGCCGTGTATGTGTGTTTGATGTAATGCTGAGGAACAAGGTCCACCGAGCACGTCTCTAAACAATAACTTCCACAAGACTTTCACTCCCACAGATGCTGGTAGCTGCATGTTTTAGCAATGGGGTGGGTAGAAGGGGGGGAGGCTTTCCCACAACCAGCCCAGACCAGGAGCACTGCCATCAAAGGGCTTAAGGCTTCAGTATCACGTGATTTTTACCCCCAAGCCCTTGTGCGCATTCCTGCTGCTGCCTCAGAGCAGTAAGATTGAGACCTTAGTGTTGCCAAAACACCAGACCCATGGAGGAATACAAAGCTCGATTACCATTGAGGGAAGCAGTCAACATCCTTGTCGTGCTCAATACTGAGTTGTTAGCATCAGGGCATTAGCTCTGTTGATGTGGGTCAATTACAAATAAGAGTGTCCATGATGAAGAATAATCTTAAATAATTGTTTCATATGGATTTGAAAATCATCTATACCATTTTCATGAAAACTTGAAATGTAATGACTCTAAAATGTCATGTAAGTGTTATATATATATATATATATATATTAGCAAATATGATATACAAATATGAATTAATTTGTGAATATTATGTTTTACTTTTATGGAGTCTTACTGACCTTGACACGCAGTTTTGAGGGTCTTCTCTCATGTCTATAATAGCATTTTTGTTTTGTACCATAATTGTTTTTCTTCTCCTGCATGTTGGTTGCATCACATGAATGATTTGGCCGAGGTTTTTTTCTTTCTATAAATAATAATAATAGTGTCAGACTACTTGAGGGTTATAAGTAAACTGTTAGGGTTAGTAGAATAAGTTAACGTACTTGCAAAGTTCTAGTTCTAGTTTAGTTCTACTTCGAACTTCTAGTTAGTAGAAGAATGTCTAAAGTGGACCATCAAAACAAAGTGTTACTTTTTTAAAAAGTAATTAAAAAAACTTACTTTTTAAAATTACTTATAAAGTAATTATATGAATGTATTTATTTTAAATACTTTTTCAAATATGTCAAATAAAATACAAATATAGAATAATTTAATCATTCAGAGGAATTCAGTAAATGCATAAACACGTACTGTATATAAAATAGATAAATTCAATTAAAAAAATACAAATAAATAGATCTGGACGTAAACACAGCATGTCATTGACTTTTGTTTTATTTGTTCAAGCCTCGAAAGAAAGCATATCCAGCATTCAGTTTATGTATGCCTGAATTTTTTCCCCCTCTCATTCTAGGATTACTTCACTGATTTGATTACCAACGACAGCATCAACTACTTCCGAATGTCCAAGCGCATGTACCCGCATCGGCCGGTGATGATGGTGATCAGTCATGCAGCGCCTCATGGCCCAGAGGATTCAGCGCCCCAGTTTTCCGAGCTCTTCCCAAACGCTTCCCAGCACATGTGAGTGACTCCCAGAACATTCAGTTACACTCTGCTAGAGCAACACTGCTAAACTCCACTGAACCAAGTGTATCCTGTCCCAGAGCCAAGCCCTGCTGGAATAGGCCCTGGAGTTTGAATTGTCGAGTCTAGATATTTTTTATTGTTCTGTATGTATTTATAAAAGGATATTCCAAGGGACACATATTTCAGAAGAACAGTAGCATTCCAAGCAGATCATTTTCCTATAAATGTGAAACCATTATAATTTGGCTTGCAGGTAAATATGAGTTAGGAATTTTTGTGGCCTCATATATTTGGGTATGCCATTAAAATGAGACTCTTAAGAGATGACAGTGCACTGAAATGCACTTCACACATGACACTACCACCCTGAACTAAAGTGATTTATCATCCAAGTAATGTTCTGGCACATGCCAAGTAAGATGATGGGGGATGAGATTTTTATGGTCCTCAGTCTGGTGCCAAGACCTTGATGGCTTCACTGCACTATCATCAGTTTCGTGGCTAGGCTCCTATTCCACACACAGTGCTGTGGCAACAGGCCATCCATCTCCAAGTCCTTAACATCCCAAGCATGTCAGGATCCTGGTCAGGCCGACATCACACTTTTGTCCCTTGGGCCTATCCATTTCTTTCTCACAATTCTTTCAGCTTGTCTTCCTACACAGCTTTCTGACTTCTCTCATATCAATCACGCCTTTCACTATGTAGGTTTGGGGAATGCATTGTCTTAGAAGATCCCTTTGTGTTATTAATATGTTTTTAAATGCATGGGCTCTGAATAGATCACACTTGGATACCCCAAAGGTTCACATCGGCTGGCAAGTCGCTCTGGTGCCGAAAGGGTTGCCTGGCAAGTTGTGCCAAAAGAACAGGGAAACAGATGGCAGGCGCAGGTTGCATTTTGGAATGATGCAGCAGGGTTTCAGACACTTTTAGGGGTTTATTTATCATCTGCGTAAAAATGAACAAAAGCATGCACATCCAACCAACAGAAATAAGGTGCTCAAGCAAAAATAGAAAGGTGAATATAAAAAACTTCAAGAGAATTGTATTTATTTATTTGCATTTATATCAATTTATTTATGCACTTTATTTATACACTATTTATTTACTTATTTTTGTGCATTTATTTATATTTTTCTAAAATTATAAATAATATAATTAACATTTAAATAATTAAATGTTAATGTAATTTGTATTAAATGCAATTTAATTGTAATTTAATTAATTAATTAATTAAAGTAAATAAATGTAATTTAATTAATTTATTTATATTTTACTTTTCATTTAAATTATTTATCCTGTTTTTTATAGGCTATATTTTGTCTATATTTTTCATATTTATTTGTGTGCATTAATTTATATTTTTCTAAAAATATAAATAAAATAAGTAACATTTAAATAATTAAATTAATTCATAATTTATTTATATTTAACTTTTCATTATAATATAACTTTTTATATAGGCTATATTGTGTCTATATATTTAATTTTTTTTTTTTTTTGCATTTTATTTATAGATTTAAAAATAAATAAATAATATAAATAACATGTTAATATTTAATTAATTTATTTATATTTTACATTTTATTTAAATTAGTTATCTTGTTTTTTATAGGCTATATTTTGTCTATATTTTTCATATGTATTTATTTTTGTGCATTAATTTATATTTTTCTAAAAAATTTAAATAACATATAAATAATATAAGTAACATTTACATAAATAAATTAATAATTTATTTATTTTAATTTTCATTTTAATTTATCTTGTTTTAATATGCTATATTTTGTCTGTATTATTCATATTTTTTTTGTTGTGGATTTATTTGTATTTTTCAAAAAATATAAATAAAATCTAATTAGAATTTAAATTATTCAATTAATTTTTATTTATATTTGATTTGTCATTATTTAAACTTTTATTTATCTTGTTTTTTTATTGTTTTTTTTTATAGGCTATATAATTCATTTGCATAAAAGAATATCATACTAGGTGGCCCTGCAAAAGTCATCAAGTAAAGGGTAAATAAATCCACAGATCATTTTTATGCCAATCTGGAAGAAAAGCGTTGCATAAGCCTGTGAGCTTTCTAATGTGGGAATTGATGCAAATAATCTTAAATGCATTACGTCTTCATTGCTATGAAATAAATCTGCTCATGAAATTGATTTGACAGGCAAAGTATTTTCAGTATTAGGTTTTTCTTTATTGAATAACAGACATTAGGGGTGAGAGTTTTGAGAGAGATTCATGAAACCCGATGCTTCCATCGTTATAGCAGAAACTACACAGGAGCATCTAATCTCAAATACAAATGTTCTCCACCCTGTCTTCTGACAGGTGTCAAAGTCAGACTAATTCTATCCTTTGACCTCCAAATTCCAAATTTGCCCTACCTATGCGAAGAGACAGGTTCCTTTTGTGTGGTATATTAGTGTGCCTCACTAGCTGGGTGAAGAGTTCAGTGAGCGGACAAAGACGGACTGGGGAGGAAAGGGCAGAAGCCGTCCACTCAGACAGAATGGAGCTTTCCTGTGGCCATCATTCATTATGACACCAGGCACAAGAGTCTGGTCTGGAAAGCAAAGGAAGGCCATGTCTTTCAGCTGTGGAGAGAAGCCAACTGCAGTCAACAGGTGGCCATCTCGTAGCCTTAGCTCCACAAACAAGTCCGCTGCCTCCTGTTTACCCAGCTTTTTATTCTCCACTTCAAATGCAAATGAGTTATAGCCCTGTCGTTGCTGGACTTATTACAAACTTTATTTTGGGCCCGAAGGCTGGGGAAGCTATTATTTTTCTTATGCATGTGCCAACCCTCAAACGATTAAATGCTGCCAAGAAACCCTGAGACTCTCAGCATGGTGTGAGGAGAGATGGAGAGCGAACCCAAGAAAAACACCTAGCGAGGAGAATTAGTACGTTTCCGTGGAGGGGGAAGGGCGACTGCTCTGTTATTGATGCTTGTCAAGTATGTTATACAACAGACAACTCCAACAACCACAAGTGGTTGTGAAATGGCAGACAGGTGCATGTTTTCCTCACAGTAGCATGTTGTGTTTATTCGCACAGAACTCCCAGCTATAACTATGCACCAAACATGGATAAGCACTGGATCATGCAGTACACCGGCCCGATGAAGCCAATTCACATGGAGTTCACCAACTACCTGCACAGGAAGAGGCTCCAGACCCTGATGTCTGTAGATGACTCTGTGGAAAAGGTCAGTGGTTTAGGCTTTCTTGCTCTGAATTCTGGATAGTCAACTGGCTTTGTATATGAATTGAAAGGAAATGTATGTTTGCTCTGCGTTACAGATATATAATGCTCTGGTCGAGACTGGGGAGCTGGATAACACCTATGTCATTTACACAGCTGACCATGGTTACCACATTGGCCAGTTTGGCCTTGTCAAAGGGAAGTCTATGCCATACGATTTTGACATCAGGGTGCCTTTTTTTGTCAGAGGTCCTAATGTGGAGCCAGGGGCAAGGTAAAATCATCTTCTATTTGAAATGCACGTTTTGCACAATTGAATTCCTTTACACACTTTATTAAGATAATTATTGTTATTAGTTTTTAGAAATATATAGTATAATACACATTTTGATTAATACACGGGTATATATATTACTGATATATTAAAATGTAATATACTGTTTATGTATGCATGTATGTAAAAATTATGATGATTGTTATTAGTGATTTTATATGTAGTAAAATACACTGTTTGCACAATATAATTTATTTCAATTACTTTATTTATATTTTAAAATTAAAATATATTAATTATTAATGTATACCTTTTAGAGTTAAATTAAACGATATATGCATAAATTAATAGTCATTAAGGTCACACTTTATTTTAGGGTCCAACTCTCACTATTAAGTAATTAACTGTGGCTTTTGCCTCAAACTGCTAATTACTGCTTATTAATAGTTAGTAAGGTAGTTGTTAAATTTTGGTATTGGGTATGATTAAGGAATGTAAAATATTGTCATGCAGAATAAGATGTGCTTTTATACATACTAATAAACAGCCAATATATGCAGTAATATGCATACTAATAAGCAAATAGTTAATAGTGAGAACTAGACCCTAAATATAATATAATATAAAAAATATAATATATATGCTGTCATATTGATTAATCACGATTAATCATACCCAAAACAAAAGTTCATGTTCACATAATATATGTGGTTGTCTATATTTATATATAAAAAAATAAAAAAATAAATATATATATATATATATATATATATATATATATATATATATATAGAGATAGAGATAGAGATAGAGATAGAGATAGAGATAGAGATAGAGATAGAGATAGAGATAGAGATAGAGATAGAGATAGAGATAGAGATAGAGATAGAGATAGAGATAGAGATAGAGATAGAGATAGAGATAGAGATAGAGATAGAGATAGAGATAGAGATAGAGATAGAGATAGAGATAGAGATAGAGATAGAGATAGAGATATATACATACAGTATACACAATACATGCAAATATTTCTTAAATATATTTAATAATTATACACAGTACACATATATTATGTGAACAAACTTTTATTTTGGATGTGATTAATCGTGATTATTTGATTTGACAGCACTAAATTTATAATATAATATAATATAATATAATATAATATAATATAATATAATATAATATAATATAATATAATATAATATAATATAATATAATATAATATAATATAATATATAATTATCATCATAATCTTATCATTATTATCATTATCATAATAATAATAATAATAATAATAATAATAATAATAATTGTATTACGCCACAGGAACAACCATCTTGTGCTAAACATCGATCTTGCACCCACAATCCTGGATATAGCTGGCCTGGACGCTCCACCCGATATGGATGGCAAATCTATCCTGAAGCTTTTGGAACAGGAAAAGACTGGGAATAGGTGAGCTAAATCCTCTCCGTAAACACATTCCCAGCATAATATATGGTTGGGTAGTATCTGTTTATTGCTTTTAATTTAATTAACTTGAGTTTAATGGTTTGTGAACATTTGGAGTTAATTTATAAAGGGTTTCTGGCAAGTAAAAAATGCTGGAAATGTTCTGGGGTCACTGCCACTCACGATGGCAGGAGATGTTGAGCAGATTAAGGTGTCATAATTCAGGCCAAGTTAAACATCTGCTTATGGCATGCAAATGACATGAAGATTGAGTGAAATAAAATATTTGCGTTTTCATGTTGCAGATTCAAACCCAACCGGAAACCCAAAGTCTGGAGGGACACATTCCTCGTGGAGCGGGGGTAAGACAAACAATATTCCCTCTCTTCTCAATCATACTATAAAATCACTGCAGAATGTGCGAAATAAATTTGAATTGATTTATTTTGTACAGGAGGTTCACCGCATACAATTCAAACCATTCCAGGATTTCGTTGTAAAATCGCCAAAAGATAAGATCAGAAATACTCATGAATTTAGGATTCCATTGCACAAACATCCTCCTTCCTTGACCTGTCTTGGTTCAAGTTCACCTAAGAATGTAGCAAAATATTTCCAAAATATTATTATTTATCCAAATAACCATTCAAAATCACTACAGCATCTCAAGTAAGATCAGACTTTTACATTCTTTGATCAAATGTGTTCTCAGGAGCTCAGCTATTCACATATAGACTCTCATTATCGGATAGGTTTCTGTAACTTATAAGACACTCACAACAGAAAAAAAAAATCCTTCCCCAGGGGAAATATACGATATTACTTGTGGTATCAGACTAAAAACTTGATATGTGTGCGTAGCGTTTCCCTTGATTTATGTGACTGATGTAAGGAATGTGGGTATGGTATTGAGGTTACCCTATTTAACTCGCATTGCAATCTCTATATATTGAAACTACGGCCGTGGGCACAACCACGCTGCTATTTCGGTCTAACATTCCTCGTGTCACTCACATGGAGCTGTCAGTCTGCATAATGGCATATTACCGCTCCCACAGTCAGCCCATGCTTAGTTTCTCCTTTAGGCTAAGTAAAAGAAGGTTTTCCAGAGATGGCGCAATCATAAAGCACATCGTTGATCAGTGCCGGCTGTTGCTTCCGTGACTCAGTAACTGTTGTGTATAAGCCAGACCGCGGACTCGAAGCGTGTTTATACCAAAATGCCATTAATTCAACCTGTTTTGCACGGTCACGACAGCTCCCATTTTGTGAGAAGTCAGATTAGTGCGTACTTCATTTATCAGTTGGAGTGAAGTCATGCAGAGCACTTCATTTCCGCTACAGGCAGATGCCGGAACGATTCGAAATGGCGTTCCAGCACTTTTTTATATTTAACTTTTTTTTTTTTTAAATGATTGTAGATGATGCCAAAGGTCATTTTTAAATGTAAAAATAGGCAAAATGAGCATTAACAATTAAATATATATTACTGAATTCCATAAATCATGCTTTTGGGGGAACTGCATTCAGATTATTAAATTAGAATCACCAGATTTTTAAGTTCAAACCTAATTCTACCTTTTAATGCTTTGTTTCTGGGTGGCTGGACTCTTGTGTACAATCTAATACACAGAAATTGCTGTAGAAGCAATTATCTCTCAGAAATTGCTAGTAAATTTCAGAAACATTTACAAAGAAACAAAGTATCATAAAAACTAAAACATTTTCTTGTAAAACATACTCCAATATGTTTTATTTACAAATAAAATGCACACTAACTAGGCCAAATACTGTACATCCTGGACGATCTTTGTCCCATTGTTTCTATATGCTGTGAAAGCTGTAATGCTCTTCACACATCAATAATATGAGATACTGACCTGGGTGGGACGGCTATGATTTCCAGGCTTCCGAAACATTAGTGAGGCTGCCAACTTCAAAACGTGGCCTAGCAACTCACCAAAGCACATTTGTCATTCTAGTAAAATCCTCCGCAAGAAAGAGGACTCAGGAGCCAACTTGAACACACAACAGTCCAACAGCTTACCCAAGTACAAGAAGCTGAAGGAAGTGTGTCAGCAGGCTGAGTTTCAGACGCCCTGCGAACAACCAGGACAGGTATAAACTCAAATACACACTTGCATCTCTGTTTTTCTCACCCACTATTTATATCTGTATATCCTTACCCTTATGAAATTGCCTACTTATGGGCAATGTTTCCCCTCAAACATTCAATTAGTCTCAACCTGGAGCTTGTTTACTCTAATATTGGATATGTGCTAAGAAATAGGCTATAACGAAGCTTTTTGCCCCAACCTTAAATAATGATTGAATACATTAATTTGTACCTTCAACATTAAGCCGGAGATTGGAGTGTGCAGCACATGGCCGATGTCCTATGAGTGGTGCCACTGTAATTGAAACCGATATTTACAACAAATTAAGGGTAATTGGTGATCGGTCGTAGTTTTCTTTCATCAGCACACGGTGCGCCTGCTCCGCCAGACCCCTCTGTGGCGTGGCAATGAATCAGAGAGAGCTAAACATTACAAATTGGTACAATTTCAGGTAGTGTAAAATGCAGACAGTATTTCAAGGACTACACTAATGCAAACCAGATTCTTTTTATGGTCAAGTTAAGTGTTTGCCTGCAACACTTTGTCTGGAAATTTGATTGAATGCAGAAAGGTTGGTTGTGCGCGCTTGGAATAACACGCAGGTTTCCGTATTCACTTTTTATTCCAGTCACCTGCCAGAACAAAGCTGAAGAAGTATTGGAGAAAGATCTGAGCATATCATGTCATTATTTACATATTTAAGTCAACATGAAATTGGATTAGACGTCATTTGCTTTAATACAATTCCCAAGTCTTATCCCTGCAGCATTAAGTTAAATGTATTACAGAGCAGAAATATATGCAAGATTTCTAATGTCGTCTCCACTGAAATGACATTGACATTGTCGTTTTTGTGTGAAATGCACACTGTAAGAAGACTGACATGGTTTAGGTGTTGAGCACAGACAAAGCTTGAAGTAGTTATGGTCTGCTACTTCCAGCTCAAGTCTTAGCTTGAGTAGAGTATCAGTATCTGTTTTTCCAATATACTCCCTCTCTTTCTTTTTTGACTGGGAGGAATGTGTTGAAAAAGCATAGCAAAGACGGCCTTTACACAGTCTTACTGCCTGCAGTGGGGTCAATGAGGGCAGTGTGTGTGATTGAGCTTGTGTGAAAGTTTATGCCTGTTTCTTCCTGAGTCTGAGTCTCCGTCATTCAAGAAGCGAGGCTTCACATAGTTGGCTGTGGCGCTGTTTGCTTATGTCTGTTTGACTTCTGGCTATTTGGAGCCAGTATCTGTGAGTGTGTGTGTGTGGATGTGAGGTACAGTACAAGCAATGCTCAACGTGTGTTAGTGCGTGTGTGTTTGGCTACTACGTTTGGAGGAACTAAATGAGTGAAATGCTTTGGCTAACTCCTCTTTGGTTTGCCGCCCTGCAAACAAACATCCTTGCTGCAAGCAGATGCAGCATCAGCCGATACATAAGCTCATTGACGGGACTCCAGAGTTTCACAGGAAATCGGAGCAGGGTTGTGGCCATTGTTTGGATATGGTTTCCCATAGTCATGAGCACATGTCTGAGCTGTGGTCAGTTTAAAAAGCAAACAGCTCTGAAATTAGGAGATTATGTCTAAATTGCCTCTGATTGCTTCTTTATGGGAAAGAATTGCGAGGTAGGTCTTGTGCCGTATGATTGTGAATTAATGGGATTACTCTACAAACGCAGATGTTTGACCGCTAAGCTCACCGTTCACAGACAGAAGAATAGTTTAATTCACAAAAACAGCTGTGGTTATGCAAATGAGGCGGCGCTAGCACAATAAGTGGTTAGCCAGACAAAAATGTCTGTCCTCAAACTGAATTCCTTCCCTTTTTGTAACAGAAATGGCACTGTGTGGAGGAGGTCAGTGGGAAGTGGCGTTTGCAGAAGTGTAAGGGCTCTCTGAAGGAGGGATCCAAGAAAAGAGCGAGGAGTCTGCGCTCTCGAAGCTACGAGAGCCGCGAGAAAGACTGCCACTGTGGAGACCGGCCTTACAAAGTGGCCAAGGCAGCGCGGCGGGCACACCGGCAGTTTGCCCAGAGCAGTAATCCACGTAAGTATGTGCGCTCAAATGAGGTGGAGAGGTTGAGTTAATGGAATGGGTCTGCTAGCTTTTCAAGACTGTGTAGACAAACACTGGACTTTTTAGACTAGGGTTGAAAGTCACTCCCTAGTCACAACCTACTGGTTTACAATGTAGCCTACAGGAAAAGCCACTTGTTAAATCAGATTCAACAGTTTTGAGTCACTAGGAAGTTGTCACTACTAAAGGACTAATCTAGCTTCTTACCTAGTTTAAACTTATTTAGTTTAACTGGTAACAATTTACAATAAGGTCTCATTTGTTAACATTAGTTAATGTATTAACCAACAATGAGCAGTATTTGTTACAGTAATCTTTATTAATCTTAGGCGTTCATTGTTTGTTCATGTTAGTGCACAGTACATTAACTATGTTAGCAAAAACTTTAGAATTTAATAATGTATTAGTAAATGCAATTAACATTAACTAAGATTATTAAACGCTGTAGAAGTATTGTTCATGAAACCCTATTGTAAAGTGTTACCATTTTACTAGTTGGCTATAACCTGACAAGCCAGACCCACATCAAGAAACCCACATGCTTGTTGCAGACCCACAAGCAAAACTTCGAACATCTTCCTTTTTTAAGAATGACTTCAGTGCCGTCATGAGAAAGCTGGTTAAACTTGAACATCAGATCCATTACTAAAGAATTGTTCATATTGTTTTAGGAATCGGTCACATTTTGTATTAGTTAACCTAAAGGATTTAAGCAGCGAGTCTACCTCAATCAAAACATGTGAGAGAGTAGGAAGTGAGCTCATAAATTTCTGTTTTATGGATGAAAAATAACCTAATAAAACAAAATAAAAAAATTGAAAATATATTCTTTAGATTTGTTGAAGTCAGTGTAATTACAAATGTTATCTTACAAATTAAAAGAATGTGTATTAATGGGGGTTTTATTTAAATGGGAATAAGTTAGACCAAAACTTTTGAACCAATTCACAAGAATAGAATACATTTTTCTATTCTAAAGTTTCATCTTCATGACCACAAAATGAGCAAGTACTAAGAATATCAACATATTTGGATATTTGTTTACAAGTAGCACGCGGAACCGCAGCAACTCTGCCATCATTATGTTAAGCCCGCCCACCGACTCTGTACACACTGTTATTGGTCTGACCAGAGTTTGGTTTTTCCAGCTCGCAAGCCAACGGAGAGTTGCTGGACTACCCTGGCTGCAAATTAGATTTGCTGCCGCTAGTGTGCGTCTAGATTTCTAGGCTAAGTTAGCTACACTAAAACTACATAAGCTATATAGCTATAAAAGTAATAATTTATAACTGTAAGAATATACCTATGACCCTACAGAGGATAAATGGTTAGAGAAAGGATGGCTGGAACGATGGATAGATGTAAGATGACCATTGGAAATTTTAGATTTTTAAAAATGTCTCATGTTCACCAAAGCTGCATTCACTTGATACAGTAAAAACAGTAATATTGTGAAATATTATTACTCTTTAAAATATCTTTTTTAATTTTTATATATTTCAAGATGCAAATCATTTGTGATGGCAAAGCCATCTGTTACTTCAGTCTTCAGTGTCACTCCCATATTAGTGAGAGAACTCTGAATCATATTTTTTGGTGCCATCTATTGGTTAGGAGCTGAAGTGGCATATTTTTAAATGTATTAGAGGAAATTTAAGGAGCTCCAGCAATGTTTATAAATATTTAACTATGAAATGTAAGTATTTAAGTATGTGTAGCTTATGCTGATGTCCTCCCTCAGGCTTCAGGCCTCGCTTTGTGCACACGCGGCCGGCCAGATCCCTGTCAGTGGAGTTTGAGGGCGAAATCTATGATGTGGACTTGCAGGCCGATGACAAAACCCCTCTTGAGCCTCGACCAATCAGTAAACGGCACTATGAGCCCGAGGGAGGTATTGATTCGGACTTTGGGCTGGAGTCTGATGATGGATCGGAGGAGATGCAGTCAGATGACACTAATGCTGTGGGATATCCCAATTCTCTCAAAGTCACACACAAGTAAGAGCTGCAGGCCTTTGGACACCTCTAAACAGGAGATCAGTATTGTAGTTTAGGCTGCATGGTTTAAGTGTGTTTTGCTCATTTATTGTTCATTTTGCCTTGGGATCACAGGTGTTTTATATTAATAAATGACACTGTGCGCTGTGAAAGAGAGATTTACCAGTCTTCGAGAGCATGGAAAGACCACAAGAACTTTGTGGACCAAGAGGTGAGACCCACAATCCGGTATTAACTTCAAGATTACTGCTGTTTAAACCACATGAATGATGTTTTTTTTACGCTTGTCCCATAGATTGAACTTCTCCAAGATAAAATGAAGAAACTGCGTGAGGTTAGAGGTCATTTGAAGAGGAGGAGACCAGATGAGTGTGACTGTGGAAAGAAGAGGTCAGTTTTGACATTAGTCTTTTATTGGCTATGTGAACTGGTTGATTTTGCTGGTGAGCGTACTATGGAAACATGATTGGTCAGCGTTCCACTCATCATCTCTCTTGTTGTATTTTGCTCCTTTAGAGACACTACTGTTCAAAAGTTTGGGGTCAGTAAGATTTTTTTAAACACTTTTATTCAGTGAGGGCACCTTACATTTATCAGCAGTAAAGACTTTTACATCATTACAAAATATATATATTTAAAATAAATCCTGTTCTTTTGGACTTTCCATTGACTCTTTTCAACAAATGATTCTTGAGAACCAAATGAGCATATTAGAATGATTTTTTTGAAGGATCATGTGACACTGAAGACTGGAGTAATGGTTTGATATAAATTACATTTTAAAATATACTCAAATCGAAAACTGTTATACTTCGAAAAAAAAATATTATTTTTGTCTTGTTTTTCTGTACAAATATCGACGACATTCCTTGAATCAAGATACATTTACTTATGAAAATTAGTGTTTGCTTAAAGCAACACTCTAAAAATAGTGCTGGGTTAAAAATAACCCAAGGTGGGTTGAAAATGGACTAAACCAGCAATTGGGTTGTTTTAACCCAGCGGTTGGGTTAAATGTTTGCTTAAAACAACCCAATTGCTGGGTTAGTCCATTTTCAACCCAACCAGCATTTTTTAGAGTGAAGATTGGATAAGAAAAATAATCTTATTTTCCCCTTTTAAATTAAATCTTATTTTTCGGACCGCACTGGCAGATATTTTTTCTTATTTGAACTATAAACTCAATTAAATAAATGCAGCCTTGGTGAGACTTTGTTTAAACAGTAAAAAAATCTGGTTACACTTTATTTCGATAGTCCACTTTAAATATTCTACTAACTATAAGTAACTTTGCAACTACATGTCAACTTACTGTCATTAGAGTATTAGTTGACTGTCAGTAGACTGGAAGGTTATTGTTAGGTGTTAGGGTTCGGGTTAGTAGAATAAGTTGATTTGTAGTTGCCAAGTTACTTATAGTCAGTAGAATGTCTGTTGGGGGACCAACAAAATAATAAAGTTTTTGTAAATATTAATCAGACAGTCTACAAATACTCTAATGACAGTTAGTTGACATGTAGTTGCAAAGTTACTTATAGTTAGTAGAATGTCTAAAGTGGACTATCAAAATAAAGTGTTACCAAAAATCTTACTGACCCCAAACTTGTGAATGTTAATGGTAGTTTGGATATTATTCTGAAAGGATAGTGACGAGTTCTTCAATCTTGATTCAAAAATAACAAAATTATAATTTTTTTTATCTGAACAGCAATATTTAGGAAAATCAATCTGAGTTAGTCCAAATTCCAGCTGGATTTATTAAATTTAGTACTGTTCTCTCCTTATTACAACCAGTTACTATAGCAAAGAGAGAGCGCAGAAAAACAAACCCGAAAGATTGAAGAATAGGAATGACCACCTCCATCCCTTTAAGTGAGTTATTTGCGTGTGTGTGTCTGTGCCTCGTCAGTTTGTCTGTACTCTGTAGTATCGTCTCTGTTAAAGTGTGTTGGATTAATGTCTAAATCTGTGTAGCGTCTCTAACAAACAAGTAACTCTGATGATGTCGCCTGTCAATTCAACAATTGTTGTATGTGAAATGGTGTTTGGACATGTGTTTATACTCATTTTGGTTGAAATGTTGGAGAGTTTGTCATGAAATCTAAGAGTTCTCAGTTGGCCCTGTTGCATGTGTAATGTTGCATGCGTGCATGTGTACATGTTGTTGACGGGTTAATAGTATTGACTTCTTTTCGGTCCATGGGTCACTAGCTCTTTCCATAAGTATACAATCCCAGCAGCAGTCTCTACCCATAAACAGAACTCATTTTGAAGTGTAAACAAATCATTACAATTGGAAAGTGAGATTATGAAACACCCTGGTCTGAAAATAGGACAAGAAACTTGTGCTTTTGGGGGAGGGTGGTGTGTACACGATCCCTCCACTTTCTCACGACCTCTGACCCCATCTATGTGTGGCGCTGGCTGGTCTACCTCCCCCTATCATTGTGTAACTCACCTGGGATGGCGTTCCCTTTCACTCTGGCTCTAATGTCTCATTTATGTATGCCACCAGAGAGACCTTGCAGGAAGTGGACAGCAAGGCTCAACTCTACAACGAGATCCGTCGCAGGAAGAAAGAGAGGAAGGAGAGGAAGAGGCAGAAGAAGGGTGATGACTGCAGTCTTCCTGGCCTCACCTGCTTCACACATAATAATGACCACTGGCAGACCGCCCCCTTCTGGAACTGTAAGGAAATGCTCATTGTTTTTGCTACACTCTCAGAAAAGAAGGTACACTGGGGTGATAGATACCCTTTCAAAACATAGACCATTGTACCTTATTTACTCCTAAAGGGTGCCTATCAGTACCTTAAAGGGATAGTTCACTCAAAAATGAAAATGACCCCATGATTTACTCACCCTCAAGCCATCCTAAGTGTATATGACGTTCTTCTTTCAGACTAATTCAATCAGTTATATTAAAAAATGTCCTGAGATTTATAATGGCAGCCCAAAATTTAAAGCCCAAAAAAGTGCATCCATCCAAAAGTAATCCACATGGCTCCGGGGGGTTAATAAAGGCCTTCTGAAGCGAATCGATGTGTTTGTATGAGGAAAAATATCCATATTTAACACGTTATAAAGTAAAATATCTAGTTTCTTCCAGACCAGTATTCAACTTACGAAGAAAGTTCTTTCATAATGGATGGATGCACTTTTTTAGGCTTCAAATTCTGGCCTGCCATTTACTGCCATTTTAATGCTTGGATTAGCCAGGACATTTTTTTTAATATAACCCCGATTGTATTCATCTGAAAAGTCATATACATCTAAGAATTAATCATGGGGTAATTTTCATTTTTGGGTGAACTATCCCTTTAAAGGTACATATTTTTGCCTAAAGTGTAGGTATTAGTCAAGTATAGCAACAATGTATTTGTACTTTGTTACACCTCTAAGTACAGTATTTGGATATTTCTACTTTTACATATTTACGTATAAATATTTTTGACTTCACTACATTTTAAAGATAAAATTGTTACTTATCCGATGCATCTCTCCAGAACCTTTTGTTACATTTACAAATGATACCAAAAATAACAGCACGGAAAGCTATGCAGATTGGTCATAGACATAGTGATATCCAGTTCTCGAATGAATCTTCTGCTTTTATTCAGTTCCTTTGAATCTGTAAAACTGTGAAAAAGAGTGAATGAATCTAAATCTTGAAGTACACTGAATGTGTAGTATCTTTTGAAAAGGGTACTGCCTCAGTGACCATTATTTTGAAAGCGTAGTCTATAAGTCTCACTAACTCTTTTTAAACATGTTTTTTTCTAGTTAATATGTTTATTGACACAAACATTGTTTTCTTTCTCTTCATAGTGGGTGGCTTCTGTGCCTGCACAAGCTCTAACAACAACACATACTGGTGTCTGAGAACAATTAATGACACTCACAACACGCTCTTCTGTGAATTTGCAACTGGCTTCCTGGAGTATTTTGACCTAAACAGTGACCCGTATCAGGTGAGGATGTGACATGTTTCCAGTTGCATTTTAGTAGAATAAATTGCTCTCTTGAGTGTGAGATTATGCACAGCAGTAGTGCTTTGGCACTGCTGTGGGGATGCAGGTATGACTCTGATCCTTCTGCCTCACTTCTTTCTTGTTTCTATGCAGTACAGTGTTAAATAAAAGCTTTGGAAGCCCATAATTTAAACAAAAACATACTCTATGGATAATTACTCTTCCTGTAAAGACGTGCTATTATCTTTCATCTTCATTACAGCACTTACAATAACTGACTCAATAAGTGCACATTATGTTTTGTAGTTAACCAACGCCGTTTATACAGTGGAGAGGGACATTCTGAGCCAACTGCATTTGCAGCTGATGGAAATGAGGAGCTGTCAAGGACACAAGCAGTGCAACCCCAGACCCAAAAGCTCAGATGCAGGTAACACTCCTGTCCTGTCTCTGCACCACATGTTCTGTGTGAAATGGGGAATAAAATATACTAGCACACCTTTTAATTCTAAGATACTTTCAATGTCTGAATCTGAAAAATCCAGTTGCGTCTCTGCTGACAAACCAGATTAAACCAGTTTACGCTGGTTTGCTGGTTTAAGATGGTTTCCCAGCATGTCTAAACTGCTGTTTAGCTGATTTCCATCTGGTCTCCCACCTAAAGTGCCCAAAACCCCTTTAAAAACAACCAGCAAACCAACTTGGACTACTTTTTTTCTGGTAGGTATACAGGGTGATGCATGCTGACTCATTTTTAGCCACGTTCACTGTCCAAGATGAGAGGAAAGTGTTGAAATATTTAGCAACACATGGTGTTTTGGCACACTCTGTGGATGCATGAATGGGATGAACCATGTGTCTCTAATGGTGGATGATGGATTGGTCACAGAGTTTGGTTTCTCTTTAAACCATCTGCTCATCTTTTTATTTCCCATTCATATTTTCCATTTGATTCCCTCAACAGGAGACTGTGATTCCAGCAGCCTAGCAATCATATCATCTCATAGTTTTGCATTTTTTTCCCATTCCTGGTGAAAACCAGGCTAGATGAATGGCTCATGTTAAAGTATTGTACCAATAGAGATGGTTTATTCTATATTTATAGGTGTTAAGAACCTGTTTATGTGCTCCTGTGAAATTTTGAAAAAATCTCAAATTATAAACATACTGACTCACATTCCTCTCTGAGTGTTTTTTTTATATATATATTAGCAGTGGAATTGTGGTTAAAATTATTTTATTCATTACTGGGAAGGAAGAGGTCTATATATCATTGGGTAATTGACTGTATAAAACCTGCTGTCATCAGAACCACTGAGATTTTCTCTATTTGAAAACCGTTTATAATTTCTTATGAGGAGAGACTGATTCATCAAAGTGACATCCTAAAACCCAGTTATAAATGCTACTGAGATGATTTGCAATATTGAATATTTTGATTTATACAAGTTGTCATAGCTCTTAAACAACTAAATGAATAATGTGGTCAGCGCCAGTGTTTTGGAGGCAAAAACCATGGATTTGATTTGTAATAAACACATAATCTAAAATCAATAGCTTGGTCAAAATTAGTCAGCTTGTACTCATACGCATGTTGTTTCAGATCTGTATGACTGACTTTGTTCCATTGAAACAAAAGAGAGGCAAATAAACAAATAGGATTTACCACTTAGTTATGTAAAAAAAAAAAAACGGATGCATGTTCATACATAGTCTGCATGTTGGCATACTCATGTTTTTTTTGTGACCTTACATCATTCATCACTGTTAACGTAATGCCGTCATGTAACATTCATTCCATTCTTAACACTACACTTCCTTACTATCTTTCTTTTTTCTTCAGGGCCATCAGATTTTCCTCATTTATCTTTTAAATCATCATTCCTTCATTGTGTCTTTAACAATACCTCTCCTCAGGAGCTGAGGGTTATGCATGAAGATCTGCAATGTGATTTATTACCCTTTTTTTAATCCCAATAGACATTTAACATTTTAAATGCTTTTATTTTCCTGATCAGGAAGTAAAGATGGAGGAAGCTATGATCAACACAGGTATCCACATTTTTGAATCCCTCATTGGCTTTTGAAATAACTGCATGGGCAGCTTGTTTCCACTAATACGCCACGTTTCATTGAGCTAAGTGTGTGGTTGCATGCTGGGTTGAGCTAACAATGTGAAGTATATTTAGAAAATCACACAAATATTAGTATTTTAAGCTCCAATTACAAGTTAATTTTTCTAATTTGAACTCAGTTTGTTGCCCTTTATGTATTCCTAGATGTCATTTAAACCAAAATCATTAACATAATTTAAAATCCAAGACATTTGACTCTTCATACACATCATTTGGTGGGGAATAGCATCTCGTAGACCTCTCAATATTTGAGACACTTTAATGACATTTTTCACGTTCACGCCTGTCTTGACATCTGTGTTTTTGGCTTACCTGCTTACCAGGCAACAGCAGCATCGAAAATGGTCAAAGTTGAGGAGGCCAAGCCTTTCATTCCTGTGAGTCTTTGAGACAATACGAACCCATTTCTGTTCTCATTCCACTCTCCAGTAGTTCTCCACACCGCATACCATATCTCCATAGACGTTGAGTGGCAGATCTGGTTCAGCGCGGGCCATCAGTTACTGCCTGACCCACTCTGGGAATGCTCATCTCATTCTCTCGCCCTCCTTTAACACGCTTTTGTTTTTGCAGAGTTTCATTTCCTATACCTCTTGCCCACCCTTTCAGCCTCATATTTCATTTCTTTTTCGGTTGCTGATTTCTTGGTTCCAGGATTTTCCATCTTTTTCAGTCTCTTGTTGGATGTTTTATTTTGATTTGAACCTCATTGCACAGATTTTCAGTCTGTCTGCGCACCCTTTATTTATGATGTGTTGGTTTTGGGTGTCCATTTGGAGGACATTTGTTGTGTTGATCTGCATTCACGCTGCTTTACTGCTTCGAAATAGAGCTTTTCTATTGGTCTAAGGCTTAAAAAAAGCACTGCAGTGGTGTGTGGGGCACTAATTCAAGACCCCTCGGCAGGAGTAGGCTGGGAATAACTGCATGTTTTAGACGCATTCCAGAGCAAAGCTTTTCTGCGCAGCAATCGCCAGCCCTTACTGACTTTTCTCGCTTCCCCCTTTCCCGTTTCCCAGAACACAACCAGCCTGGGACGTCCACAAAGGTTAAACTGCCCAATTTCACAGAGGATTTCGACTGGCAAGTACTGGCAGATTTGTACAGCGTGAACGAGAGTCTGTACGAACACAGGCGCAACTACAGTCCCGTTCTGGATGACTGGATGAACTTTTGGAAGGATGTAGATAGTATGTTTGCACTGCTGAGAAATTTAAAGACACTCAACCAAACCGATAAGCTTGACCCCCTGGCTGAGCTGGGCTCCGGGGTCCCGGAGGAGGCTAGCGGTGCTGGTTCCCCCATCCAAGAGGAACGGCCCCCGAGCCCCGTCACCGCAGGTCCCCCAAAAGGCCTGAGCCCCAAAACGCTTCAAGAGAGTCTCTTAAAGTCTCTTAATGAACTTCCAGAGGGCCGCCTGACCAAACTGAGTCCTCTTCCAAGAGGAGACACCTGGGTTCAACAGCTGGAAAACGAGTTGGACAATGAGGGAATGACGTTTAGCGGCAATGGAGTCACCGAACTGGAGACCCGACATGACTTTCTGTTGCGCAGCTCTAAAATTCTGGATTTCCACATGCAAGAAGAAGAGGAGGACATTTTTCAGGCCCAGGGTTACCTTCCCCTCTCGCCGCAACCAGCCAGACCTCCAGAGCCCGCTAGGGAAACTCTTCCAGCATGGAGCGAAACCTTACAGGAGAGGTGGAACGGAAGCGTCAAACCTTTTACCCACAAGCCCAGGGACGCTCAGGAGGGCAGCGCCGCTGGCCCATCCCATTGAGAAAGGACTGTTGCCATGCACTGTGAAGCCAGCCGACTCAGAGACACTAACCCCACGGAGCATGGACTGCTCTCCTGTATAATCCAATGAATTATTTTGTTTTTTACAGGTGCTTTCATTTATTAGAAATCAGTGTTATGTATTTTGTAAAAAAAAAATATTATATATATATATATAAATATAAAAATTTAGAGGTAAAGTATTGGATGCATCTTAAATGTTGGGTTTGGTTTTAAATCTCAAGTGGGAAAATGCCATCAAAGTAAGGTTTTAATATATTTTTAATCAAAAAAAGAGAAAGAAACTTGGTTAAATGGTTAAACCATTGCATTCGTTTTTGAATTAACCACATGCAGATTGTTTCCCCAAGATATTTGATGCACTTTTTTTTTCATGTTTCCCGACTTCAACACATTCTTCAGTCTCATTTAGACATAAACAACTCCATGTTGACACAACACAAATCATTATTTGTTGGATTCGCATCTGTTAATGAGTATTGTTGTTCTCCTCTTCTATGTTTACTTCAGCTTATTGGGTTTACACTATAAAACACTGCTTGAACATGTTTTTATACACTTGGATTGTGGGTTTAATGGTTTGACTTCTTGGCGAAACGTTTTTCTCACAAATTTTGTATAGTTGTTGCATTCGGTTCATATAATGTAAGAAGGGCATTCACTGTAAGTGCTTTTATCATGGATGACTCTAACATTCTACACTAACCCACAGTAATCATTTAGCTTGTTTCATTTGTGAAGAATGTGAGATGGGCATTTTATGACCATTTTTGTCCTGTCTTTTAGAATTACAATGTCTAAACTCATTTTTGAAGAAATTGTTTGAATATGAGGTGACCTGCCAAATTTGCAAATATTACGTTACTTTTTAACCAATGGTGTTGGAACAATTCTGGCTTCTGGAAAGCCAAGAAGCTTGTTTTGAAATAAAAATCTGCCAAACATTTGTTTCACCTACCTTGTGACTTTTAAGTTTTTTTTTTTATAAATCTGATTTTACAATGCAATTAATTTAGTTTTTTTTTTTAAATGTAAGACACTGCGAATTAAAGTTGTGGAGTCTTTTTTTGTGTTCTGTAAACAGTTATGTTCTCATCTGGTGTCAACTGGGTGTAGGAGGTGCAATTGTGCCTTCATAATCCTCCAATAAGTACAAAGGCATGCCCATAGTACAATGAAAGTGCACTATTTCTTTGTTATTTCATGTGTCATACTTGTGGACTTTTTATGATTAGTTTTATCCTTTATAGACTATACCCACACATGCTCTTTATTTTAGGCCATGTCCTGGGCTGAGTGTTTTGAATAACAGCCATTAATATACTGTCAAGTCATTAACAGGCTGCCCTCTACAAATGCCATTCATTTTTCTTCATGTTTTCTCTATAAATATGTACACTCTAGAAAGGCAGTAGAAACAGTATTTATTTATTTGTATTAATTATTTAACCATAAAATTGAAGCTCTGGCAATATACAATTTAAAAAGTTCAATATAGCTTTTACATGTTGTGGTAATTAAGATTTCTGAACATTCCTTTTGGAAAATGTAGTCCTAACCATATCCCTACCCCTAAACCTAACCCTAAGTTATCCCTATATCAGAGGGAAATGAAAGAATTACACTGATGTAGCTAGAAGTACATAACCCTTGTAAGCCTAAACTTGACGTAAAATTGTCCCTCAAATCTGATAAAGATGTTGAGGAACATGCTACACTAGGTGAAATCACATATATTATACATTAGGACTTCCTGAAATTAGCCTTTTTACACACTAATTTAATAAGAGCTTTGTATGTTGTTCGTTCGTTCATTACCGGTATGCTATTCTGACTGTTGCTGCTGAAGCGTCGTCTAGTAATATTAGTCTACCACTAGAGGGCAGCACTATAGTTTGTCTAAACCTGAACTTGATCTTGATTAGGTTATCAATAATTGCTCAGTTTTTCAAAATATCGTTTTGCTAAAGGTGTATGGTGGTATAGATGTAATTTTAAAAAATAATAAAATAATACAATGCCAGGAAAGTATCGGTTACAACTAAGCCATTTTAACAACAGAAAATTAAAGTTCATGCAAAAATTTATATTGTCGTCATTTACTCACCCTCAAGTTGATCCAAACCTGTATGAGACCCCATTGACTTCCATAGTATTTTTCCCCTATGGAAGTCAGTGGGGGTTCATCAACATGTCTGGTTATTGACATTCTTCAAAATATCGTCTTTGTGTTCAGCAGAAGAAAGAAACTCATACAGGTTTGGAACTTGAGGGTGAGTAAATTCTAACAAAATTGTAATTTTGGGGTGAATTATCCCTTTAATGAAACTATTGGCCTACTTCAATACGGTAAATCGCAACGTAAATATAGGTTAATCTATAAAAATGTATCAGAAGATTTAAAATGCTACACTTTGAAAAAAAGTTAATTTACTGATCTATGGCTACATGTTTACAACGATCTGCGAAATGAGGATGTAGTAGACGAACCTGGCCACCAGGGGGTGGCACTGTAATAAATTCACCTATTAATATTTGAGTACAACTTGTGTGTGATGTGGGGAGGTTTGCTTTTCCACATGCACATTCTAAGACTTTTTCGGGCAGTAGGGTGTGATGAACACTAAACAAGAGTGATTTTGTCCAAAGACACGGGTCAAAGGTCAGCTGGACTCCTGGGTGAGAGAGACCGCTGAGGAAGACCATAAAGTTTGGGTTTGCCTCTATTATTAAACATTTGTCTTAATCATTTCATGTGATAGTTGTTATCAAGAAACATTTTTTGGTTATTGTTTTTATGTAGCTAGTCCTATGTGTGTGTGTGTTTATATGAATACGTGAGTGTATATGAGCATGTGATGTCGTGAAAAATAGCGAGTAATGACTATAGAAACAATTGTATTTGGGGAACTACGTTTCCCAGAATGCACTTGGAGAGCCCCGTCACCCTCTTCATCAAATCCGCAATCTCACACTCACTGTCCGTGTCGAGGACAACAACTCACTACCTCTGTCTCTCTCGCTCGTGTAAGTACACTACTCTTCATTCAGTTCATTATTGTTATGTCTCGATATTTTAGTCAGAGTTTTAGAGTCGGACTGAGAGGGATTTGCTGTGAATGAATTCATTGAAAGGACCAGTGTTTGGACTACTATATTTCTCTAAATTAATTTCAATTATAAAGTCGTGACTTCGTAAACATTAGGTCGGTAATTTGTTATTTTATATAAACAAATAATTCTGGCTGGTTGACACGGTTTAAAACAAATCTGATAATGTTTTTTTCTGTTGTCTATCGCACGTTTACTGTTATTCTTTGTCTTCCTCGACGCAGCTCGACTTCACAAAACAAATGACATGCTCTGTAACGCTGTTTGTGTTGCTTCTTGAACAGTTAGTAAGCAAAAACTAATACTACTTTGTTTTTATTTCCATTCTCTTCAGGATTCAATCTCTTCTGAATTATTCAACTACAAAGAATCATTTCAGCACCATGACCAGAAATCAATTCCTCCTATTTATATTGACATGACATGAATTGAACTTTTTACTGCTACGCTTATAGATGAGGCAGCATATGACCACTTGCATATGATATGACCTCTTTCCGATTTATTATGATGAGGAATAAGTAGAAAAATAGCAGGTGGACATCAATACAGAGGGATCATGATTGGAAGTTGAGTCATCTCTGACCTCTTTATTGTGTGTTTGTGTAATCTAACTGCTTTAAACTTTTAATTTAATTTATAATTCAATCATAGTTCTATTTACATTGACTCCAAGCAGCCAAAATGACTTCATCGTATAACGATGATACCAGAAGTGATATATCCGAGTCTCTGGAAGTCTGTGAATTCGAGGGACAGTACGGAGATCCGGGTGGTTACTACAAATCCAAAAGCTTGCCTGTTCTTAATGGCAGCTGTCCGGCCGTCAATGAGACGTTGAAACCGAGGCTGGTTAGCACGACGCAAACTTTAGTAAATACAGACCAGTGCTTGGTGTTCAATGAGCTGCGGCACAAAGGAGACTCAAGCGAACTGGATTCACTCACCAGGACTGATTTCTCTCCTTCCATGTCCAGTATGGTGGGTCTTAGTAGCTCTATGAAAACTGAGACCAACCGAGCAGGTGGCAAAAAGATAGGCTTTTCATTGGCAAGATTCATCCGCCTTCCTGTGAGGAAGTACATGAGGATGATTCTGTCAGACTCTAGGTGTTTTCTGTTCTGTATGTGTTACCTGACGTTTATCCAGTCGTTGATGGTCTCGGGCTACCTTAGTAGTGTCATCACCACTATAGAGAAGAGATACAGCCTTAGAAGCTCTGAATCAGGACTGCTGGTTAGCTGCTTTGACATTGGAAGTCTGCTGGTAGTGGTCTTCATCAGTTATTTCGGGGGTCGAGGTCAGAGGCCACGCTGGTTGGCGGTGGGTGGGGTGTTTATCGCCGTGGGAGCAGCTCTCTTCTCCCTTCCACATTTTATCTCTCCACCTTATCAAATCCAAGAGGTCAACTCCTCCACGGGGAACAAGGGCCTGTGCATGAATGGGAACGGGAGCAGAAAGGACGCACTGGATGTGTCGTCCTGTCCGCGGGACCAAGAGGGCAACGATCACTCCATATATGTTGCACTTTTCGTCTGCGCCCAGGTCCTGGTGGGTATGGGATCCACTCCTATCTACACACTGGGACCAACGTACCTAGATGATAATGTGAAAAAGGAGAACGCATCCCTCTACCTTGGTAAGAAACTTTTTTTTTTTTTTTGTGCCATAACCTACTTACTGTGTACATTACCTGGCTACTACTTGTTGATTACAAGTAGGGACAATATGTACAAATTTTGGATTAAAATATCCAAAAACCTCTAGAACAATCTTATATATTTTGGTGACTTGTGTACTTGCGTTATCCCAAATGTTTCCAAGAATGTTTAAATCCAGAGAAATAAGCAATTTCAACTGTGTCTGTGTGTCGCCTATCATTGATATCCTATCCGCTTTACCCTCGATTTCCAAACCATGTAAACACCAAACACGCTTTAATATAGTATGTGTTTTATTAGACATAAAATATATAAACATTTATCAATATTAAATATATACTCACCTTTTTATTTTTTTTATTTATCTGATTCATTGAATATATTTTTTAATACACACACACACACTATTTTTTTGTTTGTTGTGATTTAGGCCTAATTAATTCTGGAGCAGCGAGGTCATTGCAAGTCAAGGGGCTATTTTACATGATCACATGACCCTTGTTCTTTCCTCTGTCATATACCTTTATCCTTAATCTTTTCCCAATCCCATTACTTCCACCCTGTGATTGAGCATGCTTGTGCACTGTGCTGTGTTTAAGGAGACTTTTGTTGAAGAAATTATTGGGGAAAAAATGCGACACCACGCTAAGTAATATTCTTGTTTTGGTTTTATTCAGCATCACACTATTATCAGTGTGTTAAGTCATAACCATGGCGACCATCAAAATATGAAGTATGCAGAGAGTGTGCATAGTGACAGGTTTTGACAAAACAAAGCTGCTTTAGTTGAATGATTGATTGGGACAGACCAGTGATTTTGAATGTTATGGGAAGACCCCTTTATCTACAGTTTGGTGAGTAAGTGGGGCAGTGACGGCCCTCTGTCTGTGGCACCACCGCACCCGTCTGTCTGTTTCCTCCAGCTGTACACATTCCCAGACAGCATCTTTTAAAGAAGCACAGGGCTGATCTAGGAACAGGGTGGGGCCTTTGTGATGGGTGATAATGCTTCAGTAAACATGCACACACACTCTATGGAATATAGAGCACCCCATTATAAAGTACATATGCTGCAGCCTCAAAGTCAATGTATTGATCACCGCTTACATCACCTGAAGCCATTCTGGTGAGCGGGATATGAGCTAGAGAGACAAAACAACTGGCTTTTCTTTGTATGTGCACGTTTTCATTCTCCTATGAATCTTTGCTTCATAGATGAGAGATTTTTTTTTACCATGTTGATGTCTTGAAATAGTATTTAAAGCCTTAAAGAGCTTTTTTCTTATAGTTTGGTGGTCCTGATCTTGTATAAAGCATTAAATGGGTTGATTAAGATGATAATAATGCAGTTTGCAATAGTGTAATCTTTGTTTTTAAATGTTTTTTCATTCCTTGATTGCTTAACCATGTGCTTTTCTTTCTTTTTGATATTTTAGATAAAGGAAAATGGCTGAATTATAGGAAAAAGTACATATGTGACCCTGGACCACAAAATCCGTAATGGGGTACATTTTTATAAAATTTAGTTTAATACTGAATAAATAAGCTTTCAATTGATGTATGGTTTGTTAGGATAGAACAATATTTGGCCGATATACAACTATTTGTAAATCTGGAATCTGAGGGTGCAAAAAAATATAAATATTGAGAAAATCCCCTTTAAAGTTGTCCAAAGGAAGTCCTTAGCAATGCGTATTACTACTACATTTTTTTTATATATATATATTTACGTTAGGAAATGTAGAAAATATCTTCATGATCTTTTAAAATCCAAATGATTTTTGGCATAAAAGAAAAAATCGATTAATTTTGACACATACAATGTATTGCTGGCTATTGCCACAAATATACCCGTGCGACTTATGACAGGTTTTGTGGTACAAGGTCACATATATTAGACAGTTTTTGTTGAGTCTCACTTCAGAGACCGCAACTAACAGACAGCTAAAAATAATATGAATCATTAAATGAACCATTATTGTGTCTCAAGTTTGCCTACTTTCTTTCTGGCGTCTCACTCAAAGTTCCAATTATTTCAAACCCCATTAGAATTTGTGAAAAGCACTTGAGGCAAGAAGACAAATTGAAATCTCCTGTATGTTGCGAGGAATTGGAGTGGAATGTTTGCTTCGTCCTCAGCAATTGTTTGAGCTGCGCACACATTTGGATAGTGCTGCTTGGGGGCGTTATACTTCCCTCTTTACATGGTTCAGACTGGGACAGGGTTTATCGTTGCAAAACATGTTTATTCTCCTGTTCTTTTTTTTAACCTATGGTCTCTGAGTTAGTTACGCTCAACGGACGAGGATTCCTAATGAAAACATTTACATACCCCAAAATCCCTCAGGCAAATTAGTTTTAATGAGCTGAAGTTAATCAAAGTTCACTGTCCACCGTCTCCTTGTTCTGACACACTTTCGCACACTAAGACGGACCCCTGTTCAGTCGTCAGTGACACTTACTTGAAGAATGACTGAGAATAGCATCTTTTATGATTCACATTTTAAGGCCCTGGACATTAACCTCTTTGTGGGTAACATATTCCAAGTAACTAGAGTAATTACAAGTAATCAGATTACTTTTCTCTATTAACTAGTACAGTAACGCATTACTTTTACAATAAAATACCTGAGTTACATTTTCAAATAAGTAACGCAAGTTACTTTGTTTTGCCATTTATTGACTGACACCTCTCTTGTCCCCATGTCGAGAGAAATCGTGAGAGTGCAGAGGCGTTGTGTAAACATGATGGGTATTGTAGTTCTAGGCTAATGTGAGCTTTCATTTACTCCTCTCACTTGCACAAAAACATTCAGTATTCCTCAAAATGAATTAAAACAATGAAAAGCAAACTCTGAATATTTGCAAACCTGCAATTATTACATATATTAAATAACACAAATATACTTTATGTATTTAATCTCACTTTATTAACCAATGTCTTTGCTTTTGACCTTTGATGATATCGTTCAACCATAATAATAAGCAAAAATTTCCTTCAGTCTGAGGTTTATGCATTTCACTTTTGCTCTGAAAGGTCCATTACATTTGACAAAAATGTAACTTTTGTATTTATTTTAAACAAAAAGCAAGGTCAGCCCACGTGAAAAAAGTAATTTATAGGTCCTGTTTTTCGTGTTTTTTTGAAGCTTTGATTGTGTTTACAGTGTGCAATATAACATGTGTTCATGTTTCATGTGTAAAAAAACACAGAATTTTTCACACAATTTACTTATCTGTATACCGCTGTTTTCACTGTCCTCAAAACGGCTTGAAAGATTTCCCTGTTCTATGAAGTCCCTCCTTCAGAAATGCGTAACAAGTTCTGATTGTGCCAGCGGTTCCTGTGTTGTGATTTGACAGCAGCTTAGGGCACGTTGCCCGGAAAGGTCACGCCTCTTACCATAACGGGGAGATGAACGTGCTCAAACTACAGCCCCTGAAGGCCAAACAAAGGTGATTTGACTCCGGGATGAAAATAACAGCGTCTGAACGACATGGCGACAAACGCAACCGAACGCAACACTTCCTCTTCTCCACAAGGGAGCAACAAGACCACGCCCCCTTTTTCGCATATTCTTGTGGGCGGAGGTTAGTCAACAAACTGTTCTACTGACGTCATTAAAGCAAGATGTACAGGGATGTAGTCTAAACCGGCCGTTCGCTGTAGGCTTTGAAAGGGAACTTCTGTTAAATAAAATATCTCGCTTGGCTTTGAACTTTGAGCTTTATAATTTTACAGGTATTATTTATGCTCTAACAGCAACATTACACACTAACTAAAGTTTGAAAAATGGGATCACGAAGAACAGGACCTTTAACACATAAAAAGTAACAAAGTATTGCAATTTGTTATTTTTTTAGGGAGTAACACAATATTGTAATGCATTACTTTTAAAAGTAACTTTGCCCAACACTGTACGTTGTTCATCCAAATATAGATTCTGTCATAATTTCCTTTTTTTTTTTTTAAGCAAAGCAACATACAATAGAAGAACATAAGCAATTTGTCACAGAGCCAACAATATTTATAGTTTACATAGTAAAACACAATATTACAATATAAATAGTATACTTAGTAAAAAATATTAATTTACTTGAACACAAAAGATTAATTTTGATGAATATCCCGGCTACTCTTTTTAATATCCTCCTGGGACCCACGAATAGACTTTTTTGTCCACTGTAGTGGACATTATATTTAAGTGAATTTCTCTGAAATCATACATGTCACATTTAAAGAGCACATTCGGGGCTTTGCAGAGATACCAAATGTTTGGAGGTTTCACCAGGACAACAACTTCTTCTTGGTCTTTAAAAATGACTGACATTAATGTTTAGCACTCTTATGGAAATATGATAATATTTTGTATTTATAATTTAAATCCGATTCATTTTCAAATAGTTTGTTATAAATCAACATCTCAAGAAAATGTTAAGGGGTTTCTAATCAAAATATGACTTTCTGTTACAAAATAGGGCATTCATTTCATAAATGTCCACTGTAGTGGACGCCAGGACTTAAATCATGTTTATCAGGCATTTTGGAGACATAAGTGAATAGAGAAAGAAGTTACACATCAATATTCAAATGAAAAATTAGATATTATTATGAAAATGTTGCCAATTATTACTCCCATTATTACACTTCTTTTTTCATTACATGTTGCACCAAGAACACATTAATATGCAAATTAGATGCAGTGTATAGATGCATTGTATAAAATAGAAAAATCCAAGTATGGCCATTTTATCCACATATTTCATAAAGTAAAATGGTATATCGGTGCATTTCGTTATATATTTCACAACATAGTTCAGAATCATCTTTAAACAAAGTTTGTTTTAAAAAAAATCCTGAATTAGAAATTAGAATTAAAAACAAATCCCATTGTTTTTGCCTATACATGCAATATATAATATAATACAATATAATAGTCCTGGTGTCAACTACAGAAGACATAACATGAATAAAATATAATTTTTCAAAAATGATTTTTTTCCCCATTTGTTTCTTATACTCTAAACAATGTAATGACATGAAAAAATATTAAATTCAAAACATTTATTTTTTCTAGGTCCTAGGAGGATATAATGAAAGTGAATGAGGACTGGGGCTGTCAAATTCCCCCCAAAAATAAAAGTTTATTTCACTTGTGCATTTTATTCCAAGTCATTCAATGTCATTGTATTCATCTAAAATATATTTTGCTCTCCATAGTAGAAATAAAGATATACGGAATTGGAATGACATGAAGGTATGGTACGTAAACAATGACAGAATTTACATTTTATGGTTGAACTATCCCTTTAATGGTCTAGTTCTTCATTTGAACAATGGATAGAACTTTGACCCTCAATCGACAGCATACAATTTCCTCTTAGGTGGCAATTCATTAATGAAGTGGGGGCCCAGGTGTCTCTCTGACTGATTTATAGGCCAACGTTGTTCTTAGCGTGGTGCTCATGGCTTATAGACTGCAGTCCCCCTAACGTAAGTCTTGATTGGATTGGTTCTGTGTGTTTGGGTGTGTGTATTTATGTCTGTTGCCAAATGCAGAATGAAGTAATATTACTTCAGTAGGCAGCTCTGCAACTTTAATCTCTGACACTATAATAACTAAGGGCATGCATTATGTCTGTGTTGGCTGTTGCGCTTTTTGTCAGAGATGCTTAATGCACTAACGGCTCCCTGGTGGATGAGCGGTTTTATTTGCGGTAGTAATTGAGGAATGCTGCGAGATGGATGGAGGCTCTGTTATATTGGTGTGCACAATATCAGGACGCCCTGTGTAAAAACACCTACTCTATCTGCCTGCTTCTGTTAAATTTAGAAGGGGGTAACAACTGCTGCATGTTGTGTTTGTGTATGTGAGAGAGCGACTCTGACTTTGTTGGGTGTTTCTTCAACTACAGGCACTTTTGGTCCTGTGGGTTTAAAACAAATAAATGGTCTTAAAACATACTTTTCATACTCGCACTAGTTTAATTGGTCCACTAACAATGTCCAATGGGGTATATACACTGAATGTATTGAAAATGCATCAAATTCTAGCTGTGAAATTAGCCTTAGCAAGACAAAGGAATCAAATGTTTTATTGATTTTTAAAGGTGCAGTATGTAGGATTGATCTAGTGGTCGAAATGGGTACTGCAGTCCAAATTCAAAATATTGGAGAGTTGTTTAATCCCGCCCCCCTCCTCCTCAGACTCAATGCTCACGCGGGTTGCCAGCTTGAGGACACAACAGACGCAAGCGCAATTGACAATGAAAGCCGCACTGTGAGTTAATTTATCCGTGTTTTAATATGCTCTCGTTCATAGAGATTTTTAGATGGATGCCGAGGCTTTTTAGGTCAGGAAGAGTCTGCGCCTTTTAAAATGTCATTTCCACCACAGAATGAAATTAAACAGTGATGGATTGGTGGGAATATGTATTACTTTACTTTCCGAAACAAAAAGTCCAGTGATGTATGTACTCCTGTTGCCTTAAAATTAAGTAAATAAACGTATTTTCATTTACGCATGAAGTTTATTACTTAATAAATTTAAGACAACAGGTTTCCTCAATTTTTAAGTTAAGGCAACTGATCACTTTTCACAGTGTACACACATCAAAGGACTTTTTTCTGAAAGTAAAGTAACACTTTACACTTTTTAATATCATTTTTGTGGTTGAAATGACACTTAAAAAAAAGAAAATGAATAAAACATTTGATTCCTTTGTCTTGCTAAGGCTATTTTGATGTATTTTCAATACACACAATTAACCCTTAAATGCATGACTGTTTCACCAAACATTCTTACATATTCGGGTCTTTAGCGACCCGGATCTATATCTAACATGGATAGATCTATACCTGTCGCGATAATATATAAAACTCCTGACATTAGAGTAACAATTACAGAAGAATAAAATAAAACATATTTCTTTACCTTTTGGAGCTTGGAAGGGTTCAGTTTGAACAGATGTTTTATACCATCACCACTGTCCTCGTCAGAACTAATTTCCCAGTACATTCTGCTTCTGGATCATATTTGTCATCTCACGCATATTCTCAAAACTCACTTTCAACGTCTTGAAAATAAATATTTTGATCACTGACAGCTTCCTTCACCAGATCCATCATCAAGTGACAGTGACACTAATATTTGATTGTGTTCAGTACTGTCTCTGCAGTAAATCGCTGAGCCATTTCAAGTTTTGCAGATTATATATATTATTGTTTCGTTTTCTGTCTGAGGTGACTGAGTGAAACATCACTTCATCATTTTGTATCAGACATTGCCACCTTGTGGAATAAAGGTGAATTGCAGTTATTTCGTCATTAAAGATTAATTCATTATTGTGCAGGAAAAAAATGTGTACAATCTTACACACCTCGGGTCGTTAGCGACCCTATACAATTTTGACAAAAAACTAGTGGAAAAACAGGCATTCAATTATAATTTTATACATTTTTTCTTGTTATATTGTTTAAAATGGATTAATCGAGGAATACTAAGAAGGCTGATGTCTAACTTTTATAAAATGAATGAGGAGGAGGGTAGTGAATGACGTCTCGGGTCGCTAAAGACCCGAGGTATGCTTTTAAGGGTTCATTTTTTTTTTCTGTTTTTGTTTTGCGTAATATGACAAAATAACAACAATCTGCTGTATGTATATAAATATACATTTTATATATTTTTTCTTCACATTATGTCTCATAATTCTTGATAAACAAGTACTACTAAATTTAGGAGAAAAAATACTTTCTATTGGGGCAAAATGATTGGTCTGTAGTTGTTGAAAAGATGCTACATTAAGACAAGGGTAAAACATTATAGAATCTAGACATAAGTCTTTATTGTAAAGTAGCAAAAATAAATGAAATTATTGTAAAAAGTTTATAAACCTGAGCCTGTTGTAGTTGGATCTTCATACAAGAAAAGTTGAAGAAACAACCTACTTTTTTTATTCTAATGCATTGCCGTTTTCCCTCTTTATGTGCTCAAGTGTTCTTATGACGCACACACAGCCACATCCATCCGTCCTCTCTTGCTCCTGAGTTTAATATTTTCCTCCACACGCTCCATCCATTATGTGTGATCATGTTCCCAGGGCTGTGCTGTTGTGTGGCCTTACAGAACATTGGCACACATATCACGGAACAGCCACTTCCAGACACGTCCACAGGCATCGGTTACACAGGGTTACTCTGCAAGTAGCCGGTGAGCTTTTTACCACACGCCGTCACTGTCCCATACTCTCCTCCTCATCTAAACACACCTTCGCCCTTGTGAGGACATCATGTCACCGGACATGAACTGTACTGTATTATTAGAAAGTCTTCTATTTCAATGCAAACAATAATTGATTTTCTGCAGCAATGCATTCTAATTCTGGGTGTCCGAATTGCAGTATTTGGTATCGGTAAAGGTCACATGAAAACTTGGTATTCAATTTTCATATGATCTGAAACAGTTGGCTTGCTTTAGGGTGTGTTTTATAGTAGTGCCGCTCACAAAATTCACATAACCTATATCTGGACTGAATGAATAATCTATGTATGTTATTTTCGAATTACTTGAATGACACAATGATTGTACATTGCCATATGGTTTGGACTTTACAAATGGGGCCATTACACCTATGTGCCTGTGAGCTGCCAGATTGGCTCTGACAGATGTCACATAGAGTTTGAAATGGGATCAGAGCACATGTTTTGACATTAATCGTAATTAGTGCCTGTCCGCTGGGGTTGCGAACAATGCATGTCAATTTGAACAACTCAAATTAAACATTCTTATTCTGCAAATTAACCCTAATTGTAGATCTGGGTTTGTCACTAAATGACAGCGGGTTGAGCTAAATTATTACAGATCACTTTATTCATTGCTTTGTCCCTTGGAGAGTTACAGCTTTCTGCCTTTTGAAATTAGCAAGGAGTGAAATTTCCTCTTGTTGAGTCCTTTAATCTTCATCTTTGGTTGTATTTGTAGTGTGCCGGTAGTCTTTTGTTGATGTTTACCTCAAAGCTTTTTGAGATTACTGCATTCCAGGTACAGTATTCATCTTAAGCTTATTTTCAGATGAGCCAAGCAGTTACTTAACACTTAAATAAGTGTTCATTGTGTGATTCTTGACGTTTCAATGCTTCTGACAGTATATTCTTCTTTGATATAAACACTTGAATGGAAGACAGAAGGATTGTGTTGACTTTTGGGCCACACTTACTTAAGGGGCGTTCGCTCCTTTCACAAAGAATAAAGAACCTCTTTTAAAAGGATGTTTTCCAACGTCACTTGCTTTCGAGCTGTTGAATTTTTAAAGGGAAAGTTCACTCAAAAATTGTGTTCTCATTTACTTACCCTGTAGTTCCAATCCTCTATAATGTTCTTTCTTCTATGCAAAGAAAGAAGTTTGTCATTTTAGTACTTTATCTTAAACTTTTTTTAATGTAAGTTTCAACATTATTTCCCTGCAGTCGATAATTTTATCCCTTAGAACTCATCTTGTATTAGCAAAATGACACATTTAAATGTTGTGTGAATTGAATAGCGACTTGAATCTCTCTCCGTTTCTCACACAAAGCTGTTGTTGGAAAGTAACGGACAAGTCACCACTTGTTATGATTTATTTGCAGCGTATTTGAGCTTGAAAGCTTCAGTCCCCATTCAATACAACCGCATGGAAAAGAACGACCAGTGCAGTCTTTTTGAGACCACCTAAAGAAAGAAAGTCATAAAGGCTAATTTTTTGGGTGAACTATTCCTTTAAGAAGTGCAGTTGCCTCTAGCTTTGTGTGCACTGTGGACATGTAAATCTCTCCATTACAACATTGGTCTGAAAGACACCTATTGTCTCTGCTGTCCCCCGTTCTCAAAATACATCTTGTTGAAAATGGCACGATATGCAGTTGGAATCATATTAAACCTGAACGAGAGGAAAAAGAGGTTATGCAAACCCTCATGCCCTGTCCATCTTTTCACCAAACCCTGTTGTTTTGCTATAAATATGTGGTAAGGTGATTATTTGCAGATTCTCTGTGCCTTTGCCATGGCTTTTATCTCTTAATCACTCTTTGGTCTGTCTGGGGTTTTGGATGTGACTTATTTAATAACCTTCCCTCAGGATATAAGGCTCTCTGAAGCACAGAATGTTTGCCACGTCTCAGTCCCAGCTCAGGGGCTACGGAAAAAGACATTTCTGAGGTACTCTGCGAATTATGTATCCATAAAGGATGCCTGTACAGGGATTTAAAGGTTGTTCTGATTTGTTATTTGGAAAACAAAGTCAGGAATGTTGCGTGAAAGGTCATTTTTCTATGCCATGTGTGCAGAGTCATATAAAAGTAACAAAAAAAATTTGGCTCGCTGGACTAGTTGACTTTAGTTGTGCAGTCATTGCCGTGTATGACTTAATTAGCCCAAATTCTCAATTCGTATGCTAATCTCATTTTGAATCTCTTGCCCCAGTTCAGAGAAGCATCTGAATGTGGCTGTTACATCTGCTGCTCCGTTGGTCTGGATGTGCTCTTGAAGACTGGAGTATTGTATTTTATATACATTTACTACAGGGATTGCTTTAGTTACCCTTTGCATGGATGGATCTGCATGGATGTTTTTTTGGCTATATGACTGAGGAATTGTTCTGGGTTGTGTTCCTCACATTGCTGGTTTTGGGGGCTTTGGAGATATGGTTTGTAATGTGCCAGTGCAGATGGGCTTCCAGGGATTAAACTTACAGTAAACCCCCAAATTACCTTTTATGACCTTGTCAATCATAATAGGAGTTGTGTGTCATATAAAAACAAATATTTAAAAACAAAACTCATCCAGGGCAATTATGTTCTGTAATTCAGTTGTAGTCTCACAAGCTGAAGAAAAGTAGAACTTGTTATTCAGAATTCCCTCCATCTAGATCAGTAGTCGTTTAATGTTTTAGCGATTAAACTACTGTTTAAAAGTTTGGGGTCAATAAGATTATTATTATTATTATAGAAATTGATACTTTTATTCAGCAATGACTCATTAAATTGATCGAAAGTGACAGTAAAGACGTTATATTACAAAAGATTTATATTTAAAATAAATGCTGTTCTTTTGAATTCTCTATTCATCAAAGAATACGAAAAAATTTAAATGTATCACAGTTTCCACATAAATGTTAAGCAGCACAACTGTTTTCAACATTGATAATAAATGTTTCTTGAGCAGCAAATCATCATATTACAATGATTTCTGAAGGATCATGTGACGCTGAAGACTAATAAAATACATTTTAAAATATATTCAAATAGAACCAGTTATTTTCAATTGTAATAATGTTTCACAAAATTGCTGTTTTACTGTAGTTTTGATCAAATAAATGCAGCCTTGCATGATGAACATTGACTCCTATCAAAAACATAAAAAATCTTACCGACTCCAAACCTATTAATATTTAAATGAATAATATTTCATAGACACAAGAATAAACTGAATAAACATTGTTGTGCCTGAAGAATTTGCTTATTTTAAAACAGGCTTGGACATTTACAGTTCTTGCAAAACTCTTTTCGAAGGCCTGCATGATCTGGAAGATCAAACGTTTTTTTTTTTTTATCAGAAGTCAATCTTCTGAAACATGACTATGGAAAGCCAGAAAGGTCAAAAATGTTTATCATGCATGCAGAAATATAAATGCAGCACTTTTGAGGGAGTCTCAGGGTGAGATTAGGGTTTTGACTCCACAACTACTGCATGTATATAATAAAATGGCTTATAACCAACGTAACATTTCCACTTATATTTTAAAATATACCTGTATTGAAGGATGGTCCCAGATGCATCCGCAGATGTCTGGGCTGAGACCTGAATATCCACTGACCCTGACTACACCAACCTGTCACTGACTTTGAGATGGAAAAGCTGCAGGTATATGTGAAAAGAGTGGGTACCCGTCTCACTGTCCCTTCCCCCATTGGGCCCTCATTGTCTCTGACCACTATGCAGATAAATACAGTGCACACAAGCCAGTCAGTCCAGATGGCTCTTTTAGAAAGAATGTGCAGAGGGATCATCTGTCAGTTTCCCAGAATACTGGGTCATGGCAAAGGCATTTCTAAAGCTCATGCAATCAGTGCAATGCCAGTTTGTAATCCAGCGTGAGGTGGAAAACATAGACATGCACTCTGATGCCCGGTGCACATCTTCACTGCACTCCTCCATGACTGTGCCCCTGTCAGTCTAATCGACTATTATAGAGATGACATAATGTATGGAACATGCTGTATATGATAGAGGCATCAAAAGTTACCAAACGCACCAGCATTTAGGCAACCTAATTATGTTGCTCTTGGCCAAAATGTAAAGCATCATTGCATGTCTCTTTCAGAATTGTATTTATTATTGCTTTTATTTTTTATTTTATATATGGTTTATTTTATTATTTTTCAGTTTATGCTATAATTTGATCTTATGCTGTATGTTTTTTTTTGTTTTTGTTTTATGCTAAAACATTTTTTTTCTAATGCCTTTTATTATTTTATCATTCATATTATCTTTATTCTTAGTTTATTTTGTATGTTATTTTATTTGTTTTGGGTTTTTTATCTTATGCTGTTTGTTTTTTTTATGCTATACATTTTTATTTTATTTATGCAGTAAATAGATCAGCTGTTTCTTGTTCAGTCTTTACTTTCCTAATTAAAGTTTTCTGTATTTTAGTACCCATTTCTTCTTTTATTTCATGGTCAGGTGACCGAGAAAGAGTGAGTGAAATCGAGAGAAAGGATAGGAGATGCAGAAAGAGAAGATAGAGCTCCTAGAGTGGATGGGATTACAGATTTAGGAAACCAGAGTGAGCATCTGACCTCACGGTGAATGACCTGACGCTGCGGTTGGCAAGGAGAAAGGTACAAAGGGATTACCGACTTTTTCTTTTGGGCAGTTCCTCGTAACAACATTCCTGCGCTAAAGCCCTTTAATGAGTGTAGCACGCCTTTGATCAGCAGGTCACATGGAGATGGTGATTGCCAGAGTGTGTTGAGCCATTTTGGGCTGGACTGTGTTTAGCATCTGCCATCCCCCTTCTCAGGTGCTGGCAGAGGATGTGATGAAACATCAGCTCTGTTGATGCAACACTTTTGTCTCTTTTGAAACGTAACTCTTTTTAGGAATGCACTCACAGAATTTCCACAGAATTCAAAGCCGTATTCGGAAGGGACTAGTTTTCTACATGATGTTTGAGTTACAATTCTCAGAACATCTGTGATTTCATGTCCCGATTTGGATTGGACTAAAATCTCCATGTTAATATAGAGGTGGGAGTGTGTTTTCTAGATGTGGGGGTTACAGAAGGTCATCTGCTGTGTTTGTGTGCATCACATATGACGTATATGTTTTTTAATGAATTACTTATTGATATAACTTTAATTTATTATTAAAACCCTATTTAAATAAACTTCACATGAGTTTATACAAGTGGCTGTTAATAATAAACCTCCATTTGTGAGCAGAGACATCTAGACAAGTATTTGCTTATTTTAAAATAGGCAGTCTTCGTAGCTTCCATGATTTAGCTCTATTAATTAATTTTATAATTTGTTCGTCGGACACTATCCATACTGAAATGAAATGAAACGATGCGAAAGATTGGTGCTCAAATGGTAGCTCAGGTAGGTCATGAGGAGAAGCGATAACATTCATTCGCATTCGGGCAGGATTATATTTCTCATAGGACCGTTGCGTTTGCTGAAAATGTAAAGTAAAAAAGAAATGGAATTCTTACTGAGGATATGTGACAAAAACGCATGGCAAATTTGGACCGGATTAAAATCACAAAGTACGCCTGGAAAACACAAATTTCTACCAGAAAGACTGGTAGGTAGGGGTAGATGAACGTTTATATGGGATTTATTCAAAGTATTAACAGATGGTAGGGGGGAGTGACAATGATTCGTGTTTAGTTGTATAGAAAGGTTATTTGGCGTAGGCCCTGTCCTTAGTCCAAATCCTGGGGATGCAGATTTGGCTGATCCTGCCTGAAGATAAAGGCTGGGGTGGAGCCAACCCCCGATGAATGGACAGGGCCAACCTGGTGATGGTGGGGAGGATGGAGGGGAACGTTAGCATCGTCAACTGCAAATGTGAAACAGAGAATTCAGTGCATGTATACTTCAGGTGTCGAGCAGTGATTGGGCAGACTTATTATTATGAATGAATGACATGGCATTAGAGTCTTCCTATGAAAATGAAAAGCTATCATTTCTCTTAACATCCTCCATGAAAACTAGTCCAGTCCGAATAGGGCTCAAGTTCTGCATCCCCGTGTTTATTTACTTATTTATTCAATTTGACTAATTTAATCATTCTTTCGGTATCAGTTCACAATTTAGTGAAACAAGTGCCTTAATGTCTAAAAAAAACACTGTGGGAAAGATCACTATCATAAATGCTTGCCCTATTTATAGTCCAACTACTATACCAATCCGATTTCAGATACTGAAAGTTCTTTCTGTGAACTCTAAACAGTGCAATGAGATTCACATGTTGGTTTACATTCGAATTAGCCTACATGTCTTCTAAACACTTCAGTGCATGTGTATAGTGCCCAGTCACCACGTTCAGAAATGGAGAAAGCCAACACGGTAATGTCAACAATACTACTGCGAGGAAAATTGCCATGTTTGCCTTTATTACATCTCTAAAAAGAAAGCTGACATATATGTCAGCAGAGCTTTTATTAGTCTCGTCCACTGACCAGTTTATAAGACATGAAATGTAAAAGATACTCACATTCGTAAGATGTAAAATGTAGCATACACATACATAATATATGTAAACATAGGCATCACAGCAGGGCCGGCTCTGTAAATCTGGGGGCCCTAAGCAGGATAATTTTGGGGCCCTGCCTTGCAGTGAATAATGGTGTATTGCACCGCAAACCAGCAACTGTATACAATCTAACACTTACATATTTCATCTGTACCTCTTTTAACATGATTGCCTACAATTATTTTACTGCTTATTAAAGTACACTCACTGAAACAGTAAAAGTAAAGATTATAGATTTGCAAATTTAAGGTCAATTTGTTGTAAACAAATAAATATTAATAATTTAGCATTAACAATATATAGCTAACTTACAACATGAGCCATAGTGGTATGCGGCTCGCTATGCTCTACTGAAGCAGCAGTAGACTCACCTCCTCCAGCTGTTGAGATTATCATATAATTAATAATAAATACAGTATGCAGAGTAGATAAAACACATTAATTTTAAATTAACATTAAAGTACAATAAGACAACATAGTGGATTATGATTATAAAACTAAATTTTTTATTGGCAAGAGGAAAATCAGCTATGTTGAAGTTGCGCACAAAACTATTCAAAAGAAAGGCAGTGGGAAATATTTACTTGTGTCAGCCTCATGAAATTTTTCTCCACGACCACCAAAATATTTAAGAATGGCTCCTGAGAAAGTGACATTTTGTTTTTTACAATTATGTTAAGGGTAAATTAAAAGAAATCCAATGTTAAATTATATTATTTAATTATTGGTTGATTAACTCTTACATAGGCTACTGTTCATATTTTAAACCTTCACAGCATGGAGTGAGATATTTTTTACCTTTTATGATTTACATACAGTAATACATTCACTGTAAAAAAAAATCAGGTGCCCAATTGAAAATTTTCTAGTGAGCGATCACATCTAAAATTTTCAGTTGGCCAAATTTAATTTCTTGAATTTTAATTGAATTAAAATGCATCAATTCACATTAATTCAATTTGGCCAACTGAAAAATTTAGATGTGATCACTCACTAGAAAATTTTCAATTGGGGACCTGATTTTTTTTACAGTGTTCTTTACTAAAATTTACCACAAATCCATTTTGCTTTTAGGTGTCTTGTATCGATCATCATTCAAAAATGTTTCAGAGAGGACACTGTGTTTTCTTTAGGTTTAAATGGTCTGGGCGATTTAGCTTAACAATATATAAAATATTTCATAATAGTAGGCTATATAGATTAATATTTATTAATAATCTTTAATTGCCTATTCAATTAAGACCATAAGAAAAAGCTTGTATTTAACCGCTTTATTTTAAACTTCATTTTGATTTTGACTGTCAAATGATTGCTCTTTCTCTTCCTATTACTTTCTTTCTCTCGAATGTTCTTAAACTATTTTTTTATTGTAATAAGCGTCTATTGAGACAAAGATTTTTCGTTTTTTTCTTTCCCAGAACTAGTGTAGGTCATGTAACGTTAACTGTTAAAAAGAAAATACATTCAAAGGAGGTGGGTCTGTCTCTACGCGGTCTGTAGCCCAGAGCTGTGGCCGACGGCTGGACCATAGCGCAAGCAATGTTGATTCAGCATAATCGACGGACAGCTAACGTTATGCTGCGTTCACACCAAACGCAAATAGAGTGTCTGGCGCGAGTGATTTGATTTCAATGTTAAGTCAATGGAAAGGCGCGTTGACACGCGTCTAGAGGTCCCGCGGCGCGGAAGGCGCTTTTCGCGCGGTGTGAATGACGCGAATTGAACGTCTTGCGTGATAAACTGCGGCGACGCTGGCGAGTGCAATCTGTAGTTAGGGGGCCCCCTAGTGGCGGCGGGGCCCTAAGCAGCCGCTTAGTTCGCTTATAGGGAGAGCCGGCTCTGCATCACAGCATTATGCATATGCGCAAGATATTTTTTACTGTTTATTTAACACCACCATTATTTTCAATCAATCTAAATTTCAGTTCATTGGATTGATTGAGGTGTTTTACATGAGAATTTTTTCAGTCCGATTGAGCTATCAATCCAATTATAAATGGACTATTTGACTGCAAGTATGTAGCTATAGTTAAAGGAATAGTTCACCCTAAAATGAAAAGCTTGGCACTGTCATTGATGTCAAAATGGCATTGGTTTTCGCTGAAGAACCAATTGGTTCTCGCTGAAGAACCCATCTTTTTAGCATGGGTTGTTTAAATTGATAAATCAGTTTATATTTGGTTATTAGCAGGTAACATGTCCATTCAGTCTTACTTTACTGGAAATTGGTCCAGAGTGTATTTCTTGGCAGCCAATAAAATCAAAGCGGCAAATAACCGTGGCTATTAGTCTGTGAAACAGGAGGTGAGGTCTATGATGAGCATATCAGCAGTTTTAGCACCACTTCAGGATGTAGGAGGGAGAAGGGAGTCCCCTGAAAGATTACCTAGTGATATCTCCAGCTGGAGTAGAGCACATGGGAAATCTGGAGAAAACCACAGCGCCGCTCCCACATACCTCTTTACATTGGGTTTTTTTCTTAGAAAAGACCAGCTTTGCTCTTTCTACTTTCAGTAAAAATACCACAATTTGCTACATTTCATTGTTGGGATTGTATGGACCACTTTTAATGGTGCTTTTACATTTTAAAATGTGAAATCTTGCTGATACTCTCAAATATGGACAGTTTCTGGATCTGTCACTATTTAACTGTGCAGAACAAAAGGACGCTTTTTTTCTCCTTCCACTTAATGCACTGACAATGTTAGTTCAAAAAGATACAGTTACGGAATTCTGATAAGCGACTAAAGCATTTTTAACGAAGGCAATTCCTGCCGTGGTCTTCAGTTTAGTGTAGAACTTGGAACATCAGCAGTAGTGTTTCAGATTTGTTGTGAATGTTGCTGTCAGCATTGGTCGGAGTTCCACGCGTTTGCATCAGAATCAGCAGAAACCGTGAAGGGAGTCAGCAATGTGCAGCAGAACCCCTGGAGAGACCCACCGGTTCAGCAAATAAAGTGCTCAGTCGCTTGGTGTGAGAGAAATGTTCATGGCTGGGTGCCCTGTCCTCTATATTTTTCTTTGACTTTTTTATGAAGGAATTAAAGATCCCAGAGCAATCTTCTGAGGTCTCATTTTGATAATGCTCTGTGCAAGTTTATCTAATGCATAGCAGACAAGATAATCAATTATTTCTAATAGATATTAGATATGAAAGTGTTCTGTGCTTGTATATTGTGGCTCTAGTTATAAATATTACAACCTCCATTATACATGCATTTAATTTGTAGCTGAGCAGCTGAAGTGTATTAAGAACATTTGTTGGTGTAAATGTAAATGTTTCATACTGTTTTGGTAGCTTGACACCCTCAAATTTGATACTGGTGCTAATTAAATTTACAAATCAAGCAGCTGATCTAATGTGTCTCATCTCATTTTATACTATTGAGTATTTAAAGAAGAATCCACAAGTGATCCCATTTGAGAAACAACAAAGTCTGTTTTTCGAACATCTCATCTCATTTTCTTTTAGAAGTGTATCATGCTTATAATTGAAATCACTTTTTTTTTTTTTTTTGCATAAGCCAAGTTTGATTTTGGATAAGGCCAGAACAACCATAACTTTGACTTGCAATTTAAAATAACTATAAAATAGAATACATTTAAAATGTAATTTTATTCCCTGTGATGGCAAAGCTGAATTACTCCAGTCTTCAGACATTATCTTTGTAATATGCAGATTTTGTAACATTTCTTATAAGTATTGCTTTATTTTAGTTTTTTTGTTTTTCAGGATTCTTTGATGAATAGAAAGTTCAAAAGAACAGCATTTATAGGAAATAGAAATTGTTTGTAACATTAAAAATTCTTACTGACCCCAAACTTTTGAACATTAGTGTAGTTTAGGATCAAATGTAGCCAGAGGGTCTGACCATATGCATTTGTGTACAGCTTTACCAGCTTGCTTTGAAAAGGTTAGAATGTATCTTAACATGTCTTCAGGCAGAGCCTACTGAAGGTGACAGCTTCTAGAAAAAGATCTGGTCTTATGAGGAAACCTGTCTAGGACAGTAGTGACAAATGACCCAGTTAATACAGATCTGGCTGTAGCAGAAACATAAAGGGGTCATGAATTGAGAAATCAACTTTCCCTTGAGCTTTTGATATATAAAAGGTCATGGTAATATAAGGATATCCTGTAAGTTTCGGACCTGAAAAAGTCCTTGTTAGTCAAAGAAAAGCTTTGACAGCTGGCTCCGCAAACGATCTGCGAATGTTCTTCCCAGTGATGTCAGAGTGCAGTGAAACGCCGCCTTAACCGAAGAAGCCCCGCCCACCGATTTGCACATGGCATGAAATGGATAGGCCTACGTGGAGCTAAACCGCATCGAACTTCCAAGCAATAAATATGCCGCATAAGCTTCAATATTAGCAATGCATGGTTGAACTTTATTTTGAATGAAGATCCAGCTCATGTGGGTAAAGACATTGTGCGTTTGTTAGCTTCATTTCACTGTGGATTCATTTGTAAACAAGTGACTGGATTTGCAGACAGAATGAGATTTAAAAAACGATGCTGTGCCTTCTATATTGGAGTGAGTAAAACAAGTTTTTTATATATGTGATAGTATTGCATTATTACAGATCGTTTGATATCTACTGATTATGCAAATCCTGATGTCCCAGGGCTAATGTGTCTTCCATTTATATATCCACCGGTTATATCCACCGATCGGGCGGGCCAAGTGATTAAAAAATAACATTCCAATTAATTGCGGGTGGATGAGAGAGAAATCATTGTGTTGGTTTGAAAAAGACATACTGCGAGCCCTGTGGGTGAATCATTCCGGTTGCCATTTTTCCACACGTTTACAAAATAATTCCCCATGTACTGGGGAAGCCGAAGCTCATTATAATATGCAAAACTGTAATCCAATCATAGCGGTGGCCATTTACTTACAAGTCTTCAGTGCGGCACGCCCATAAAGCGTTCCAGGAGCTAGGCTCAAAACCAGTGAAGAAAATAGCCTATTCACGTCATTATGATGTTTTTGAATGTAAAAACCACGCAAACGTCATAAGTTGACCTCAGACAACAGGAAAAAAAAATAAAAAAGCCAGTTCATGGGATAGTTCACCCAAAAATTAAGTTCACCCCAGGTCATTCCGAACCTGTATGACTTTCTTCAGAGAAACGTAATGGATATTTTGACGAACGTTGGGCTCTGAATACCATTGTCATTTTTCAAAATACCTTTCTTTGTGACACAGAAAGGCACAGATTTTCCTCAAACACCCTCTGAAATTTTCAAAGGACATGGTAATAATAAAGAATAACATTATTGACAGTTAAGATTAAGTGCTGTCACTTTGATTATACATCAGCTTGTGTGAAAGAGATGGTTCACTCCAAAATTAAAATTCTGTCATTGTTTGCTCACCCTTGTGTCATTAGCAGAACACAAAAGGAGGTGGTCGGCTGAATTCAAATCATTTCCATTTATGTCACGGAGTGGAAATTAATGGGGACGGACGCTGTCAAGCTCCAACTTGAACAACACCAAATCACCATAAAAGTACTATAAATTGTGTCTATACAACTACTGCTTTATATTTTGAGTCTCATGAGGTTATATTATAGATTTGTGTGAAAAACAGACTGGAATTTAGGAGTGACATTTCATATTCTTAAATATTTAATATATTGTGAGTGTATAGAGAATCACCCATTTCTTATAGCCAAGACTTATAACCTTCCTGTTGACCATTCTGGGAAGTGATTGCTTGTCCGTGTCAAGAGTCAAGGCCCAGAGTCGAAAACAATTACAGCATGTGAGCATTGCATCATTGTAACACTAGTAACATCTCTACAACCTAAAACGATGTCTTAGGGACCTTGAAGTTGCTCTGTCAGTGTGGTTAAGATATTGTTAGTGGGTCAATGTCAATGAAAAGTTGTGAGATTAATCATTGGAGTCCTGATAGTTGTTTGCTGAATGGAGCACAGAGTTCTTTCTCTCATTTTTCTCTTTCGGTCTCCTCTGTGTCAGCTACATTGCTCTTTTTGTCTGATGGATCATTGCTGCTCTGTGGCCTTTGAGGCCCCGTGTCCTCTCTGCACCTCATTAGCCTCAAAGTCACACCTGCCCCAGGGACACAAATGCCCTCCGAGAGTGGTTTACTGCATTCACAGATTTGTTCTTGAGGTACAGCTTAGTGAAGTCAGTTAGTGCTACTATGCCTTGTGAAGTTTCTGACCATAATTTTAGGCGTACCTCAAGGGTTTGTAATCAGCCCATTCCTATTTTTGCAGCTCTCCAACACAAAAGGTGTTGTCTGACGACTTTTTTTGCTCTTGTTCTGCAGTTAATTGATTTCCAACACCATTTCGATCGAATGGGATATTCACCTACCACCACCCCCACCTCCACACTAGCTATGTCCCTGGATGTGAACTACATAATAAAGTTTTCTGGCATAATGCAAAAAATGCGGCTTTATATTATTTAACACAGGAAAACCAAATTACGCATTACATGGTATTAACTGTATAGCACATTTGCACATCTTACAGTTTATAACAATATGACACCTGGCTGGTAAATTCTCATGAAGGGACGGTTTATGCGTCCGTGTCCTCATATAGTGATACATGGCAGAGACTACAAAGACAGCGAGCGTGTGTCGCCCTAGTTCACACTTTACTCGTACACTATACTTCCAAAAGTTGTGTGACGTCATGCACTTGAACTTTAATGACATCCCATTCTTAATCCGAAGGGTTTAATATTGAGTTAGCCCACCCTTTGCAGCTATAACAGCTTCAACTTTTCTGGGAAGGCTTTCCACAAGGTTTAGGTTCATTTTTGACCATTCTTCTAGAAGCGCATTTGTGAGGTCAGGCACTGATGTTGGACGAGAAGGCCTGGCTTGCAGTCTCTGCTCTAATTTTATCGGGTTGAGGTCAGGACTCTGTGCAGGCCAGTCAAGTTCCTCCACACCAAATTCGCTCATCCATGTCTTTATGGATCCTGTTTTGTGCACAGTCATGTTGGAACAGGAAGGGGCCATCCCCAAACTGTTCCCACAAAGTTGGATGAAATTGGCATGAAATTGTCCAAAATGTTGCTGAAGCATTAAGAGTTCCTTTCACTGGAACTAAGGGGCCAAGCCCAACCCCTGAAAAACAACCCCCACACCATAATCCCCCCTCCACCAAACGTTACACTTGGCACAATGCAGTCAGGCAAGAACCGTTCTCCTGGCAACCGCCAAACCCAGACTCGTCCATCGAATTGCCAGGCAGAGAAGCACTGCTCTAGAGTCCAGTGGCGGCGTGCTTTACACCACTGCATCCAATGCTTTGCATTGCACTTGGTGATGTAAGGCTTGGATGAGCTGCTCGGCCATGGAAACACATTCCATGAAGCTCTCTACACTGTTCTTGAGCTAATCTGAAGGCCACATGAAGTTTGAGGTCTGTAGCTGTTGACTCTGCAGAAAGTTGGCGACTTCTGCACACTGTGTGCCTCAGCATGTGCTGACCCTGCTCTGTGATTTTATGTGGCCTACCACTTTGTGGTTCCCAATTGCTTCCACTTTGTTATAATACCACTAACAGTTGACGTGGAATATTTAGTAGTGAGGAAATTTGAGGAATGGACTTATTGCACAGGTGGGAACCTATCACGGCACCACGCTTGAATTCACTGAGCTCCTGAGAGCGACCCATTCTTTCACAAATGTTTGTAGAAGCGTCTGCATGCCTAGGTGCTTGATTTTATTCACCTGTGGCCATGGAAGTGATAGGAACACCTGAATTCAATGATTTGGAGGGGTGTCCCAATACTTTTGGCAATATAGTGTAGCTCTTTTCCACCAGAGTAGTTCTGGATCTAGAATCTGTTCTCGGCCAGACGAATTGGAGCCTGTCGCAAAATGGTGTTTCCACAGACTTGAGGAACGAACAGTGACGTAATCCTGCAACGCGTTTACTTGACTATAAACAGTCTAAAAATCCGTCCCGGTGTTTGTGCAGGCAGTGTGGCACTTCTGTTTTGCTGTTCACAGTACTGGGTGTGATTTCTAGGGTATGTCTTTTTTTGATATATTGAAACTGAAACCATTGATTTACTTGCTATCTCGCATGCTGGGTCTCTCTTTTATATATTTAGATATAAAGAGCAATGAAGTACAATGTTATTCGAGACTGGACGAAGGCTGTGAACCCTCACCAGAACCGTGTCCGTGAGAAAGGGGTCAGTGGTGTTGTAGATATATCCCCATATGCTCTCTGAACGCTAATACAGTAAAACCACAGCTGTCCTTCAAAACTCTCTGGGTAATGAGTGTCTCTGGGTAATGAGTGTTGTTGCTATCCTGACAAAGCCACATCCAGCGCTCTGACTGCATTGAACTGGCAGCACAGGCCGGTGAGGGGACAGCTGTGTCAGGCCATTCAGATGGGGCTCTCTGGGTGAGATATATAAGGTTAGAACTTGTAAGAAGACACTGCTGCATCAGCAAGTTGCCATGACAATGTCATTCCCCATTTCATTGTCTTCTACCCCTGTCTCCTAGCAAGGTTACAAGGTCGAACAACCACAGAGATCCGGTGCTGTATACTTACAGTAGCTGGGAATTGTTTCCTGTCTCCTCTACATTTAAATGACGCTGTATTTATCAGGTTATATCACTTCCTATCGTGACAACAAAATAGGCTTTCTCTGAATTCCTCTTCTGATATATTTTGGGCATCACCCCACTGAACAGTGTGTGATGAATTGCTGCATGTTATGCTGTTGTTGTGCTCAAGCACAATTCTCTCGGGGTACAAGGCTTCATTAGAGCCCAGCGTGAGATTATACAACTCATGCCCATATTTAATCAGCTTTATGCTCATAACAGGACAGAAGTCCTGCAATGAATCCCCCCCATAGGGCACTACCAGTGACATTGGGGGATGTTGCAATGCTTTATTACATCATATGCTTCATGCTCAGTAGTTTTAAGGCTGTTAAGGACCATTCATTATTTCTAGCACAATAGACTTCACCTTGCACAACCTTTTGCTCTCTTTCGCAACACACATTTTGACTTTCATTTTTCGGTATGTAATGAAATCAATTTATTAATCTTCCCTAATTATTTTTGCCACTGGGGACACAGCTCATTTAGCATGAAAGGTGCCTGCTTCAGACTTCATCATCTTCTGTAGAGATAACAAATCCTCAAGGAGTCAGTCGGGGTTGGGAGCGTTTCAGTCAACCTCTGTGAGCGGCAGAGAGTAAAGAGAAACTAGCCCTATCTACATCCATCAAACATGGGAAAAGAACACGCACTGCTGTACTTCTCTAAAGCGATCTGTGGTGTGTGGTGGTGTTGTTTTTAATCTATTACTCTAAACTAAATTAATGTTTCAGTTATGTTTGATGTTTAAAAGCTATAGGGACACCTTTAATCTTACACTATTACACACAAATTCTGTAATTTCTTATTTTATTTTGTTTATTTATACATTATGTACTGTATAATTGTATATACTTTGACAATATGTATACAAATTAAAATTTAATATTTATTTAATACGATATTTATATAAATTAATATTAATTGGTATAAAATATGTAATTTTTTTACTTTATCATAATGATAGACTGGTGTGTGTGTGTTTATATGCAATTTTAAAACATAATTATAATATTATTATTATTATTATTATTATTATTATTATTATTAATTGATATAATATTTAAAGTATCAAGTATATACATTTTTATTTTTATTTTTTTACATTGCTTAAAAAATAATAGATTTTTGCATTGCTTTAAAAACTATATATATAATACTAATATATATATATATAATATTTTTACCTAAAAAAAACGATAATAAAGTTACTATATTTTGTATAGCTTTAATTATTCTATATATATTTTAATATTAATTAATAGTATCCTTCTTTTTGGATCATTTAGTCATTCAGTGAATCCTTTATAAAATCAGTAAAAACTGAAATGCTGACAGATGTTTAATTCATCTGTTAAAATTGTCTCACAGGTCACATTGTTTCAAGTACATTTTGATTGTGGTTACCAAAAACGAGTAAGAGTTATTTGTTTACTTGGTAATTAGACCATCTGATTTCAGTAATGGGTGTCATTTTTTATTTTTTTATTTTTTATTATTATTATTATTATTTATGTATTAATTTTTTTTGTTCACCCTGTATTTAATTCTTTGTGTTGATTATTTGATCTCATATTTAGTAATATTTGATTTATTTTCCCATCAAATTTTTTCGAGGAACCAATGTCTCAGGAGAAAGCGATGTCCTTGAGTGACATTTACGTGTGGTTGTACTGATGCACAGCTGCAGCATAAATGTCCTTCAACTCCCACTCCAGCAGCTCTTTTTTTTTTTCAGTTTACTGTAACCTGATTGGATCCTTTGAGGTTTTGTCTTTAGCACGGCGAGGACCACATTGTCAACACTGCAATTGAGTCGACTGATTAACTCCGCGACATATCTGCTGAGAAGGTCTGTTGTTTCATTGCAAAGGTTCATTTAAAATTCGTGGAGCGTGCTCTTGTGACGTCAATTGTTGACGTTGGTCACGACGGTTGGGTATTGCATAGCCAGCATGTTTTTCTCCTCAGCAAGCACCTCCTCTGTCCTTCCCAGGAAGAAGGAGAAAAAGCTAATTGGGCAGAGGTAAAATCTATGCTGGTAATCTGCCAGGCAACAGGCAACCTTGAAGTATCTCCAATTAAATGACCCTCCTTCACCCTCCGTTCACGCATTGAGCCAAACAAAGCCGTTACACAATCAGGAATTAAATATTTGCATGCTCACCTGTGACATTTGAGGTGAGCCCTTTCGGTTATGGTACGGAGACCAGTAATGATGAATAATAGATTGACTTCTGGTATATATGTTGACTACTGAGGGATGAAATGCTGTTACACTTAAAATAATGATTATGGATTGGCTCTGTAGGCTCGGAAAGCTGCTTTTCTCTATGTGTGTCATGATTATTTGATTTCATGGTTAATGAAATAATTTACAGTATTTATATTAATTAGTATAAAGTGTCAAGTATATACATGTTTGCCTTCTTTACATTGCTTTAAACTAATAACTATTTTTACCTAAAAAAAAAACAATAACTAGAATATTTGTATATCTGGATGGTGGTGACAGAAGAAAATTAATTGACCTGTTAAAATTGGCTCACGGGTCACATTGTGTTTTTAAGTTCATTTTGATTGTGATGTAACAAAAAAGAATGAGTCAGTTGTTTACTTGGTAATTAGACCATCCAATTTTCAGTCAGGCAACAGTGGCACTGCTGCCTCATTATTTTTAAGCAATATTCAGTTGATGAATGAGATTGGGGGGGGGGGGGGTTATTTATTTATGATAAATATATAAACCTGGTTATTGATTATTTTAAACACATTCAGTTTATTTGCACTGTTACAGAACTTTAACTTTTTCTTACCTGTTTATGTATGACTGACACATATGCATCACATTAAGTTTGTTAATTATATGCATTTTTTTCTGGAACATAGAAATATAGTCCTAACCCCATCCTTAACTCTTAACTGCAGCCCTAAGCTTAAACCTAAGGTGTGCGTGCGTGCGTGTTATACGGGAACACATCTTGCATGGAAAAATCACAGTGCCCAACTGATTAAACATGGACCAAAAAATAGTGTCCCCCGTTAAATGCAACAAAATTCATATCTTACAATGTGACTAGATTTCACAATGTGTATTTATATCTTCATGAAATTGCAACCATATCTCACGATGGGAATTTATATCTCACAGTATTTCACTATGGGATCTCACAATGCAACTTTATTTCTTATTTAAACCTCATCTCACAATTATCTGTTATATGTTTTTACACTGAGGCTAAAACTTGCTTTCAAGTATTCATGACATCAAGCAAAATCTATTTCTGTGATGTTTGACGTGCCAAAAAACTGAAAACTGGCTCACCTCAAAAGCTCTCGACTCGACACCTACTGATAAACTGGCATGCTGGGAATGTTTTTACGCAATAGAAATGCACCACATATTTGCGTCTTTAAATCAAGGCTTTTAATTTGACCCACAAAAATGTGAACATTATGGGATGGATTTAATCAGTATGTTCATCCAGGGACATTAGCTCTTTTTGCTGTCTCTTCTGTTCAGTAAGGAGATAAAATTATGCTTAATTTGTAGTCTGTTGTACCTGGCATTGTAATGAAGATTTAACTTTATTAAGTGAAACTCTTGCTAGTCTTTACTAGCTCATTCATTATGTGCTCATTTTGAGCACTTGCTATTGCTAAATTGGATTAGTATTGAAGCATTAATGTAATGACATGCCGCCCTGATTTCAGATGCTTTATACAGTCTTGTACTCACTCTTCATTTGTCATTTTGTCAGAGTAAATTTCCATCTGCTTATGCTGTGTGCTAAAAATGGGAGGCCTGCAACCACAGAAGCACTAATAAAATGGCTTGGATTATTGATGAATTAATTGATGGCTTTAATGCTTCAGACAAAGGCAGTTTGTTCTTTTGTATCAGACTCTCTGGTGAAGGCTGTGCATGTTTCCTCGCTCTATTTGTAGATGTTGGCTGACTGTTTTTGTGTGCTGGGCATTCTGCTTCAGGTTGATAAGAACATTTATCAGCAGCTTTTGTGCTTTTAGGAATAATTTCTCTTCCCTCCCATAGTCTCTTGGGGAATTCTAAAGCAACCTGTTATTTAATTAGGCTGTAGATAAGGCTGATTGAACGTTTAAGAAGTCAAAACTAGATGCGACCCTGGTGTTCCAGAGTTTGCAAAGAAAGCCACCCATGTGAATAAATGAACAGTTTTACGGGTAAAGCCTGCAGCATGATTTTCTCGGCTGTGACTTTGAAGTGCACAAGAGAATTATGGGTGATTAAGTTTCAGACTCTCTGCCATTTTATTTCTTGGCTTTGCACACTTTAGTGTATGTGACATCACACTGACACAGCTTTCTTTTTAACCCTTAAATGCATGAATGTTTCACCAGTCATTATTACATATTTGGGTCTTTAGCGACCCGGATCTATATCTAACACGGATGGATCTCTGCCTGTCGCAATAATATAAAACTCTCCTGATATTAGAGTAACAATTACAGAAGAGTAAAATAAAGCATATTTTGTTACCTTTTTGGAGCTTGGAAGGGTTCAGTTTGAGCAAATGTTTGTTTTCTGCATGCGGTAACTATGAGTGAAATGTAATTTCATCATTGTGTATCAGACATAAAATGAGTTAAACTTATTCAGTCATCAAAGATTCAGTTATTGTTGTGCAGAAAAAATACACTGTTACACACCTCGGGTCGTTAGCGACCCTATACAATTTTTACAAAAAATTAATGGGAAAACAGGCATTATTTAATTTTTTTTTCTTGTTATATTGTATATAATTAAATTATTGAGGAATACTAAAAAGGTTGATAAAGAGGACTGTAGTGAATGACGTCACGGGTCACTAAAGACCCAAGGTATGCGTTTAAGGGTTAAACTGATTTATTGTGAATTTGTTAAAGCTACACTGTGTAACTTTTTTAGTTTATTCTTAGCTAAAAACACTTAGTTCTTTCAAAAATATATGTGCTCATTAATGTATATTTACTTCTTTCAAGTAATAAAGTATTCTCGTAAGTTTATAATATGCCATTGAAAATACATATGGGTAAGGGGTTAGAATGCGGGTCGCCATGTTGCCCCTCCATCTTGAAAGTACATCAGCCAAAGAGGGACATACCCGTGAATTCAAGCTTCGCCTTTCGCGTTTTAACACTCGATGGCACCGTGTCGAATGTGGACGAGGTCGAACTGGAAGCCATATTAATCTTGGACTAAATCGGCCACCGTAGGAGTTAAAACGAAATCGGAATTGAGAGGAAGAGAAACTAATATTCACTGGATGGTCATATACCTTTTCACCGCTAGATGGGGGAAAATATCACACAGTGTAGCTTTAAAGGCAAATGGCAGGATGAAAGTGATTTGTGATTTGAGATCAATCATGGGTGCTTCTCAAACGGAAGGCTGTGTCCATCCAGTCCATTCCTTTGGAGGCTTGAGTCCTCCTCAACATTTCACTAGAATTAGATGATCTAGTAAGTGGCTATGTTAAAAATGGCAAGCAGGGCGGGCCGAGAGCCGTGAGAACGGAGCGAGGTCGGTGGTGTGAGTGAGCTGGTCTTGAGTCCCACAGAGGAGCTCCGGAATGATAAAAGGAGAAGGACTGGAATGTGTGCAAAGGATTGTGGGGGATTGGAGGACACGAAGGACACACTTGATGCGTCCTTCAAAACAGGCTGAAGGAAGGACGTGAAATGAAGATTGCCTTCAAAGAATCCTTTAAACTGAGACGTCCTTTGATTGAGCTTGATGACGTGGCAGCCGAGATATGCAGCCTTACTTGAGATTGAGAAGCACTCCATTTAACCAGTCTACCATATATTGACTGAACTTTGGCAAATTCAGCTGTTAGTTCTTCTGAAGTGCAAATTGATTCATATATATGCATTTTTGCGATTTAATGCTGAAGTTTGAAAGGTTTGTGGCATTAAATGTTCTTTAGATATTCAAAGATGTATTTTTTTTTAATGATGACGGTATATTAATCATTACCTTTAAATTATTACACAGAACTTTTAAACAGAGACAAACTAATTAAGAAAATGAGAGCTGCTGTGCATCTACACTAAAAATAAAAGTCTTGCTTCTGACTCTATTCGGTCGCCAAACAGAAAAACTTATCGGCCAATAATTAAAAAATGCCAAATATTGGCCTTGGCTATATATTGATTGACCACTAAACATACTTAAATCCCTGACTGTCCTTGTTGGGAACATTTGGAACATTGAGACTCATAGCAATTTGGGATTGTCATAGTTTTCATTGTGAATTTAGATTGAACAATTTAGATTGAATTTTTATTGAAGATTAGTAGGGATGCACTGAATGTTCGGCAACCGAAATTATTCGGCCGAAAATAGCAAAAATTGCGAATTTATTTATAAATTTTACCAAACAATGGTGTTTTTGATGAAGCGATCAAATATAGCAACCAGCGATTGCTCAATTTTTAGCGCGTAGAGGAGCGCACGCTTCTAAATGCAATCTGGCTAAGCAGCGCGAGTCTCCGCTGACTGTGCGACGCATCGAGTTTAAACAAGGCTTAAAGAAGGCTTTAAAATGTCTGAGAAAGGCGTAGAAATGGCCGTTTGCAGACACTGTTCTGCTGAATTGTCTTAGCACCCTCGAATGCAAGAAAGAGCACCCTCAGTTGGTCCTGTAATAATATATTGGCAAATGCTCCAGTGCATATTTGTGTCTGTAGAATGTCAAATGTATCCATTTAAAACGTGTTTCTGCAGCGGTGACATAGTTGTTGATCTGTTGTACGCAATGGCCAATATGTTAGTTAGTCAGACTCCACTCACTGCTCAAACCGCCAGAGTTTTTATTGAGTGCTGTTATACAGGCTTGCAAAACCTCTCATGGTGAAAAAATTTGCTAAATAAATTAGACTGGGTAAACACAGCCTGATCTTCCGGCGATTTGATTTCACCTGGCAACTCAGTCTGGAAACCCGTACGCTAATTTCTACTGCTTCTGTTACACTTTTGCGGGAACCAATCACAGACTGGCTTATCCACCTGGCCCGTTATTGGAGGAATTATCACGATGACGGATAGAGAAGCGATGGGTTGTTGCCCGTTGATCACGCCTCTTGTGGTCTGATTGGTTGAAGGACTATCCAATTGCGTACGGAGTCATTTAATTTATGCGCGTTAATGCTCGCATGTGCAGTAGAAAATACAGAGCAGACTCCCCAGACCAATGTTGAATCTTAAATTGAGCTTGGTCTGGTGATAGCCAGACAAAACATAAATGGGAAAAAATAGGAAAAATGCGTTCGGTAATAGGCTTCGGCTAAGTGTTTTATTATTATTCGGCTTCGGCCAAGAATTTTCATTTCGGTGCATCCCTAAAGATTAGTAATGCAGCGTGCAAGAATAAACTACTCATTTATCTGGTTTATGTAGTGACAGTCTTGCATGACAAAGCTACATCTCCCATAATTCTCTGTGGCAGCGCTAGAACACTAAAATATGTAATCAGATTTTTTTTTTTCTGCCCATTTTATAGTTTGGGTAATCATCGAGCTTGTAGCAACATATTATAGCAAACATTTAACCTTTTTAAGAGCATCTCTTGAAGAGTGTTGTCCCATTAAACATGCTGCTTAAATTTACTTATACACAATACATATTTATTTACTTTTTGAGTGTTTTTTTAATATTTATAATATCAGGCATTAATTGGATACTGGGAATAAAATTTAAATAATCCACTTATTAGTCAGAATTGTTTTATCAGTGCATCCAAAAGAAAAGAAAAATTATATATTGCCCAACACACCCATTTTAAAGCTACACTGTGTAACTTTTTTAGTCTATTCTTAGCTAAAAACACTTAGTTCTTTCAAAAATATATGTGCTCATTAATGTATATTTACTTCTTTCAAGTAATAAAGTATTCTCGTAAGTTTATAATATGCCATTGAAAATACATTAGGTAATGGGATCTAACGGTGGTCGCCATGTTGCCCCTCCATCTTGAAAGTACATTAGCCAAAGAGGGACATACCCGTAAATTCAAGCTTCGCTTTTCGCGTTTTAACCGGTTTTAATACTCGATGGCACTGTACAAAATTCTCTGCCTCGCGCATGTGCGCGTCAACTTGTTCAGACTTGTCTGGTGCATGTGCAGAGAGTTTTCATCTCAGCAGCGTCAGTAACAGAGTTATAAGGAGTTTTCCTGGCTTGTTTATTCCTCAAAAGTCTGTTTTTCCTTGTGTGGTATTTCTGTGCGTTAATAACTCCGTAAGTAATAATAGTTATTGTCATTGTAGATGTGTTTCAGAGTGTGTCATCGCGTAATTCAGTTGATGTCACCTCAGAAGTATTTTTGTGTCAACATACAATAGCGTAATGCTCACCTATTTGAATAATCATTCAGTTATTTTGTTATCAACAATGTTTATTCGTTTATAGAAAATATTTGCTTGTAATGTATGTTGATGGAAATATGTATCAGGTCTGATCGGCATATTAACAATTGTTATACAGAGCGCACTGCAGTGCTAACGTTAAAGCGCCGCACACACTTTTGTAACCAGACACCGCTTGTTAGCAGCGGCAGCTCCGCTCCTTTTAATGCAGCTGCATTTAGCGCCTATATATGGTACAATAAGCTCTGGTTTACGGTTACATTATACAAATGTATAAGTATAGTTATACAGTTCTTAACTGTGTATGTATATTTACCATCCTTATTTGTTCTCTCACTGAAACCACATTTATGTACATATCCACGCAAACCTGTTTATGCCTTGCAATTGGATGACTGAATAAACATTACTAGCATCAAAGTTCACTCTGGATTAGCTGCAGTTCTTTCTAGCCGAATAATTAGGCCAGTTGAGTTCCAACCATCCCACTGGGCACAGAATATCCCACAGGCACCGTGTCGAATGTGGACGAGGTCGAACTGGAAGCCATGTTAATCTTGGACTAAATCGGCCACCGTAGGAGTTGAAACGAAATCGGAATTGAGAGGAACAGAAACTAAAGTTCACTGGATGGTCATATACCTTTTCACCACTAGATGGGGGAAAATATCACACAGTGTAGCTTTAATAACTTGAATGCATTAATCACTTGAACCTCAATTGTAATGGTGGTGTTTGAACCAGGTGTACTTGAAGGCCGCATAATATGTAATCAAACAGACAAAAGTCAGCCTGTCTCATATCTCCGTGTGATCATCACCCATTGCTAAATATGACTTAGAGTGTGAAATATCTGTGCCCAAATGTCACGCCTCTCTGCCCAGTGTGAGTGTGTGCGTGTGCATATTAGATTTGGCTCATTCTCTCTGCTCTGGCTTTAGAGGTCTCACGTAAGGACAGTAGACAACAGTCTAAGCCAGTGTAGTCCTGTTTACATCAAATAAAAAGTTGACTTATCTGTCTCCCTCAACATGTTTGTACTTGCGTTATATAACCCTGGCAGGCCTTTGGCCAAACCTTTTCCCATATTGAGTCAGATTAGAGATTAGGCCTAGTCTTGTTGCTGCACCTGTCTCGGATCTTTGTGAACTTCTGGCTGGATCAGAACCAGCTTGGCAGCCGCGTGGGCCATGTGGAAGTGGAGAGAGTCCACTGCTGCTTTCTGTGAACAGGCGTAAACAGATGACTGTAGGGATAATGCTCTCCCCACAGTACACACATCCCTCCAGCCTCAAAAGCAAAAACACAAAGTAGCCAAGTCTTGCATATGCACCTGTCGAGGATTAGGAAATGCCTCCAAAGTCCTTTTTAAAGCAAGTCAGTGCTCTCTGCAGGCATTTATATACTCAGTCATGCGGGTACAGCTTGTGGATGATGGCGGAAATCTCCAAAACTGTTGGCTAATCTTGATGTAGTATCAAATAAAATTAGGTCTGACAAAAATGGTATCATACAGTTTAGTTTCTGCATACTACATAACAATATTAAAATGTTTACAAAATATTAAGTTATTAAGTGGGGGTCATTTTTTCGGATTCTTTACCTAATTTGAGTCTCTGAGATCTTGACACCTTGCACTTCTGGGCACTTCTGGAGACTCCAGGTAGGTTGGAGTTCTGTAAAATGGTTGCGATAGAGACTAAAGGGTTCCTAATGGTTTCACATTTAATTCTTCACCTTATTTCTTAATTTTTTTGCAGTTAACACGTGTCTTTTCTTCGCCACCTTTTTTTGTCTGACCCTGCTGACCCATTGAGCATTTCACTGTCCAATGGTCATGCCTTAACTGCAATGTCTAGTATTGCATTAGTATTGTATCCTTCAAAAATCCTGTTAATCTCATTTTTGGCTCATTTTATCTGTAAAAGAAAACGTATTCACTGCGTGCAGAATTATTAGGCACGAGTCATTTGTTGGGAGTCAGTTGGATTACATTGGTCATGCTTTATGTTTATGATTTAATACGAATTTCCGGTTCCAAAGAGTCATTTGATAATCGAACTACACTGATTGTTATTGATTCACCAAAAAAAAGAGAGAAAAGGTAATATGAGTCATTTTTTCAGGAATTGATTAGCTTGCACCGATGGCACTGTATTTCTTTTATATTTTTTGTTAAAAATAACTCGTAAGAGTCATAAGAACTCCATAATTAGTTATTTGTTCTGGAATCAGACTGCACAGGTCATGCAGTTTTTTTTTTAGTCACTAGCAAGAATCACTTGGAAGAGTCATTTGTCTAGAATCAGACTACACTGGTCACACTGCATGTTTTTGATACACCGGCTCATAAGAATTTGGATTTCTCTTATTCGTTTTTCAACAGGTATTCTCCATATACTAGTGTATAAACAGAGCTGTATATCAGTTAGAAAACTGCTACTATACATGATGTTCCTCATCTGAGTGGAAGCACTATTAATGATTAGCCCATTACCGTGTGGCTGACTCAGTCGCCCAATGAGTCAAGAGTGGGACTAAATGTGGAAAGAACATTACCTGCCTTAATCAGACATGCTGTGATATAAAAAAGTTATTATGTGCGTGTTGTAATTTTAATGTGGTTGTTTGTGTGTCTTTCAGCTATTATGTATGTGATGGGTGCTCTTGGGCCAGCTGCGGGGTACCTGCTGGGAGGCGTTCTGATCGGCTTCTATGTGGATCCCAAAACATTTACCAACATTGAGCAAAGTGATCCACGCTTTGTTGGCAACTGGTAAGATCTGTTCTGCATAAGAGTGTGTGTAGCTTCATTCCAACAAGGGATGCACAATATATATCGGCCACCATATCGGTACTGGCTTATATATGTTAATTTTTGATGTTTTCGTTATCTGCCTGATAAGAAAATTAGGCCGATATATTAACGCTGTTAAGTAATGGATTATTTTCCTTCAGCTGAGACAATTCAGATGCGCACTGTTCGCCATGATGGTTTTGAAGTGCTTGAAATATGATTGTACTTGCTTCAAAAAAGGAAACTAGTTAAGTGCAACATGTACAGCACTGTCTGTCATATAGGCTACATAAAATTATGAGAACAATATAAGTGTGTGGTTTAGATATGTCTTTTAATGGTGAGACTTTTGTTTTTGTAATCAGGTTCTCAAAAATTATATAAAAAATTGGATCTAGATTTATCGGCCAAAATGTTCATATAGTTGCATCCCTAATTCCAACCTATGAAAGAATAACAAATTCAATTTTTACTGCTTTTTGAGCACGTTTTACTGAAAAAATAACACATTTATTTATTTGGTCACACTTTATATAAGCCGTCTTTATTATGTACTTACATAAACACAATTGTTAGGTACAATGTACTTTATGTTCATGTATTGCAAAACACTTTTGCTACTATTGAGGTGGGATGCGGGTAAGGTTAGGGACAGGTTTAGTGGTATGTTTAGGTTTAAGGGTGGATTAAGGGGTTAGAGAAGGGTCAACAGTGTAATTATACATGTCATTGCATTGCAGTTCTAATTACAAACGGGTATTTTTAAATATAAGTACAATGTAAAAACATGTATGTACACAATAAGTGCATTAAATTATTAATTTGAATGTTAGTACATAATAATAAAAGACACTTAACTCTTTCCCCGCCCACTTAAATCTTTAATCGCCATGTTCTTAGGTGGAGTGGTTTCCTGCTCTGTGCTTTCGCCATGCTTTTGGTCATCTTCCCCATGTTCGCTTTTCCAAAAAAACTGCCCCCTCGTCACAAGAAGAAGAAGAAAAAGCATGGGACGGACAGCACCTCTAATGACGACGATGTCCTGAAAGAGAAATCCAACAGCAAAGGCCAGACCGTGGCGTCCTCCATGGGCTTTGGGAAGGACATCAAAGGTGTGTATTTGATAAAGGTCATGTGATGATGCACACTGCAAGAAGCGTGCATCTACATGTTGGAGTGTTACCTTGAAAATGTGGCTATTTTGGTCCCTCTAGCTCTCAACACATTCTAAGAATTAGCAGAGATTAGCGCTTCAGTCATCAAATTGAGAAGCCTTTGGCAAGTGTAAATCCAAGATTGTTCTATTATTTGGCGTAATTGTGTTATATAAAGTAATGACTTGATGCTTTTGTCCAATCCCTTTTACGGTACAGTTATTATAAAGACAATCCTCCATAGGGTTTAGTGTCATGGACAGGGACAGGATTTGAATCTGCATCTTTAACCATTAGGCTCCACCTCGCTCTCATTTAATTATACAGCGCTGCTGACCACTAGTGTCAGGAGATTTTCAAATGGCGCAGCTGATATGAACATGAAGATTGATGATCAAGCTCAAAAAGTTATAACTGAAGACTGCGCAAGCTTGCAGAAGTTGCTTTTCATTATTCATCTGGGAATAGCATTAATGACAATTCTGCCACCCTCATCACTAAAATGGTCCATTTCATTACCAAACCGCAGTTACGCTACTGCTGAGAAGTTAAGAAAATATTGCTGAAACTTTATCTAAAAGACCAAAGAAATGTGTGTCTGCCTAATAATGAGAAATAAAATGGGTAATTAAATGGGATAAATGTATAAAATAAGAATTAGAGTCACACTGTGAATATAAAGTCAAGCAAGAGAAATAAAGTTAGAATTGTGAGATTTAAAGCAGCAAATGTGAAATATAAAGTGCTTTCTTGCCTTCTTTTATCCAGCATTGGTATGATTGATATTACAAATTATATTATCATTACAAATGACCAAAGGCTTCAGAAACAACGATATTGACTGTACGAAAAGCTGAGAAAATAAAGTCAGTAAGTTAATTAATACTTTTATTTTGCACGGATGCATTAAATTGGTCAAAAGTGAGAGTAAAGACATTTTATAATGTTACAAAACATTTTTGTCACAAATAAATACTGTTCTTTGATACTTTCTATTCATCAAAAAAATTCTAATAAAAAAGGTTCAGTGGGGCAAAATAGTATTTAGTCAGCCACCAATTGTGCAAGTTCTCCCACTTAAAAAGATGCGAGAGGCCTGTAATTTTCATCATAGGTACACTTCAACTATGAGAGACAGAATGAGAAAAAAAAAATCCAGAAAAGCACATTGTCTGATTTTTTTTTAAGAATTTATTTGCAAATTATGGTGGAAAATAAGTTTTTGGTCAATAACAAAAGTTCATCTCAATACTTTGTTATATAACCTTTGTTGGCAGAGGTCAAATGTTTTCTGTAAGTCTCCACAAGGTTTTTACACACTGTTGCTGGCAGTTTGGCCCATTCCTCCATGCAGATCTCCTCTAGAGCAGTGATGTTTTGGGGCTGTCGCTGGGCAACACGGATTTTCAACTCCCTCCAAAGATTTTCTATGGGGTTGAGATCTGGAGACTGGCTAGGCCACTCCAGGACCTTGAAATGCTTCTTACGAAGCCACTCCTTCGTTGCCCGGGCGGTGTGTTTGGGATCATTGTCATGCTGAAAGACCCAGCCACGTTTCATCTTCAATGCCCTTGCTGATGGAGGGAGGTTTTTACTCAAAATCTCACGATACATGGCTCCATTCATTCTTTCCTTTATACACGGATCAGTCATCCTGGTCCCTTTGCAAAAAAACAGCCCCAAAGCATGATGTTTCCACCCCCATGCTTCACAATAGGTATGGTGTTCTTTGGATGCAACTCAGCATTCTTTCTCCTCCAAACACGACAAGTTGAGTTTTTACCAAAAAGTTCTATTTTGGTTTCATCTGACCATATGACATTCTCCCAATCCTCTTCTGGATCATCCAAATGCTCTCTAGCAAACTTCAGACGGGCCCGGACATGTACTGGCTTAAGCAGGGGGACACGTCTGGCACTGCAGGATTTGAGTCCCTGTCGGCGTAGTGTGTTACTGATGGTAGCCTGTGTTACTTTGGTCCCAGCTCTCTGCAGGTCATTCACTAAGTCCCCCCGTGTGGTTCTGGGATTTTTGCTCACCATTCTTGTTATCATTTTGACCCCACGGGTGAGATCTTGCATGGAGCCCCAGATCGAGGGAGATTATCAGTGGTCTTGTTGTATGTCTTCCATTTTCTAATAATTGCTCCCACAGTTGATTTCTTCACACCAAGCTGCTTTACTATTGCAGATTCAGTCTTCCCAGCCTGGTGCAGGTCTACAATTTAGTTTCTGGTGTCCTTTGACAACTCTTTGGTCTTGGCCATAGTGGAGTTTGGAGTCTGACTGTTTGAGGTTGTGGACAGGTGTATTTTATACTGATAATGAGTTCAAACAGGTGCCATTAATACAGGTAATGAGTGGAGGACAGAGGAGCCTCTTAAAGAAGAAGTTACAGGTCTGTGAGTGCCAGAAATCTTGCTTTTTTGTAGGGGACCAAATACTTATTTCCACCATAATTTGCAAATAAATTCTTAAAAAATCAGACAATGTGATTTTCTGAATTTTTTTAATAGTTTTTCATAGTTGAAGTGTACCTATGATGAAAATTACAGGCCTCTCTCATCTTTTTAAGTGGGAGAACTTGCACAATTGGTGGCTGACTAAATACTTTTTTGCCCCACTGTATCACAGTTTCCACAAAAATATTTACTGTTTTCAACAATAAGAGGTTTATTGAGCTCCCAATCAGCATATTAGAATGATTTCTGAAAGATCACGTGACACTGAAGACTGGAGTAATGATGCTGAAAACACAACTTTGACCTCAGGAAAAAAACTGTATGTTTTTCTGTATTTTTATCAAGTAAATGCAGCCTTGGTGAGCGTAAGACAAACTGACCCCTAACTTTTGAACAGTAGTGTACAAGTGATATAAATCTCATTGCTGTTCCCATCACACTGTGTCCAAAAAATAATCAGATTAATGGCAATTATTATTTGCCTGCAGAGATTTTTGTCCTGCTTTTGACAAATTCAAACAAGTGACTACAATCAAGACAAGCCCTGTTCTACACTGTAACCTACTTCCATTCCCCCCTGGTCTGCATGTGTTTGCATAAGTAGGCTTTCAACATAACTGCCTACAGAAGGGGAGAGTAGTTTCTGGGACTTTATTTTAATGCTAAAGTATTTAATGCAGTTGCTTTGTACCAACTCCTGTGTCTGTCCCATATATGCTCTAAGAGGTGAGAGTTCAACATTCAAAAGCAAATTAAAGTTTGATTTATAGTCGGTTACCATGGAAACAATGCCACAGCGATAACTTGCTAGTTAAAAGAATCTGCTTCGTTGGCCATGATGAAGCATTCGCTAAAACCTATGGGATTTAAACGGATTAGCAAATGGATCCAGAAGAGTTGTGGAGACAGTGTTTAAGTTTAGCCGTCTTTACCCTGTTAGGACAGCAAAGATCTGTTAATATGGATTATGACTGCTTTGAGAGCTGACTGGTAGATGAAAGCATGCTGCATCTGTTCTATGGTCTCTTAGATAAAACAACTCAAATGCATCTTGCCCTCCTATGTGACTACAAGCATTTATTCACATATAAACAATCATGTCTCTTCAGAAAATTTGGACTAAACCACTTTTACGATATTAACTTTTTGAGGTGTCAAAGTGGCAGTTGGGTAGATGGACAAAATCTCTAAGATTATATTAAAATATCTTCATTTGTGTTTCGAAAATGAACAAAAATCATATGGTTCTGGAACAACATGAGGGTGAGTAATTGATGACAGAACATTTTTGGGTGAACTAACATTGTTATCTATGGCCAGGGTATGTGAGCCAGTGCTGATGCTGTTTTTGTTTTTTGGTTATTTCATTGGACAGACCTCCCCAAGGCTGCCATAAGGATCCTCAGCAACATGACGTTTCTGTTTGTGAGTCTGTCCTACACTGCCGAGAGCGCCATTGTCACTGCCTTCATCACCTTCATCCCCAAGTTCATCGAGTCGCAGTTTGGAATCCCTGCCTCCAACGCCAGCATATACACAGGTACACCATTATCCCGTTTTCAGCATACCAATAATTAAATCTCTCGTTCTATATTCCTTTTTTATCCCTAACACTTTTACGTATGGCTTCTTTTCATCACACATTTCACATGATTCACACTCGTTCATCGCATTAAAGAACATGTGTTAAAAATGACATGTGAAGAGGTGTGATATTTCTTTTCACAGCTGTTCCTGCTTAGTAGAGGCATATTTGCTACTATATAAAGCTGTACAACCAAATATGCTTCTTTGAGCGTTTATCACTGGGTTTCAAGATACCATAACATCTCTTTTTCACTGTATTATATGTTAAATAAACCCTCCAAAACATCTTGCCCTCCATCTCAGACTCAAGATCATTATTAAACCATGCATAGGTTCAAATATCTCAGCACAGATGCTCTCTCATAAGGTAATGGGAGACTGGCCAGAATCCTTGATCCACTTCTGTCAGCACCGGTCACTGCTTCTTTGATCCAGTTTATTTACTATACAGTATAAATACTATATTATATAGTAAAGTATAAATTTGAAATTTTAAAATAATCTCTATATAATACTCATTATATTGTTAACCTAGGCCAAAAGTTATGTCTGGAGGGGATTGGTATGGGGATTCATTTTTAATAACGTACAAGTTTGAATTAAACCATTAAAATTTGAGGAAAATATTTTACATATTTAAATATGAGGGAAGAACAAAACACTAAACTTGGTTAAAATATTTATCTGACAAAATTATTGGCAAAAAGGCATCCATTGAAAAACAAAAAGCTCACAGGGACAACACTACAACATAATCAGTTATTAATATTTTGTTGGTTCTCTTCTGTTTTTGCATGTATTCATTTTTTCTTTGAATGACAGCCTGGACAAAAATTAAGTCTGCACAAATTGGCAATTGGTTTCATTGCGTTATCACAAATAAAACAACTTGACTCCAAGCACAACTACACAATATGCTTACATTTTATTTTTTGTCTTTACAAACTATTTTTTTATAATTTCAATAAAGGGTGAAGATGTCAATTTTCTTAGGCTGGTTATCACTTTTTGGTCACTTCTGTAAGTGTAATTTTAGCGCTCTGTAGCAGAATTAAATGTGGGTTCAAAACACAACACCACAATTCTAGATGTTCTTGTAGCGTTTTTAATCATCGAGAATAGTTTTAATTATTAGTTAAGCTTTTGTTCAAATATGAGCAATAATAATAATGATTCTTGCCTAAGGAAGTACCCTATTAATATCTCAGTGATCAGTGTCTGTGTAGCAGGGTTCTGATTTAAAGTCATTATTGTGGCCCCTAAGCTTGTTGCCAGGATACAGGGAGAGAAACGAATTAATGGTATGCTTGCTATGTTGACTCCTAACTATGCTTGTGTGTTCTTAGATTATAACAGGAAAACAACTTGTTGGCTAGAGCTGTCAGGATGTAACCTCTGCTAGACTGGGTATATAAATGTATGACATCCCAACAGTCCCTCATGGATAAGGTCTCTCCTTAAAACAGAAGCGAGTGATTTAAACCTGTGCCATAGTAACAGCAGATTGATATGCCTGCTGAAGTCAGAGCTTTCACAAAGGCCTGGATGTTGTACACATCAGTAGATGCAAGCAGTTTGTCATTTTTGTGCTGTTTCCTCAGTTATGGCTGCCAAGATTCCCTTCAGCCTATAAGACTGCAGCTGCAGTAAACTAGAGATGGACAGAAGACAGATTGTGTACTATAAAACAGAAAACTGAGGCCAGGGAGCATCCCATCTACATTTACACTCCAGCTTTCCTACAATTAATTACTGGAATTGAAGGTGTTATAAATCAAAGAATGATTCAACTGTTCCTAGATCTCCTATATGAATCATTCCTATAGAGACATTAAAACTGTATGACACATGTTATGATTAACATTTATTTAATTAGCCATAAAGGTGCGAACACATTAGCGGAATTGCAATGATAATTCACAAGCCAAATAATGTCTATTGTCAATTGTCAATAGCAGAGATGTGTGAAGCATTGCTCACACAGTATCCAGCTTTCTGTTTCTGCGAATTTACATGACCAATTCGAACGCAATCTAGTCTTGATTATCTTATATAGTCAACCTTCTCCTGGCTTTGTTTAGTCAAGTTTTAATCAATCCCTTGGTTTCACAGACAAGGCTTAAGCTAGTCCCAGACCAAAATGCATGTTTGAGCTGTTTTAACTGAAAGCAACTTGCACTGACATCCTAAAACAAGTCACTGTCATTTTTTTCTAAGGCACATTCATAAAAGCTACTGTCCTAATTAAACTAATCCTGGCTTAATATAAGCCCTGACTGTGAAACCAGGCCTAAATGTCTGGGCAGTTTAGTCTAGTTTTAGGGTCTGTTTAAACAACACCCTTTTCAACTAAAAACAGAACACTTTTTAAGCATAATGGCGTTTTGCGGGCCTAAAAACTCAAACTTCGTTTCAAATTGTATGTTTTTATTTAAACAATATTATTGTTATTGTCTCCATGTAAACTACAAAAATGCACATTTGTGAAAACTGTCGTCATGCGCATACATATTACATGTTCAGTCTATAGGTGCATAGTGTTTCTTTACAAAGTGACATCGCCAACTACTGGCCTGGCATAATAATAAACAAGCGTTTTAATTGTTTTCGTTGATCCGTGTGAACTGGGAACGTTTTGAAAATGTTGTCATCTGTACGCAAAAAAAATGCAAAGGAAAAACATTTCCATTTTTAGTAGTATTGTTGTTGTGTAAAGGTACCCTTATGGTGCGTTCACACCACGCGAGTGATTTACATGTTAAGTCAATGCAAAGACGTGAATAGACATTCTGCGGCGCGAATTGAGCATTTGACGCATGATTCACGGGAGTTGAAAAATCTTTTTTTTTGGCGGATATTCGCGCCGCGTTAACCTCTAGTAGTGACAACAATGAGGAGAAAATCTGCTTTATATTAATCACATATTAATATGTGGTTCAGACAAGTGTACATATGATTATCACTGTGATAACATTAAATGACATGAAACACAACCCAGTCTCTTTTTGTTAAATGCAAGTTTATGTATGATCAATAATACAAAAGTATAAGTAAAAGTATAATAAGCAATACACGAAATAAAGCTAACAATTCAGTCAAACATTCAAAGTCAGTGCTAGTAGGCTACAACGGTAACGTAAAGTTAAATAGCCAAAAATAAAAAAGTATTGGATGTAATTTGGTAAATTTAAAATGGTAAATTTGCCCTCAGCCTAAACAATTTGCCATGGAACAAATTATAGATCCATGAGACCAAAGATTGCCCGTTACATATACACAAGACGAATTATAGCTCGAGACACCACAGAGACATTAGAGCCAGCGGCAAATGTCTGAAGGACTAGCCGAGGAAAGGCTGCTCTCGCCGGGGTTAACGAGTGCGGAGCTCCGCTGATCGCCTGGATCTCACAACTCTGAAAACAGCAGATAAAATGTTCAAATAGGCATTTTTTATAAATAAACCACAGATTTGAGCTTTAAACAACTACATTATCACCTGAAAAAGTCTTTAAACTACGTTTTGTCAAACATTAACAGTAGTATTTTTTTTTATAAAAAAAGATGTGTAAACACAGCCCATGTCAGCCATTTCTCAACAAGACGAACCACCTGGCAGAATCCCCTCCCATGACGCGAATTCGCGTCTGTTGTGAAGCGAATGTCACGTGCGAATGAAGCGAGTAAACTCAAAATGTTCAAGCGTCAAACTATTCGCGTCGTTCGCGTCTGGTGTGAACGCACCATTATGCCGAGTTTAAACTGCACAATTTTAGACCCGGTTTTTACGAAATCACTGACAAATGCCTGAAATCGGAGGCGAATCGGTGCTCGTTCACAATCACGCAGTGTGCATTATCAAAGACACGATCTGAGGCTATCAACGTTGCGTCGCCTTGAGATATTTGGCATGCTAAATATCTGGAACTGTCTGCGATTCAAAATCCTGCTGTGTGAAATGTGTTCTGACTGAAAAATACATTGGCAATGACCTACAGCCAATGAGAGATCAGTATACAGGACAGATTCATTAGCTTGACCAGCCGCAACAGCAGCACATTGCAAAAATATTTACCTCCAACTCTCTTTGCAGAACACACAATCCTTGCTCCCTGTGTCTCCCCAACCATTTCCCCTTCCATAATCTTTTTTTTTCTTTTTCTCTTTCTCCTTTTCGCTGCAAATCAGCGCACAGACAATTTGGAACTGTTATTTAAAACAGTAGCCTGCAAGAAGCTTGCGATTCAGTCTCCAGTCCAGTGATCTTGCGTTATTTCCTCATCACTTCTCGCATGTTTGGTTGTGAAACGTAGTTTGCGGACCAGACAGAGTTGCCGTGATTCTTCCTATTGTAAGGTCATTCAGTGTGAAACCCCCTGTCGCAGATTCATCGTGCAGTGTGCCCACAGAAGCAACAGAATGATACCCCAGATAGTCATGCAGTGTGAGAAGAACAGTGATCCGACGAATTTGAAAAACGTGCAATGTGAACTCGGCATTAATCAATAAAAACTTCACATTTTCGTCATGCATTGAAAATTGAATCAGAATTTTTAAGCACAAATTTAGAAAATGTCAACTCATGCGCATTATTTTTTTTTACCTCATCTAGTGTACAGATTTATTATAGGCTGTTTATCATATAAATTAACACACTCCTCTACATTTATGAAAACTGGTTAAACAAAGAGCTTCTATCAAAATCTGAAACCGTGAAATTCCCAATAGTAATTCCAAATTGCATCAAAGTTTTTCTATTAAAACGACAGCAAAAAATGACTTTATATTGTCACACAGAGGTTTTAACGTAAGTGTATGTATTCAGCAACCACAATCGCAAACAATATAGTCGAGATCCATGTTTGGATTTATTATAATTCATCAGAGAAGGTTTGATCACAAATTTAGCAAACGGTGCAATGGGGAGGTGTTTTTAGAGCATTGCGCGTCTTCCGTGTGAAAGCTCATAGAGGCTTGTTAAAAACAGTCTGTAATATTTTCTCTCCTCTTTTTTCGACAAAGACTGATTTATGGTAAAGTTTTTGTTTATTAAACTACATTAGTCTCGTTTTTTTCATCAACAATATTGCATGTTGATATAATCACAGTAATCGTTTAATGGCATTGGTGCCATTGACATGGCAAAAAGGTTGTCAAACCATTTTTCGTTTAAGTTTTCATTATTAAAAAAAACGTGGCTTGATGATAAAGCATTTTGTCCTGATTCCATGGCTTTGTCATTCTCTTGCATCTCACAAGTCCACATGACATGAGACGGCACTAATGACAGCGATGTGAGAGGGGGTGTGTGTATGTGCGTGCAAGAGAGATCTGTCAGTGGGCTGTGGTCGTTAACACCCTGCTTTGCTCCAGCTTGTGGCCTACAGGAATTGTTGTACTTTGCTTCTGCATGTCCCACGTTGCCCTCATCCTTCTTCTAAACATACGCACGCAGCTCCATGCCAGCTGTGCACGCAGCCGGGGTCGAGTCTCCCAGGACATCCTCTCAAGGAGACTTTCCCTGCTCTCCTTCTAGATTCACTGAGGGTTTGAGTGAATAGTGCTTGTTTCTCCTTCTCCTCTCATATAGGGAGGTGTTCCTGACGCACTACTGGCTAAATATAGCCCAGAGGAACACTTTATTGGCTTCACACAGCCATGGTTGTCTCATGAATGGGCGTTTTTACCACCTTGTCAGGTTGGAAGGGTATGTGTGTTTATCCATGTGTGGGTGTACGAACATTTGTTGGCGTGCAATGAAGTTAGGTCTAATCAGCTTGAAGCTGCGTGGCATGGATTTGCATGTTAGTTTATGCCGGTTAGCCGGTGAGCTTACTGATGAAGTTGGCTGACAAAGTAAGCCTTGCTGGTTTTAGCTTTGGGGTCAAAGTTTATCTGGTTAGCACGATCCAGTTAGCCGCTGCTAGTAGATTTCGCAACTACACCATCTGGAAAATTGAGGTAGCTGGGCATTCTCATACCAGTGAGGTGTTTTGTCTGTTATCAATATGCTAAGATAGTAGTTTAACTCTCATCCTTCCCTTGGGTCATTTTGACCCGAAACTCATTCTTAAAACATTTTCAAAAATTGAGTTCATCTGAGTGGTCGAAGACCCTAGGACTTTTGTTGCACTTGAACCACAAATCCACAAAAAATTTGACTAGTTTCAAGTTTTGTGGTTGAAATGTAAAAAAGTAACAAATCCTTCCCTTGTGGGTCAATTTGACCCCCATAGGAACTAATGGAATGCAAGGAATGCTTCAGTACACATTAAAAAAAAAAAAATGCTAAAACTACCACAAATAATTGTATAACGTCTACATGTGTATCTGAAATGCATACTGAAGAGAAACCGACTTTAGGACCCCCTCCGGTGTTATATATTTGCTTTTATGAGGCATTGAAAGCAGGCATGTGCTTGCCTTGCCCACCCAATGGATTTACACAGTGACCTTAGACTGCCAGCAGTCAGCTTTGACTTTCAAATCCCAAGCTGTGATGCCAGCACGTGTGCCACGCTGATGGAAGCTGCTCTGCCTCACGAATTTCCCCCCTCACTGTTATTCTGCCAGCCTGTGATGTCGATCCTTGGTTCTTAGTCACTCAATCTTTTTTACTAGTTTTTTTTTCTGCTGCAGTCTAAAATGTACAGCCACATGTCAATAGTATTGTGAGCAGTTTTGTTCTTTTTCATGACGGTCCTGTGAACCCTGTTCAGGATGTTTACATTCCTCCAGGTCTTTGTGTTAACTTCCACCAATAGAAATGTGTTCACATTCCTTTGTCGAGTTGCATTGTCATAGTATGAAGAATTTTATTTGTCTTCTCCATTTATAATGATAGACAATGTTTTTTCCACCCAAAATATTATATATGCAAACACACTACCATTCAAAAGTTTGGGGACAAAAGTGACAGTGAAGACATTCATAATTTTAGGGGGAAAAAATTGTATTTCAAATAAATGCTGTTTCTTTTGAATATTCTATTCATCAAATATTCCTGCAAAAAAAAATGTCATGGTATCCACAAAAATAAGCAGCAGCAATAAGAAATAATAATAAATGTTTCTTGAGCAACAAATCAGCACATTTCTGAAGGATCATGTGACACTAAAGACTGCGGTAATGATGCTGAAAATACAGCTTTGCCATCACAAGAATAAATTACATTTTAAAATATTATTACAATACAATTACAATAGAAAACAGTTATATTAAATTGTAATAATTTCACAATATTGTTTATTTCTGTATCTTTGATCACACACAGTGAGGAAAATAAGTATTTGAACACCCTGCTATTTTGCAAGTTCTCCCACTTAGAAATCATGGAGGGGTCTGAAATTGTCATCGTAGGTGCATGTCCACTGTGAGAGACATAATCTAAAAAAAAATCCAGATATCACAATGTATGATTTTTTAACTATTTATTTGTATGATACAGCTGCAAATAAGTATTTGAACACCTGTCTATCAGCTAGAATTCTGCCCCTCAAAGACCTGTTAGTCTGCCTTTAAAATGTCCACCTCCACTCCATTTATTATCCTAAATTAGATGCGCCTGTTTGAGGTCGTTAGCTGCATAAAGACACCTGTCCACCCCATACAATCAGTAAGAATCCAACTACTAACATGGCCAAGACCAAAGAGCTGTCCAAAGACACTAGAGACAAAATTGTACACCTCCACAAGGCTGGAAAGGGCTATGGGGAAATTGCCAAGCAGCTTGGTGAAAAAAGGTCCACTGTTGGAGCAATCATTAGAAAATGGAAGAAGCTAAACATGACTGTCAATATCCCTCGGACTGGGGCTCCATGCAAGATCTCACCTCGTGGGGTCTCAGTGATCCTAAGAAAGGTGAGAAATCAGCCCAGAACTACACGGGAGGAGCTGGTCAATGACCTGAAAAGAGCTGGGACCACCGTTTCCAAGGTTACTGTTGGTAATACACTAAGACGTCATGGTTTGAAATCATGCATGGCACGGAAGGTTCCCCTGCTTAAACCAGCACATGTCAAGGCCTGTCTTAAGTTTGCCAATGACCATTTGGATGATCCAGAGGAGTCATGGGAGAAAGTCATGTGGTCAGATGAGACCAAAATAGAACTTTTTGGTCATAATTCCACTAAACGTGTTTGGAGGAAGAAGAATGATGAGTACCATCCAAAGGACACCATCCCTACTGTGAAGCATGGGGGTGGTAGCATCATGCTTTGGGGGTGTTTTTCTGCACATGGGACAGGGCGACTGCACTGTATTAAGGAGAGGATGACCGGGGACATGTATTGCGAGATTTTGGGGAACAACCTCCTTCCCTCAGTTAGAGCATTGAAAATGGGTCGAGGCTGGGTCTTCCAACATGACAATGACCCAAAGCACACAGCCAGGATAACCAAGGAGTGGCTCTGTAAGAAGCATATCAAGGTTCTGGCGTGGCCTAGCCAGTCTCAAGACCTAAACCCAATAGAGAATCTTTGGAGGGAGCTCAAACTCTGTGTTTCTTAGCGACAGGCCAGAAACCTGACTGATCTAGAGAAGATCTGTGTGGAGGAGTGGGCCAAAATCCCTCCTGCAGTGTGTGCAAACCTGGTGAAAAACTACAGGAAACGTTTGACCTCTGTAATTGCAAACAAAGGCTACTGTACCAGGTGTTCAAATACTTATTTGCAGCTGTATCATACAAATAAATAGTTAAAAAATCATACATTGTGATTTCTGGATTTTTTTTTATAGATTATGTCTCTCACTGTGGACATGCACCTACGATGACAATTTCAAGTGGGAGAACTTGCAAAATAGCAGGGTGTTCAAATACTTATTTTCCTCACTGTAGATAACATGAACAATGAATACTTTATCAACATTTATTGATCTGTTAATGTCAATTTCAACATTTACTAATACATTTTGGTTGACTCATTTGTTGACATTAGTTAATGCACTGTGAACTAACATGAACAAACAATGAACAGCTGGATTTTTATTAACATTAACAGAGATTAATAAATACTGTTCCATTTTCACTGATCTTTGCTACTGTGCCTTTAAGACTTCTTCTGTTCTGATAAACATGGACATGTTAATGTGTTGTGACATTCAAGTCCACATATTTAATTGAAATTTTTGTTTGATGTTTGTGATATGTGGCTTTCTGGACAAGTATTATTACTGATCCCTCTTCGTTTTCTTTTAGGTGTCATTATTGTGCCCAGTGCAGGCGTGGGCATCGTACTGGGTGGCTACATCATAAAGAAACTTAAGCTTGGAGCTCGAGAGTCCGCCAAGCTGGCCATGATCTGCAGTGGGGTGTCTCTTCTGTGCTTCTCCACCCTCTTCATCGTGGGCTGTGAGAGCATTAACCTGGGTGGCATCAATATCCCTTATACCACAGGGTAAGTGAACTGCACAAGCATTAAAGCCTTTCAGTGTAAGATATGAGGTATACTGCATGGATATGGGAGTCCTATTTATGTTTTGTGGTTTCAATTATAGTGGGGTTTTACAAACATAAAATATTACAAACTATGTAAGCAGCATATGCTGAACAGCAGGTGCAAGGGCTGTTTTTGCATCATGGCACATTTCAATGCCCTTACATATGTCTACACGTATGGTCTGAAAGGCATTTTTTCATGAGTCAGTATGCGATCAGTTATGTGGTTGTTTATATTGCTCATTTTTAATAACTACTTTTTAGACAAACTCCATTTGAAAATGATAACGGCATTTGAAAAAAAAAAAAAAAGAATTATATAATATATATATAAAATAAATGTATATACATACATATATTTATACAGTGGGGAGAACAAGTATTTGATACACTGCTGATTTTGCAGGTTTACTTCACTTACAAAGCATGTAGAAGTCTGTAATTTGTATCATAGGTACACTTCAACTGTGAGAGACGGAATCTGAAACAAAAATCCAGAAAATCACATTGTATGATTTTTAAGTAATTAATTTGCATTTTATTGCATGACATAAGTATTTGATACATCAGAAAAGCAGAACTTAATATTTGGTACAGAAACCTTTGTTTGCAATTACAGAGATCATACGTTTCCTGTAGTTATTGTCCAGGTTTGCACACTGCAGCAGGGATTTTGGCCCACTACTCCATACAGACCTTCTCCAGATCCTTCAGGTTTCGAGGCTGTCGCTGGGCAATACAGACTTTCAGCTCCCACCAAAGATTTTCTATTGGGTTCAGGTCTGGAGACTAGCTAGGCTCCTCCAGGAACTTGAGATGCTTCTTACTGAGCCACTCCTTAGTTGCCCTGGCTGTGTGTTTCGGGTCGTTGTCATGCTGGAAGACCCAGCCACGACCCATCTTCAATGCTTTTACTGAGGGAAGGAAGTTGTTGGCCAAGATCTTGCGATACATGGCCTCAACCATCCTCCCCTCAATACGGTACAGTCGTCCTGTCCCCTTTGCAGAAAAGCATCCCCCAAAGAATTATGTTTCCAACTCCATGCTTCACGTTGGGATGGTGTTCTTGGGGTTGAACTCATCCTTCTTCGTCCTCCAAACACGGCGAGTTTAGACCAAAAAGCTCTATTTTTGTCTCATCAGACCACATGGTCATTGGCAAACTTCAGACGGGCCTGGACATGCGCTGGCCTGGCAGGTGGACCTTGTGTGCACTGCAGGATTTGAATCCATGAGTAGTGTGTTACTAATGGTTTTCTTTGAGACTGTGGTCCCAGCTCTCTTCAGGTCATTGACCTGGTCCTGCCGTGCAGTTTTGGGCTGATCCCTCACCTTCCTCATGATCATTGATGCTCCACGAGGTGAGATCTTGCATGGTGCCCCAGACCGAGGGAGATTGACCGTCATCTTGAACTTCTTCCATTTTCGAATAATTGCGCCAAAAGTTGTTGCCTTCTCACCAAGCTGCTTGTTCATTGTCCTGTAGACCATCCCAGCCTTGTGCAGGTCTACAATTTTATCTCTGATGTCCTTACACAGCTCTCTGGTCTTGGCCATTGTGGAGAGGTTGGAGTCTGTTTGATTGAGTGTGTGGACAGGTGTCTTTTATACAGGTAACGATCTGGTGCAGTTAATACAGATAATGAGTGGAGAACCGGAGGGCTTCTTAAAGAAAAACTAACAGGCCTGTGAGAGACGGAATTCTTACTGGTTGGTTGGAGATCAAATACTTATGACATGCAATAAAATGCAAAATAATTATTTAAAAATCATACAATGTGATTCTCTGGATTTTTGGATTCTGGATTCCGTCTCTTACAGTTGAAGTGTACCTACGATAAAAATGACAGACCTCTACATGCTTTATAAGTGGGAAAACCTGCAAAATCAGTGTATCAAATACTTGTTCTCCCCACTGTATGTATATATGTGTATATATATATATATATATATATAGGGGTGTAACGGTACACAAAACTGATGGTTCGGTACGTCATTTTTCACTTATAACAAAAAACAGAACAATGTCTAAAAGCTGCTATGTGACAAGGTGTACAGCAAACAAGCTAAAAAAACACAGAACTAAGTTTTTATAAGCTGTCAGCCCCAAAAAACGAGCATTTAAGGAGACAAAAATGGATACAGGCAATAAGACGTGAAGCATCAGCAGGAAGAATGGGTACATTTTGAGATCCTGACACTCGGTACGCCTATGTGTGCAGTAAACATTTTGTCACTGTTAATTCAAATATCCAAATGTCAGTTTTATATATTGCATTTCCTGTCACTGATTACGTTCCCCTCCAGTGGGTGTAGTTCTCAGTGTAATATAACATGTCACGCTCTTTCTCAATTGCCTGTATCCACTTTTTTTGTCCTTAAACGCTTGTTTTTTTTTTTGGGTCAGCTTATAAAAACGTCTGGGTTTTTGGATCTGGGTATTTTTTTTAGCTTGTTTGCTGTACACCTTGTCACATAACAAAAAACAGAACATTATCTTAAAGCTGATATAAGTCAAAAATGACAAGGAGGCTCAGGTTTTATATGTCAGGTCAGGTTTTAGGAGTTATTTTAGAGTTACACGGCTCATGGGCAGAATACTGTCTGTGAAGGAGACCAATACAGCCACAACAATTTTTTTTTTTGTGGCTGTATTGGTCTCCTCCACACACTGTATTCTGCCCATGTGTTTGACATTCCTGCTCTGTGAGGTCCATTGTCTATTTCCTTTCGTCCACCTTACAAGGCTCTATTGAGTGGCAAGAGTTGATTTCTAGGGCTGAAGTCTGCAGTAAGGGAGTTTTCACGGCCCAGACTAGCGAGACAGCGTGTTTGAGGAAGACATGGCACAAGAGTGTGAGGCCCTTTCAACAGTTAGTGCTGCCCTGTGAGACACAGATGTAGAAATACAAAGCGTTTGTGCTCAGTCAACCCTCGCATTCCACATCCGTCCAAACAGTTTGTGTTTCTTTCCGCTACGTTTCCTCAAGGTTTGCCTTTCTCAGCATCACAGTATTCCTATGGTTAAAGGAGACGCACATGCACATTCAGAGGTGCTTATTTATTATTTATTCATTTATTAACCACAGCTACTTCAGCTCGGGTGACCTTGACGAGAGAGAACTGCTTCTGTTAACTGAAGCTTAAAGGAATCATTTCCCCACATATTTAATTCACTCGTGTCCATATTGTTTTAAACCCATATGACTTTCTTCTATGGAGCACAAAATGTTGAAGAACTGGCCGTTCTTATCCATATAATATAAAGTGAAAGAGGATCCTAGCTGCCAAGCTTCAAAATGACAAACAAAAGCACCAGGTTATCCCTTTAAATCCTGTACGGATGAGAGCTGACTATTATGGTGTGTAGTTTTGTAGCCGTCTCATTTAGTGTTTTAAAGACTGGATTCCATTCCGTCCATCCTGCTGGCTGTTATGCCATGATTCATCCCCTCATTCTGCTGTAGATCTGTGAGGATAATGTAAAGTCAACCGAAGCTGTTGCTGATTGCTCTGTGTTTAATGTGGGAAAGAGCTCTGTTTGAATTTGCCTGCCGTTCCCACAGCATTAAAATAACTGTTTATACAGTACCTCTATGACTGTCTGTCCCTCTCACTCTTTTATCCACTGAGGGAGATGATAGATTATATGTATAATACATATTATATATATACACCGATCAGGCATAACATTATGACCTTCCTAATATTGTGTTGGTCCCCCTTTTGTTGCCAAAACAGCCCTGACCCGACCAAGGCATGGACTCCACTAGACCCCTGAAGGTGTGCTGTGGTATCTGTCACCAAGATGTTAGCAGCAGATCCTTTAAGTCCTGTAAGTTTCAAGGTGGAGCCTCCATGTATCAAACTTGTTTGTTCAGCACATCCCACAGATGCTCGATTGGATTGAGATCTGGGGAATTTGGAGGTCAGGTCAACGCCTCAAACTCGTTGATGTGCTCCTCAAACCATTCCTGAACCATTTTTGCTTTGTGGCAGGGTGCATTATACTTCTGACAGAGGCCACAGCCACCAGGGAATACCGTTTCCATGAAAGGGTGTACATGGTGTGCAACAATGCTTAGGTAGTTGGTACGTGTCAAAGTAACATCCACATGGATGGCAGGACACCCAAGGTTACCTAGCAGAACATTGGCCAAAGCATCAATCTGCCTCGCCGGATTGCCCTTCCCATAGTGCATCCTGGTGCCATGTGTTCCCCAGGTAGGCCACGCAACCGGCCATCCATGTGATGTAAAAGAAAACATGATTCATCAGACCAGGCCACCTTCCTCCATTGCTCCATGGTCCAGTTCTGATCCTAATGGCCAACTGTTGCTGCTTTCGGCAGTGGACATGGGGTCAGCATGGGCACCCTGACTGGTCTGCGGCTATGCAGCCCCATAGCAATAAACTGTGATGCACTGTGTATTCAGACACCTTTCTATCAGAACCAGCATTAACTTCATGAGCAATCTGATTTTCAGTAGCTCGTCTGTTTGATTGGACCACATAGGCCAGCCTTCACTTCCCACATGCATCAATGAGCTTTGGCTGCCCATGACCCTGTCGCCGGTTCACCAGTTTCTTCCTTGGACCACTTTTGATAGATACTGACCACTGCAGACCGGGAACACCCCACAAGAGCTGCAGTTTTGGAGATGCTCTGACCCAGTCATCACAATTTGGCCCTTGTCAAACTCGCTCAAATCCTTACGCTTGCCCATTTTTCCTACTTCTAACACATCATCTTCAACTATATATATATATATATATAATATAAAATCTACAGTGCCTAGGGATGTCACAGAGAAGTGTGATATCTCAGAACACCTATTTGAGTGTTATATGTCTGGTCAAATTTGAGGTATTCTAGAGTTATTCTGAATATTGCCACAAGCAGCTAATATGATGCATTTTATTCCCAAACTAATAACTCTGTTCGCTGTTTTCTTTCAGGCCGACTCTCACTTTAACCCACAGAAACCTGACAGGAGGCTGTAATGTGAATTGTGGCTGTCGGATCAACGAGTATGCTCCCGTTTGTGGCTCAGATGGCATCACGTATTTCAACCCCTGCCTGGCGGGATGCAGCATGGTTGGCAATGACAGCACTGGGGTGAGCCAGACTTCATGTCGTTCTGTAGATGGTCCATATTTTTAGGACGGCACAAATCATTGCAGGTCAAGATCTAAAACCGCCAACATTGATAATAAATCTTAATAATCAAGTAGGGATGAAACGGTATGGAAATTTCACATCACGATTATAGTGACCCAAATTATCACGGTTATCAATATTATCACGGTTTTGTTCAAATGAGATGAAAGTGTTCAAAAAGAACAGATGCACTCACTTAAAACATTTCAACAAGTTTTATATTTGAAAATCAACAAACAACAAATAAATCAAGCAGCTCTATGCACTTTTTTAAGCTAGATTCTATTCTGTGGGATTTCCTTCCTTTATAATGGCCGTCATCAATAGCAACGCATAACTCATAAATAATTTGGTGCGAATATAATCTCTAATATTATCTCTGTAAATATATTCTCAAGCAATATTCTCATCAGTGTTCAGCTATGATGCATTTAAATCTAGCATATTTTGAGTAAGAGCCCAAACAGTATCCTAGTGAAATAATGCATATTCATATTTTCATATGATTTGACAGTTTATTTTATTAAATATCAAAAGGTGTGCATGATACCTGACACCTAGATGAACACTTTACAGTCAGTTTTATGACTGTCATTCTCTTCAAATGCTATTGAAGTTAGAAACGCGTATAACGTTACCAATGTTGTATGTAACTTTAGTGACGATCCCTAATACGCCAACTTTATGCCAGTCATATCAGATGCGCTGTGGTTCTGCTGTGTTTGTTTGAAACTATTTTCGCTGCTGAAATAGAACAAAAACAGTCAACCTCTGTATGATGAATGAATCTCCTGCATACATCGCACACACATCTCCGCTTTAAGTGCAGATTTCAGCGAGTGAGAGCGCGCTGAAGACATTGCATTCATAAACTCAATAGAAACACGTGTGAGTGGTTATAATGCGCAACGCGATTATACCAGATGGCTTTTGAGAAGACTATAATAAGTTCAACCACCAAAGTGGCTACAGTCCAGTTCTAGATGTTCTGCTCAAGTTTTTCATTGAGCATTTCTATTTACATGCATCATTATCCTTGCCTCTTGATCTGGATCATTGATACGGTGTCCCTTTTTATTGTATTATAAAAAAGAAATCGGATATGAAAGCTTGTTGGTATTGGTATAAGCATGTGTATTTTTAATGCATAAAAAACTTTGGATCACTGATTCAAGGTTTAAGTTTTATTATTATCATCATTATTATATTTTTAAGAGAGTGAAATGAAGATGTTTAATTTAATATTAATGTTTTCCTGACATAATCAAAAAAATATATATTTTGCTAAGGCAGGCATGTTCCTGGATTTACATTCCTACCCATAAGTTATCCCTAAGATCAGAGGGAACTGATAGGTGAATAACACTGATGTAGAAGCACCTCACTGTGGTTGTAAACTAAAGTCCCTCAAACCTGATTGGTTGATTGGAATGTTGTTCCAGGATCAACAAATATTTACTTTGTTAAATCTTGTTCACCAATGTGTTTTGTATGTTTTTTTTCATGTAGATCAGAAACTACACAGACTGTGCATGCGTGCAGAGCAGACAGGTGATCACTCCACCCACCAGCGGCCAAGGCAACCAGCTGCAGCTGGTCATAGTGAAGACCTACCTGAACGAGAACGGATTCGCTGTGTCAGGGAAGTGCGATCGCACCTGCAACACGCTCATCCCCTTCCTCATCTTCCTCTTCATTGTTACGCTGATCACAGCTTGTGCACAGCCCTCCGCCATTATCGTCACTCTCAGGTAGGAAACAGTATATTACTATTCAAATGCCTGGGATCAGTAAGATTTTGAAATAATATTACAATTTAAAATAATGTTTTTTTTCTCTCTTCTATTTTAATACGTATTAAAATGTAATTAATTCCAGTGATGTCAACTTTCAGCCATCATTACCTTCAGTCCTCAGTGTCACATGATCCTTCAGAAATCATTCTAATATTCTGATTTGCTCAACAACCATTTATTATATTGAAAATGGTTGTCCTGCTTAGTATTTTTGATACATTTTGCACTTTATTTAAAAGTAATATTATCTACATGTAGAGGGTTAGGAATAGGGTTTGGTTTAAGCATGTAAATATGCATAATTTATTGTTAATACTACATATAGATAATATAGATGGTACCTTTTTCAGGATTTTGATACAGTCCAAAAGAACAGAATTTATTTGAAATAGAAAACTTTTGTAACATTATAAATGTCTTTACTGTCATTTTTGATCGATTTAATGCGTCCTTGCTTAATAAAAGTAGATTTTTTATTTTATTTACTAACCCCAAACTTTTGAATAGTAATGTATATTATCTATCTATACATAAGGGATTTGAATAACACTGCAATTAGTAGATGGTAGTAAATGATACAATAAAGTCATTTTCTGTTGCAGGTCAGTAGAAGAGCAAGAAAGACCGTTTGCTTTAGGAATGCAGTTCGTGCTGCTAAGAACTCTGGGTAAGTCAAAATGATTTTTTTCCCCCAAGGAATGCTGATTTCAATATTAACTTTGTCATGAATACCATCAGCCTTGTTTATCACTGCAGCAGAGCTGGTCATATAGCACCACCTAGTGTAAACTTAAATTACAGCTCAGTACTAGCTAAGCATTATACATTTGAGTTAGTTAAGATGAAGGCAAAAATACATCATAAAAGGTCAAACTTAAGAAACCATTAGGTGAATTCACAAGGAAAAATCAATTGCAATTTAATTCAAACTGCCCTTTACCATAATTGTCCTGTACTTCCATACCTGCAGCCTACATTCCCACGCCCATCTACTTTGGGGCGGTGATCGACACCACCTGTATGCTCTGGCAGCAGGACTGCGGCGTTCATGGCTCTTGCTGGGAGTACGACGTCACTGCCTTCCGCTTCGTCTACTTCGGCCTGGCTGCCAGCCTCAAGTTTGTGGGCTTCGTGTTCATCTTCCTCACCTGGTACTCGATTAAATACAAAGAGGATCAGCTGAAGCGCTGGCAGCAGCATCTGCCTCCTCTGGGCACCGTCAGTGAGTTCATCTGTCATGCGGGAGGCCACAAGAGCCACGCTCGCACCCGCTCCTGCCCTGTTTTCACACCCCGCCCCGAGCCCCCGGAGCAGCCCGCTCTTAATCGCGGACACTGCAGCCAGAGCTGCCCCGGAAACGCCCTCAAAGCAATAACCCGGCCCACCCACTCAATGCAGGAAATGAATCACATTTGAGGACGCGTGCCCCGACATCTGCCTCCATGTGCCTTCCTGTCAGATGTCCTCCTCCACGACAAGACAGGGCCGACGTACGCCTGTTTTTCCTCCCGCGCAGCTTTCAGGGGCTTGCTGCGCTCACCGATCGCAATGTCACCAGTACAATCTCACAGCAAATACACGTCACGTTAAAATCACAGAGTATTTGCTGTAGAAGCGTATGGAAGACATTTTATGGTGCTAAATAGGGAAGAGGGAGGACATTTCTCTGTCTCTAATCTTGGATGACAAGATGATTATATCAAAGACGTACCACAAGCACAAATAGAAATCAGTTCTATGCAACACTGTACAGCATTACAGCATCCAGGCAGTGTATTATCATCATTCACAACCGTATTCCCAACAGCAGAACATCTCACATGGAACAAATCTTTGACCAATTCACATTTCAATGGTGTTAATAACCCCTCTGGCTAGTTTGGAGGGGTTGGTTATCGTCAATGTGATTTAGGTGGTATTCAAGGAGCTGTACAGGAACATTCAGACTCCTCCAGACAGAACACACAGGGCTGTATGTAAATTCAGTGCCTCGAATTGCCCCTTCAGCAGCGAGGTCTGCTTGCCAACAGGCTGGGCACTGAGTGGACTGCTAAAATGCATTTGGAGAAAGACTTCGAAGCCTCGTTCTTCATAATCATTCTGTCTGTTCAGTGATTGACTCTCAATGGCGATGTATACTGTAGTCTCAGAAGTTAGTATTATTTGGCAGACATGTTCAGTGGTCCAATATCAGGTCTCGAAAAAGTCAGGCTTTGTTTCAGACTAATTTGATGGATTTTTTGGGTGAATCCATATTCAAATCAGTTTAGTTTTTTTGTAGTGTGAACAGCAAAAAACACATGGAATCTGATGTTTACAAACCCAATCTAAACCGTGTTCACATCTAGTTTGAAATCTGGTTCAAAATCTTTCCGCAGTCTGAACGGTTAAATCAGACATGCAATGACAAATCAAATGTTTATGTTTTTGCTTTCTCTTCCCTAATATACACACTCCTAAAAATAAAGGGTCTTTATCGGCATCTATTGTTCCATCGAACAAAAGGTTCTTTTATAGTCAAAAAAGATTCTTTAGATTATTATGTTCTTCACACACACACACACACACAAAAGCAACACTTCACTGAAAGGTTCTTTTGGGAAACCCAAAATTATTGTGGTATCACTGCGAAAAACCCCTTTTGGAACCTTTATTTTTAAGAGTGTGAAGCGAACTATTTGGCATTCACTATGTAGTGAACAAGTCGGTGGTTTTCGACAGTGTGATTTCCTAAAAACTCAAGCGTAAACAATAATTTTTTTTTCCGTTCTCTCGTTCCACTCTTAAGGCCTGTTTACATCAAGAACGATAGCTATAAAGATAACAATAACTGTATTTGCATTCGTACCAACGGACTATAATCTTTTTTTTCTACGTTTGAGCTGCTGTTATGTATCTGCTGCTTTAAATACTCAAGCACATTAAAGTCAGGCGGATTCTGATTGGCTGTCATTGTTCATCAGCTGGGAAAAAAGCATTCTGAAAGTGATGATAGCTGCGTCCGATATCGAACACTTCTCTACTATATAGTATGCGAAAAACAGTACGCCAACAGAGTAGTATGTCCGAATTCATAGTATTCGAAAAACAGTAGGCGAAAAGTACCCGGATGACCTACTACTTCCGGCGAGATTCTGAAGCGCGCATACGATGGACACTTTACTATCCCATGAGGCCACGGGATAAGATTTATTAATGGAAGTGATGAGACCAAGCGGCAACCTTCTGCAGTTTCTCTTGAAGCCAATACGGAAGTGACATATACTGCAATTCATTGACTGGCCGCTAGGGACAGGCTCCAGAAGGGAGCAGAATCTCATTGAGCCCCATGTTAAAATGGCCAAATTTACAGCAGATTAAAACATGTTAACAGCCTGGGACAAATTGTGGTTTTGGTCTATACGGCTAATTTTGCCCTTCATGACAACTGTGAGGGGGGTGAATTTTTTTATAACTCATTCGTCTACATTATATAAAGAGTTATAGTTCTGCATAATTAAGGGCGTGGCCACTTCGAGTGACAGGTGGATAGCCATTTTATCTGCTGTCTGATAGTCATCGCGTCAGCTCCGCCCACGTCCCGCCTTTTTGCCCATTTTCTGTTATCCAGGAGTGACGCGTGATGATGCGCTGCCAAGATGGCAAAGGCCATCTCGTCCATACTTTGCGCTTCAGAACGGCTCATCAGAATCCTATGGGTGACGTCACGGACACTACGTCCATATTTTTTTACAGTCTATGGATGAGATGCAACTGACGCTGGTAACATGATCATGACAACATGGCAGATGTAGTACGTCCGGATTACATTCATACTACATTCATTCATACTATATAGAACGTACTTTTTTAACGGTCGCGAAGTTCGTTCAAATTCAAATGTAGTACCTACTCACATAGTACCAAGGGGGTAGCCCAGCCCCCGGAAAGCGTACCACCCGTAGGCGTGGCCATTGCTAACCAAGCCATCACCTGTTGTTAGCATCCCATTGACTCCCATTCATTTTGGCCTCACTTTGACAGTGAATATCTTTACATCTGAGGCGTTTAAAGACTCCATTCGTCCATTGTTTATTTCTTAACAAACACAACAATGTATAAAAGGCTCCATTACCTTGTATCTTACACTATCGCCCCGTTGAAGCTGTTTTTGTAAAATATAGGCTAACGATTGCGTCATAACCACGCGACTGTGTCGCAGTGTTGAGCAAATTACCGTATAGACCCGAGGAGAAGCTCGTAGGCAATCTTTTACTGTCTATGAGGCAATCGGGCGGACGTGGAGGCATAAACGCAGATAGAGATGTTGCAGATCCTGCTTCATTCATCTAAAGTTGCTCCTGCTCACCCTCTCTGTCTCTACAAGATTCGGTGATTCAGATTTTACGTTGCACAACTACTAGAAGACTTGCCACTGTCGGACAGGCTGATCACGTCACATCTACGTCGTCAAGCTCAGTCTGAGGCTGCGCAGTACGCTCAGCCATCAGGAAGTGAGTGCTTCTACTTGGCTTCAATTCTCCCCGTTGAAGTCTATGGAGTCGCTCTATATCAATAAAGCTATATCATTATAGTTATCGTCCCTGTGTGAATGGCCCTTTGCACGCAGTATAAGGCCGTGTGTCCACCAAAGCATTTTTTCACGCAGCTGGCTGCCGTATTCGATTGTTTTCAATGGGAGCTCCGCGTTTTTAGAGCGCCATGAGCGTAACGAGGCGCTGAGCGAGTATTTCACGCTCAGCGTTTTTTACTGGTCGCCTAGAGTTGAAGAATGTTCAACTTTGAGTAAAACGCAGCGCTCATCACTGTCACTTTTCTGTCCAATCACAGTGGAGGAGGGGCGGGACAAATACAACACCGACCAACCGCAACATTCTACTTGTACTGTACAACGTCAACAGATGACAACAAGCAGCATAATAATGGAACAAAATATTTTAAAACAAGAGCCAGCGCAAATACTTTACATTGTATCAGAATTTTATATAGAATCAACACAGAAACAAACTATCTATTCCGTATCATAACAAGCAAAGAGTCTCAACTGAAAAAAACGCTGTGCTGCCAAAACGCTTTGCAAGCCGGCTAAAAACGCTTTGGTGGACACGCGGCCTAAGAGTTTCTTGGCATCGTGTTGACATCATCATTACTATAGCAACCAATGTAGATAAACCAAAAATTGACCACACATCAAAAGTTTTATTCCTAAAGGTCGGATTTGAAAACCATGTCGGATTTGTGTGCAGTGTGAACAAAGCGAGTCAAACTCAGATTCAAATGAGGAAGACTCAGTCGAGCGCTCATGCTGCTGCATGTCTGAGCAGTTATAGTGAGAGCATTCGTAAAGCCATAGCAGAATCTATGGATTCTCACCTTTGGTTTGGGAGCTGCTGACTTCTATGAGCATGTGCTCCGGCTAAGGCGTTATCCTCAAGCACTGGCTCTATTCTTATGCACCAACTATATACAACTCAACTTCTGCCTAATAATATGCAAACCTCAGTACTCTGTGATGGGTTTATAATGCCAGTTTTGGCAGCTCATTAGAAATCTAGTAGATCAATACACAGTACAGAAGTCATGAATTATTTAGCCATGTGCAATGATTTACATAGGTACAATTTGGTTATGATTTATGTGGGACTAACATGGTAGTTAGATACTTAATGCTTAGCATGCAAACAACAATAACCCAGTTTTTAAGCCAGGTTCGCACTGTACGATTTTGGCCAAGATTTGTGAATGCTAAAAGATTGCTCTGATCCTAGGCCAAATTCTGAAGTCTTTGACATGCGCCGATTAATGACCACCACAAGCAAATTTCACCACCGTTGAAATTCTGGCAGAGTCAGAAGTTTGGACACACAGTCCTGCTTACGACAACCATTAAATCGAAAACCAATAGCGCAGAACCTGACGACACAATTAGTAAGACAACAACGAGACACCACTTGCTCCACACACATACACACACACACGCGTCTTCCTTTTTTATCCTTTTTTATCCTTTTTTAAGAAAAGCCATTATTAAAATGAACGCTAAGATTGATTTTGTTTGCTAGCCACCATTTCAATCCCGCATGTAAATGCAGCTCAGTCACCAAAGGACAAGTCTTGTGGGTGTCCGTTTTTAACACGTCTTGAATGCCGTACAATCCGACATTAATGACAACTGAGATCATGTTTGTGCAGTCTGACAAGCAACAGTCATATTTAAATGACTGTTATAAATCGTACAGTGTGAACTCAGCTTTAATCGACGAAAAAAAGGAGACTATGCTGTATCAATTTCATCCTTTTACACATCTCCACTTTATAAGGATCTTGTAAGCTGTAGTGTATTATGATCACAATCTCAGAACTTTCCAGACTTCTAGAATTTGTTTGTCAAAGTGTTTTTCATAAAAGAAGTATTTCAGATGCTGACTTCAGTATTAGAATGGTACATTTAGAACTACGATGGTTAAATCAAGCCCTACTATTGTTTGAATTGGCTTTCTTTTCTATGTTTGTGAAATAGAAGGTGTACAGTGCTTAAAGTCTGTGAGCTCTTCTTAAAATAATCAGAAGCTCCCCAATGTGAGCTTCTCAAAATCAATAAACATGAAATAAGTCATTCTACAAATAAACTGACTGCAACGTGTTGTAATGTGTTAGTTGATCATGTAGGGGCTGCAAGACAGCCTAAACTATCAATGAATGAGGTCAAGTAGACTTGCAAAAGGTTTTTACTGCATTGCAGGACTCAATAAAAGGTAAAGCAAACAAAATGTTGGTTTAACTCCGAGTATCCTGTTATGATTTTCTGCTGTGTAATCAAAAAAACAAACATTGAATGTGTTGGTGTCTCTGCAGGGCTGATTTCAGATTGTGTTTGTCTATCTTCATACTCATGGACTCACAGATGTCCTGAACTCCCACATGTGAACACTTTATCTAGACATTTACTTCAATTCTGTCTTTCTTTAATATTTTGACATGTATTTATTGAAATAAAAGAGAAGTGGCAGTGGAGACGTCAAGTTCAACGTCTATCTGTCTGTCTGTCAGTTCTTGAGAAATTAGGCTTTGTCTTTCAGTAGACAGTGGCGCCACCTACAGTACAGGTCACCCTAAGACCACAGACGCAACACTCCTTTTTTATGGTGAGAGAAATATCAGGAGAAAAGCTAAGGAAATGTCTTTAAGTGCATCAATAACTCAAATATTTTTGCATAAAAAACCTGTTGTTCATCACCAGTAGCCTAGGGCGAAGAATTGATATTATGTACAAGAATATTTTAAGAATAATTTATATTAAAATCTATATTATTTGACGTTTATAATGTGAGTGAATATTTACAAAGGGATAGTTCACTCAAAAATGAAAATCATCCCATGATTTACTCACCCTCAAGTCCTCCTAGGTGTATATGACATTCTTCTTTCAGACAAATACAATCAGAGTAATAAAAAGGTCCTGGCTATTCCAAGCTTTATAATGTCAGTGATTGTGGCTCTGTTTTTGAAGTCCATAAAAGTGTATCTGTCCATCATATAACTGCTCCACACGGCTATGGGGGGTTAATAAAGGCCTTCTGAAGTGAATTGATGCATTTGTGTAAGAAAAATATCCTTATTTAAAACTTAATAAAGTAAATGATCTAAATGATCCGGCCGACTTGAGGGTGAGTAAATCATGGGCTAATTTTCATTTTTGGGTGAACTAACCCTTTAAGTCACCAAAGTAGCTTCTCAGTTGCAGATGACTAGAGGACAATGTGTTGCACCCCTGAAAAAAGGGGAAACTATGTATTAAAATAAATGAGGACGTGAACCCAGTGCTGTTCTCAATGCGTGGAGTTGTATGTCTGTATCTCACATGAACAACAGAGAACTATTAGAATTATACTGCAATTGAAAACATACATTCTTCTAGTTTAAATCAATGCAGGTTAATTAAATTAGTAAAGCAAATAATACAGGTAAATTTATCATATAATATGTGTTTATGACTGTAGCTTCCTATTTGTAACACAAATGTATCAACAATGAATACATCTTTAAATGTATCCTCTGGTATCAGTACAATTACTTTCAACAGTCTCCTTGATGAACTGTAAAATATTTATTTTACCAAAACACATGAAGCAAACACTTGGAAACTCCCATCTGATAAACCATTTCTGTTTGCTATTATTAATCAATAAAAATGAACAAGTTCAATATGAAACACCGTACACTAGGGCTGCACAATTAATTGGATTTCTAATCGTGATTACAATTACGTGTGCCACAATTACATAATCGTTCAAAGGCGAAATTACACAAAAATTATGTTTGTTTTCTACTTCCATTATTCGGTGTGCTTTTTTTCTTCTTTCTACAGGTTATCTAAAGGTTTTTTTTCCCATGGTTTTAATTTTAGTTTTAGCATAACATTATAATAACATACATATTTTTACAAACCAATGTAAAATAGGGATGCACCGAAATGAAAATAATTGACCGAAGCTGAATACCGAGCGTGGTTTTTCTAAAAAAAAAAAAATTCAGTTTATTTTGCCAATTTTTTCACCATTGCATAAATTAGCTTTTTTACTATCTTGTCTTGATTTTAAAATAAATTACAAAAAAAAAAAAATATGACAAAACCACATTTTCAACATATTTATTTAACACTGAACATTTTTAGCATTCCAGCAGACATACAAACAAAGCACAATATAACTTATTTATTATAATATTTGGCCATCTTATCTTAGGCCTATTATGCCTACAGGTATCATAATCATGTCATAATGAAATGTTGTTTGTTTGTTCATGAGAGGTTTTGCAAGCCTGTATAACTCAGCACTGAATAAAAACTGGCAGTTTGAGCAGCGAGTGGAGTCTGACTAACTTAAAACATATTGGCCATTGAAAGGAAATCAGTTTGAGCGAATGCTGACAACGTGATTAATATTCATGAACCCAGCAGCTCATCAATCCTTAGTGCGTTGTATATTGTTATTAGTAGTAAAATTATTTATATAATATTATCTTTTAATAATATAATTAATATTATGTTTTTTTACAGAAACACTGAATGACCAACAATACCTTAAGCACCACCACCAGTCCTAAGTTCAGTTAAATGACAAATACAGTGGGGAGTATTTGATAAACTGCCGATTTTGCAGGTTTTTTACCACTTACAAAGCATGTATATGTAATTTTTTTTATCATAGGTACACTTCAACTGTGAGAGACAGAATATAAAACAAAAATCCAGAAAATCACATTGTATGGTTTTTAAATAATTAATTTGCATTTTATTGCATGACATAAGTATTTGATCTCCAACCAACCAGTAAGAATTCCGTCTCTCACAGGCCTGTTAGTTTTTGAAGCCCTCCTGTTCTCCACTCATTATCTGTATTAACTGCACCAGATCGTTACCTGTATAAAAGACAATTGTCCACACACTCAATCATACAGACTCCAACCTCTCCACAATGGCCAAGACCAGAGAGCTGTGTAAGGACATCAGAGATAAAATTGTAGACCTGCACAAGGCTGGGATGGTCTACAGGACAATAGGCAAGCAGCTTGGTGAGAAGGCAACAACTTTTGGTGGAATTATTCGAAAATGGAAGAAGTTCAAGGTGACGGTCAATCTCCCTCGGTCTGAGGCACCATGCAAGATCTCACCTCGTGGAGCATCAATGATCATGAGGAAGTTGTGGGATCAGCCCAAAACTACACGGCAGGACCAGGTCAATGACCTGAAGAGAGCTGGGACCACAGTCTCAAAGAAAACCATTAGTAACACACTACACCGTCATGGATTCAAATCCTGCAGTGCACACAAGGTCCCCCTGCTCAAGCCAGTGCATGTCCAGGGGCCTCATTTATAAAACTTTGCGTAGGATTTGCGTCAGAAGTGGCGTACGGATGAAACATAGGACATGCATACGCACAGAAATATTTGGATTTATAAAACCGTGTGCACGCACATCCTACGCAGTTTTCCCTTAATTAATCACAATCAATTCTAAATGTAGCGCAGCTTTTGCGGCTTCATGTCACGCCCATAGTTGCCCATAAATAGTCTGTGAAACGCCCACAATTTATTATTCATCGATTGCCAAATCATGGCAAACACTGAGTAAAGTTACTTTTTTGTGAAACTTTACTTTACTTTACTTTATGTGAAGTAGAAGTTATCGTTGGCGAGGTGGAAAAGAGGAGAAAAATGTTGTTTTGGGGCACAGTGTGTGCATTACTAATGCCAAAAAGGCACTTGAGGTTTCAGACGCCGTAAATGCTGTAGCCTCACAACCTCGGACCATGGCCGAAATAAAAAAGAAATGGTCGGACATCAAAGTCGAGACAAAAAAGCGTCTAGCGCTCCATCGCCAGAGTGTGTCCTCGTTTGCCAGCAAGTCTTCTTGCTGTCTGAAGATGCGTTCACTCCGAATCCTTCCATTTGCGACATCTTCTAAGAGCGCAAGATCAGCCATTGTGCGTCATTATGCATTGTGATGGGGCATTTTATTTCCATCCATTTAATTGCATCTGACAAGCTACAGATGTCGGTTATAATCTACGTGGAAATGGGAAGTAGTTCAGTGCAAATGTAATGTCTTGTAGCTTTCTGAATGGTTGAGACATACGTCATACGTTATTTTATCAAAAATAAAACTAAAGGCAGGCATATGCATGAATACCATGATTCCGTAACTGATGAAGAAATTTTACTATGAAAACAACATCTATCTGTCTATCTATCTATATATCTATCTATCTATCTATCTATCTATCTATCTATCTATCTATCTATCTATCTATCTATCTATCTATCTATCTATCTATCTATCTATCTATCTATCTATCTATCTATCTATCTATCTATCTATCTATCTATCTATCTATCTATCTATCTATCTATCTATCTATCTATCTATCTATCTATCTATCTATCTATCTATCTATCTATCTATCTATCTATCTATCTATCTATCTATCTATCTATCTATCTATCTATCTATCTATCTATCTATCTATCTATCTATCTATCTAATTGCAGATCTATATCTGCTCCACCAGACGGAGAAATTGACGAGAATATCAGTTTTGTACATTATTTTGTTCTGTTTACCATATTGATGAGGATGAATTGCATAACATGCCAAAATTATTGCAGAACATATTTCACTTTTCTTTTTGCAAATATGTGTTGATTTGCATTTCTGTAGTAATTTTTGTTTGATTTTGTTTGTTTTACACTGCAGATCGATCAAACGGGTGTTCGTGTAGGCTGTTAATTGTAAGCAGTGGCGTAACTTTGCTTTGAAAAGTGGTGGGGACACCGGGACACCGCACAACTCGTTTTGCTATGTGTTTATTTAATAAAGAGACGCATTTCTGCCACATAGGCCTACATATTATTTTTTCACTCAATTAGCCTATGTAGTAATAACGAGATCTTATGTCATAAAAACGACATCATTTTCTCGTAATAACGAGATTGTATGTTGTTAAAACGACATATTTTTTTTCCTAATAAGGACATGTGTTGTGATGTGTGTATATATATGTCTGTGTCCATATTGGAGAATTTATTTAGCCCATGCCTTTGTCACACTTGTCTGAAAAGCTCAGCGTAAAATATCTCATCCGCTGCCTGTATCGGTGGCAATGCCCATAGCACGAAATTGTTGTAGCCTAATTTATTGATTAATTTATTTATCAGAGCAGGTGGCCATGGACCGCTCATGTGGCGTAACTTTAACCTTGTAATGACGGACCCAGGTGCAGCCACAAATATCATAACTATCTATAAGTCCTACTGTAATTAAGACATTCTAGAAATGTATTAAAAAGAAAGACGCTTTCAGCCTTACTCAACGGCCGCGGAAACAGTGGGTTCAATGCATTCCCGGCGTTCTTATTTTGCTTCCGATGTATTAAATATAGGCTACAGGCAATTAGTTTATGAAACCTTGATAAAAATTAAAATACAATTCACTTTTCATCATCAACATATAAAAATTAAAACAATAATATAATAGGCTAATATTTAAACATAACTGTGAATCTAAATAGGCTACGTTTTGCATGTAGCCTACTCCACTCCAAACGCTTAAAAAAATGATTTTGTTTATTAAACAAAAAGTTTTTCATTTCAAATGTAATTTATAAATTCAGTTCATATTTCCAGCAAACGAAATTCCGAGCCAAAATAACAAAGTGGTAAAAAAAACTGCAACAATGAAAAATATTAAAGAATTCGCGGGTGCTTTCGTCGGCATGGAGTGGGGTCAGACATGATTTCTATTGAGTGTTGTTTTGCAGAAATCATTTCTTTAAAGTGAATTTCGTTTTCTATAAATTGTATTTTAATTTTGATCAAGGTTTCATAAATGAATGGCCTGTATATTTAATACATAAGAACCAAAATAAGAACTGGATTGACGTGCGTAACGAACCCACCGGCCTGTTTCTGCGACCTTTGAGTAAGGCTGAAAGCATCTTTCTTTTTAATACATTTCTAGAATATATGTAGCTATTACAATATAGCATACAATATATTACTGTAGGCCTATTATAGAGTTAGATGATATTTGTGCACCGGTTATGCCACTGATGCTAACATGAGCGGTCCATGGCACCTGTTACCCGTAACGAAGTGGTAAAACTTTGAGTTACCACCATGCAATTTCAAACATTTTGCTCATCTCTGTAGCCTATGTGGCAGCTGGCAGCAATGCGTCACAATAACCTGGCGTAAAAGTTGATCATTCTTTACAGATGGCGCGGTATGTTTGGAAAGAAGACGAGTTCTTTATTAAACTCATAAAAAAAAACAATAGAATATAAAATGCCACAATTTATCAAGACCTTGAAGCAGATAAGAGAGAGAAACACCTCGTATGTGCCGCTCAAGTAAGGGGCTTTCCTTGCCATCAGTGCTTGAATAACACGCGCGTCTCCTTCCAGTAAAAATAATGGCGTGCGTTGGCTGGGATATACATAAACCTAAGAACATACGCGGCATAATTTTTGGAATGGCTTATCACGTGAGAAAAAAAAATGTTTTAGTCGCATAACATCAGTTAATGGAAACGCTGTCATTTCGCAATATTTTTTTATCGACTATTAAATATGGCAAAAGTTTTGCAAAAATCTGTAATGGAAAAAAAAGCTTCTGACCGTCGGAAAAATTTGTTAAATGAATGTATTACGATTTGTAGATCGTGCTTTTGCTTTAATACACACCTTCCGTAATCTATTTTTCAATTACTTTTAAAAAGTGGTGGGGACAATATCGAGCCTGGCAAAAAGTGGTGGGGACATGTCCCACCCGTCCCACCCGTAAATTACGCCTATGATTGTAAGACTTGCTTTGTTAAGTCTTCATGTTATTTATGAGAGGCAGTATTGCCATTTCTTTTACACAATGGTCTACAGTTTCACACACTTTCACGTGTTTCTTCCATCTGCCGTCCGTGTTGCCATTTCTCATTTCACCTGTTTTTGTGCGTACGCCTGGGTCAGAGCTTGCGTGAAGGACCGCACATTTTCTCGTCAAGTTTGCTTTTTATAAATACCAATTATTGCGTAGAGAGCGGTGTACGCCTTCTTTTGTGTGTATGCAACGTTTATAAATGAGGCCCCAGGCCCGTCTGAAGTTTGCCAATGACCATCTGGATGATCCAGAGGAGGAATGGGAGAAGGTCATGTGGTCTGATAAGACAAAAATAGAGCTTTTTGGTCTAAACTCCACTCGCCGTGTTTGGAGGAAGAAGAAGGATGTGTACAACCCCAAGAACACCATCCCAACCGTGAAGCATGGAGGTGGAAACATCATTCTTTGGGGGATGCTTTTCTGCAAAGGGGACAGGATGACTGCACCGTATTGAGGGGAGGTTGGATGGGGCCATGTATCGCGAGATCTTCCTTCAGTAAGAGCATTGAAGATGGGTCGTGTCTGGGTCTTCCAGCATGACAACGACCCGAAACGAACAGCCAGGGCAACTAAGGAGTGGCGATTAGTAGTTACAGTTTACAACAACCTAGCCTATATCTTGTATAACTAGTTGTTTTCCGATATCCAAATACAAAAACAACCGGTTTTGCATATATGTGATCCAAACTCACAACAAATTCAAATATATCATTTAACTTAAAATAGCCTGGAAAAAGGGGAAACCCCAGTGCTGTTCTCAAAGCCTGGTCTGCAACAGGTGACGTCAATTACTACAGCAACTCAGATCTCCCCCAACTGAATATTCACAGAATGACACCTCAGACATAGGACTTACTTTCATTTGATTTGAACATAATTCAACATAAAAATCAAACACTCTCCTATGTCATAATGATTGCATATTGATTGCATGAATCATATTGATTCTGTATTTTTTTATGGAGACATTATTGATCTTTTTAGCCACTACATCCTCTCACATACTCCGCAAAGATTATTCTACAAATACAAGTTCAAAGGGCTGAATTGTGATATTCGTGAAAGGGACCCTCGTCTCTTTACAAGGTTTTTTTTTGTTGCTTTAAGCAAGGTCAGCTTCTTGAAACATAATTCTCGATTTCTTGTTGCAAATGAGGCCAAAAGATCTTGATAAAATGTTGTCATCTGCATTCTCTCGGCCAGGGCGGTACTTTATTAAAAATGGAAGTCAGCTAGCTCAGCTACCTACCTACAACCGGTTGCATTGAGTTTCATGCTGGATAGTACATATATGAGGCGTTTATTATTGCTGAAGACTGTGAATGTAGGTGCGTAGTATAAGTAATCTCTAAATGTCTCCGTTACAACCACTTAAGGACGAGAAACTCTAATTTACCCAAATGGAGATGGTTGTTTCGTTCGGCAGATTTGAGTGTCCGAGAGCCATACGCTATTACACGAAACTTCCCATCCTGCTTCTGGTATAATACTACCCCAGACCTTGGTTTGAAGCATCAGTTTGAAGAATAAAGGGCAGCAAAAAATCTGGGACTCCAAGAAAAGGTGGTTCAACCAGATAGTTGATCAATTTCTCCAAAATCTCCTAATTTGGCATTATCTTTAATATCATCAGCTATGAATCCACCCAAATTATAAAATGTTTTGAGTTTTTTTCCGCTTAAAAGGAAGGAATCAAATATTGAAGTGTATTAATTGAAGTAAAATTAAAATATTTTTCTATGTTTTTGTAATATAATTATGGTAACACTTTACAAGGAGGACCCATTAGTTATTAATGCAGTTAATGTATAACTAATACGAACTAAAAATGAGCAATTACAATATTTGTTCATCTTTAACGTTTTATTGTTAGTTCATGTTAACTTGGGCCAGCTAATAACAAATACAACTTTTGATTTTAATAATGTATTAGTAAATGTTAAAAAGAACATGAAAATGGCATTTGAAGTATTTTTCAGTGTTAGTTCATGTTGATTAATGTAGTTAACTAATGTTGACAAATGCAAAAATTGACCATTAATGGAACTTATTTAAAATATATTATAAAATAGGTTTATAATAATAGGTCTTCGTGGTTTTTTTTGTTTGAATATTTTCACTCATGGACAAAAAAACAAGACAAACAATGGCATTTGTAAGAAAAAGCTGGACTTTTATTTTGAAGGGACAAACTACTGTCAAATGACTTGAATGAAATGAATAGCTTTAAACTGTTAAGCGTGAAAATATATAATATAAAAGAACTGCTTGGTTTTGTCTTTAGTTTCATTGAAGCAGAAAATATATACAACAAAAAGGCAGAAGTAAGAAACACTTTGAAAAGCATCAGAGGTCAAAACATACATCAATCATTTCCATTTCTTTGCGATGAGGTGATACATCTTTACAAGGGATTAATAAGCTGGGCTCAAATGAATGAAGCCATGCCCATATCCTAATCAGCTTCAAGAACAAGGCAAAAATAAAGCAAGTACATTTCTGATTGTGCATTTTTGCTCTAAACGCATGTAGTACTGAGACAAATGAACGGGTCTTGCATGCAAATGCTCCTATCGGGTCAAATAATGGTGCGCCGACAGATATGTACATCGATTCATTTCCTCAAAGCTCATTCAGAAACATACAAACTTGAACGTCTTCACTGTGAAGTGGAAACAATATGGGCAACACAAATTTGCATAATATGATACACGTTGCATAATATATGCAGGTTTTATAAACAAAACGTTTTTGAAACTACTAAATGTATACCCACAATTCGTGTTGTCATTTGGGTTCAACCAACCCGTCGGAGTACAATCAAATGGAGCTTGGTAAATTCGTTTAGGTAGTTACATCGTAGTAAACACCCACTTTATGCCTGTCCAGAATACCTTTTTTTCCCCCCCCAAGCATAGATTTAGCTCTATTTATATATTACAAATGTTTCAATATTTGAAGAACAATGTGGATTTAATTTCTTAATAAAATAATTTGTCAATAAACAGATTAGAATTCTCTGAAATCTACATAGTTACAAAATGTTAATTCTCTATATCATAGGCAACGTTATCGGCGGTCACATTACAGGCCGGAAAATCTGATTTTTAATCAATAGGTAGGTTATATATATAGTTTATTAGACAGGAAACGGTGGCTCCTCGTGTTAACAGGCACAAACACTAAATCTTTCTTTTGTTAAACACATTGTTCTCTTTATTGCCCAAACCATGAATAAATAGTCCTAATGCTGAAATGCTAAACGTGAAATAATTTAACCGAAAGTGTTACTTCATAGTAGTAGAATAGATTATTAAATACTTTGCAGTTGGTGCCCTTCCTCCACAGCTGAAACATAAAGATGTGCTTCACACAGGTTAATGTAGGTGGGAAACGTGAACAAGCTGCATTATTTCCACTTCTCCAGAGCACAGTGTGGCTCAGATAATATTCAGCTGGCATTCGGAGAAAAACAAAATAAATAACTCGGTAAGAATAAATAAAAGCCATTCGAAATGATGGTCGACAGATATCAAGGTTATATTACGCGCGATATCTGCGGCGTGTAGAATAAATTAAAAGGAAATCGCTCGCTTTTCTCCACCTTGTGCTGATGATCCAACACCATAAAATGGCATGAAAACAATCTTAGACTCAGAGACAACGGGGCAGGCGTGAGACTGACCCATCTGCTCTCTGATTGGTTCATTTTTTTTCACAGATAAAGTGCTAACTGAGGAGCCTCTGGGGGATTTGTGTACCGTTAGAAAATCCCAAGGAGCCGTTTTGTGGAACAGGAGTCCTTCCTCTAGCTTTGCAAAAAAGTACAGACCACCATCTCGCGTCGAAAAAGCGACCGAGACAGAAGCCCCTCCAAAAGAGGCCGTTTAAATGCTGTTTGTTTAGGTGGAAATTCTCAGAAAAACGCCAAATAACAGCGATGGTCAAAATGCATTGCTTCTGAAAGCTAGAAAAAGTCCCTGAGATACATAATCAGCATTATGACTCCCATTGGTGCCCCTTCTCGATTCATATAAATAACCGCAGCAATAATTAATAATAATAATAATGGTAAATGTTGATAATACCACCAATGTGGGTGAAGTTCTTCACCTTCCTGGCCTTATGTACAAGTACTCAAAAATCAGTCGGCCAGACTTGTTTTTGAACAGAAATGTTAGCTGCCACTGCAATGGCAATAATGATAATAAAGATTGTTATAATAACTTAATGCTTTGCTAACATCATAAAGGCAGATAATGCAAATATTGGAGGGTCTCCATTCATAAAATAAAGAAAAAACTAAACAAAATGGCATTCATTTACAATCCCATAGTTCATTTGTACAGTGATCATACAAGAGCCCCTGTTAGACTTTCACAGACTCCATCACTGACAGCTTCATGGCGTCTTCTAGCATTTGATTGTCCGTGAAGGTGGCCGGAGGTTCTGGGACAGAATCTGACAGGCCGATCAGAGACTCCAGGAGACAAGTGCCCGGGTCGGCCGCCTGCGGAAGGCTGGGGTAAGTAGGCAACTGGAACTGAAAGAAGTTGTCCATGTGCTCGTACTCCTTCAGGGAGTTGTAAAGCGAGCTCGGTCCTAGGCAAGGAAAGCCGTCGAAGAACTCCAGGTCTGACTCGGATGACAGGCTCAGGTCCATGTAGCTGGCCGAGTGATCGATGGAGGGTGAGGGCGTGTGGGGGACGGAGCCATTGTGGAACAGAGCGATGCCTTGATTGGCGTTCTCGTCTAAGAGCTCAGACATGGCCATGCGGCTGTTGTCCGTTTTGTCATCCGTCGCGCTGAAGATGCCGTAGCCCATCGACTCGCTCTTTTTCTGCTGGTAGTTGCAGTTGTTGTTGTTACACTCCCTGACAGAACAGTCCTCGTTGTCTGCGTCGCTAAAGCTTAGGATTCTCGTAAGTCCGTTTTCATCGACATCTAGCGGCGACTGCTCGCTCTGAGCATTTCCGGCGGATTCGGAGTCCTCGCTCTGGCCTGAAGAGCTAGATGAATCGGTCATGTCGCTGCTACAGCTGTTCTCTCCCGTAGATACTAGCTCCGAGCTGAAGTGAAATGTGGGCGTCTCTGGCGTGGTGCTGCTCTCTGCTGGGTGGCTGGGGGAACTGCGGTCTGGCTGATCCTCAGGCGGCGACTCGCTCTCTGGCGTGTGCTCCTCTAAACGCTTCTCCAGCTCCAGCTTCATGATGGTGTGGATGTAGTGGGTCTGAACTCGGCTGGAGTTGAACTCTATGCGGCCCTGCGTGTTCCCACAGCCGTCTTTAGTGCAGCCACACGGAAAGGATGAGTGGTCCATCTGTAAAGTCAGTAAAACATTACTTAATGAATTAAGGAAGTGAATGAGAAATTATATTTTATAATACAATGACATATGACTATTTATACTTTTATAAAAAAATACATTTAAAATATAAAAAAAAAAAAAAAAAAAAAAAAATAAAAAAATTATATATATATATATATATATATATATATATATATATATATATATATATATGAAATAAATACTTATTTTATTAAATACAGCTTATTTTTGTGTTTTAAAATATAATATACACTACCATTCAAAAGTTAGGGGTCGGGAAGATTTTTCCCAAGGCTGCATTTATTTGATAAAAAAAATACCATAAAATCAGTAATATTGTAAACTATTACAATTTAAAATAACTTTAATTTTAAAATTACATTTTTGTGATGGCAAAGCTGAATTTTCAGCATCATTACTCGAGTCTTTAGTCACATGATCCTTCAGAAATCATTGTAATATGCATATGCATAATTTCTTGATGAATAAAAAGTTATAAAAAAAACAGTATTTATTTGAAATAGTAAAGACACTTATAATGTTACAAAATACCATTTATTTATTTAATACATTTTGTGCGTCCTTGCTGAATAAAAAGTTAGTTTTTTATCCCCCCCCCCCAAAAAAAACCCTTTTTGACCCCAATTTTTTAATGATAGTGTATGCATTGTATTTAGGCATTTGGTGCATCCTCTCCAGTTGGAGCTACAGGAATGATACCTGTAAATATTATGGATAACCTTGTGTTCTCAAGGAAGTCTGTCTGGACTCAAGCACTCACCTGACATTTGATCCCAGCCAAACTACAGCTGCAGCTCTCCGGCTCGCAGAATCCCTGGCAGTCACATCCGCAGTCTTCTCTCGATGTACGCAGCTCATGCAGTTGACGCTTTTCCTCTTTATCGATTTTCTTCACGCCAGCGGCTTTGAGGATGGCGTGCCTTCTCTTAGATGGGTAAGGATGCAGGAAGGAGCCGTCATCCAAGTTCACTCCGCTGAGGTCGATTTCATCCTCTGGGATGTCATCGACTGTCAACTTTTCAGCCTCTTCGGATTCTTGGGTACCATTTTTGGTAAGCTGCCACAGGAAAAAGATATTTACATGATTAGGTTTTGATTTAAATACAGCTTGTTTGAACTCAATGTGTGAAAATTTTATTCGCTATACCTTAAGCTTAAGAGCTTCCAGTTTTTCCTCCCTCATTCGGTTTTTGAGTTTCTCTCGCCGTAGGTGGCGCTGTGCTATGGCGAACTCCGCTAACGTGTAGCGGCGCTGGGCGCTGTGCCTCTGCACCATGCCAAGGGTGCAACCTCCCCGGCTGGGCACGCTGGTGAAGCCCTGGCAGCGAGGGAAGAAAAAGACCGTAACCTGGTCAAACTGCACGTTGCCTCGCCGGGTGCGCTTGGCCTTCTTCAGGATGGATGTGGCTGGAAAAAGAGGATATAAAAGACATTCAGGCTTGTGGTGGACTTGAAAAGAAAACATTAGGAACAAGGAATTTATGCTTGGAATTTCTTAATGGAAAATTAAGAGCACATGTCTGAGAGAGCCGTGGAAAAAAAGAAAGGTCTGTTCCTAGTATCTCATTGGGGAGTATTTGAGTAGGAAGTGTGCCAAGCCAAATGGGAAGACTTGGAGTGGGTGAGTCTCTTGTGTAAACATCAAGATCACATTAACGTTTTTGTTGCGAGTGCACTACATCGCCACTAGATGGCAGTCCACACATAGCAAATCAGCACATTGTAAATGCCAGAGAGCTACAATCATTCAATCATACGAACTACACTATCCAACAGTATTTCACCAATCGACATCAGAACAGATGTGCAAATAGTTCAGCTAATAGTTTTCGATCAAATCTAGTCACATGCAAAGACAACTGGAATCCTCTTCACTCGTGTCTGACAAACAATCCACCCAGGAATTTCCCCTTGGCACTGAAGTGTGCAGGGGGAGCAAAGCGTCCAAAATCACAACCCCAGTTTTGAGGTTTCTGGAAGTGGTGAGGACACTTGCTTTTTAATAAAATACAATCCATCTTTATATAAGACAGGCCATCTGTTCACACTTTCCTTGCAAATTATTCTTACAAGCAGTCAATGCCAGCGGTCAAAGAATTTCAAAAAGGAGGAATTTTCTTCTTAAAACAAGAACACCATATTGTAAATTCCATATCCTTTGCGCAGGAATGTTTAATGTTGAATTGTTAAACTCTGTGAGAGAGAAGCTCATTTTCCCTCAGGGCCAAAGGCTCACTGATTGTTATCTGAGGGAAAGAAGGGGATGGATCTCACTGTCCCCACAGCTGGTTTATATTAGATTGCAATGGTGGGAACTCAAACTCACACTCGTCTTTTAGAAACCTATGTAGATGCTTGTGCAAATGTGTTTTGCTCATCTAACAAAAAAAAAATCTGATGGACAAGCCTACAAGTACAAAAGTCAAAAGGCATAAGTGGTCTTACATGAACATGATATATAGAAAGCACCATCTCAGAAACACAATGACATGTTACTGTTTGAAGTCAAAGCTTTACATATTATCAAGTTGATATTGGTGATCATAGGAAAGATAGTAAACAAGCACTGACTTGATCTCAATTATGCGGTGAATCTGATTCTGGTGACTAATATGCTCAAATTGATCTAGACAGCGCGTTTTATTTTAAGTGAAAAAAGGTATAGACAAACAGCGTGTTCAGTGGTTTGTACTGTTAAGCGTGTTGGTGCCAATCATTACGCAACTCTGAAAACATCCCAAAAAAAACTCCGGAAAACATGGGTTGAGAATATATTAGACATGTGCAAGCTACGGAACAGACTGTACACTACTGTTCAAAAGTTTGTTGAAAAATAATTCTCCTTAACTATCTACTAGTCAAAGAATCCTGAAAAATGCATCACGGTTTCCACATATTAAGCTGCAAAACTGTTTCCACCATTGATGATAAAAATAAATTCTATTTAAAAGCGCCAAATCAACATCACAGGAATAAATTACATTTTAAAATAATCCATTTCACACAACTGTATTTTCTTTACCAAATAATTGTTGATATAAGATACTTCTGTAAAAAACAAATCTTCCTGTCCATTTGAACGCTAGTGAAATATGCCTGCCGCTTACAGCTTAGTTTCCATTCACGTCAAATTAAATACGCCGTCTAACCTTGACTGCGCTCTATTCTCTGACTTTGTTTCATAAACACAAGCAGACAGCCATATCGTTTCCCTTCCTCTTCTCTTCATCCCTGCCTTCCTGCTCCGCGCCCCTTTGGTCTTTCTCAGCACCTGTGCTGGGTTCATGCCCGGTGCTTAGACAAAGCTCTGCGTTCATTCCGTCTCCGTCACATGGCACACTCTCTGGCTCCCTGCCCTGCCATCCTGGGAAACTCACAACTGTTTGCTTTCCCCGACTCCCCCCAAACAACCTGGATGAGCGGCCCGCAGGAGGTGACCTGGTGAATGTGGCATGCATCAAAACATCCTGTGTAATTAGCCTCATCCATGCAATTAATCTTGCACCCTCCGTATCTCAATAACACCTTATCAGGTAGGACACAGAAAGGCTGAGATAAGACCTTATGCATGGGAAATAGCCATCGAAATGGGAGTTTGGCCATCCACCCTAATCAAGAATAAATGACTAGATAAAAGGGGAAACTCACTGTTTAAGGACGTTGCTGGGGAGCTAGGGTTGCTGGGGGTTGAATCCAGGGTGTCGGAGTAGCAGCTCTCCCCATCCGAGTCCCATTCGGAGTAGGCGGAGGAGGAGAGAGAGGAAGGGGAGGAGGAAGAGTAGCATGGGTCCTCCTCCACCTCCTCGTACTTCCTCTTGAGAACCCCGCTCATGGCGCTAGCGTGTGGTGATCTGTGGGAAACAAGGAAAGACAGGAAAGCATTATAGGAGTGTTAAAGTCTACACTAATGCAAAAAAATTGTGTTTTCATTTCAAAATGATCTCCATCCACACTAGCATATTCCAAAGGTTCCGCATCAAAGTTTCACACAATATAAGCTCACTAAGACGATACTGAGTTCTCACACTATTCTTCTGGCACGATCATTTTATTACCAAAATATGCGTCCATGTCACGCTCAATCGCCATTCAACGTCTGCTCTAAAAATCAATTGCCCTCATTTTTGGCTGCAGAACAGCAATTGCGTCTCATCTTTGCAAGAATGTAGAATTTAAAAACATTCATCTTTAGGAACACTGTGAAAGTAAAAATCACAGCAGCACATACCGGTAAAATGTCACATGACAAAATGTGTCATCGTTTTCAAATACCTCTGTATTCACAGTCCACACTGCAAATCTCAGTGTGGATGGAAGGCCAAAACATGGAGAAAAAGGATGCAATTTCAAGTGTATCTGGATTAGCGTAGATGTAGCCTAAGGGGCAAAAATGAAAGTTGCACTTCCTAGCAATCTGGCTTTGACCAACAGCTAATTTGTTTTGCTATGAATACTGTATCGATATCGCAAATGCGTGGATGTTATCAGCCAGTGTAGCATTCTTATTGTCCTAATAGCAGTTAAATGTCCAGGAGGTTTTTAAATACCGGCTATGAGCATTACACTCCAAACAAGCAGCTGACCGCGCTTTATGCTGCCTCTGAGCAGCGAGGAAAACAGGAAGTAATCAATCACGTCCCTCCGGTGCAAGTCAACAATTACCAGACCCTTCACCCACTTCCAAATCCAATCGCATAGACAAATACATTGATTAGGACGGGGGGTTGATTACATAGCCACATTAGTGAGGAGGGTAAATTTAGGTTACCCCACTCAAGAAGCACACATCACTGAGCCAGTAGCAGCAATTACACTTTACACAGCTGCTAAATGCATTTTATGAGACTCTGTAGTAAATGTGTGTACAGCTTGGCACAGTAAACATGTTTATGTAAGCCTAGCCTGCATTTGTCGCTGCTCCCGTGGAGAGGTTGCTTATTGGGCAATAAAAGCAATCAATCCTTTGGCAGGAAGTCTAGCCGGTGCCCATCAGCTTTTAAGGGTCAGAGCCGGTGCGGCGCAGTGGCGTTTACACAAAACCATCATTTGATACTGGCGGCGGTGGACTCGATTGTTTCTCTGCCCTGAGATAAACCCGAGTCAGCTAGATCACCTCAGGCTCTGCCTCTCGCTGCACTCACACACGTTCATGCTGAAACAGGCAGAATGGAAGGAAGGAAGTAGGGAAGGAAGGAAAAGGTTTGATTTAGAGATACGTTTTCACTGCTGCTTGAGCAAATCGACAAATTAAACTTAAGATGTGACGGTCATAAGTCAGTTCTAGAATTATATCCCATGTTAACTGCACTAAAACAGGGCCATTTTTCCCCAGAATTGAGGAGCAGTAAATAAGTGTTGAAGAATAAGGCTTGTTCCCAGCAAGACAGCCACTTCAGAGAAAAAGTGACAGACGGTCGTGACTAGCAGATTATAGAGCTCATGATGTTGGTCTGTGGTGTGTCATCCACAAAAAAGTAAAGAGCAAACGGACACTGATTCATCCCTGCCATACAGAGTGTGACTAACACAATATGACTCAATAGTAGTCTGCTATGCGTTTAATAAGCAACCCTTGGAATTTAATTTTGCATTACCAAAGTGTCAACTGTCAAACTTTTTGGTTGGAGTTCAAATTGAGCATTTTAATTAGCTGACTTTAATTAATACATTGACGAATGTTGGTTAATTTCGTTTAACCTTCCCCCGGCATGCACAATATAACCAATATTAGATATTTTCTAATTATACGTTAAATATTATATGGTGGACTTTTAATTTAATTTTATGTACAATATGTAATTATATTTTGAATGTACTTCATGTGTGCGAGTGTTTATTTAATATAGAAAGATATTGAATATTACACTATTTTTCTATTTAGATTACCTTTGCCGTCATCTAATGCTCGTTTTAAGTTATTCTTTAATACTAATTGAATGCCGTTAAATTAAATCTTTATCAATTTTTCACACAGTGATGTGATGCCTAAATTCACTTGTTTTAAATTGATTTTAGTTGAGCGTTTTTTTTTTGTTTTTTTTTTGTTGTTTTTTTATAGTACGGAATCATGTCGAATTTTAAATACTGGTGATTTATCCTTAACAAACTTAATATTGGTGCATCCCTAATCTTCACACAAGATTGTGTAGACTTCGCTTTCCCACAGGTTGCTCTGTTTACAAGCTGAACTTGTTTCTCTCTCTGTGCATGTGCGTTTCACACATTAGTGCTGCCGTCGCAAATGTGCCAGACATCGGGGGCGCGTCTGTGCCGTCTGCACATTCAGCCGTGTCTCTTTGGCAGCGACATTTGGCAGCCGAGAAGCACAAGGTGAGTCTTATCTGCATCTGAACCTTACAATATCTTCCATGAGTCAAACTTATCTGCTCGTGCAACACCAGCTGAAAGCAAACAATGCTTGAACCTTGACTAGAGGAACTCTACAAGCTTAACAGTTGGAAAGTTATGCAATAGTTTGCCACGTGGTAATACTCGGACATGGGTTTTAAACACAGCAAACAGCTGACTTGTCTGAAAACAGAAGTACGGGCTAAGGACAGAATCTATTTTTGTTGCAAACCGTATGTGTCCAGATCCGTCCTCATTTGCATGCAAACAGAGCCAGCACGGGGAGCGCGAACCTTTACAAGCTACGTCTTGATTGAAAACAAGCAGCTTTCTGCACAGACAAGCCCACAGACCTTGGCAGGAAAATCTTTTGGTTTTTTTTATACATACATATATAAAATAGCAGAGAACTTGACACTTGACTCTCAAAACTCAAGTGGAGAAGACTGCAAAATCCTCATCTGCTCATTTGACTAGGAAATTGTCCGTCATGCTTCTAGATGCAATCCACTCACGCTCAGTTTGTACAAGAAACCACCTGAACACGGTATCTGTGCTCACCACACCCTCGTTTTTGTCAGAGTCTCAGAGTTTATCTTCACATTCAGCCATCATCGCTACTCCTCATTTACCAGAGAAAAAGAGAGAATTCCCTGAGGACGGCATGCATGCCTACCAAGCAGAGGAGTTTTAATTAAGGACTCTGGACAGTGAGGAGAGGGGGAGGACGGGACGGGAGAGATGGAGATAGAGGGGGGAGAGACAGTGCAAAACCTGGGTGTTGGAAGTGGGTCATTGTCTCTTGACGGCAGCCTACCTGACACATTGATTTGTTAATCTTGCTTAACGGGCAGAAACAATGACGATGAGCTAATCCCAGGAACATGAGGGGGGGGGGGTGTAGGGGGCTCAGCTGTAGGTCAATCTGGAGCTTGTCCTGTTGCACTCCAACATCAGCAGCGACTTAGAAATGCGAGCAAGAAATCTCACGAGCAGTCAAAACACACCATCTACCCATAAATCCACCACAGAGCAGGTCTGGATTTCACATCCAGGCAGAAGCTGTCACCGCCGAGGTATCCCAGGCTCTCTGAGCAGGTGAGACGTTCGCACTGGAGCATAAATTATGCAGGGCTGCCATTCCAATAAAGGCAGTGCACTGATGAGGAATTCTCAACGCTGTTGTCACCAAGGACGGTGGATATAAATCTCGCACAGAAAGCGAGAACGGCCACAAAAGCAGCAGATTGCTGAAACCGGATCTTTATCCGCTGTCTGTGGGCTCACTGAGGTTTAACGTAGCATGAGTTAAACACAAAAGCGTCATTAAAACTTGTTTAACTCACCGCCCTGTTTCCAAAAAGCATAAAAATAGCCGCACCATGGAGCAGCCTGCCTGAACTGCAAACAGTGGAATCCCGACCTCATCTTGTGCAAGCGCGTTGACTTTGCCCCTCCAGCTCACGGCTTCCATCCAGATAATGTAATGAGCAGCAGCATGTACCTCATCTAAAATATCCAAAAGCGTGGCTATGAAACCTGGCAACTAAAGATGGTGTAAAATCACTTGCAAGATATTTGGAATCAAATCTGGATTCCACAATTCCACCCGAATAAAAAGAAAATGCTCCCCCTGCTGGTCAGCGCTGAAGAACTGCAGTCAGGGGAGAGGAGGGAGCCCTGTGCTGTCCCGATCATCCCTCTAGATGTTCAACTACGCCAGAGACATTCTGTTCCTGAGCTTCAACCCATGCGGAGTACACATTCATCCCAAATAGGAGTGTGCACTGATGTGGGAGGAGGGTAGCGGGCGAGAACGTTAAACAAATAAATAATGCGATGTCTCCAGCCCACAGGAATTCTCCTCTGGCACGGCGACACATTCTGTAATAGTCTATCTATCCCAGATGTGTCTGGTAGCCCAGACTATTGCCCAAGAGGAATCACCTCAGACAGAAACATCTATAAAAACACCCATCCCGAGTCATCAAAGATTACAGTATTATGGTGGAGATGAACATTTGATTCACAGGTCTGTTAAGCATAGCTGTATGGACTCTTCATAATGCTATGCATTTTCAAATTTGAAATATGCAGACAAAACAAGATTTATATAACACTATTGTGCTGCAGATTAAAAGTTTACTTTACAGATATCCAAAATGACACTTAGTATCAATATAACTACAAAAAGAGACAATTCTGACTTGGTTTTCAAACTCTGTGGAAAAGTTTAGAGAAAAGTAAAAAAAAAAAAAACATTTTATTTTATATTCAAGCTCAGAATTTTATCTTTTTTTTTTGTTGTTGAAAAAAATATCTTCCAAACTATATTTAATACTAGAATGGGATTCCTCGCATATACATATTTGGGGGTCTGTGGCATGTCAAACATTGAAAACCCCAAACTTAGGCAAAAAAAAAAATAATAGACATCTCAAAACACACAAAGTTTAACAGTATTGAACGAATCGTTGCTCACGTTTCAATTCAACGAGTGGAAAACATGACCGCTCAGGAAATTGCCTAAACTGAAAGGAGATATTTCCATTACACACAGAACAATTTGCATCAATATCCGAAATGCAAACTTCCATCGGAGTGCGCAAAGTGTAGCTTCCTTGAGAAGTCATCAGCATGAATAACTTATGGTGGCTAAACAAATAGAAGCCATCTTTACCAGTCTCTTAATACTCTCGAGGGAGAGTATGTGTGTCTAGGGTGGGGGAGCTCAGGGGTCAGCGGCTCATGTCTGGGGCGCTCACTGGTACCTCACAAGCTGGGAGGAATGCTTGAGAGTGACAAAACAGATGGGATCCCTCTGCTTCTCTGTTTTTGAGACATTGGGAACTCCACCTCCCCCAATACCAGTGCACAAAAGCCACACACCTAACTAGCCCAAATAGTAACACCCAGTCTGTGGGTGGGAGTCTAATAAAAAAGATGACATGTTGTGATATACACTAACGATGCCGACATCATCTCAATTAAAAAAAAAGTATGACAGGACCTCAATTAGACACGTGAAGAAAGAGGGAAAGAAACTACCCAAACATGTGTTTGACTGATTCACTAGAAAGGAGGGCTGGTTTTACAGACCACGGTACACGTGCAAGTTCGCACCTCATCAACCCAGAAGTACACAAACTAAATAATGCTTATCTTTTATGGCTCCTATTTGATAAGTTTGGCGTCCACTCTAATTCAAAACAACTCACTTTGTGATTAGTGAACACCTTGAGTAACAAACACATTTTAAAAGACATAACACACACTAAAAACGTACTTCGGTAAATGTAGGAATAAACATATTTTAGCGATATTAATTGTTCCCACAAACAATCCGAGTGAGGTCGCGCGAGAGACAGCGACTCGTTTAACAGAAGCACGCGCAGCATAAACACCCTCAAACTTACGAAACGGGTACAAAAAAAACCCACAAAGATGATCATAACAAGTGGTATTGTCACAATATATCGAGAGGCTTGAACTAAAGTTGACATACTCACTCAAGTGAATGCAATAACTTCTTCTCAACCATTCAACCTGCTTACAGACAACCGGACATTTTTCTCACAAAATAAACCAGTGAATATGTAACAAACTCTCAGACTGTATCAACTATCAAACCCGTGTGAAATAAGAACATTAACATTAGCTCACATCAGTTATTCCAATCACGTCGCGCACAACGTGTCAGTGATTGCCTCCTCTCTCGTGATTGACTGATGTCAATCACAGCAATCACCACATTACCAAAAATGGTATGGGACTGTTTTTTCTTGCGACATTATGTCTGTCATATATTTTCAATATAAAAAAACATAGAATATTCAATTATTTAAGCAACAAAAAAGCCAAGGGACTGATGTGGTTAACAATGACATAATGTAGGCTAGTTGTAGCCTAAAAAAAATTATTTAGGCTACATTTGTGTATATGGATTTTTGCTGGGGAAAAAAGCGAATCATATATTTACATTAGTCCACAATCTGAAGTTTGGTTCGGATCAAGCAAGGTCTCCCTCAGACCTGCATTCAGCCTCGCATGCCCCCCCGATGACGTCACTGAGGACTGAAGCGCATATGAGGCTGAGCGCAGATCTATTGAAATGATGCGGTGTGGCACCTTAAGGAGTCGCTCGCGCTTCAGAAGACACACCAGCACTACAAACGTGAACGGGGAATGCACTCAACACATGAACACAGATCCAAACCAGCAATTACGGCTTATCGGATACACACACATACGGTCCACTATGCTGGAATTCTGCCAATTGATCCGATCAGAACCGCGAACAGCTGCTTATGAGAATTATCATTTAATCAAACCCGGCAACCTCAGCAATTTAAAATCTGACAGGGGAAACGCTTATATTTACTCCGAACAATAAACACTTAACGTAGCCTACTCAGGCATCAGGGTTAAAATAATACATCGAGATAATAGTTGAATAAAATGAATAGGCTTACACATTCATTAACATTGAAAACGCCAGACAATGGTAAATAATGTAAAGTTAAGTTAGTTTTTTCTATGTCATGGCAGCACAGAACAATTTCCTCTGCTTTAGCTACTTGAAATAGTTAGCCAAAACATTGTATCTGTTTACACTGGCCGACAAAAGAACATTGAAACTATCTGGCTGGACTCCAGCACCGAGGTTTGCCTATTAGACATATTACAAGTGCAGCGTTTAACAGCGCGGACCTCCGCTACTCACCGATAAGGTGTCCGATCAGCATTAGTATATCACAATATAGAAAAATATGAAGCGGTAATAATCCAAGTGACCCAATCGAGCGTTTATCCGCGTATAGATCCCGTTCTGTTGGCGTGGCTATTGTGCGCTCGGCGTGCTGAAGCTGCAGCTGAAGCTGTTCCTCTTGTCTGAAGCAGACGGCTAAGCAGCGCAGTCTTTTCGTCAGTGGAAAACTCCCTCCTGGCGTGTGACGCAGGCGGTGACACTGCCCACGCGCCGCTTCCTGCCTTCCGCGCGGAGCGACACTCCTCCTGGCGCGCTCGCATCCTGACAGAAAATCACTATAGTAACATGATCGAGAAAGGACCGGAACACAATAACCTGCGGGTTATGGGAAACAGTAAATCTTTCATTACCATGAAAAAATTTACTATTGTGACCATAGTTTCAGCCAAAATACCGTAGTACAGTAAATTATACATTTCCTTAAAACATTGTAAGACACTGTACTTATGTTTACAATGGGAATGATAAATATTCCCATTTTAAACATAGTAGCCAACAATTTTTTAAGGAAATGCTATTTATTTAATTATACACACACAGAGAGAGAGAGAGAGAGAGGGAGAGAGAGAGAGAGAGAGAGAGAGAGAGAGAGAGAGAATAACAATTTGTGATATCGCTCAGTATAGGCTATAGGCTAATATATATATATATATATATATATATATATATATATATATATATATATATATATATATATATATATATATATATATATATATATATATATATATATATAAACTAATTCAGGGGACAAAACATGTCTCTCAAAAGCCCTCTTTAAGTTAAAAATAAAGAAATTTAAAAACTACATTAAAGAAACTACATGTTTAGATTTTTTTTTTTTTTTTTATTGTTCCCATATATGGTTAATTAGCTGAGACATTTCCACAAATAAATCAGTTTATAATAATGTATTATTAAATAATAAAAACTTCTAAAACATGTTTTGTCCCTTATTTCAAGAATCAGTGATATATATATATATATATATATATATATATATATATATATATATATATATATATATATATATATATATATATATATATATATATATATATATATATATATATATATATATATATATAATTTTAAAAGTATATAATATATTTTAAAGAGGTATATTAATTATATATAAAATGAATATACCTCTTTAAAATATATTATATACTTTTAATATAAATAATACATAAATAATACATACTTTATACTTTTATATATATATATATATATATATATATATATATATATATATAGCATATTACATGCACAGACACACACACACACACACACACACACACACACACATATATATGTGTATAGTGTGTGGGTGTTAAAACATCATATATATATATATATATATATATATATATATATATATATATATATATATATATATATATATATATATATATATATATATATATATATATATATATATACACTTTCACTCTATTTTAATATTTATTCAGTACTCTTGATAGTGTGATATTGCTTAATTATAGCCGAATAAATTAAATATATGCAGTTTGATGTTGTCTGGGTGGTTATTATTCATCATTTCCTGAGTCCTCCACTGAATTAATGAGTCATAAATCTTTTGCATCATTTAGTAAATCCTGTAATACTTTTGCATGATTCAGTAGAAAAATTTGTAAAACCATTGCCTAATTTATCAGTCACATTGTTGCAGACGTGCAGCATTGACATGGAAACAACTCAGTAATTTGATGTAATCTTTTACATTTGCCATTTATTAAGAAAAGGTTAGGCTGGGGTTGATGGAAAGTTCAAAATGGGTCACAGTGATTTCAGGTATGACTGAACGTTGTGACTTCTTCTATCTAAACCATCAGCGTCAGCCGTGTCATCATTAACTGTGCACACCTGCATGACACAGAATTCCACTAATGCGCAGGAATTATCAGAATAGTGCGCAGCACAGACGTGTTTAGGTGGAGTAAACTTTCATTTTCTAGAGAAAAAGGGAGTGCTGCCAGTATCAACACAGGTGTAAAATGCAGCCAATGTGTCTGGGTGGAGCCACCTAAAGACGGCTATAGTGTTTGTGTACAGATTGTACATTTGATCATTTAAGAGGGCTTCGGTCCTTGGGGTCCTGTAAAGAGCATTATCTTTCCCCATCCCAAAACTAAATACGCAGGTCTGGTGTCATGCTGAGAATCACAGGTCTGCTGTTGCTGCAATACGCAAATCAAACTGTTAGGTTGTGCTCAAATCACTACTCTTGAGCACTTTTTCAATGTTGTTGTTTACAGGGCTAATTCGGTGTTCATGTTGCAAAAGGGTGTTTACTTATAATTGTTACTGTGATTCGTCAGTGTTGGTTTACTTATTAGTGCACGTGTTGAGACAACAAAACCATTAGAAGTGTGTGTTAAAGTGTCTGGAATGTAGATCTCTTGCTCATTAACTTGGCTGTCACCTTCATGTTTTTAGACACAGTTCAAGCATATGTCAGTCAGTCTTTTGGTCACTTCTCTATTCAACTCTCGCCAGGAAAACCACTTATCTGTTAGTTAAAGACATAGGTTGTCTTTTGTTGTGTCCTTGTGGTCTTGACTCGCTGAAAAACGTGTTAAAGAGAGAAACAGAAACTCAGTGTGCTTCCAACATGAAGACATTATTGTTACATGCAATAATATTGTTAAAAGATGGCTCAGGACATGAAAGAACTCATCACAAATTCCTAAAGTGGAAAATGTTGAGGGGATGAACACTGATACTCACAAATGTTTGTCTTCTCTTCAAAGAAAAGAAGTCTCGGGAGGGGGAGGGGAATGCTCTTTGCCAGGGCCACTGGCTCAGGCCTGCATATATTACCCACTATGTCTTTAAAAGTGTGCCAGAGACTTTACCGCAGAGGACGCCCCACATTGAGAACAATAATGGCCCTCAATGCTTACCATCTGCAGAGAGAAAAAAAGCCATTGCTGCACGTGTTCCTAGGAGCACCTCACATGAACTGACTCATATATCACACATTAGCTTGCCTCATATTCCTTACTGCATACGCTAGAAAACAAGTGCACACTGAAGTTTCACATTCAGGTTTTAAAGGAAAAGTTCACCCAATTGAAAAGTTCACCCAAATGACAACTTCATGTAATTCCAAAACTGTAAAAAAATAAAAACAATTGAATAAAATAAACAAATAATAATTAAATAAAAAAATATATATAATAAATATAGAATAAATAAACATTACAAGTGTAAGTTTAAAAAGTGACATCCTTAAAGTATCATAAAAATAACTAGTGCACTAAAATCTTGAAAATACACCCTAGTTCTTCTTGCCATGTTCATGAGAGAAGTAACCATGTCTGATTTGTGAAAAAAATTAGTTTAATATTTTTAGTGAATCTGTTGATTCAGTTCATTAACCATTATGAAAGATGTTCATGAATCAGAATGAACCATTTTTTGTTGATTTAAACCCTTTCATGCATGAATTATGAAAAACATTATCTAGATTTTTTTAAGATTAATTGTATTACTTTAATATGATGCTAAAATTTAAACCCATTAACATTTTTTTACAAAATTCAGTTTTATTAAAAAAATTATTTAACTGTCCACGTATGTGGACACCATGCAACAAAGACGTAAAATGGGACAAAAAGCCACAGATGACAATATGGAACATTGTGTTTTTATTATGTCATGTTATGCTATGTATATCAGCTCAGTTATTAAAAACATTAATATTACAATATAACAATGATAAAACATATATTGTATGAACTATAACGGTAGTTACATATATGCGGAAACCTAGTAGCAATATGGACTGGGCTTTGCTGGCCCATACTCCTCATCACTGCTGTCCCTGTCACTTCCACTGTCCTCTGGGATATTCTCTATTATTCTGTACTGAGGGCTTGACCTGTGCTGTCCCTATTTGGAAGGCAAAATGCAAAATTGTCTCGGTATGTATGTGTAAAGTTGCCATTTAATGCTGTAATATGCATTTTGAATGGTTATTTATGTTGATATATTTGTTAAATGTCTGTTTTATTACAATATAAGACAATTCAAAACATATTTGCAAAAAAAGAACAGATATACTTGCAGGGTACAGTGTACCCTGACTCCACTGTTGCATGACGTCCACATACGTGGACAGTTCGTTTTTGGTGTATAAAAACTACATTTTACTCTAAATTTTAGTTTATAAAATACTAACCTATTCATCATACTTTACTGTACATACTAATATTTTTTGTAGCTCAATTGACCTCCTTGTATAAAAGTTTTTCACAGATATGCCTGGGGCATTTGGCACATGGCTATCGCTGTCAGCCATCTTGGATTAATAATAATGTCATCAAGTAATGAATATTTGGAATACAAGACAGTAGCTACTGTTACAATATTGCTGTCAATCTACTGACACTGACCTCAAGTGGTTTGGAGAAAATTACCATGATAAATGAACCCTAAATGGAATTAAGTTAACTGTCCCCAAATGTGGACACCATGCATGAAAGGGTTGATTGGTTTACAACAGTTAACAGCCCACTGGAGGAATTCATTATCAGTGAATAAAGTTTGTCTGACAAAGCTATACTGTATCTCTTCACATGACTTGAAATAAGGTGCATGAGTCAAATTACTTTTATAGTGCTTTTTTTTATCTATAGCTTAAACAATAGAGCACTGTATTGCTAGCAACACAAAAGTATGGCTTCGAATCCCAGGGAAAGCGACATGATAAAATGTGTACCTTGAAGTCACTTTGGATAAAAACTTCTACCAAATGCATACATGTAAATGTATTTAAAAGCTTGATATCCCCAGTTTTCATTAATATGTATTGACTATAAAGTGGCCAGGATATTCTTTAAAAAGTTGACCTTTTGTGCACCACGGAATAAAGAATGTCAGAACTTTAAGTTAGTTTAAATGTTTAATATCCCAGAAATGCCTTTAGAAAAGAGTTTGCACACACAGTGAAAAACAGTTCTCCGGACATAGAGAGAGTTGAGAAAGAGTCAGGTTCCAGGAGTCAGGGTGAAGTGCAGGTTTTCGGGAACAGATTGATGGCCCCAGCTGTCCCTAAGGAGTGGGGGGAAACAAAGCTGGGCAGCTGGTCACCTGTAGCTGAGACAAGTGCTGATACAGCACTTCTAGATCTGCAATTTAGTAGGAGCGGACGTCTTCCTGTATTATCACCGCTCCTGATTATAAAGTAGCCACAACTTGTGTTGTATTATAAGATGTGTGCTGGCAGAAGAATAAAAAGAAGGACATAATTTTTAATACAACTTTTGCGGAATTTCCAGAGGTGAGCATAAAATCCGAACCCTAATCTGCAAGAGACAAGTAATGGTAAATGGACTGCATTTATATAGCGCTTTCAACAGACCCATGGCCACCAAAGCGCTTTACGTATTGCCTCACATTCACCCAAGGCGCCATCCAGCTCATCGGGATCAGCTGGGGTTGGGTGTCTTGCTCATGGGCACCTCGACACTTGGTCAGGTGGAACCGGGGATAGAACAACCAACCTTCCGGTTAGTAGACAACCTACATGAACCACTGCCCCAAGTCTAATCTAAAAGTCTTGAACACAAAACACATAGCAATGCAGGCTAAGTTCTACCTCTTTTGAGTTATTAAGCATATCAATTGGAGATTTAAAAAGACACCAGACTCAGAGAAGCCAAAGCTGAGTTAGACACAGGGGTTAATCTGCAGGCGGAGGAGAGCGGAGACACCCTTCCCCCCAACTCACCGCCAACCAATTACTACACAGAGCTTCTGCCTCACTCCGAGACAGACGGATCCAGCCAGTGATATGACATCATCAGATGCCCATTAAAGGAGAGTTTACTTGTTTTCTCCCTCTCGCTGGTTCTCTCTCTCTCTCTCTAAAGACAAGCTCAGAAACGTGAAGCCTATTTTCCCTCCGGAACTCTGTCATGGGGTGCAAAGACAAAGAACTGTTTGTTTGTTTCACATTAGAACTTTCTTTAAACCCCTGATAGGGAAAGAGTTAAATAATTGTATTGGATTCTTTTCTGTGTAGAACCAAATGCGAGCACTTTATACCATTCGTTTAATTAGTGACTAAATAAAATAGCTTACAACACAATAAACTTTTTTATATTTGTAAAGTCGTTTAACTGAGCTGACGATATAGGTGTTCGCTGATAACAGTTGCTTGTGCTGGTATTTTCTCGGTTGCATCTGCACCATGACTAGATACTCACTGTTTCCAATAGTCCCTTTCAGTCCCAACAAACACTCATTATACTGACCCTGCCCTCAATGTGTATGTGTGTTTTTCTCCTCCACAGACTCTCTGTGCATGTCTTTGGCAGCTGAGGAGGAGAAAAAAAGACAGAGAAAAAAAGACTCAACTGGCTTTGTTTGCTTAGCTACATTGCAAGGCTGTAAATGAATGCCTGTCCTGGACGGATTTGATTCACTATTGCTCACATTGATTTGCTGTTTGTTATAAACTAAGTCAATCATGATTTGCTGAGAGCAGGAAAGATGTTGGGTTACTATTTCTGCAGCATAAGACTCTTGTGATTTTAAAGGTTAGGGGATGTAACCAGTTGTGGCATGCAAAAGTTCGTTTTAATGATTAGGCAGGTTCATTTCTCGTAGCTTAATGCTTTAGACAAACATCTTTCACGCCACGGCCCTGGTCTCCGCTCAGGAACACAGTAGAAAGTGAACAGAGGGTCATGAATTTAAAGCTGCAAAGGTTAATGATGAGTGACAAGTGGATTAAAATGGCCGCGGATCCCAGACAGCGGCTGACTCTGAGCGACCCCCCTACCAGCGTTAAAGATCTTTGTAGTTTCACGACGGAGTCTGATCTCTTCGCAGATCATTCATCAATGTTCAACATCTCACTAGAAACAACAGAATACATGCTCAGTGTGTGGTCAGATGATCTCTGTTCTTGTTTTTGCAACACGCCGACAGAATTGTATAGATAATTGAAGTGTAGCTTCTCTTACACATTTAAAATCCGATCAAATGTTCCAAAATTAGCAACCATGTATATTTTGATGCACACTAATGCAATGTGTAATGTGTAAAACAATTTGAAAAAAACAAATTTGAGTTTACATTTGACACTCTAAAAAGTAATTAATGGGACCGGTTATCACAACTTAAAGGGATAGTTCACCTAAAAATAAAATGTATCCAATGATTTAGTCTCTCGTGAACACGCATATACAGTTAGCGAATGTTAGAGATTACAGTTTATGAAGTTTTAAATACGCAAGCTGCCATTCTTACATACAGCACCTTTAATTGTTTCCAGGACTACAACTCTGGTAGTTGGAGCGACTTAATTATTTTGAGTAATCAACTTAAAAATGTGTGTTTATGCTACAAATGAAAAAAATTAAGTTCTTCTAACTCAATGTAGCTTGTTGGTTGAGCGTAAATTCACTCAAAGTTGTCATAACTCTGTTGTGTTCATTTTTTTGTTAATTTAATTCAACACATTCTTTTTTAGAGTGCATATGAGCAATATTTGGTGCAAAATGTAAATTCAAATTCAATAACGTACAAAAGTTTGTGGTCAGTAATTTTTTTTGGTCGGGGTCAAAAGTGACAGTAAATGCTTTTACATTTCACTTTCTATTTCAAATAAATACTGTAATTGGAATTTTCTATTCATCAACAAATCCTATTTAACAGCACAAACATTGATTTGAGCATATTAGAATGATTTCTAAAGGGTGACACTGAAAACTTTAGCTGCTATAATACATTCAATAATTAATTCTACACTTTAGAAAAGTGCATATTGGCTGTATTTACTGTTGTGTTACACCTTAATGAAGCACCTGTGCAATGGGCATATCTTTAAGAGCACTCAGATAAGCCAGCAGAAGTCAATACACAGTTGAGTGTGTGTCAGCTCATGTCAGCAGGACTGCAGCACTTCTTTATTGCAGTGTTTACATGCAGCACACGTGCTCTCAGCCTCTCTTTCCTTGAGCGCTGCTGCGGCTTCAATGCAAAAAAGTCTGCTGTCGGTTGAACAGAAAATTTTTACAAGACTGATAACTGTACAGCTACCCCTCCGCTTGCATATTTGTGTATGAAAACTCCCAAAATAACAAGGGGAGAATGATGTTAGAGATTGTTTTACATGTACTCACGTTTCACAAGCAAACACATAGAGTGGTGACTGTGCATTTTGTGGTTTTACTTCTGAAACTAAATGCTGTTTATGATCTGTGGGATGAAACAGTCATGTGTTACCTTACTCTGTAGGCCTATACATTGTATGAAATCTGTTTATGTAACTTGTGCTTTCAAGACTTTTCTTTTCCTCTTTCTCATAAACAAGTCTCTGTGCTTCCTCACTGAACACAGAAGGTTTTTTCCAAATAAGTTTCCCAGGGCTAAATATCAGTTTCCACCTAAATAGGCGGAGATAAGAGACAGTGACGGAAACCCCTTTTGAGACGTCACACTCTGCCTCTGAGAAAGGGAAACCAAACACACAGCAAAGTTTCCCGTTAAACCAGGGCACTTCCTTATTACTGAACTGACACGCTTGCAAAGTATGTTTCTCCCTTTAAATAGACTCTAAAACAACAAGCTATGTTTGAACTACCCATGGGCAACGCTGCCTCCATTCCATCCATACGCAGAAGCTGTTCAACAGGAATATTAGTAGGATTTACTTTCTTAGTTACTGATAGTTATATTTAGCATGACTGGTGTGACTAACACAAATGACATGAATCACGCCCATAAGAAAAATTAGCTAAGGCAGGAATTTTATTTTATTTCGATGAAAATGTCCTCTTATACTGTATTACTATCTTGCTATGTTAGAAGATACTAGATCAGATTAAGAACTGTAGAAGGGCTGGCAAGAATAAACAATCAAACATAGTATAATGACTGGTTGTGAACAGAATTTAAATGGATTTAATAGAGGTTTTAACATTTATTTTAACACTCTGGTTCCTTATTGTTCAGTGAAAAATACTTTTAACACTTAAAGATAATAGAGATAATAATTCAATTCAAAACAAAAATAGAAAAATATGTGTTTACAGTCTTTTTAAAGGCCGCATAAATCAAATCCAATAACTGTCCTGAACTATATTCAACAACAATATTAAACAAACAAACAAAAAATGTAGAAACATATTTCATCCATTTGCCTGCATGAAATACTGACAAACACATTAAGTGTCACTATAGTTGAAAATTGTGTTTAATTATAGAACCAATTTATTAGATTAATTAATTTGGGAATCTGACAACACTGGTTGCACTGCATGTGTTTGAATCACTAAAACGAACTGGTTAATTAATCCAGGAATGGGACAAAACTGGTTGCACTAAAAGAACTGGTTAATTAATTGATCAGCGCCAGTTTATCTGCCTTAGTGGATGTCAGTCTAAAGTTGGTTCAGTTCAATTTGGCGTTCCACAGGGTTAAATTTTGAGCCTCCTTCTTTTTAGCATGTACTTCTATCCTCTTGGTCAGCTTTTAAGATCTCTTGGTCTTAAGCTCCATTTCTACGCAGATGACACCTAGATCTACATCCACACTGCATGAACACTGTATATCCGAGGTACAAATTTGGATGTCTCAAAATTGTCTGTGTCTCAATAGTGGTAAAACCGAGAGGACATTTTTGTTGGTTCACCCCATCAAATGAACTAGTCCTTTACCTCTAAAAATTGAAGGCTCTGCTTTGGAGTTTCAAGCTAAATTAAAACATTTGGGGGTGATATTCTACACAAATGTCATGTCCTAAATACAGTTAAAAAATCATTTTTTCACCTCAGAAACATTGGAAAACTGCATCCCATGTTATCGTTTTCTGTTGCTGAAAAATGTATTGACACTTTTGTATTTTCACACATTGATTATTGCAATGCTATTCTGTCTGGGGTCTCAAAATATACCTAACATAAATTGCAGTCAGTTCAAAATTCCGCTGCTAGAATTCTTACGGACCAGGATAAGCAAACACATCACTCCAGTCATGCTGACCGACAAGGCCCTACATGGTTTGGCGCCTCATTACTTGTATCAACTTTTAACTGTTTACACTCATAGACGTGATCTCCGCACCTCTGATTCGAGTCATTTAGTTGTCCCTCCTACCCGCTTTTAGTGTTTTTAAATCTGCTCTTAAAACCCATTTTTTTCAGAAAAATTTGTGTTACATGTGCATACATATGATGTGCGTTTATATGTTTATGCTTGTAAAGCGCTTTGAGATGCACTTTTTAAAGGCGCTATAAAAAATAAAGATTATTATTATTATTATCATTATTCTTTGGGAATTAGACAGGCTACAGGTTCTTGATTTACTAAAAAGAACTTGTCTATAAGAGTCATTTGTTTGAGAATCAAACAACACCGGTTGCGCTGTATGTTTTTGATTCACTAAAAACAACTCTTTCATTGGATCATTTGATCTGGAATCGGACACAAGTTGCGCTGTCTGAGTTTGATTCTCTAAAACGAACAGTTTATAAGAGTCATTCGTTCGGGAATCTGTAAATAATGGTTGTGTTGTATGAGTTTGATTCTCTAATACTAAAAGTTTATGAGTCATTCGTTCGGGAATCAGACAACACTGGTTGCGCTGAATGACTTTGATTCACTAAAACTAATAGTTTACAAGAGTCATTCCTTGTTCGTGAATCTGTAAATAATGGTTGTGTTGTATGAGTTTGATTCTCTAAAACAAACAGTTTATTGAGTCATTCGTTCGGGAATCGGACAACACTGGTTACTAGGGGTGTAACGATTCATCTACTACATCGATGTATCGATTTATTTTCCTACGATCTAACTACATCGATCTGTGCTCGGCAAGTTGGCCTTCCGGACGACATATATCGATCTAACATCGTTTTAAAAGGTAATCAATCGATTGTATCTTTCATAGGAAATAACGCATTGGATTTAAGCACGTCAGACTTTAAATGGATGTTTTTTCTTAGCACTTTTAATGATAAAGGCGTTAAACGTTACTCGATTCAGTCTGCCTATCTGTGACATCATCGCAACGCACGCACCAGCAGCAGCGCTAAGAAAACAAAACATAGCATGGCGTATGGCAGAGGAGAAGCCAACCAGCGAGAAATTATCAAGCCACCAGGAGAAAGAGCTAAGTTAGTAACGTGTTACCTGTACTTTCAACCCTTGCTAAATGTTACCTGTGCATTCCTGGGACCAGTGTGCCAGCAGAGCGAGTTTTTAGTACTGCTGGCAACATAGTGAACGCACAGAGAAGTGTTCTGCGGTCAGATCATGTTGATATTTTTGAAAAAGAAATATGTAGAGTCATTGAAGAGTAGTTGGTTACATTTTATCTTTTGTTCAATATTGTTTGTTTATTAAACTGAGAGTAGTAGCAGGTTCAGCCAGTTTATTCAAACTGAAGAAATGTTGGTTGCACTTTATTTTTGATATTAATATTGTATTTGTATTATTTTAATGTTGAAAAACAACAGCAAAAGTAACAGGTACACCTACTATTAATTAAACCTGAAGAGAAGTTAGTTGCACTTTATTTTTGATATTAATATTGTAATATTATTATGTTGGATAACAAAAGCAGAAGTAGCAGGTTAACCTACTGTTGAAATGTTGGTTGCACTTACTGTGCTTTTATTGAAAATGTATTGAATATTGAAAATGAGAGCAGAAAAGGTTAACTTCCTGTTAATTCAACCTAAACTGTTGGTTGCACTTTATTCAAATAAAATTTGAATGCATTTGCCATTAATTGTTGTTTACTTGTTTGTTTATATCCATAATTAATTGATACCTGATTCCCTTACAAGAAACAACAGGAATCTAGGAAACTTCACCTGCACTGACCAGTATCCAGATATTTATTTCAGTCACACAATTTTTGGCTAAAAAGTTACTGAATCGATTTCAGGTCACTGAATCGTTTCGGATCGTATCGTTCTAAATTAACCAAAATCGTCCTTGAATCGTATCGACAACCTCAAATTGTGATACGAATCGAATCGTTGTTAAAACGAATCGTTACACCCCTACTGGTTACGCTGTATTAGTTTGACTCACTAAAAAGAACTGGTTTATAAGAGTCATTTGTTTGGGAATCTGACAACACTGATTGCACTGTATGTTTTTGATTCACTAATAAGAACTGGTTCATTGGATCATTTGATCAGGAATCGGACAACACTGGTTCCGCTGTATGAGTTTGATTCTCTAAAACGAACCGTTTATGGCCATTTGTTCAGGAATCGGACAACACCGGTTGAGCTGTATGTGATTGATTCACTAAAACTGGTTTATATGAGTAAATTAGTTCAGGCATCGAACAACCTGGTCGCATTGCATGTTTTGCACTCATAACAGTCATATGTGCTGAAATCGAACTACGCCAGTCGTGCTGTATACTGTATATTCAGTGTCATTGTGAAGTATTTTAGTACGGTATTCTGTTCGCAGTAGGGAAAGAATGCATGTGCAAGAACCGCTAACGGAACTGAACGTCATTTGGTTCTGGTATGTGCACAAAGAAATTGACTTTTAAAAAAAATACACTTTGAAATGAGTAAACAGTGTGACAACTTGCCCCTGTTTCTCTTATACATCAAAACAATTAACTCTGAACTCACATACTTGACAAAAAATATAGCTCACCAGGTGACAACTACATTCTAGTTTCAATGCGCCTTAAATTCCCCCTTATACTGGGACTTAGGGGAATGTTTATAACACACTAGTGTGTGTGTGTGTGTGTGTGTGTGTGTGTGTGTGTGTGTGTGTGTGTGTGTGTGTGTGTGTGTGTGTGTGTGTGTGTGTGTGTGAGAGAGAGAGAGAGAGAAAGAGAGAAAGAGAGAAAGAGAGAGAGAGGAAGTGGTGATTTTGGCAGGACCTCAGCACTGTGTTGTTACCAAGGCTACAACAACGTGCAGGCCAACCGCAGGTGCCGAGGCAACAACAGCGTTTCCCAATTAGGGACCCTGAGAGAGGCCCAATAATGAAATGTGGCCCCGGGCTGCGCTGGGTTAACTAAATGGATCCACAGTCATTTAAAGTTAACAAAAGGCTGACTCGGGAGGCATTTGAATGCTCACCCCCTTCTCTGTGTCCCACTCTCATTCATATCACACAGTTAAGGATGTGGTTTAATTCAGGGGGGCTGATTTAAAAATAAGGGATCCCCCCGACAGGGCAAATCTATCATTGGCGGTTAACAGTTTTCAATAGGACACCAACGCCACAGCGAGATTAAACATATCCATAGTGAAGACACTGTCTCTGTGGCTCTCATAAATTTTTAAGCAGCAAAAGTACACAAGTGAAGAAACTCAAACGACTAATCCCATTCTCGCAGCCAGAGTGCTTACAAATACACGCACCCAGCTTTGCCCTCAGAGCCTGAGAAGGGAACCAAGTTGTCCTGTTTGCCGAGGGCTAGTGTCCACACATCCGCTTCCACAAAGGCCCCATTGAAAGTGCGCCCAGGTTAAAGTGTGTTTGAAAACCCTGTTTAACAGCACAGAAAAGGAGGCACAACCCTGACTGAGAGCAAAACCAGCAGGCCTCACACTGTCAGCCTCAACACACATACTGGCTGTTGTGCTGACACTTACTTTTTCTGTCTCCCTCTCCCTTCCTGGTGAACAATATGAAGGGAGGTGCAGGAGAGGAAGTAGCCAGGCTGGGTGGTGAGCGGGAGGGAGGAGCGGCCCCTCTCTTTCCCATGTGAAGGACAAGTCTGTTGGAGCGTCAGTCTGGGGCCGTGATTGTGTTCGGCGCCTGGCTGCGTCTCACAGAAGACCCCCATTAATCACTGAAGCAGATCTCTCTCGCTCTCGCTCTCTCTTTCTCTGCCCTTATGCAATGCACCACCTACACCCAAGACCCCACACACAGAAGAGGCATGGGCACACACATTTAGCACTTCTTAAATGCAAACATGCAGAATAAACTGCACTTTTCACAAAATAAGGGATGGAACTCTTAAAAAATAGTTTTTTATTTGAACAACTGGTCAGGCTCTTTAAGGGATAGCTCACCAAAAATGACAAATTGCCATCATTTACTCACCCTGGTGTCATTAATTACAAGCCTGCATGACTTTCTTTTTTCTGCAGAACACAAAAGGAGTTATTTTGGCCATACAATTAAAGTCAATGGGGTCATATATAAAAATAAAAATAAAAATAAATGATTTAGTATATACAGGTGCTGGTCATATAATTAGAATATCATCAAAAAGTTAATTTATTTCACTAATTCCATTCAAAAAGTGAAACTTGTATATTATATTCATTCATTACACAGAGACTGATATATTTCAAATGTTTATTTCTTTTAACTTTGATGATTATAACTGACAACTAAGGGAAATCCCAAATTCAGTATCTCAGAAAATTAGAATATTGTGAAAAGGTTCAATATTGAAGACACCTGGTGCCACACTCTAATCAGCATATTAACTCAAAACACCTGCAAAGGCCTTTAAATGGTCTCTCAGTCTAGTTCTGTAGGCTACACAATGATGGGGAAGACAGCTGACTTGACAGTTGTCCAAAAGACGACCATTGACACCTTGCACAAGGAGGGCAAGACATAAAAGGTCATTGCAAAAGAGGCTGACTGTTCACAGAGCTCTGTGTCCAAGCACATTAATAGAGAGACGAAGGGAAGGAAAAGATGTGGCAGAAAAAAGTGTACAAGCAATAGGGATAACCACACCCAGGAGAGGATTGTGAAACAAAACCCATTCAAAAATGTGGGGGAGATTCACAAAGAGTGGACTGCAGCTGGAGTCAATGCTTCAAGAACCACTACGCACCGATATATGCAAGACATGGGTTTCAGCTGTCGCATTCCTTGTGTCAAGCCACTCTTGAACAACAGACAGCGTCAGAAGCGTCTCGCCTGGGCTAAAGACAAAAAGGGCTGGACTGCTGCTGAATGGTCCAAAGTTATGTTCTCTGATGAAAGTAAATTTTGCATTTCCTTTGGAAATCAGGGTCCCAGAGTCTGGAGGAAGAGAGGAGAGGCACACAATCCACGTTGCTTGAGGTCCAGTGTAAAGTTTCCACTGTCAGTGATGGTTTGGGGTGCCATGTCATCTGCTGGTGTTGGTCCTCTGTGTTTTCTGAAGTCCAAGGTCAACGCAGGCGAATACCAGGAAGTTTTAGAGCACATCATGCTTCCTGCTGCTGACCAACTTTATGGAGATGCAGATTTCCTTTTCAACCAGGACTTGGCACCTGCACACAGTGCCAAAGCAACCAGTATCTGGTTTAAGGTCCATGGTATCCCTGTTCTTAATTGGCCAGCAAACTTGCCTGACCTTAACTCCATAGAAAATCTATGGGGTATTGTGAAGAGGAAGATGCGATATGCCAGACCCAACAATGCAGAAGAGCTGAAGGCCACTATCAGAGCAACCTGGGCTCTCATAACACCTGAGCAGTGCCACAGACTGATCGACTCCATGCCACGCCGCATTGCTGCAGTAATTCAGGCTAAAGGAGCCCCAACTAAGTATTGAGTGCTGTACATGCTCATACTTTTCATGTTCATATTTTTCAGTTGGTCAAGATTTCTAAAAATCCTTTCTTTGTATTGGTCTTAAGCAATATTCAAATTTTCTGTGATACTGAATTTGGGATTTTCCTTAGTTGTCAGTTATAATCATCAAAAATTAAAAGAAATAAACATTTGAAATATATCAGTCTGTGTGTAATGAATGAATATAATATACAAGTTTCACTTTTTGAATGGATTTAGTGAACAAATCAACTTTTTGATGATATTCTAATTATATGACCAGCACCTGTATATACAGACTGGTCTCTTCATCACTGCATCTGTTAGTGGGTGGGATATATTATGCAGCAAGTGAACATTTTGTCCTCGAAATGGATGTGTTAGAAGCAGGAAAAATGGGCAAGCATAAGGATTTGAGCGAGTTTGACAAGGGCCAAAATGTGATGGCTAGATGACAGGGTCAGAGCATCTCCAAGACTGCAGCTTATTGATGTACGTGGTGAGCGAAGGCTGGCCTGTGTGGTCTGATCAAACAGACGAGCTACTGTAGCTCAAATTGCTCAAGAAGTTAATGCCGGTTCTGGTTCGCAGTTTATTGCATATGGGGCTGCATAGCCGCAGACCAGTCAGGGTTAAATGGAATGAAAAAATAAATAAAAAGATAAACAGAATAGGTTGCTAGATGTTGAACTTTTAATCAATACATTTAATGAATATTTTTTGACTACAATGAATTAAATGTCATCTCAACATATTGTCATTATTATGTCATTTTAATTGCGAGATACAGTTGAAAAGGTCAAGACCTCTGAGGTTGCACAAGACAAGAGAAAAGAAGAAAAAAAAGTAGTAGTAGTCATGGAACTTGTATTTATAGAAAGTACCACCTCTCTTTCACACACACACACACACACACACACACACACACACACACACACACACACACACACACACACACACACACACACACACACACACACACACACACACACACACACACACACACACACACACACACACACACACACACACACAACCAGGGTTAAACACACAAAGCACAAAAATATAAAGAGCGCCTTATTCAAGCACACACACACACACACACACAGTCATTTATTTACTGCACTCATGTGGGTGAGCAGCATGTAAAAGCATTTCATGAATGCAATAAAAACCAAACCTACTGTAAATACCACTATTTGGAAAAGCTGCAATGTTCTTTTAATCCTCTTGCACTTAGGTGGAGAATGTCAAATAGCTGGCAATCCAACCTGATGAGAGCAGTGGAATTGTTGGCGTGTTCACATGAGGATTGTTTACCTAAACTGCTAAAGCTGGATACAGACTCTCAGCGCAGCTCTGAACATTAGTGAACGCTCGCCAATTTACACATTTCCTATATCATAAACATATGTCCTACATATCTATTATATCTCCTAAGGTCTTACAATATAATTTTGCTAGACGACAACAGAACTCGCTGATCACGGTAACAAATTGTTTTTTCTTTATAATTCAATAATATTTTTGACTTTATTTGATGAATTAATATATACACATTTTGTCTTCACTGTTATTCTGTTCTATTCTATGTTTTCTAGAATGTGTCAATTCCATAATAATGCATATAAGAACTGAAACATGAGCTTCCTGTCACTCAGATCCTCACACCCTCATTTCCTCCAGCTCTCTAATGCTAATTTAAAGAGCAGCGGAGAGCAGAGAAAGAGGGAGGCAGACAGAGCAGCAGGTCAATGGCTTCTTCAGCACATAAACCGTCCTGTAATGAGCAATATTTGTGAAGCATCAAGGGGACAGAGTCTCTAGAGTCGAGTGTCACGTGCGCACACAGTTCCTTCACCTCCAGCATTCTTTCATGTCCTACAGTGCTTACACTGCACACACAAGCTTTTTGTGTTGCACTCAGGTATCATGGGTGGAAATGAATACCTCCGGGCAAACATAAGATCATGTTCCTCTATTGGCCATATTTGAGATTTTTAGATCAGCTGTCGCACTTCTGCTGTCATTTGATTTTTGAACGATTCATTAATAATATGTGTGTGTGTGCAGGTATGTGGTTTATGAGAACACAAATGTGTATAATGACATGGGTATTACAACGTAAACACGATTTATGAGGACACTTCCTATGTCCTCTTAAACCAAATGGCTTAAAAAACTTAAAAATTCAAAAAATGCCAAAAGTTTTGTGTGATGAGTAAGTTTAGGAGTAGGGTTAGTGTAGGGGGATAAACACTAACCACATATTCAAAAGTGTGTGTGTGTGTGTGTGTGTGTGTGTGTGTGTGTGTGTGTGTGTGTGTGTGTGTTTTCTAGCATTTTCTTCCTAGACTTTATTTTATATTTCATTTATGAATTTCAATCATTTGACAGATTTTGTGTGTACATACACACACAGACAATCTTTCAAATGATTGAAATTCAAAAATGATTTCATAAATGTAATATATAATGTCAAGGAAGAAAATGTAATCACATTAAGCATTCATAGAGTTGCTGTGATCAATCATTTAATATAATTACAGTCATTACAGCTCCCGAATTTGGTATAGATAACAATTGAAAACAAAATTATGCAGATTTTGATGATAGTATCATAACATAGAGATAAATCCATTAGATCAACAGCAAACAAAACACATCAGCGGCATAAACAAGACTCTCCATTGTTCCTGTACACGACAAACATGTTTATCACTGAACCCAGATTAAGTGAACTGGGATTATAACCCATCAGTATTCCCAATCCCAGCACTGGAATCGCATTATGTACAGGAACAGTCTCTTTTCAAAACATTATATGCTGGAAAAACAACTGTTTCTTAAAACACCATTCTGAAAGATGTGGACAGATCATCATTTAGTCTGATCAAAACACAGTCAACAAGGAAAAATGGGCCTTTTGATTGGCAGAGATTGAGTGAATGGAGCAATAACATTGTAAGCAGGCCTGCGGGTTGTGTGTGTGAAATCTGGGTGTCTATGCGAGGTCACTAATGGGTGTGAGGATGTATTGCTGTGTCAGCTTGATGAAGCACTGCCTCTGGAAGTTTCCCATCCATCGGCGGTGATTAATCAACCCATCAGAGGCTGTTAATCATGGATACAATACACAGATTACAGACACACAGATGCATCCTAAACAGCTCATACACATGCAATGAGATCAGATAGCAGACAGTGATTTGTATTTCATTTTACAATAACAAATCATCAAACACTTGATTGGCTTTTTGCATGTTTGTTTGCTTTTTAATACATTTAGCATAGCATAGTTTTATGTAAATGTGTAAAAGTGGGCTATAAATGCAATTTACACATTTACAAATATCTTTTCTAAACCTCATTACAACTTGATAAAATCTTAAGAATAGCTTATTTTTCCCACCCAATTGGCAAATATTCAAAGCAAATGTAGTGATGTTTATATTTATGTTATCAGAAGCATGCATAATAGATTAACTTGTATTATCAGAAGTGTATTCATTTGCTAGTAGATTAGAAATCAGTGATGAAAGTGTAACGCTGTTAAGACAATCTCACACCTGATAGGTGTAAATCCTTCACTTGTAATATGAAAGTCACTCGTTCCTTAACGGTAAAAGTACAACCACCTCACTCTTGATGTATTTCACACAGGCATTTGCATGTAAGTGTTGTGTAAATGACTGCCCTCACATCTACGCATGCAATGTAAGCTGATTTTGACAACAAGCACGCTTTGTGCTCCTTAGAAATCCTGACAAATGTCTCTTAAGTAAGCCATAAGCAAATAACATCTTTCCTTTTCATCTTAATAATGTATCCCCGACAGATGCGAAGCAGATTATCTCGATTAGTCCTTTCTTCAGGCCTTGTTTTGCCGCATTTAAAGGGATAGCTCACCCAAAAATGAAAATTAGCACATGATTTACTCACCTTCAAGTCATCCTAGGTGTATATGATATTCTTCCTTGAGACGAATACAATCGGAGTTATATTAAAAAAATGTCCTGGCTCTTCCAAGCTTTATAATGGCTGTTTCTGTTTTGAAGTCCATAAAAGTGCATCTATCCATCATAAAAGTGTTCCACATGGCTCCAGGGGGTTAATAAAGGCTTTCTGATGAGTACAGGTATGTGGTTTATGAGGACACAAATGTGTATAATGACATTGGCATTACAACGTAAACACGATTTATGAGGACACTTCCTGTGTCCTCGTAAACCAAATGGCTTAAAAATCTTAAAAATAAAAAAAATGCCAAAAGTTTTGTGTGATGAGTAATTTAGGAGTAGGGTTACTGTAGGGAGATAAATACTAACAACATATTCAAAAGTGTGTGTGTGTGTTTTCTAACATTTTTCGTTTGTGTAAGAAAAATAACCATATTTTAAAATGTACGAACTGAAATCTCTAACTTCCGCTAACTTTCGTATACCCGCGTTCACGAGAGAATGACGTTCCAGCGTATGACGTAGGACGTAGGCATTGCGTAAGTTACGGTGACGAATGCGGTAGCGCAGAGGATAGAGCTAAACAAAACTTGGTTCTCGTGAGAACTAGCATATTCTCGCTGGAGCGTCCTACGTCATACGCTGGAACGCCAGTCTCTTGTGAACGTGCGTACGACAGTTAGCGGAAGTTAGAGATTACAGTTTGTAAAGTTTTAAATATGGATATTTTTCTCACACAAACGCATCGTGTCACTTCAGAAGGCCTTTATTAACCCCCCGGAGCCATGTGGAGCACTTTTATGATGGATAGATGCACTTTTATGGACTTCAAAACAGATAAAGCTAAGAGGCAGGATATATTATAATATAATTCCGATTGAATATATTCGTCTGAAAGAAGAATGTCAAATACACCTAGGATGACTTGAGGGTGAGCAATTCATTGGCTAATTTTCATTTTTAGGTGAACTTTCCCTTCACATCTATCAGACCAGCCTCTTTACAGTTTTTCTCAATTGCTAAAACACTAAAACCCATTGGCTGAACAAAGTTCTCAGTTGCCTGAACTCATTTAGCTAATTGTGCAGTCTTTTGTCAATACCTTAAATCATTTCACAAGGTAAAACACAATTTGCAGATCTCACTTAGACTTTTCAGCAAAACTCTAAACACATTCTCCACTCTAATGCACATGTCATCCATACTGGTAAACACAAGTGGCAACAATCAAATACAAATAAAGAACAAACGTCATTGATTGAACACAACCACTCAAAAAGGATTTACAGTTTTTTCAAAACTGCACACACAAAATGCAAAATGCCTCACATCTCCTTCAAAATGTAACACTGCATTCAAAATGCCATAAACGCATGTCAGAATGAAGCTTTTGCATCAAATGGCAAACACTTCTTTCATAATAGTACATTTTTGGATATTCCATGTAAACACTGTTGTTCTAAATCTAAAGCATTTTGGTCTTTCATATGCTTATATCTACATTTGAATACAATATTCTACAGTGAAAGTAATCTGCTGAGAGTAGTAACAAGTTTACTGTAAACACCAATGCAATGTAGAAACAAAAAATATTTATTAGGTCAAACATTACTGTTGTATACAGTAGCATACAAAAAAACCATATACATATGTAAACCAAAAATATATTCTTCAGATTACAAAAAAGAACACAATTGTGTGTGTGACCTGGTGACTAAATGTAGCATTTTGATTGGATGTGTTTGGAAAAGGAAAGCAAGTTACTTCCTGTTAGATTTGTGTGTTTTAGGTGGAGAATTGTGTCAAATGCTGAGAAATAGCTTATGGTTTTGGAGATTTGCTGTGTAGTTTTACACTTTGAGTGAGGGGTTTGAAAAATCGTGTGACATGAACAGATTTTGTGTGTAAGCAGTTGGAAAAAACTGTAACTTGTTTCAAATGATGTGACACAACCAATATAAGCCATTTCAGAGAGCAAACAGGTTGTTGAAGGTGGAAGGAGAAAGTCTGAGAATGGATAGAAGAAACAATGTGAAAGGACGAGGACGAGGACGAGTGCGTATGCGCGGTGGGTGACGAGGAGGAAGAGGAGGGCAAGAAAGAGGAAGAGGAGGAGGAAGAAAAAAAATACAAAGAGCAAAGCAGAGTAGTAATTTCTGATCAATTTTGATCTACTATGATAGAATATGTTTTCGTGACTAAGACAACGACGTAAAATATGAAATTTGTTTTGTTAAAAATGTACTTCTCCCTGAGAACTATATGTTTTGAACAAAGTGTTTTCTATGTTTTGGTGTATTGTTTACTGACTGCTTGATAGTGTATATCATTTTGATTACTTTGTTTATGATTTGAGAGCAGTGTTTGATTTTGAACACAGGTAAAACTGTTTTGAGGCGAAAGTTTCATTTTGCAAGAGGAGTCTGAGGTTTTGTAAATAGTGCTTGAAGATGAGGTTTTGTGTTTAATGTTTTCAGAAAATGGAGCAAGGTTTCAGAAAATGTGTTTTAGCAATTGAGAAAAACTGTAATAAACTACACCAGGAACAAATCTCAATATGTTGCCTTAGATGTGTTTCACAAAGGCACTCCCTTCTTTTTGTAGTGGAACTGAGACTATCACAATTCCCCGAATTTCCTGAAGCAACTTCACATGGCTTGTCTTAGGTACGGGCACATAGACGCAGCGGTTCCCATACAGACGCTGATCCTGTATTTTCATTTCAGTAATTAGACCCATTGATTAACCCGATTCTGGCCGCATTCCATGAGAGACGAGAACCTGCTATTTTCCGTCTCCCTTAACCACATGTTTGATATCAAAGATGACTCATCATTTTAATAATCGTTTCACACCCCTGACTTTGTGTTTTTACTGGCACCTCTCAGCTGTATGGAGGGGGAGTTTTATTTTTCTCTGTTGCCTGCTCTTTTTCTTTCCTAGACCACGAGATGATTAGATATGAGAGTCGGGTGGTAAATTAGAACAACGGGCAGTTTTCCACTGCATATACAAGATGTGCTAATTTAGGAAATGTGGTCAGGGTGCGTCCTCACCCTTCATAACCGTCACCCCGCGCGCTACATGGAAGTTACGCACTCTGGCAGATGGCTGTTCGCAGGGCAGCTAGATAATGATGGAGGATTAAACGCCTGACTCCCTCGCCACATTCCCCTCCTGCATGTGTTTGTGTTCCCTCTTTAGTGAGAATTTATGGATTCTGTAGCGCAAAGATAGATTGCCACAAAAAAAAAAGCCTCTGAGAAAACTGCACTAATCTGCAAACGATAATTCCCATTCAAGTGAGTGATTCTGGATTAATAAAAATGCTAATTCATAGAAACGCACGGAATGGCTCCCAGTGAGGAGGATTCGTGGCATGTTTGCCCTCGACTCTATTAAAAAGAAAGACACCGGGATCATAAATATGGATCCGGTTTTGTCGGCCCGTGTGGGTGGTTTGTGCCAAGCAGATACACTCATCCCAAACATATTATTCATTTGAATACCACGGGCAAAGGGACGCAACGACATGGGAGTAATTGAAAGAGATGTGATTAAAATCTGGAAGGCCATGTTTACACCTAGTAAACATCTTGAGTGATTCAATCACTAGTTGTCAACCAGGTTGTAGTTGTTTCCACCTATTAACATTCATCTTCATAGAGGTTCTTGGAAACATTAGGATTTTTTTGACTACCTCTACAAGAATCTAAGGGCATGAAGATCACAATATTTTGCAACATATTTAAACCCAATTCCAAGAAGCTTTGTGGATGAAATGATTTCAATATTAATGCCAGGAGGCAGTGATCTAGCAGGACAGAGTTTTACAGCTGTAAATATCGAAGCATTCAATTCATAAATGCTCACTGGGGCATTAGGCCAGCAAGTGTGTGTGTGTGTGTGTGTGTGTGTGTGTGTGTGTGTGTGTGTGTGTGTGTGTGTGTGTGTGTGTGTGTGTGGTGAAACTGTTGCAAAATAACTTGAATTCAAAATGACTTTTGACTCAAATTCTGGGTGAGAGGCAGAAGTCAGAAAAAGATCTACAAGCAGCATTAGAAACTAACCAGGGCTTAACCCTTAAACGCATACCTCGGGTCTTTAGTGACCAAGGATGTCATTCACTACTCTCCTCCTCATTTATTGTTAGACATCAACCGTCTTAGCATTCCTCAATCAATGCATTAAATAAAAAGAAAAAAATTATTGATAGAAAAGAATGCCTGTTTTCCCATTTATTTTTTTGTAAAAATTGTATAGGGTCGCTAACGACCTGAGGTGTGTAACAGGGCAAGTATATTGTTTTCTGCACAACAATAATTCAACCCTTAATGACTGAATAAGTGCAATTCACCTTTATTCCACAAGGTGGCAAATTCTGATACAGTTATCACACTCATAGTTATCGCAGGCAGAAAACACTAGGAATAATAGGAAAAGAATAGGAAGTAACAGCAAAACTTGAAATGGCTCAGCGATTTACTGCAGAGCAAGTACTGAACAAGTACGCAATATGTCACTGTCACTTGGTGTCATCTGGTGAAGAAGCTGTCAGTGATCAAAATATTGATATTGAAGATGTTGAGAATGAAAGTGTTGAGAATATGTTTCAGACGGCGAATATGAGCCAGATGCTGAATATACTGGGAAATGAGCTATAAACGAGGACAGTGATGATGTTATAAAACATCTGTTCAAACTGAACCCTTCCAAGCTCAAAAAGGTAAAAAAAAATTCTTCTGTAATTGTTACTCAAGATCAGGAGAGTTTTATATTATCGCGACAGGAAGAGATCTATCCATGTTAGATTTAGATCCGGGTCGCTAAAGACCCAAATATGTAATAATGATTGGTGAAACATTCATGCATTTAAGAGATAAAGCAAAAATGCCATGAAAGTGAAAAAAAAAGAAGGAATTAAAATGCCCCATAACGTTTTTCTTCTGTGCTTATAAACTTTAGTGACTTTCAGTTAGTTGACTAAACTGAAGTATGGGACAATGACAAACAACAATAACCAAGAAGATAAAAAGGAGAAATCTGTTACAAATATAGTTTGAAACAGAATTGTCCTCAATTAAGATTTTATTAAATAATGTGCAATAAAAAAAATTCTAACCATGAGGTTAAAAAGTACAATTGTTTCAGCAGTGAAACAATCAAATGAAAACAACTAAAATACTTTTCTTGCACCCTTTCAAAAATAATAAAAAAATAAGTTAAATCTTACGATGGCAGAGGATTCACACACGGTTTTCCATATTTTATGGGAATATTCCATAGACATAATGTTTTTATACAGTACAAATTGTATATTTTATTCCCTAAACCTACCCATCACAGAAAACTTTCAGCATTTTTACATTTTCAAAAAAACATCACTTAGTATGATTTATAAGCTGTTTTCCTCAGGGGGACCAAAACATGTACCCACAAGGTCAAGGATTTCGGATATTACCATCTTTGTGGCCTCATAACGTAGGGTTTACCTGAACCACACACACACTCCTTCACACTCAGTATTCCAGAAATAAAGCAGGCTGGATCATTAGTCTAGGCACATAACTACATAACTCATTCATTGCCACCATGAATATTCCTAGAACATGATTTGTGATCCAAACTGTCGGCCCAAGTTCTGTTTATTTAGAGTCAGTTTGACTGAGACAGTACAGAGTATCACTTAAAATAAAACACGCACAGCCAGTAATTTAAGGACAGTGTTGGTGCATGATAGGAGCCAGCTCGAGAACACACAATAAACGCTCCGGTTTATTCAGCCCCATCGGTTTTCGCTTTGTAAAGGGAGCTGGAATGAGCTGAATTCCATTTTATTTCACCACATATATTTGGCTCCGGTGTTGTTTTATCATTAGTGTTTTGTGAGCAGGAGTTTAAATGAGGACAATCGGCTCTGTAGTTGATTTAACATGCACAACTTCCTCACCGTGCAACATATGGTATCAGTGACATTTACAGCCACGCTATAAGTCTGGTTCACGGTCATGATAGTTGCATGCATACACAATCAAGTTATGTTTCTTATCTGTTGTGAACGACTCCCAGAAGAAAACTTTATTATGATGGATCACAGTGATGTCACAAGTAGTTTTAGTGTCAAAGACAAATGTGGCCTTTGTTTCCCGTGAACCGCCGTCCTCACCTGGAACCAGACCGGGGCTGGCCAGCTGCCAGGTGCGTACTTGGCGGAGGATACGGCCCTGTGTTCCTGGGAGATGAGGCCCCAGCGGAGGATTTGAGGGCCTGATAGGATTAGACTCCCTTTCTTTACACAACATTGATGAGGATAAGGAATCCGTAGAGCGCTCAAGCACTCCAAAGCTTTCCTAATGCAAAGCATCAGGTGCCTTCACTGCTGCACTTACACCAATACACATGCCATCAAACCTCCACAGAGATGATTTCTCCAGCAGCTGGGCTGGTTATGTGTTTTGCTTTGATTATTCAACCACAAACCAGTGGTGTTTATTACCTCATGGGGAATTTGCTCACTTCGCTCCATATGTCTCACAGACCTTGATCTCAGGATAAATATTAGTAATATTTTCCTTGCCAAGAGAAATATATGTAAACAGTCATGTAAGGACAGTTGAGCACCAAAGTGAAAGTTCACCAGCACTATGGATTATGGGAATGTGGAGGAGGTGTTACATGAGACGTTTTCAGTGATGAGCAATTTGTATGTCCACTCGGAAAGAAACAAATGCTACAGGATAGTGAGGAAAACTCAGTTTCTTTTAACTTGTGGAGGGTCTATTTTGGAAGTGCCAATAGCCTGTCTTGTTGGCAAAGGCTATTTTACACTTATTGTCTGGTGGAAGTTGTCTGGCTATCACCAGACCAAGCTCAATTTAAGATTGAACATTGGTCTGGGGAGTCGGCTAGGTATTTTCTACTGCACAAGAGGATGTGGACGTGATAAACAAGCATAATTCAAATGACTCTGTACGCAATTGGATAGTCCTTCAACCAATCAAACCACAAGAGTGGTGATCAACGAGCATAATTCAAATGACTCTGTATGCAATTGGATAGTCCTTCAACCAATCAGACCACAAGTGGCGTGATCAACGGGCATCGATCCATCGCTTTTCTATCGTCATCATGTTAAACCCGCCAATAGCAACAGGTGGACAGTCTGTGATTGGTTCCCACAAAAGTGTGACAGAAGCAGGATAAATGAATGTACAGGTTTCCAGGCTGAGCTGCAGGGCAGTCCTATAGCTCGTCCTGGGTCGACATTTCATTCAGTAACATTAGGCAGTTTTGATTTATATGCTGTTTAATGTTGACGATTGCGTTATTTTACATATGCATATGCTTACATATGAGATCGCTTGTTTCTGAATCTTCTTGACATGTGTTTTGATCTGGAGATTCAGTATTCTTTCAGAAGATATGTAATAGCGCCTCCTACAGAGAAAAATCTTGAAAATTCAGTCAATGGCGGGAAAGTGTTTCCTCACAAATTATGGAAATTTCCATCAATGGCGGGGAAAGAGTTAACTGGGACAGTAGTGTGGAGAGTAAGGACCGTGGATTTAGGTCTTGACGCGACTGACCCTAGTTTGAATCCGCCCATTCTTCTCCCTTTTCCCATCGCATCACATATCAGAGGCATTTGTTTTAAATTAAAAAAATGAAGAAATTATTTGAAAGTGGAAATAAAGTGTCTAACGGGTATTTAATAGTGTGAATAAAGTTATAATGGTTATTTTACTTATTAGTTCCTCGCACATCAGGCAACGAGTTTTCTCCATCGACGGTCTATCCATCGCAATGGCTGCGTCTTTATTCTATGACGTATTAATGAGATTAATGTTGGCTATGAAAGTGCACTGCCAGAGGATGCGGGGGCGTCCACATACATGTTTGCCACTTCGTGGAATCCAGTTCATAGCCACTTGAGGGAGGCTCTATGATATGTCCCACCTGTCGCCGCACCACTTTATTTTGGATTTGGTCAGAGTAGCGTATCTTGAGGATATGTTGGAGGCATCGATGATGAAAGGCCTTGTTCTGAACATTAGCCCACATGATACAGGTTTCGCTGGCGTAGTGGAGATTTGACAGGACGATGGAGTAATATAGCCAAAGTTGACGTTGACGGAAATGGAAATCGATAATGGTTATTTTATTGGGCTATAATTGAAACTGGACATGGTGCCTTCCAATTGGTGTTGATTGGACGGGCAGGACAATCGACAGCGACACAATGTGCCAACAGTATCTGGTATTACTATTTAAGCATAAACTATATATTTAGCATCCGGTGCAAAGATCACTGTCCTATCACTATTTGCACTTAGTGTAAATAGCCTCTGTCTTTAACTTGACATGGCTTCTTAAAGACAAAATCTCATGGCAGAAGATGCTTATAACCAGCAGTGGTGCATTATTAGTGTTGTGCTTTAGCCATTTGTTTTAGATGTTTTTAAATTAAAATCCTAAAGCTAACAATTAAAGCACAGCATGCTTACGCTGGTGCTAAAAATCTAAACTTAAATAAAGAAAATAACAGATATAATAACATACCTTATAACAGATTCTTAACTGAAACTTAACTGTAAAGGCTGCTTTGAAACGATCCGCATTGTGAAAAGCACTATACAAATAAATGTGAATTGAATTATTGAATCCAAAGTCCATTAAAGAAAACATGCACATTAGTCTTCATAAAAGCTTCTCTTTGCAAGAAAAAAAACTAACAAAGGTCAAGAAAAGGCCAGGCATGCTAACACAGATTAGAATCATGTAGGAGGATCTCTTCACGACACATATCCTCTCCGAGATAAAATTGCTAAAAGGGAGCTCCTTTTCTATCGTATATGGCCAAAGGTGAAACTTCTGTCCCAACTGCATTGCTGAATTGGATGCCATATTTTAGAGAAGTTCTTCAAAGGTTCAAAGAGGCAGGAAAAGGGCTGTAATCAGGTCATTTGAGGCCCAGACAACCACAGCCCAGACTTCAGATCAGTGTTGAGGAGCACGGAGCGGTTTAAGACAGTTATGTACTCCTGTCAGATAAGGTATGTGTTCCTTTTTGATCTTTTCCCTCAGCTTTGATCAGTGGCTTTGAGTCTGAGTGTGTGGTGTTCATTTGGACATTAGGCAGTGGGGCAGATGGGAAGACTTGCTACGGAAAGTTGAGAACATGACACACACATTTGCCTTTGGTCTCTTACACTGTGGGGTCTTTAGATCTGAGCGATGGTGATTTTTTTTCAGTCTGTAATGCACTGATCCTGGAGCTAAAGCAACCACGAATGTGTCACTTGGCGCAATGTGCAATTATCCATAAATTATTGCTGCAGAGATAAAAGTCAACACTTATATTTTAAAATCAGAAGAAAGTGTTATTAGATGTAACAAAATTGAATAAATAACACACAATTATGTTTTTATTAGTTTTAAAATAATGTTAAACATTACTACAATTAATCATGGCACAGACCTGTACAACAATGTTGTAATAAGGAATCTTAATTTTTTTAAAGTCCATAATTAACACAGCTCAACTGCAACTGCAGTATGCATATGAAAAAAATATTTTCATATTTTGAATGCTTTATTAATAATACAATTAATAATAATTGTATGTAATTAAATAATAATATATAAACAGTAATAATAATAAATTAATAAATAATTATTAATAAATAAATGAATAATATATATATATATATATATAACCACTATTTTGACAAAAGTATTGGGACACCCCTCCAAATAATTGAATTCAGGTGTTCCAATCCCTTCCATGGCCTCAGGTGTATAAAATCAAGCACCTAGGCATGCAGACGCTTCTACAAACATTTGTGAAAGAATGGGTCGCTCTCAGGAGCTCAGTGAATTCAAGCGTGGTGCCGTGATAGGTTGCCACCTGTGTAACAAGTCCATTCGAGAGATTTGTCACTACTAAATATTCCACGTCAACTGTTAGTGGTATTATAACAAAGTGGAAGCAATTGGAAACAACAGCAACTCAGCCACGTAAAATCACACAGCGGGGTCAGCGAATGCTGAGGCACACAGTGCGCAGAAGTCGCCAATTTTCTGCAGAGTCAATAGCTACAGTCTCCAAACTTTGTGTGGCCTTCAGATTAGCTCAAGAACAGTGCGTATAGAGAGCTTCATGGAACGGGTTTCCATGGCCGAGCAGCTGCATCCAAGCCTTACATCACCAAGTGCAATGCAAAGCGTGGGATGCAGTGGTGTAAAGCACGCCGCCACTGGACAAAGCAGTGGAAATGTGACCAATCACGCTTCTCTGTCCGGCAATCCGATGGACGAGTCTGGGTTTGGCCGTTGCCAGGAGAACGGTACATTCCTGACTGTATTATGCCAAAGTGTAACGTTTAGTGGAGGGGGGATTATGGTGTGTGGTTGTTTTTCAGGGGTTGGGCTTGGCCCCTTAGTTCCAGTGAATGGAACTCCTAATGCTTCAGCATACCAAGACATTTTGGACAATTTGCTCCCAACTTTGTGGGAACAGTTTGGGGATGGCCCCTTCCTGTTCCAACATGACTGTGCACCAGTGCACAAAGCAAGGTCCAAAAAAAACGGATGAGCGAGTTTGGTGTGGAGGAACTTGACTGCCTGCACAGAGTCCCGACCTTAACCCGATAGAACACCTTTGGGATGAATTAGAGAGGAGACTGCGAACCAGACCTCCTCGTCCATCATCAATGCTTGACCTCACAAATGCGCTTCTAGAAGAATATATATATATATTCATTATTCATTATTAATTATATACACTGGAAGAAGAAAAAAAACTGGAAAACACATATTGTCCAATTTACCTAATCATATTATTTGGGATCTACTCAACAAAAGTGTTTCTCTTCTAAACGTGATTTATTTGCTTTCCATTAATGTAATTCTCTCAAATGTACAATTTACTAGATTAAATTATTTGGGGTGAATGTGAACCAATTAAGTACTCGAAAAAGATTTTTTGCTGAAACTGTAGTTCCCAGCATGCTTTGCTTGGGACTTGACAAGTAGAGTGTTGAAATTAAGTGTTATTTTATGTGTTTTTGGGCAAAATGAGAAAAGAGGGAGACTTTATATTGTTTAATAGCGTTTAATGTTTAATTATGTTGGAATTATTAGAACCATTTAAATTATACTGGGTTACCAGTGGAGAAGAGCGGAGCAATTGCTTTGGCTGTGGACTGATACAGCACATGTCATTAAAGAACATTTCATACTTAGCACTTGGCATGTTCATTATGTGCTATTGGTGGCTAATTGAATAAAAGCTAGTACAGTCTTATAAATCAGTCAAGTGACAACAAAAATATACAAAAATAAAATAAACTTGTGTTTTGTGATTTGATTAAAGAGGCAGGGTCTCAAACCCCCCTGGGCACACCAGTGTTGTTAGGGAGCCATATTAAAATCATTGTGAGACTACTCAATTCGGTTACTTAAAAATTACTTCATTCCATGATGTTGAAATGATGTAAAAAAAATGATGTTTGTTTACCTTAATTGATTCATGTGGAACTGATGTACATTATTAAATCATGTAAATCCAACACACCTTTTTTTTTCAGTATACTACATTCAAAATATTCTATACCTCCAAAATATATTTTGGGTCAAAATAAAGAATACAGAGATGATTTTCAGTACTTTAAGCTCCAGGCAATGTAACACCATGTGAACTGGTAATAAATTGTCCCCCAAAATTCCTCATGTCCATTACAAATTCCGATGTTCATGCCACCGATGCAGCTGTCGGATACATACTGCTGATCTGTTGCATCCCTTTGAAACAGATTTTGGAAATTGCCAGCAAACTCCACTGAGCTAAATCTTCTCTGATTAAGTGTGGCTGTCTGCCTCCTCTGATAAAAAAAAGCCCTCTCCTTCACTTCTGCCCAGCCCCCATCATCCCTTAACAGCCAGCAGAACACAAAGACGATGGAGTTAGAAAAGAGAGATACCTATACTGTCTTAATCCATTTGGATTTAAAATATTTTTAATCCAAAATAAACCTGGATTGTGACATGAGAAGCATTGAGCAATTGCAGTTTGCAAATTTTTTTGGGGAGTTTGAGTTTGCAGCTACAGCCAATCTCTAAATGGTCTTTCTCTCAGGGAGGTTGCAAGATCACATTAAGAGCTGGACTGCTTAAAGTCTTTATCTTACAAGCAATAGGTTGAGCCCTGGTTATGGGTTTCCAGATTAGCCAGAGAAAATAAGCATCTTAAAACAAAGAGTGGCAACAAAGCCAGATCTGCAGGAAGAGCACAAGAACCAGAGCTAAGCATTTATGTCAGTGCCAGGAGTATCAAGTATGGACAGGACAGGATGTTTACAGTAAATTATACATTTTTATTCATTCATTCATTCATTAAAAAAAAAAAAAACTGCCTCTTAACATAATTAACTGATTGGTTAATTCAGAAAGCTCTTCCTGGTAAAGCCAGCTTTTTACTAACCATGTTCTGTCATTCATATCTAAACTCCTCCATATCTCTCTCTCTCTCTCTCTCTCTCTGTATTTTTCATTTTGGTCCTCCAGACCTGTCTATGCACTTCCTGTCTTTGAACCTAACCGGCAGGTCAGCGGTACGGACATTTCCTCACATTCAGAAAAACACTAATAATAATTTCCTGCATGGCTCTGGAGTAAACAAACTCTCACATTATACAACACAGTTTATAGACACAATCGCAAAGGTATTCAACTGTCTGTGTGGTCTTCATCTGAACAAAAAATACATTATATGACATTTCAAACACTATCAGTAACACTATTCGCTGCGAACATCTAGCAATCAGTGTGCCGGTGTGACATCTTTTCTTTTAACGTTGTCAAAAGGGTTGATGATCCACAACTAAACAATCTAAGAGAAAAAGCTGCTTAACAGTCTTAGAAAAGGGCCACATAATGAACCAGAGCACATGGACAATGAAGTAAGTGTTGTGCAAATGAGCGGAATCGCCATCATTCCTTGTGTGCACTTAGAAGAGGTTCAAGCACTCCATCAAACGCTTTCAAACCACAGATCTTATCAGGTGTTAAAAGGGACTACAGAACAAAAGCTTCCATTCTCTCATGTCGCTCTAAAATGCAAGCCCGAAAAAAGGGACTGGGAAGATAGATTAAAGAGAGTGTTTGTTGTAGGTTTACAGGATCACCGAGCCGCCAAACACCATCCATATGAAGCAGTTTGTTGTTGTTTAGCAGCTTCATTAAGACAGTTGTGGTGTGTCCCCAACAGTGCTGCTTGTGTTACATCCCTGGAGGATTATTGAAAGCCATTTAAAAATGTTATTACATTCACAAAATATTTACATAATTATAAAGTAAATGTTTGAATAACTAATATAGCGCTTGTGGCAAGAACAGAGAAAAATGAATCATGTGATTCCATTTTACCTTACTGTACAAGCATGGTTTGAATTAGAATTATAAATAGAGTTTAATATAAAATAATTAGTGGTGTCAATGTTAACGCGTGCGATCATTTTTTTTCAGTTTAACGCGTTACCAATATTTAACACAATTAACGGAGAATCCGTTTTTTTCTGTCACTCTTTGGCTATTATATGATCACGCTCTTTTTCATGCAAATGATTTTAAATCATTCAAGCGTGATAAATCAAAAGAAAACGCACTGTCTGTGAATGTCCCGACCAAGTGTGCCACACGAGTCCTGAAAAGTGAAGCCAAAGCGTCTCGATCGCCCCCCAGGTGGCTGGATGCAGTATAGGTCATAAAGCCTGCCCTCTCCATGAAATGTAATGGGACATCAAATTATCAAATTATGGCGAGTTCAGACTGCACGATTTTAACCCTGATTTTGACTCGCCGACAGGTTATGCGAAATCGCAGACAAATGCCCGAAATCATAGGCAAATCGGTGCTTGTGTGTGCAGTGTGAATTACCAAAGACACGATCTGAGAGAATCACAGACGGGTCCCCGACACCTGTGAGATATTTGGCATGCTAAATATCTGGACCTGTCGGCGATTCAAAATCCCGCTGTGTGAAATGTGTTTTGACTGAAAATTATATCGGCGGGAAGTTCGAGGAGGAGTTACAGACAAGAATATCAGTGTTTATTATATATTTACAATTATATCAAACAGAAACAAAGCACAAACATTTGCTTGACCAAACCCAACAGCAGCACTTCGCAAAATGATTTATTTACCTCCAACTCTCTTTGCAGAACACACAATCCTTGACTCCCCTGTCTCCCCAACCATTTCCCCATCCATAATCTTTTTTCTTTTTCGCTGCAAATCAGCGCACAGTCAATTTGGATCTAAAGCTTCTTGCAGGCTATCTTTTTAACAATTCCAGTCTTGCGCGAGAACTCCGGTCTGATGCACGCGTGATCTTGCGTTGTTTCCTTGTCACATCTCGCGTGTGTTTGATTGTGAAAACGTAGTTTGCGGACGAGACAGAGTTGTCGGCGATTCTTCCTCTTGAAAAGTCATGCAGTGTGAAACCCCCTGTCGCCAATCCAACTGAATGATACCCCGTATAGTCATGAAGTGTGAAAATAACTGCGATCTGACTACTTTGAAAATGAAACTCTTAACGCGGCATTACACTTCAAATACACTTTTCCCAAAGATGGTTTCTGTCATTGTTATGCACTTATTATCACGCTGATGTAAGTTCAAGTGTTCGTTCTTTATATAAGTTTAGTTTTAGTTAGTTATTTGATGCTATAAAAACAGGGGTGTGACGTTATGATTGACAGCTTCTCTGAGTGAAGTAGTCAATTAGGCACCAACAGACATTTTTCGGGAACTTCGGGAGGAGATTGGAGATTAATTTTAATATTTCTATAACTGTTTATTTCACAAAAAGTTGTAGATTAGGCGGGAGTATGGACGGGATCTTGATATCGCGGCTCTACTTTGCGTTCACTAATGCACAGACTGCGATTGAACAAACAATAACCCACAGAATTATGCCAAAATGTTCTTTTCGGCGAGTATCCTCATAAGAGTAGTTTTAAATTAGTTAAATAAAGTATTAAGTGAACTCAGAGAGTAGTGAGAAAATGAGATGCGTGTGACATCGCGTCAGATCCACGTCAGGTGGAGCAGCGTCAGATTTTAAAGTGACAGCAGCCAATAATGATGTCTGTCATTAAAGTTAATCAAAGAACGAGAAAATGGCTCACTGCTCTTGACTAAAGAACTTTTGTAGATTTAATAAGGATTCATCTATATTTAATTCATAATGTATGCAGTGCAGATTGTTTGATACATTTCTATTCAATTTATATGTCCAACCTGTTAGACAGTTAAGGGCACAGGTAAATATGAAAAGTATTGTATGTGAGGATTGTTTTAAGTTCACTTAAATAATTTTTTTTAAAATATTTTTCGAAGCCTAATAAATGTAAAATACAATTGATAGCTTTCATTTTAATGCTGAATGGCTATAATTAATGTTTAAAATGGGGTGGGGGGGGGGGGGGGGCATTTTCACCGAGACATCAGTAGCTGTGATACAAGCCTTCATTCATAAAAACATGCCATTAAACAAGTACTTAAAATATACTGTCTTTATTACATGATAAAATATATTAAAAACGTATAAAAAGTGTTTTAAATCGTGATTAATCATGATCAATCAGAATTTTTTTTTTTTAATCTAGCATTTTTAATCGATTTACAGCACTAAAAATAATATAATAATAAATAATATAATAATAATATAATTAATAGAATAGAATAGAATAAATTAAATATAGATTTTAGGCTTCTTCCACCCTCAAACCCCAGCGTACAATGACCTTTTAAAGCTGTAGACAGTGGTCTCTATTCAGCTCCTACTGACCCAATGACCGGGTGATTACTTAGTAGCCATCCCAAACTTCAGAGGAACCGCAGGACACTCAACTCATAGGACGTGTAATGGAGGCTGGGTCCCTCCCTGTGGAGGTGAGGAGTAAGTGATGGGGCCTTGCTGGAGTCTGTCTGCTTTTTTATTGTTATTAACAGGGAGGAGGAAGCTCTAAATCAATCCAGTTCAGAGGCTCTTTAGAAGAGGAACCGGGCCTGCCAGCAAGAGGAAGTGAGTCTGTCATGATCAATTAGATCCAGGGTATGAATGTTTCCTAGTGGTTAAGTGGTGTCTATTTTGTACATCTTGGTTGGCCGCAAGTAAGAATAGAATAGAATAGAATAGAATAGAAGCCAAGCATCATTATTACTATTGCTGTTAGAATCTTGATCACGGGTGTGTTCACACTTCTGGTTCAATTAAAACAAACCTTGGTGCGATTGGTCTGTTAGTGCAGTTCATTTGGATAAGTGTGAACGCTGCCATCCTGGTGTGCACCAATCAAGCAGACAGAGACCACTGAAAAGATGGGTCTCGGTCCACTTACAAACAAACTGTGGTGCAGTTCTAATTAAATATGAAAGCAACATGGACCAAAGACATGCAAACTAACCAAAAATAGGACATAATGTCACAAGATGCAGCCCTAAAAAAGACAGAATGCTACCAGTTTTTTTGTCATAATCACAATGTTGTCCATCACAGTTCGGCACATGCATCAGAACCCGAATTGTACTCAAATTCTAAACGAAGCAGATCTTCGTTTGTGTGTATGACGAAGAGATTCCTGCCGCTGTTTTGACTCTTTTACACATTTTATAAGCTCTTCACAAGTTCTTAGCTCCATCATATGTACGCACAAACGCATTTAGCCCAGCACACAGCATTGTTTTGGATGTTCGACAAGATACGTCGCAAAATATGCGTAATAAAAGCCTTTTTGTTTGTACCTTTAGGTAAGTGAACCAGGACTATGTACTTTCTTCCTTTTTTTTGGTCTGGACCAAACCAACCAAATGGACCAAAATGCTTTTACCATTTTCTTAACTGTTCATTGATTTCTTGATGTCATTCCTGATTTTGATATCAGGGAGCTCAGTTTTTTAAAAATCTGTGGCTGCTTTGGATGCTATCGTTTGCTGTGACACCAATAATCCATTAGTTGAACATCTCAATGTTTAAACCTCAGCGACAACATTAAAGACCCAACCAATCAGATTCAAACCACTGAGTCTTACCTACAATGGTCACCAATGGACCTGTGATAAGGGTGGTGGTGGGGTGTTACTAATTACCTCACATGAACTAACAAGCACATAAACAGCAGTTATCTGTCCGTCCCTGAGCAACTTAAGTGCTGCTTTAAAGCAGAAAGCAGCGAGTGGCTGAGAAGAGTTATTCAGTTCAACTCCCAGAGCTCCCCGTGAGTGAGGGTGCTTTTTGCTTCACCGGTCTTCTCTTGCAGGGACAAATCAGTTCGTCAGTTGACTCGGCAGATTGCCAGGTCAGAGAAAGATAGAGAGAACGAAGACTAAAAGAGACCTGACCACCACAGACTGTCTGATATTTGGGTGGATCTTATGAAACCGGTCAAGAAATATCCAGTCACATTTCACCTAAGAATAAGCACCTTTTACATCCAATTTTGTTACTGAAATCTGATGTTGTTTTTTAAAGATGATTCTCATTTTTGCATTAGAGTAAATTATTATAGAGTTTAAATTACTTAATTAAATTAGTATAACAAACACTACCGTGGTGTATAAATACCTAAATAGTCAAATAGAATTAATTTTTCAGGTTGCAGTAATGAGACTGAGACTGTATTTTTACAGTAAGGAGAATTGTTGGTTCCTAATAGTAGACTTTATTTTCTCTTTACACATTTTTTTCTTTTGGGTTTAAATACACAAATGTGATTATAAATCGTTATCTACACGTTTAATATGTATATAATGAAATATATGACTAAATGTAATTAATAATAATATAGAATTATTAATAAATAATGTTATTAAGAGGTCATGCATTACTGTTAGATAACTTTTGTCAAGATCCCAAAAACAAGTCACTACTTACATGTTCCCAGTCCTAAAAATAAATCATTCTTTTAGCTTTGACTCAAGAAATCTATAACTTTTCCCCCACACATTTTTGAGTCTGAGGCAGCGGCGCCTGTCAAAAGTCATCCATCCATCCAAAAATGATACAATAGTATTTCATAGGCTCTCTTTCATTACTCACGACATTTTAGAGCATACACGACTGCACCTGCACTGGAAATGTAAGCAAACAAGTGCACTCAAATATTTCATTTTCCAGAACCTCTTATGGTCAAGGCCATTTTGCATGGTATGTTTGGCTTGCCGGTTTACTGAAAATACAGAACATGTGCCTCATTTCGCAGTCTCCCCATTAAAGGAAAGGAGAGAGAGCGATAGAGAGAGAAAGAGAGAGAGAGATAGGGGCCAATGCTGAAGGAAGCTGATGTGTTGAGTCTGCATATTGATTGTGGGGCTGCTTTGCCAATGTTCCCTTAATATGTAGGTCAGCAAAGCTCCAGACTCACTCAAGAGCACGTTAAATTCTCTTATTTGGGTCGCACCTCAATTACCACTGCTCTGGCCCTGATAAGCAGCTCAAAGATGATGTGTAAGGAAAATTCCTTTGGAGTAATTCAAGAACTGATGCTCAGAGGCTATTTCGCGAGAATCGCAGTGCAACAGGCACGCGCGATAGAGAGGCAGACGGAATAAACGGCTCTGTGTGTCGCTTATGCAAATGACAAGACCACCCATGTCCAACCTTCCCAGTCATTCAAACTTATTTACAAGGTTCAGCATCATCTCAGGAGAGAGAAGAGCAGTGCCCCTGAAACAATGGCATCATGGTGTAAGAAGCAAGTCTTTTCAAATCTGTGCAAAGAGATGTAGCAACCGAGGTCGGCTGTAGTGCGCGATTGGCCTCAGCGCAACCAATGGTGAGATGCCGGTGCAAACCTCCAATCAGAATTAGACGCTTTCGAACAAAGGAATGTTGCACTGCATTTGATTATATGAGAGCTGGGAGACTTCAAGAAAAAGATGCTCCCAGGGTATGTGTTGAAAACTATTCAACATGCACACTTCCAGTAGCAGGAAAAAGGCAACAATGCTGCTATCTTTGTTTTAATATGAAAGCTTTAATGGATTAATCATGTGCTTTACTACTTTAAGGGATGTTCCATAGGGATAAACAAGCTACACATTCAATTAATACTCAACACACTCTCGGCATGGGGTCAGTGTTAAGCCTCAACCCTAAAGTCCTTTTCTCCGTATGGGGGGAGGGAGGATGACAAGCTCAGGGATTCAACCCTCCACACACACATTGCCAGAAAGATTAATGAAATGAATTTCAGAGATATAATAAACTGCAAGGAGCAGACACATTCTTCAGCCAGGAGAGAACATGACAGGAGCTGTCAGTCATTTCAAAAAGAAGGAAAGTCTTTATTCTCAAAATGGTGATTAGTGTTACATATTTAGCATATTGTGATTAGTGGGAATGTTCTGTAATTGAGCATCTTGTTTTGCATGTTATTCCCGTTTATTTGAGATGGTGAATATTTTCTCTCCATGTAATCTTGTGCTCTTTTGTACAGCATTAAATACTTAAAACAGGCTGAAGCTGCTAAACTGCTTTTTTGCCACTTTATACTGAGACAGTAAAATGCATAATAAATGGACACAAGGAAGACAAAATAGGATCATAGTTAACGATCACAAAATATGTACAGGATTATGGAAAGTCAAGCTTGAATTCTTGTTATCTGTGTAAGTTGTGCAACTTAAAGTTAATAATCAAAATTAAACCTATTTACTTTCTTAATTCTTTCCCCGCCATTGACAGAAATTTCCATCTTTCAGTGTTCACACTGTTATATGGTAGGGGGCGCTATTACACATCTTCTAAAAGAGTACTGAATCGCCTGATCAAAACACATGCGGAAAAAAGCAGAAACAAACAATATCATATGTAAGCAGATGCATATGTAAAATAACGCAAACATTTAACAGCATACAAATCAAAACTGCCACTGTTACCGAATTAAATGTCAACCCAGGACGAGGTATAGGACTGTGCAGCTTTGGGGGTGTTGATGGACTTGCTCTACTTCATCTGTGTTTTGATCATCGTTCTGAAACCGATCATGGATATAGTCTAACAAAAACCAAATTTTCACAAAATGTTGCTTTTTTTATGAAAGTGTTTTTTCTTTTCTTTTCCAAAAACACTGGCGGGAGTTAGTATTTTATGCACAAGGTGTAATTTACATGCAAGCTGCCAGCAATCACATCATCACAGCACGGCACATACTGATTGGCCTCTGCTGATCCCGCAGCCAATGAGATTTCTTGCTCAACATTTAAATAGTAAATCCATTGTTTGCTGTAAGCCAGTCCTGCAGAGCGTGAGTTCCTCTGAAACCCTCCGCCTCCCCCAGCTCCACCTGCCTAGATCTGCTATGGGATTTACGTATGTCTATTTATGCAGCAGCAGCATATCTTACCAGCTCACAGAAGCGTGTCTGTCTATCTATTAACAGTGGCAAGTCCATACTTGCTCCACAGAAGCAACGTAGCAGATCTAGATCAGATAAAGCACTTTGAATTTATATCTATGCATTTGACAGACACTTAAATTGCATTGCATTCAACATGCAGTTTTCAGTTCATGTATTTGACTGTTTGAGCTACAGGAACAGAACTAACTTTTATTGTGTATAAAAAGTGATATATTCATGAAGACTTAACTTGCTTGACCTTTGAAAAAACTTTACATTTTGGCTAATGTCACCTAGGCTATTTTGAGCATGGAAAATAATGTTAACCAAATAGGCAAAAACCATTTAGGCATTGTTTTAGGCTACTGTTTGGAGTAAGTAAACCTTTCTAAAAGATTGTTATAGTTAACAGCAATTCAAAGCCAGCTAACTATCATGTAATAAACGTTATGGCAATACTAGTGAGTAACAATAGATTTGAAAAGAAAGCATTACCACTGGGATATGTCAAGGTTGACTTCCACATCCTGATTTTTTTTGTTTGTTGTTGTTGTTGAATATCCTGTATCCTACAAAGTCTTTTTCATATAGATTTAAATGGGTCAAATTAAGCTACAGGTTCCTGTAATAATTGGTAGCGCATGGAACTAGCAACACCAGTGTCATGTGTACGATTCCTAACACTAAAAATAACAGTACGTTGAATGTGTAACCCCTCCTGTTCGAACCGCCCGCTCCAAGCGGGAATTGAACTCGGGTCCGCCGGCATGAGAGTCGGACGCTCTAACAAGGAGGCTAAAGACTGCAACCCCTCGCGTCAGTTTCTAGAGAGTTTCTTGAGATCAGAGGAATGAGATTTACTCTCACAGCAGCTACTAGCTGACCTCCATTACAAATGCACTTTTAGACCCTTTTAGGTGTCAGCCAAATGTATAAATATAAAAATGTCCGCTAGACCTGCTAACTGATTCATTAATTTGTTTGTAAGATGCATTATGTGGATGTACCCCGTTTTAGCATTTGCCCTGCTCACTCCATCCCGTTGTCTTAATGCATTACATTTTTTCAAATGTTGCAAAAGACAGAAACTGAGCTAAACGATGCATGTGATCCAGGTAGCGTGTAGGTGGGGCTCTGCTGTGCTTCTCAATAGGGTGCACTGACAGTAATGGTAGGGGTCCGCTAAAGCATCCTAACACGAGTGACACTGGTACACACCTCCGTAACCAAAAAGCCAGCCACATCTGTCGCCAGAACCTGTTGGGGCTCCCTAATTATCACACTAATTACCTGTGAAGGTGTATGATTACAATCACCTCCTGGACAAAAAGAACACAGGCTGGGATGCTGCTGTCATCTCTATTATAAAGAAGAGAGTGTGTTAAATGTATGTATTAATTAAGCTGCCAAACTTCATTATACAGGATTACACTATCAGCTGTGAGGTTGTACATGTATTTACATCTTAAGTCATTGTTTGAATAATGCTGCGCTTTGTTTAAGCTTATCATCCTTATGTATGTGCTCTGAATAAACCTTCAAAGAGGATATTTCATTGCATCTTGCAACAGCTGTTGTCCTATCTGTAATGAATTTGTACACAAATACTGATGTTTCTACATTTGTATAAACATGTTAACACGTAAACATTTTACATATGAACCTTCAAGACATACTAACCTTTACAAATACTTAAGGATTAATAGCATATTTAATCAACAGTTTGATTTTATTGAATTTAATCTGTAACAGAAAACAGAACAGAAACAGAAAATGTTCAAGGCCACATTAACACATTCTGTTCTGTGGCGTTTTATGCCATATTCAGACTTTAAACTGTAAAGTTTAGACTAAACTCTAAAATGTTCAGATAAATTAAAATTCTTAAACAAATAGCTTAAACAAAAATTTGTAACTACAATTATTGTGCCTGTACATTATATATATTTACAGTAAATCTAATTTATTACATCTACTATATTATATAATTTATTATCACTCTAAAAGGTAAGTCAGGGCACCTGTTACTACAACTCAAATGCATGCCTGCAAGTAAAAACTAATATTTATTTAATTAAACCTTTTAAGTTGCAAACATCATTTTATTGATTTCTATTAGAGATGCTCCGATCAGCATTTTTGGGGCCGATCACCGATTACCGATCACCAAGATCATGATCTGCCGATTGCCGATCACTGCCGATCACAGAATGGGAATCTTTTATCTATAATCTTGCAGAGTTTGCACCATTTGTAGAAATGAAACTCTAAATTAACTGAGTCAAGATCTTGAAGAACCACAGTGTTAATTTTAGAAAATGAGATAACTTAAGGCTACTGTAGGCCATCTTACCCATATAAATGTATATAATAAATGTATATAATTATCTCACCTAAATATTTGATCATGCAGTGCATTTTTGTTTTTAAAAACAATTTTTCAGGTAGGTCTAACATTAGTATTGAGGTAAGAAATACTAAAGACATTTAATAAGAAATCAAATGTAAATTAATATTGGTCTTCCCTGAATAAATTAAATTAGATTAATCCTTACACTTAAGGTTGCAAAAGTTAGTCATTCAAGAGCAGTGAGTGTCATAAAGGTTCATCAAGCAGCAGTTTATTCGACAGCTGTCACTTTAAGAGCGAACACGGATACATGCAGTTGCACAAACGTTCACTCGTCTCTCCAGACCGTGCGCGCGAGTGCTGAGCGGTTTGAACACTGGCAAGACTTAAAAATAAATGCAAATGATAAACTTTAGTGACGATGCGACACTGCCTCGATTGTGCAAAGTGGCAAATCCTGTGTCAACTGTGCAGCTCGATTTTAGTGCAGATGCGATGCGCTGATGTGAAGCCATTTGAGCATTTTGAAAGGGAGAGAGAGAGAGCGCGCACGCGGTGATTCACGCGCCCTGTTTGTGAACTTACATCCTACAGAAAGTTTTCAAATGACTGCGTAAGTTATTTAATATAGAAATATGAATTGTACCTCACCTTCAGCATTATAATTATTTTACCCGCGCTGGAATGAGACGGTGTCGCTGCATATCATGCCCTAGCTCTCACGGCAGGTGCGGGTTTTATGTGTCGTCAGCATGCGATCGGTTCATGAGATCGGCCTTTTTGGAGACCGCCGATCAATCATCCCAAAGCGATTATCGACCGATCGAGATCGGTTGCCGATCAATCGGAGCACCCCTAATTTCTATTGACTGAAGCTATGTTTCCACTACAGGAACTTTCCCCAGGTACTAGCAGGATACCCCCAGGGTCTAAATGAAGTTCCGGGTAAAAATGCCCCCCCTCAGAAAGTCCCTGCTCGCAAGGTAGTACTTTTTCAAAGTTCAGGAACTTTGGGGGGGTTGCAAAATACGACAGATGAACCGATGACGAGGTTCAGGCTTTATTAAGTTTAAATGCAGAAGACAAAATCGATCTGGAACTGGAAAGTTGCGCGCAGTCCTACGTCACTGGACTAATCTTCACGGTACTTTAGACCGCGATGGAAACGCAGACAGAAACAGGTCTGGAGAAAAATGTTCCAGGGACAAATTGTTTCAAGTAATTTCGATGGAAATGTGGCTATCATAATGTTGACCATTACATTAACTTAATATTGTGTGTAATTTAAACTCAAATTTCAGCTTTAATTGATTTTTTTTATTAAGTTGTCGTAACTTAATGAGATTTGCTTGATAACTTTTGAAAAAGGGAAAAGTGGATTTCTATTTCCCAGCATGCTTTGCATAGGACTAGATATAAAGAGAATAAATGTTGAAATTAAGTGTTATTTGATTTTTAGTGAAGGGAAAGACCAGTTCAATGCTGTTTTGTTTGACATTCAAAGGGTTTCTGGGTAACACTTTAAAATAGATTAGATTAGATTAGATTCAACTTTATTGTCATTACACAAGTACAAGGCAACGAAATGCAGTTTAGGTCTAACCAGAAGTGCAATAGCAGCAAGTGCAGGATATACAATGGTTGCGTAAGTGCAGGACATAAAAATGTTCTGAATATATATAAATATGTATAAGTAGAGAGATGGTTATTACTAGAAGTAGAACTGAATTTACAGATGAATATATACAGTGAATAAATATACAGATGGCTATTACTATAAACAGAATTTACAGGTGAATATGTACTAGAATATAATATACAGATGGCTATTACTATAAACAGAATTTACAGGTGAATATGTACTATGAATATAATATACAGATGGCTATTACTATAAACAGAATTTACAGGTGACTATGTACTATGAATAAATATACAGACGGTTATTACTTGAACAGAATTTTACAGTTAGAGGTATACAATAATATGTTAGGCTAATATGAGGAATATAGCAGTGGATTAAGTTAGTACAATAAATTATGGACAGAGCTATCCGAAAGAAAGTGTAAAAGTGCAGTGGAAAGTGGTTGCATATTCCAGTTAGAAGTACGGTGCAAAATGCAAATGTAAACATTGTTACTGTAAATACAGTCGGCAGTGCAAATGAGCATAATCCAGTTACGGTATGGTGGTGCAGAATGCATAAGTAAACAGTTGTTACTGTAATAAACAGTCGGTAGTGCAAATAAAGTGAATGTAGGTGTGAGGTAGGAGAGTTCGCAGTTTATGAGGGAAGTGGATCAACGGGGGTTTGAGTTCAGTAAAGAGACAGCTCTGGGGAAAAAACTGTTCTTTAGTCTGCTGGTCCTGGTCCGGTGGATCCTGAAACGCCTGCCGGAGGGCAGGAGAGAAAACAGTCTGTGGGCTGGGTGAGAGGAGTCCTTGAGGATGCTGCGAGCTCGATGCAGACAGCGTTTCCTCTGGATGTGTTCGATGGCAGGCAGTGGAGTCCCTGTGATGCGCTGGGCAGTTTTCACCACCCGCTGCAGTGCCTTGCGCTCCGCAACAGAGCAGCTCCCATACCACACTGCCACACAGTTGGTCAGGATGCTTTCTATTGCGCAGCGGTAGAAGTTCACCAGGATAGCCGAGGAGAGCTGATTCTTCCTCAGTGTCCTCAGGAAGAAGAGGCGCTGGTGAGCCTTCTTGACCAGGCTGGAGGTGTTGGTCGTCCACGACATGTCCGCCGAGATGTGGGTCCCCAGGAACTTGAAACTGGAGACACGCTCAACAGCCATTCCATTGATGTGGATGGTGTCATGTGTGCCTCTTGACTCCTTCCTGAAGTCCACGATGAGCTCCTTCGTTTTGGTGGTGTTGAGGAGCAGGTTATTATCACCGCACCATGTGGCCAGGTGCTGGATCTCCTCCCTGTAGGCAGTCTCATCGTTGTTGCTGATGAGACCAATCACCGTAGTGTCGTCCGCAAACTTGACGATGGAATTAGTTCCATACACAGGCTTGCAGTCGGAGGTGAAGAGGGAGTAGAGAAACGGACTTAGCACACAGCCCTGTGGTACACCAGTGTTAAGAGTGATGGATGTGGAGCAGGTGGATCCTGATCGAACATTCTGGGGTCTGTCAGTTAGGAAGTCCAAAATCCAGTTGCACATTGAAGTGTTGATGCCCAGGTCTCCAAGTTTGGCAATTAACTTGGATGGGATGACAGTGTTGAATGCTGAGCTGAAATCAACAAACAGCATGCGTGCATACGTGTTCTTATGGTCCAGATGGGTGAGCACAGAGTGCAGTGCCATGGAAACGGCATCCTCTGTGCTCCTATTGCTGCGGTAGGCAAACTGGTGTGAGTCCAATGTGGATGGTATAGAGTCTTTTAGGTGTTCCAGGACCAGCCGCTCAAAGCACTTCATAATGATGGGTGTGAGTGCTACAGGGCGGTAGTCATTAGGGCACCTCGGGCTGGAGTGTTTCGGCACTGGCACAATGGAAGTGCGTTTAAAGCATGATGGTACAGCTGCTTGGGCAAGAGACAGGTTGAAAATGTCTGTAAAAACCCCAGCGAGCTGCTCCGCACATGCCCTGAGCACACGTCCAGGGATGTTGTCTGGTCCAGCAGCCTTGTGCGCGCTGATCCGGCTCAGTGCCTTGCAGACATCTGTGGAGGAGAGTGTGATTGGTGGGTGGTCAGCTGAGGGTTTGAGCTTGGTGGCAGTTTCTCTGTTGTCTCTTTCAAAACGAGCATAAAAGTAATTTAGCTCATTCAGGAAGTTGACATCAGTGGCTGCGGGGGTGGAGTGGGGGGGTTTGTAGTCACTGATGGCCTGGATGCCCTGCCACATGCGTCGAGGGTCAGAGTTGGAAAAGTGACCCTCAATCTTAAGCTTGTAGCAGTGCTTGGCCTTTTTGATGCCCCTCTTCAGGTTTGCCCTGGATGCGCTGTAGGCTTGTGCATCTCCTGATCTGAAGGCAGTGTTGCGTGACTTCAACAGGAGTCGTACTTCCCTGTTCATCCAAGGCTTCTGATTTGGGTATGTGGTGATCTGTTTCTGGGTTGTAACACTGTCGATGGTGGTATTGATATGATCCAATACTGAGGAGGTGTAGGAGTCAATGTCCGTGTGAGCGCCACTGGTGGCTTGAGAAGCAAACATACTCCAGTCTGTGTTTAGAAACCTTTCCTGGAGTGTGGAGTCTGCCCCCGCAGGCCACACCTTGATGGTTTTCATTGATGGCTTCACGCGGTTGATGAGGGGTGAATATTTGGGTCTGAGAAACAAAGAGAGGTGGTCTGACTGTCCTAGGTGGGGGAGGGGTGTCGCAACGTAAGCTCCGGCCATGTTTGTGTAAACATGGTCTAAGGTTTTGTTTCCTCTGGTGTGGCAGGAAACATGCTGGTGAAACTTGGGTAGCACTGACTTTAAGTTTGAGTGATTAAAGTCACCTGCAACAATAAACGCAGCTTCCGGGTGATCAGTCTGTTGTTTACTGATGGCTGCGTGAAGTTCTTTCATAGCAAGCTTGGCATCAGCATCGGGTGGAATATAGGCTGCTGTGATAATGGTGGAGGTGAACTCCCGGGGTAGATAAAACGGTCTACATTTAACCATGAGAAACTCCAGGTTAGCTGAACAATGACTCCCAACAATAGCAGAGTTTGTGCACCAAGCTTTGTTAATATAAATGCACAATCCGCCCCCTCTGCTCTTCCCGGAGCCATCTAATGTTCTATCCGCCCGGAGTGTGTGGCGTCCCGCTAGCTCGATAGCGGTGTCCGGTATTCCGCTGTTTAACCAGGTTTCCGTGAATATTAGGACGTTACAGTTCAAAAGTTTCTTACTGTGTGTGATGCTGAGTCGAATCTCCTCCATTTTGTTCACTAGCGACCGTACATTGGCAAGGAAAATGCTGGGTAAAGAGAGCCGATGAGGAGTAAGCGTTAGCTTAGCACGCGTTCCTCCACGTCTCCCCCGCCTTTGTTTACGATCACGCCGCCGTCTGCGTGCACTTCCGCCCGGCCGGGTAGAGTGCAGAGTCACCGGTGTCTTAGCGATCTCAGGAAGGAGTTGTAGATTGTCCATAAAACTGTCGGAAATTCGCAAACCAATATCCAAAAGCTCAGCGCGGGTGTACGATGTAAAGGCACAACTGTTCTGTGCGAACAGACCCGAGAAGAACAGGAAAAATACCGCAAAATTGCAGAATCTGGAGAGAACCAGAGCCTCGCGATCTACTCGCGCCGCCATCTTGATGGTCAAAATAATGGTCATTAGTTAACATTAGTTACATTGTAAAAAAAAATTGGGGGGAAAAATTGTGCAAATTGATCATTACATATTGGCCCAATAAATTACTTCCAAATAATTATCTCCATGCAAAAAGATGCATTGTACTAATCATAGCTTAAGGTCTTCACAAATTAAAATTGTATATTCACCGAACATATTTAATTGTGCTCAGTCAATCTATGAAGTCGAAGTGAAAAATCCATGTTGGCTGAACAAGTCCTACGTCTGAAAAACGGTATACGCATGCGCAAAATGCACTCGAAGAAAACCGTTCGTGTGGAGATTTCAAATGCGGAGCGCGCCAGCGGCAGCGCGAGAAGACCGAAACAGACATTCCCTAGAGAATAGAGATATTCATCTCACAAAGACGTTGGTGAGTATTTAGCACTGAAATTATTCTCCAGAGTTTTGCTTTATGACCGGTATGAAGTTTAAAAGACATTTTGTAGAATCACGAGTTCATGCATTCATTGGTTTCATGAGTGTGTTCTCGTTTACCACATAATTATCTAATGGTAGCCTGTAGCCAATAGTTTTATTTTCCTCATGTCTCATATGTCTAAAACAATAAGGAAATTAAGTCATTTGTGTGATATGTGCGGCATGCGACTGTTGAACACGGTGCCGGAGATTGCGTTTGGCGTCGGCCTCTTTCAGGGCTTAAGTTATTGCCTTTTAATATCAAACACGTCAAGCTCGTGATTTTCTTATGTCCATTCATTCGTCACATCCTCATTATATAATGAAGAAACTTCTGTTCTGTCTCTTGCCAGATGTGATGCAGGGGAGCTTTGTCATTAATGTTAGTTTTCATTTTTATTTGCAGGTTTTTACCCTATGCAGTGCCGCGTTTTCTTCACCACTTTAAGACATCCTGTTATGCAGAAGACTTCTTGAATGTATTCAGAGTTTTTCCTTATTGAAAATAAGGTATTTTCACCCAAATATCCTGTGTTGGAATTTACTTGTTAATAAAGTAATGTGATAAAATGTCAACCCTGTTGTCTGTTTCTGTATTTTGCTTAATATATTTATGTTTTTAGTCATTTTTGTCTTTTGGGACAGTGAGAAATAAACAATTGTTACTACAATTTAAAATATTTAATTGGACCAACCACACAGTTTCACTGTAAAACATTTCTCCAGTTCAAAATTTTCTAGTGACTGATCACATCTAAATGTTTTAGTAAACACTACATTGACTCTATAAGCAATGACTGTGCTAATGCCAATGACAAGTAATATCGTACATGTTCATTAGATATACATGCTAAATAAGTTACATTTATGTGGAATTTTAACTGAAATAGATTCATTGGTTCCAGGACTACAACTCAAGTAGTTGGAGCAACTTAATTTTTGTTGAGTAATCAACTTAAAATGTTTATGTGTTTATGTTAGTTCCTCAACTCAATATTAACATAAGTTGTCATAACTGTAGGTGGTATGCTTTGCATATGGTAGGTCAGTATGAGAGAAGAATGAGATATTCCATTGCAAATGTATTTTTGGGATATGGTGTACAGGGGAAAATCCTTTGATTCAACACAATAGACTTCCCTGTACACATGGCAATCCCATTTTTTTTTTTTTCAACATTACATCTTACACAAAATATGCCACAAATGCACAGAGATTTCCCAGCCTTCTTCCAAAAGTCCCTAAGTACACCCAACAGAGATCATCTTACCATGAGAACCAGGCCTTTCCACAGCCTCAACCTCCGACACATCCCGGCCCTCATCATCCATGCATTTCCTTCTAAAAGATGAAGGTGATCATATGTGAGACTCTCAATCATAACTTGTGAAGGTTGTGCCCTTGAAATAAGAAAAGGGTTTCTTACCAATTTTCCATTAAATCCATCTAGTTATTATTACTAGATCTAGGTTATTATTAGAAGTATTCAGTGCTGCTGGTGTTTCAAAGCAATAGATGAGACTATATCCCCCAGGAATTTATGGGATATGGTAAGAAATTTCTTATCAGCGGTGCAATTATCTTGGAGTGACGTTTAAGCCTATTGCAGTTCCTGAAAGTATGACCATTGTCTGATTAATGATGCATTAGATGTGATCAGTCCAAATAAAAAATTTGAATAAATTCACATATCAAGCTATTAAAAAATCAGATTTTTACATGTGGAAAGTTCCCTGTCAGGAGTAGACATGGAGAGTCGATGGAAATGGAAAATGTGAGTTAGACCTTACAGACGGAAGAAGGGTGGAAGGGTGGAAGTGTGCAGGACGAGAGGGTGGGGTTGCCTCAGGATCGCTCACATGGTTTTACTGTTGCTGTGTGGAAACTTCAAAGAACTCTGTGGCTGAAGACGGGAAGAAAAAAATGAGTTTTTTTCTTTCCCGCTTGCAACTAGGCAACATGCCTGTAGGCTAAGTAGTTGTCGCAAAACGGAGAAATCCTCAGGTTTTAACATGAGCACGGTAAAGTCAAACCTCTCACCCTTTTACCAACCAAATGATATTCCTGAGAACTGAATAGTGACATAACTGACTGTTACTAACCTGCCCACAAATGAATATCATGAATTACAAATTTTGAAAATCCAGATCTTTATATAAAGTCAAAATGTAAACAATCGCATAATCTGCTAAATGCGACTAAGCATGGAGACATTAGGATATTATAAACATTAACATCATGATTTTCTATAAAGCTGCTTTGAGACAGTGTATTATGAAAAGCGCTATATAAAATAAATAGACTTGAAAGCACATTCTAACATCTAAAGTCATTTCTAAAGTCATTTAATTCATCATATTTATGGCATCACAAGCTACTTCAGAGGAACAGCCTGAACTAAAAAAAAGAAATAAAGATAACACTGGTAACACTTTATAATAAATATACAGTAATAAAGTATTTACAATTCAGTTGCATACTATTAGTTTATTTTTTTTTTATTCATGCATTCTGACTTATTTACGCTGTTGGATTCAGAGTTGGATTCTCATGCTAAACATGGCCAAAGTATTTCTGTGCCAAATACACTCAGGATTCGTATAAGTTTCGGAACGTTTTTTTCGAGTATGGCCCTGTATGACGTTATAAAGGGCGGAATTCCTTGTATAGGCACTTCTCCCGGATGAGAGCATGCCCACATCAACCAGAGCGAGAGCAAGAGCACGTCCATCAACAGGCTTCGTTCGGGTTACGGTAGCCGTTTGTTGTTAGACCACGAAATCAACAATGCCACTAAAGAAGTGTGTTTTTGGTTGTGAGGGAAAGATAACCTTCTTCAGCTTCCCAAATAACCCAGCGTTAGGGAAACAGTGGATGCAGTTTGTTTTTCAGGAGCAGCAATGGAGTTCTGCAAGTGTGTTTGTGCAAGTCGAAACCACAGGCGGTGAGTGAAACTGCATCAAATGTCTGTGTTTTGTTGGCAATCGGCGCGCAAGTGCATATAATGTAAACAACACAAACGTTACGTATAGTAGAGAATCGAAATGTGTGTGTGTGTGTGTGTGTGTGTGTGTGTGTGTGTGTGTTCGTGACTCTGTAGCTCCACCCACTGCACACCTCCATGAGTTTGGCTGTTTTCAGAAAGAATTGGTACAGTGTATCTGTCTTTTATAAATATGATAAAACTAAAGACTCTTCAGAGATATATAAAGGAGGCAATAATTCTCTATAGGTACTCAAGATTAACATGAGATGTTAATCAGCTTTAATTAGCTCATATATCAATAGGTAGATAATGCTTTGTTAACAACTTATTAACCATAAATTGTTCTCACTTAGGTCACGGAATAAGCCTATCGGAAAATGTCATTAATGAAGTGCATTAAAACAATCTTTATTGGACATTAAATACATTAATATTAAGAGATCCTTAACCCTCAGAGCCCTACGGCATCGCCCACGACGTCACACGGCACCTCCGATAAATATCTATATTACTTCATGAAACTTTTATCGATTTTCTTACCGTTTTTTCCAGCAGAAAGCTAACGAGCTAGCCATCACGGGGGTGTCTTTGGTGTCTTTGTAGCCTTTACAGAAGGTTTTCTATCCAGCCTGGAACATGTGCATCTTTTTGGAGTTGTTCAGCAATAAATCAAAACGCTTACATCCAAAATTTATCCACTTGATGTCCATAATTTATAAATTTTCCGTCATTTTTGCCGCTAGCGCGATGCTAGCTGCCATTTTGGATGAGGGTTTGACCAATGACAGGCTGATCCGTCATCCACGTTGGTGTGCGTCATTACGCATGAACCACAGCTCTATTATTGTGGAGAGAGAGAGACGCAGGGCTAGTGTTGAGGAGAGAGAGAGAGAGAGACGTGCTGCAGTTTTTAGTAGTTTTGTGGAGAAAGTTTGAGGAGAAAGTTTGAGGAGAAGTTCCTGATAGGAACTGTTTTGAGGCTTGGCACCAGTAAATATCCAAAATCCAAAGAGGCCAAAAGCGCCTGGACTTTTTTTGGAAAAATGTAAATAGTTTTGGTTCTGTATAAGTTATCATGTTTATTCCTGAGTTCCAGGACTCCAAAGACTTGAACAAACTGTTTTCCAGAGGAAATATGCTTAGCTTTTATTTATTTGTGTGTGTTTTCAATAAATATTTGAGTGATTCAATTTCCGTTTTATGTTTTCATTTGTCTTTATGGTCCCATAACTTATTTTACATTCAGGTGACATCAATGCAACACAAATATACTGACAGTGCAGCTTGTCTTGAAAAAAAAGATGTGTGTCAATTGTCTGTGCACAACAGGGTTGATGTTTTACAAGCTTTTTTAGTAAATAACACCAGGCGGAAAATTAATTGTAAAAATACCCTTAGGTCTTAAAGGGTTAAAGGGGTCATGAACTGGCTTTTTAAATTTTATTATACTGTTGTCTGAGGTCAACTTATTGCGTTCACGTGGTTTTTACATTCAGAAATATTATAATGAATAAGTAATAGGCTATTTTCTGCCCTGGTTTTGATGGGCGTGCCGCACTGAAGACTTGGAAGTAAACGCCCACAGCTAGGATTGGATAAAATTTGCATATTTAATGAGCTTCTGCTCCCCCTGTCAGTGAAAGCGTGTGGCAAACGGCAACCAGAATGAATCGCCCAGCCCACAACCAGGACTCGCAAAATGTCGCAAAATGCAAAATGTCTTCAGTTAGACACATACACATAATCCATAGGTATCAAACGATCTGTAACAATGCAATATTATCACATATAAAAAAATTTACTCACATTAGTGTGTTGCTTCATTCGTTCATGTTTACCAGTCTCTTGTTTACAAACGACTCCGTGGTTAAATGAACATACATGCAACGTCTTCCCCACGTGAGCTGGATATTCATTAAAAATAAAGTCCATCAATGCATTAATAATATTGGAATCTGAATGAAGCTTATGTGGTATGTTTACTGCTTGGAAATTCGATGCAGTTTAGCTCTATGCTGCTCTTAGCTGTCATGCTAGTGGCACGAGTTGGTGGGCGGGGCTGCAGAATCAGGCGTTGTTCTTCTTCTGTTGAGGCGGTGCTTCACTACACTCTCACGTCATAGCCGGGCACATTCTGAGATCGGTCGTTTGCTGGGCCTGGTGTCAATAAAAGATTTTCGTTGACTAACAAGGACGTTTTCAGCTCTGAAACTTACAGGATATTCTTATATTACCATGACCTTTTATGTATCAAAAGTTCAAGGGAAAGTTGATTTCTCAATTCATAACCCATTTAAAATGTTTACAAATACCTTAAACAAAGCTAAACATAACCACTTTAAAAAATGCTGCAATATGAAATACATACAAATACTTATAAGGTCACATGATAAAATTACATCAGTTAGGATTAGGGGAAGGTTTAGGGGATAGAATATACAGTTTGTGCAATATAAGTCCCCATAAAACATGGAAACTCAACGTGTGTGTGTGTGTGTGTGTGTGTGTGTGTGTGTGTGTGTGTGTGTGTGTGTGTGTGTGTGTGTGTGTGTGTGTGTGTGTGTGTGTGTGTGTGTGTGTGTGTGTGTGTGTGTGTGTGTGTGTGTGTGTGTGTGTGTGTGTGTGTGTGTGTGTGAGAGAGTGCGTAATGTGCATGCATGTGTGTGTGCTTAATTTGTAAACATTTTGAAGGAACTCTTAATACTAATGTAATTAATGTCCAATAAAGGTTGGGTTAAAGCACTCAATTAATGACCTAATCTAAAGTGAGAACTATTTATGGTTAATATGTTGTTAAAACAGTATCTAACTATTTACATATGAGCTAATTAAACAATAACTTTGTTAATTACAGTGACAATTAATGAAGAACTCATTATTTGTATACAGTCTATTAATGTATTAACAGTTTATAAAATATTAATGAACTATAAACTAATAGCAAATGATTTATAAATGCTTTGTAACTGTATTATAAATTGTTAATGTAACACTGCATTAACTAACACAAACAATTATTCTTACAGCATTTATTCACTTTTGCTAATGTTAGTTAATAAAAATGTTCATGTTAGTTCATAATGCGTGACCTAATGTTAACAGATACTAATTTTTGGTTACACTTTATTTTAAGGTGTATGTGTTACAATGTAAATGCATTTAAGTACTGAGTAATAATAATGAACTGCATGTACTTACTAGGGTTAGGATTTGGTTTATGGTTAGTTGCATGTAATTATGCATAATTTATAGTTAATACTACATGTAACAAGTGTAAAGGACACTGTAAAATAAAGTGTTACCAAATACATTAAGATAAAAATAAGTAAATGCTGATTAATATTAACTAAGATTAATAGATGCTGTAGATGTATTGTTCATTGTTTGTTCATGTCAATTAATGTAGTTGTAATTGATTGCTATCATTTCATTCCTTATATATTTGGTGGAAAAAGTCACATCTGACACCTGAGTGACTCCTGAGTTACAACTGCGGCCACAAAAGCCACTGAAAGAGGATGATCACTGTCAAATATCAAAGCTTTAAGAGAGGAACGACCTGCCACCTTGCACCAAGTACTATCCCCGCTGTTTTATGTCAAGAACAAGAGGTCCTACAAAAAATTCCTGGCGGATTCTCGTGGCTGCGTGTCACAGAATCCAAACTGCGAGAAGTGGGGGAGGTTTACTGCCGTCTGCCAAGTGCCTTAGTCCAAAGTACATACAGCGAAATGACTAATTCCCTCTATTATTTTATAGTTATGTGAGGATTTATTCTACTGTTTGTGTCAGCACAACTAAATGCAGAACAGAGCTTTAGTTTTGCACTTTAGTTTTGGTAGTCGAAAAACTTTCTGTATGCACTCTCTCTTTTAATACACAAAAGCAGTGACCACAAAGCTATAGGTCAGTGGAATCCAGATATGAAGATCATATGCAAATAAGACCTCACCTGGGCATACAGTGTTGAATTGGTGCATTCAAATATACGTGAATGATAGGTGAACATTAACAGTTTAAATTCGCACTCGCTATCTCAGCAATGTGGCTTTAAGTTAATGTATGCAAAACCCGTTCTTTCACAGGAGATCTCGCAACCTTAAACGCCGTCTGCCTTCTTTGAAGCCGCTCTCTTCATATGATCAAAGAACACATATCACTGCCAGAACGTCTTGTTGCAGATGAGGGTACAGGCACCTGCTTTATGGCTCTCAACGGAAATTACTGCCATCCCTTCCTACACAACACGTCTCTGACTCTTCTATTATTCGCATGTTCTTGTCTCAAAATAAGCCTTTCCCTGCCAAATAGCTATTCCTAGGAGGAAATGAACTGGATCATCACTTTTTTTTATAGGATCAAATCTAGTCATTATATTTCTAACTGTACAATAGCACAAATGTTTGGCCTTCCTCTCACTTCCTCTTCCGTTAACTTTTTGTGTTCTGTTTGGATTCAATGGAATCTTTTTTATACATATGAATGGTGTGTGAACGGCTTTGCTTACAAGTGTTTACACTGTGAGAAATGTGTGTTAGCTGATACATTTGCGGTAGTGCTTTCTAGATGAACACCCTATTGTAAAATTATGCATTTGTATCAGGTATTGGTACTATGGTAGTCAAAGGCTGCAGTTTCTGCTTGGTTACAAACATTCTTCCAAATATCTTCCTTTGTGTTCAGCAGAAGAAATTCATCTTCCTTTGTGTTCCGCAGAAGAAAGAAATTCATTTTGACTGTTTATAGTAAAGAAAAAAACTTAAATCAACATAAATTGACTTGAGAAGCAACACTGCATAAAATATTAATACTTGTTTTTATAAACATTTTGTGGGATCCTAGACTGAAAATTCAGCTTTGTCATCAGGAATAAATTATATCTTAAAATGTATTAAAACAAAAAACAACTATTTTAAATTGTAATAATATTTCGCAATATTACTGTTTTTACTTATCAAATAAATGTAACTTTGGTGAGAGACTTCTTTCGAAAACATTAAAAAAAATTGTACCAAGCCCAAATTTATATTTTGTAACTTTGAGAAATTAGTCTTTCTTTTATAAAATGACAAATGAGACCATTTAACCCATCATTATAAGATTAACAACTAATTCTTAACATGTGAAATTTAAAATATGTATTAGTACGTCATGGTGGCTGTAATGAAGCGCACGAGGAAAAAGATAGAGAACAAAAATAGTCTTATTTAAAGAAATAAACAAGGAACACTCACAGATCGTAGGTGAACAAACTAACACAACCGCGTTAACCTAAGACAATACCGGACAAAGGAAAAGAATGAAACTCAGGGCATGGAGAAATACATGGAGAGACTGAACAGGTGAACAAAAACAAGTGTGAGGAACTAATGAACATCCAATGAAACTAACTAGGGACTCAAGCAGGTAAAACAGGAACAGAACACAGTGAAACGAAACCAAAACTAAACATAAACGGTATATGCAAAAGGGTATTAAAAATGATATAACAAATATGATCAATAAGTTATGACGACATATATTTTAACGCTGTTTTAAGTTATACTAGATTCAACTAATTTTTAAGTCAGTTTAATGTAATTTAAGTTGAAATGACTTAAACATCCAAGTTGATTGTACTTAATTTAAGACAGCAAGTTTTTCCACAGTGTAGTTCATTGATAGTTCATGACACACAAGGCATTAATGTTAAACCTTAATGTACTGTTACTGAAAAACCTTAATATGTGATTTAGACAGTCCCAGCCAATTCACATCATAGAGAAATATCTGCTGTGCACTCAACCATGGCCAACGTCAAAACTCCAAGTGTACAGAAACAAAGGTCACTGCTTCAAAATGACAATCCCGTGCTATGGGAGGGCTTACGTAACAATTATCAGGGGGAAAAAAGAGGCATGTTTGCACATGGTCTCTTGGTTATATAACATCATCTAATTAAACTTAAGCTGCCCCTCAGCATTTATCCAATCAGGTATCAGGATCTAATTTGACAAATCACTTAAACATCTGTTAAATGAGCGTAATCGCATTGAGCATCTACACTGTGACTTTTGAGTGTTTCTCAGACCTGTGTGTGATACATCTCACTCTCACTGTCTCAAACAACAGGTCCTTGCGGCTCAAGTGTTGACAGGACGGGTGTGTGTCCGTGTCCGTCGTCCAGGGACTGGGCTGGCCGCACTGCTACCCTTTTCCTGTTTGACAGGTCTTTGACATTCCGGAGAGGCGTTACACATAGGTCCCCCATTCATGGCGCTCTATGAGAATGTTTTGTACTCAGACCCTTCCTGGGAATCACTGGGAAAGGGACATGCACGTGTTTTGTCCAACGAAAAGGACGCGACAGGTTCACAAATGTGTAAGCAAGGGATAATGTACACACATAATAATATATTATGGGAGGTTTTATATATAATGTTTTATGCTAACATTTTGAGAATATTATTAAAAACCAGTTAACTTTGAACAAACGTTTTATTAACGTTACTGGAACGTTCCCTTTTAGCTGAGATGTATAGTTGTAGCACTTATTACACAGCTTTTCACCACATAAATATTGATGGGGACATGAAATATTGATTTGAGAAGAAACCGTTAAAAATATCTTATAACTCATTACAGTGTACAAATAATCATTCAAGCAACAAGAACAAATGTACAATATGCCTGCCGATTTTTACCGTAAATACAGTCGATAACTGAGGTGCACGATGGCACCAGATGCATTTGAATGAAACAAGAGAGAGTGTGTCTACGGTGTGATACGAGAAGAAGCGCTGGCCTTAGATACTCGGATGAACGGTCATTAGACATTGTTTCTATCGACGACGGTCATTGTCAGGTAATAACTGACCTCGGAATGTCCCGACTGACCAATCAGAATCAAGCATTTCAGAAAGCCATGTAATAATGCTCTTTAATTTCCACAAAAGAACCACGGTGAGAAGCATGGCCTTGTTTTATCCGAGCGAGAAGAAGCGCAAACATTTATTTATTTTTCTATTTCTTTGGTCTTCGAGCCATCCAGAAGAAGAACAAAATGCTTCCACAGAATCAGAGATGCAGCAGGTCTGTCGAGCCCCTCTGTGTGCATGTAATGTCTTTAGGGGAGAGCTCTTTGAAGCCTGGAGCTCCGCGGCAATCCCCGATGGCCTCATCTTTGTTTCTGCGCCTCCCCGGCGTTGGCGCAAAGCACAGGGCAAGAGGGAGCCCCACTTGGCACAGGAGGATGAAACGCGGCAGCCTGTCGGCGCTCGAGCCTGCCCCACTAACTGAGTTTTTAATAAATAATGAGGCGCGGTATAAATAAACTACGAAGCTCTGCTACTGCCGAAGGGCTGCAAGATACCAAGGTAACAGCACAGAGAGAGATAAATAAGTAAACAGCAACTCGTTATCACTCGCTGGTGTTTCTATGTTTGTCAAAAAGAAAAACGCATTAGCCGACACCTCAGATTGGGCTAGATGAGGGTTTTTTTAGGATTTTTTTTTTTGTCTGAGAAAATACAGAAAGGGCGAAAAATGGAGGATTTTAATTACCATGTCAGAATCACAGCAGCAGAAGTTCCTCGAAGTAGGGGGTCGCGTCTGATGTCTAAATGTTGCTTCAAATGAGCTGGAATATAGGTGTAATATGCCAGTGTGCATAGCTGCATACCACTTTTAAAGCATATTATAAGGGGTATTATATAATTTAAATATAACAATTATAATTAATTTAATAATTTAAAATTATATATATATATATATATATATATATATATATATATATATATATATATATATATATATATATATATATATATATATATATATATATATATATATATATATATATTACATATATACATATAGATGTAGATACATTACCTGCAAATTTGATGAACACTCATAAATAAATAAATAAAATAACAAAAGTGACCTTTAGAGATAGCCCAGCAGATGCATCATGTTCTGATGCATGTGCTCTTTTCTCAGCACCCCTACATCACACACACCTATGGGTGATACATCACCACCAAACTCTACTGACAGGAGACGGAGGGAGAAAATAGGTCTCCAAAAACCAGACAACTCAACATCACACTGGATTCATTCTCAAGATGCTCTTTTTTACGCAACCCAATATTGAGGTTATATATTCCTCAGTCTTTGACCCACTCTTATGAACTTGCAGCGAGGTTGCATAACATGATATTAACGTGTGTTATGTCTGGTTTTTACTGCTCCAGTTGAGATGCAGGTGAATTACCTACAAGCTCAGGTTCAAAGGTCAGTTATGGCTGGAAGTGTGTCAAAGTGATGAATTCTAGACGGACGGACGGATGGATGGATGGATGGATTGATAGACAGAATGATCAATCGATAGACAGATAGACCGATCAATGGATAGATCGATAGAACTATAGATAGAACGATAGATGGACGGACAGACAGACGGACAGATAGATAGACAGATCAATAGACAGATAGACTGATCGATAGACAGATAGATTGATCAATAGACAGATAGATAGACAGATAGATCGATCGATAGACAGATAGATTGATCAATAGACAAATAGACCGATAGATAGATAGACAGACAGATAGAAAGATCGATAGACAGATAGACCGATCGATAGACCGATAGCTAGACAGATAGCAAGACCGATAGATAGACCGATAGATAGACCGATAGCTAGACGGATAGCAAGACTGATAGATAGACGGATAGATAGACGGACAGATAGACAGATAGACAGATAGACAGATAGACAGATAGATAGATAGATAGATAGATAGATAGATAGATAGATAGATAGATAGATAGATAGATAGATAGATAGATAGATAGATAGATAGATAGATAGATAGATAGATAGATAGATAGATAGATAGATAGATAGATAGATAGATAGATAGATAGATCGATAGACAGATCGATAGACAGATCGATAGACAGCTAGACCGATAGACAGCTAGACCGATAGATAGATAGACCGATAGACCGATAGACCGATAGATAGACAGATAGACAGATAGACCGATAGATAGATAGATAGATAGATAGATAGATAGATAGATAGATAGATAGATAGATAGATAGATAGATAGATAGATAGATAGATAGATAGATAGATAGATAGATAGATAGATAGATAGATAGATAGATAGATAGATAGATAGATAGATAGATAGATAGATAGATAGATAGATAGATAGATAGATAGATAGATAGATAGATAGACAGATCGATAGACAGATTGATAGACAGATCGATAGACAGCTAGACCGATAGATAGCTAGACCGATAGATAGATAGACCGATAGACCGATAGATAGATAGATAGATAGATAGATAGATAGATAGATAGATAGATAGATAGATAGATAGATAGATAGATAGATAGATAGATAGATAGATAGATAGATAGATAGATAGATAGATAGATAGATAGATAGATAGATAGATAGATAGATAGATAGATAGATAGATAGATAGATAGATAGATAGATAGATAGATAGATAGATAGATAGATAGATAGATAGATAGATAGATAGATAGATAGATAGATAGATAGATAGATAGATAGACTGAAGCTATTATTAGGAGCTAATAAAAGGATTGGATAGAATATAAAAACACAATTTATATAGCTGTATGTTATTGAAGTAAGCATATTAAGTTCATAATATTGGCTTTAATGACAGAATACACAATTAAGCAATGCAGTTGTGCCATGGTTTATGTGATGATCGTTGTATTTAGCAAGCTCCGTTAGAACCAAATGAGGTGTTGACCATTTAATAATTCATTAAACTTCTCAGATGCAGAGATAGACAGCTTGAATGAATCTCCTGATCTCAGAGAAGTAGCAAGCAGATTTAGGTAAGAACTGACGTGTTGCAGTGCTTAAGACCCGGAAACTGGATCTAAACAGGGGCTGATAAAAAAAAAAACGGAGGTCAGAGGAGAGATAATAGATGGCAAATGAGAACCAGTGTAAGGGATCTGGGACAAGCAAAGGATGAAAAATCATGAAAGGATGATAAAAAGAACGAATGAAAAGCTGGCTGGGTGGAAGCCTCTTTAAATGTTCTCCATTTCATCAAAGTGACTGTTGGAGGCACTTAACAGCTTTCATATTAAAATGATTAAGCACCTTTTGAAGCAGTGAGGGGTGGAACGGGCATCGCTCGGTTGGAGAGCAGGAGTGAGGGGACCTCAGAGACTGGATCTGAATGATGTCTGAATGTCATAACAGACGTCACCAACAGAACTGCACATACACACACAAACCAATCTGTTACACAGGCTTTAATCAAGCTATAGGTTACCAAGATGGCTCTCATGTCAGTACTTTTAGACCTGGATTTTGGGCATAACCTGAATAAATAAAAATGGCTGCTAAATGTTTGTCATTCCAAAGACATGCCCTTTGTTAAAAAGAATAATCAGACATAAAAATACCTCAAGTAGGGATGAAAATACACACAAAAATACACTAAACACTAATAAACTTGAACACATGTTAAAGTCACCATGAAATCAAAATTGATTCTTCATTATTTTTTAATGGAATATTACAGTATTTGTAATAAATGATTTATCATGCATCATTTTTTTTCATATGACTTTGTGATCTTTGATCAAAATACGTTCCCGACATCACGTACGTGACATCTCATCTCATCCCTGATGATGTGTTTTCTCAGTCATTTTTTTCTATTTTAATAGTATAATGTGCAAAATGCATGTGTTATCTACAAAATAAATAAATAAACAAAGGGCTGAATGTTTTCTAAATGTAAAAACCATCTAAAAGACAGCTCATCTGTTCTGACATTATGTAAAACACAAAATACACTATCGGGTTTGGGATTGGTGAGGCTTTTAATGTCTTTGAAAGAAGTTTCATGCTCACCAAGGCTGCATTTATTGATCAGAAATACAGTAAAAACTTTACAAATATTGTGATATATTATTACAATTTAAAATAACAGTTTTTTTATATTTTAATATATTTTAAAATGTAATTTATTCCAGTGATGCCAAGTTGAATTTTCAGCATCATTACTCTAGTCTTCAGTGTCACATGATCCTTCAGAAGACATTCTAATGTGCTGATTTGGTGTTTAAGAAACATTTATTATTATTATTAATGTTGAAATGTTGAACACAATGCTGTGTAAACTGATATATTTTTAAGATTTCTTTGATAATAGAAAGTTCAAAAGAACAGCATTCATTTGAAATACATTGTTTAAAAAATCTTTACGGTCCCTTTTGATCAATTTAATGTTGTCGCAACTGATGTGGTAGTTAAAGGTGCACTATGTAACCTTTCCACCCGCTAGAGGTCGCCTATTCAAAACAAAGGAGTAGTTTGATGACGCCACGTTTGAGCGCAGAATCTTAGGACATGTGGTCTTCACCTCACAGCCGGTGGGAAAGAATTGGGATAGGACTCGGGCAGAAATCATGTTCATGGATGCGAAGTTGCCGGCGGGACTTTTATTATACCACAGTTGTCAGCGCCATTTCCGCTTTTCCGGTCATGAGTGTGAGGTAACGCAGCTCTGTTTATCATATTAGATACATCTGAGTGTGTTGAAAATGATGTTATGACGTTACTCTGTGCGTTCGCTCGGCGGTTGCTATGACACTTGTTCACACTGCAGTGAGAGTAAAGCGTTTCTGCTGAATAAAACCGGAAACTGAGGGGAACGCAGATATGACGCAATCGACAGGCGACGCCCTCACACATCCCGGTTCCTTGGGTAAAATAGCAATATTCTCACGATTTACAAATAGTTGTGAACATTTGGGATATTGTAAGTACTCAACTGAACAAAATATACAACACTGGCCTAGTGGTTTTTGGATATTTTACTGAAAAATGTTTACATAGTGCACCTTTAACAGAATCATGACGATGAAGAACAAAGACTAACTTGTTTAATGAACACAAAGTGAATACATATGAAGGCATAGCGCAACATTCCATCAACTACTCGCACTAGACGACAACCGACAATTAACTGAATGTGACGGAGTATATACACAGGGAACCTAAATGGCAGACAGCTGAAAGTAATCAGTAACCAAGGAATTAGCTAAGAATAATTTAATATTATTGTAGTTTATTTATTATAATTTGTCACCTTTAAAATGGATTTATAGTAGGGATGTAACGATACATTGTATATCGAGATATCGCGAAATGTATCTGTGGCGAGGTTGGCGAGGGACATGGGGGGAGCGAGCGGGACCGGTGGGTGATTAAGAATGAGTGAAGAGAGATCCGGTGGGATGGAGAGCTCGCTGCCGTGCCCCTGAGTCGAGGTGGGACGACTGCTGCCTACGTACAAAACACAACATAAAATTCCAGGCCTGGCCCTCTCTCATCCTCCACTGATGTCACTCCTCCTTATATGTCTCAGGGCTAGGGTTGGGAATCGTGAGAAATTTTCCGGTTCCGGTTCCGGTTCCGGTTCCGCCTAACGATTCTGGTTCCGATTCCGGTTCCATTAAAATTATTAAACAAATAGTGGTAAAGGAAAAAGGCACAATACGCAACTCAAACAATCCATTTTGTGTTTATTACTTGCTCTAAAATTTATTTACAGGTTGGCAATGTCAAAAAAGTCCTGTACTGTACATATATTACAGTATTAATTAAGCCATTCTTGCAACACATTGTTTTTCAAATGAACACCTCTGAAATTGTCTTATTACATTTTATCTCTCTGTCTCTGAATAAAACCAAGTTATAAATTATATTTATTAGTTATATTTATTAATTAGTTGTATATTAATTTAATAGTAATTCAGTTATTCAGTGAACTTGTAAATAATAAATTGCAATTCAGCATTACAAAGGTAATTGTGCCTAAACGCTTACCTAAACCATGGTGACTCAACGGTTGACAAATATATATATATATATATATATATATATATACCTTTCACTATAAATCTGGTATAAGCCCTGTGGCACTCTCTGCTGTAGCAAATGTTTTGTCAAATTGCGAGTGCAGCCTCCTTTGCATGTTATGAACTTTTCACGTGTTACATTTTGCTTCATTATCATTCATTCTTTGGAAATGAATCCATACTTGTGACTTTCTCTTCGCCATGCTGGTGGTCAACGAGAAAATATCTGACGCAAAACCGTAAATGTGTAGCGCGAGGGCTTTCAGTGCTGAACTGCGTTGCACTCCTGGAAGCAGCAGGCAACGTAATTAATATTCATGATGAGGTGAGCCAGGGTTGCCAGGTTTTTACAACAAAACCCGCACAATTGCACAATCGCTTCAACCCGCGGACATGAAACACAGCCCGCGGCAACAGTGGAAAACGGGAAAGCGGGAAAACCACGGACTTGGCAACACTGGCTGTCACTCGGATACGCTTCCAGCGCTTCGCACACACATTGCACCAGAACCGTTTTCGGAACCGAAACTTTGGAATTTTGCGCGGTTCTGGTATTTTTCAAAAATCAGTTTCGGTTCTGCATAAGAACCGGTTCTCGGTTCCCAACCCTACTCAGGGCCCCCTCATGAGAGGACTCGAGACCGGTGTGACTCGCAGGTGGTGCTCATTCTCAATTACCCACCAGTCCCGCTCGCTCCTCCCATGTCCCTCGCCACAGTATCGCTTATGTAAACAATATTATGTGCGATATGGAGTTTGTTTTATCCAAGGCTCTTCTTGTATTTATAAGTTATAATAGGTATTATAAGGTACTCAAAAATTTTAATTCTGTCATCATGTGACGTGCCCTCATGTCGTTTCAAACCTATCCGATTTTCATTTAACTTCAAAACACAAATGAAGATATTTTTCAAGAAACCAGAGAAAGACCTCCATTTAAAGTCCATTCCTCTCAAACTTAAAAGATCCCAAAAATATCATAAAGGCATCTTAAAAACAGTGTTAGGAGTAATGCATTACAAAATAAAGCGTTACTGTAATTCCACTACTATTAGCGGTAACGCGCATGTAACTAAACAATTTTTGTAATCAAGTAACGCAATTACAATTACTGAAATTTAAATGAGTTCGTTACTCTCGTTACTCTCTTTTGTGAAAAAATATAGCTTGCAGACAAGAAGCTCAAATCTAGGCCCTAGCCCATCCCGTGCCTGACAGCTTATCAAAATTCTCGGCCCAAGTCGGACTGGAGCCCGTGTTTTTGTTATCCTCCCTATTACACATTGTTGCAGCCATTAAAATAGTTAATGTAGTTATATTTCGTTTAGTTTCTTTATAAAAGGTAATTTAGAAAAATGTTTGGAGCAGTTTTTGTTTGTTAAATTATGTTTTTGTTTTTTTAAGTGACGACCAAGCGACCAGCGGCCGACAGTAAGTTAACTCAACGCTTTAGCCTCTCAAAACAACTCTTGACTTGTCTTGCCTATAATAAAATTCATAGATATAAAACACTTCAAGCATCACAATGTTAGTTAAAAAATAAAAAAAACATGCAGGTTGTCTTATCTTACACCTCTCTGCAAAATTAATATAAATCTTCAATTCCCGTGCTATATGCACATTTAATGGAGTTCACGTCAATGAAAGCAACAGATATGAGCTGCATTTTATTCATTAGCTCAAGATACTGCAATAGGAGAAAGAGCGACCTAAGCACTGGTGAGATCATTTAGTCTCATTAGTTTTAATGAAGATCATTGTGTTTTTGAGCTTCTGAGACTTACTTTACTTACGGCGGTTTGCGTGTTGGCTTACTCATTTGCGGTGATCATATCTGACTACAACATGTCATATATAGCCTATAACACGCTCTCACGCGTTTATTTTTCAACAATTTGCCAGGAGTAAAATTTACATATGTGGTTTAAACAACCAGATGCATTTACACTTGTCCAGTTTTGCCTGAAATGTTGAATGAAAAATTATGTTTATTGTGTTTGACTGTTCTGTACTGTTCATATTTAATAAAAAGCAGACATAAAAGTAACTTAAAAGTTACTTTCCCTAGTAACTAATTACTTTTGATATACAGTAATTGGTAAAGTTATTCCATTCTTTTAAAAGAAGTAACTAGTAACTGTAACTATTTACTAATTTTCAGTAACTTGCCCAACACTGCTTTAAATTAATCAATCGAGTGGTCTAATCCAAGTCTTCTGAAGAGACACGATGGATTTATATGATGAACAGATTTATGTACATACTAGTAAACACAGACGTTCATATGCTTGCGTGACACATGAAAATAACATGAGAGTAAGTACATGCAGAACTAACCATATACAAGTTTGGGAATAGTCATTTTGACACGCTTTCTTGCGCTTAGAACTGTGCCTGATTGCATTGATCATCTGAAGCGCAAAATTTAAATCACCCTTTCACATCGTCACCTTCCTAAAATAAATGCCTAAGTCATTTTTCGACAACAAATATTTTTTTGCATCTCCTCATGATGCTGGCCACCTCTGGTAAAATCACCCACATCCTCAGTTGAACAGATCATGCAATTCTACACCTGTAGTATAATTGCCTTCATTTATTCATGTCAAGAGTGTGACTAAAGGCCTCTGCACACTGAGTCCGAAAATTCGCATGCGAAAATTTTTGCACGTCAAAAAATTGATTCGACCTCACGTTACGTCAATCACGCTTGCACACTGCCTCCAAAACATTCGTCCATCAAAAAAAAATTTGGAACAGGTTCGATTTTCTGTGTTTTTCGCATCCGTTTTTCCCATCTACAGTGCTGATGCCCAACCTAAAACTGCTGGCAATGGTGGTGAATGAATCGCCAGTGCTCAGATACCTACAATTATATATACAAATATTATTGTATCAAAAATATTACAAATATTATTATATCACAGCTTTAATTATAGCACACCAAGTCCCTGTAAACCGTGTGTGTGTGTGCGTGTGTGTGTGTGCGCGCCAGTCTCTGTTCAGGATCAATTGATTCACGGAAATTGGTGGTCTTCTTTTTAATATGTGGCTCCAGTATCGCTAGCAAAGCATCAAACTGAGCCACCGACATTCTAAAGTAAAATTTGAATTGGTCTGGATAATCCCGCTCCTTGATAAGGAGGTGGAACTCTCCTTCCTCTCTACGCGATCGCAGGAGTGGATGGACCCATTATTTCCTCTTTCTTTTTCTCTTTTTAAGAAGAGAGAGGACAAAAAAAATCATCCTCACTACTTGAAGACGGCATTTTGTTTTGTTTTTTGTATTAGTTCGGTTTTTTGTGTTTTCTGAGAAACCTGAAAAAAATGACATCGGCAATTATTTTAGGAAGGTGACGACATTTAGTTTTAGTAGTATGGTTATTCAAAGCGTTTTAGATGGTTTATTCTTATATGTATAGTGCATTAATAGCAGCAGAGGCGGAACATAGCGAGCAATCTGTGCACGCGCGGCGCGAGTAGGCTACTGCATGAGAATTTTTTTCAACTTACAAAGAAAGTGTAATGCCTCTTGCAGTTCAAAAAGCTTACGCTACATCCAACGTCATCGTCGCCCCAGTTACGCTTTTTCCGTAATACGCAAGGTGGTCCGTCGGAAACTAGATATTTTACTTTATAACGTGTTAAATATGGATATTTTTCGTAAAACAAACGCATCGCTTCGGGCTGTCATTCATTGCCATTATAAAGCTTGGAAGAGCCAGGATATTTTTTAATATAACTCTGATTGAATTAGTCTGAGAGAAGAATGTCTTATACACCTAATGGCTGAAGGGTGAGTAAATCAATTTTCATTTTTGGGAGAATTATCCATTTTTGACCACCTCTTGGTCAGTCTCATTGTATTTAACCACTCTGTTTAGTTAAGGTGTCAATTGTCTTCAATGTTACGGTTGGTTTGTGTTGCCCTATGCAAAAGAGTTTTGTTTTGTTTTGTCTATTTAGTTTAATAAAGTTAGATTGCTGATCTTCTTGCTTCATTTTGGATCCAACCAGTGACAAGTACAGTATCATACCACATTGCATAATGACCTTAGACATAGTTGTTAGAAGCGCCTTAAACATAAACCAACACAAAATGTATGATCTGAACATGTATAAATAAAGCTGTTGTACATTAAGCTGCGGTAGAAATGAGACCAGCGGCACTCAATCACTCCAGTCAAGAGCTGCTGGAGTCAGTTTGCGGCTGCCAGCATCAGCCCTCACTCTCCACTCTCATGGGCTTGTATTGTTCAGTATAACTCCAAACAGATGGTCTACAGGCTGGAAACAGGTGAGACCTCTCAGCCGGAGCATCTATAGAGTCAAGAGCAACTCTCAGGCTCAACCGCCTCATTCCACTCAACAGCACAGTTCATTTATCCCCGATGCCTGAAAACAGCCGTTGCTCATTTCTAGATTTGAAATCGATAGGATTTGTAGATCGATCACAGTACAAAGCGCCGTATTGTATCCAAACTGGGATATTCAAGATACCCCTGCTGTAAAAGCAACAAACAGAAAGTATTGATCAGCTGATCATTAAGTGAATTTGACAGAGTCCTCTGTGGAATCATTCGATGTAAAACGCAGTAAACAGATGCTGGGACAATCTGCGCTACTTTTTCTCTCCGGCCCCACGGGGGTGTTGTCACATGATCTGTGACTAAAGAGAACATAAAAGGGATCGTGACCTCCAGAGAGGGCAAACTAGTTTGGGTCCTTGCAACAAGAGAGTGCATTGAAACGCGGTCTGAGGTGCCATTAGCCAGACTTATCTTCCTGTTATTTTGCTTGCATGTCTCCTGGTGCACGTTTGAGCGGGAAATATCTGGTCAAATTCTTGCACTTCTTAACCTCTTGACCTTGTCTTTTGAATCTGAATACTGACGCCAAACAAAGCTGTGCTTCTTAAACAGCCAGTGACAATAAAAAACAAAGCTCTTAAGGAGAACATCACCAGTGTGCAGCTCACCACTTCTTTATTTAATTAAACAGTCTTTAAACACTATTAAAAGACAATAAATTATTGTTAGATGCTTAATTGCTCATGCCAAATTAAAATGGAGAGGATAAATACTCAAGTTTAACAGATTGCTGACACGTTCTCCAGACAGGGACCTTGCCCATGGCAGAAATGTAGTGTCATAACCCTTCGTGTACTCCACACATGAAAGTTGTTCTGTACTCGAAAGGAGGGATGTACAGCAAAGCAGCTGGCATTAAGTTTGGCTCCATATGTCTAACTAGTGGCCCGCATCCCAGTTTTACCCCAGCGTAAGGCTGCAGTTCTGCTGCAACAGTGTATGAGGATTGAGTCTTTGTGCAGATTTTATCCTAACGCTGACTGTAAACAGTGCAAATGAGTTTCACTGCTACGTGCAAGCATGTTTAAATGTAGAAACACACTCCACAAACCAGACCGTCTGCTAAATGAAATGAGAAATACAACATGTTTGCATTTTGGCACAACTGCTTTATTTAATTCTATGGAAGTTAATAGATGATCTTAAAAATAAAGGTTATTTAATAGTTCCCCGAGGCATGCTAATACATTGATCCACAGGGTTTATGGGTGGTCTATGTATAATATTTTTTTAGATCTTATATCAGTGTATTGGTTTCAATGTATCATCTGTTAACACTCTTTAGTATTAACATGTGGTTTTCTGAAGAACCACAGAACTGCAAAAACAATGGATGATGGAAATTGTGGAATTTAGTTCATTCTTGAGTCCAAATATTCACAACTCCCTGCTACATGCTATATGTAAAATGCAGAATGTCATAGGTCAAAGAATGTAAAGGTCAGAGGTCAATCATTCAATATGCATGTGAATGTATTCTTACAACACACCTGCATGCCTACAGAACATACTTAATTAATGGCAGAGAAGTAATACAGTACAAACACTACTGTTCATAGTTTTAGGGTGAGAAAGATTTTATTTTTCATATATATATATATATATATATATATATATATATATATATATATATATATATATATATATATATATATATATATATATATATATATATATATATATATATATATATATATATATATATATATATATATATATATATATATATATATTCAGCAAGGATTTATTACATTGATCAAAAGTGACAGTAAATATACTTTCCAAAATATTTTTATTTTTCTGTTCTGTTTATCAAAGAATCCTAAAAAAAAAATTTTTGTAAAAAATTTAACATTTATAATAATACAAAATTAGCAGCAAATCAGTATATTATAATGATTTCTGAAGGATCATGTGACTAAAGACACTGAAGACTAATGATGCTGAAAATTCAGCTTTGTGATCACAGGAATAAATTACATTTTAAAATATATTTAAAAAGAAAACCATATTTTAAATTGTTATAATTGTAATAATATTTCACAATATTACAGTGTACTTTTGATCAAATAATTGCAGCCTTGGTAAGCATAAGATCCCAAACATTTGAATGGTAATGCAAACTAAAAGTATGGTGTGTCTTGCACATAAAACAGACCAAATATGCATGATGGGCATATATATATATATATATTGTTGTCCAAACTACCCTCATCCTCATCCAAGACTACAGGTCATGTAAAAAAGGGACAAAAGCCGTCTGAAATGAACATAAGGCATTTCCAGCGTTTCCTAAAAAGGTTCTCCAAAAACATCAGGCAGTAAAACTCTTTTTTTTCCTTCTAAACAGTGTATGCTATATTTATTTTCTTTCTTTCTCACCACCTTCTTTTACAGATTGAGAAACACATACTTAATGCTTTCTACAGCACGCCGCTAACAAAAGCTCAACACGTCTGCAGCTCTGTGGATATTCCACAGCGGATCTGCCACTGTCTTGAGGCGATGTGAGGTACCTTATTAATTCTCTGTTCTTATCTCCTGAAGCTGGCTATCATTACAGCTCTATATATAGAGTCTCAGTGGTACTAAGGGAAGATGCACACACACACACATTAACATTAATGGCTCTGGGCTCTTCTCTGCTCAGGCGTAATGTACGAGTCGACAGCACACAAAGATACAGTAGCACTCCTAACTCTTCTGGCAAAATCATCCTCAATTACTTTCAAATTAAATATGCTAATTACGGCGGAAAAACATAGAATGGTCAGTTCTGTTTTTAAAAATAGAGCAACAACATTTCTGAGGGGTATTTTTCGCTCTCATTCTTTCTTTTTATGTTCTAATATTTCATGAATATTAAATAGCCAGTTTTGCTGTTCTCTAGTAAATGAATGGGCATCTACAGAGATTTTGAAGTGCTTTTTTGCGAATGTAGACTCCCACTGAGTTTGCTAATGAACAATCACCAGGGACTCCCTGATGGGTATTGTGTGGGAGCCACTCCTGACAGTAATGTGAAAGCTGGATTACTTTTTGTTGGGCCCTTTGCAGCATTATTTCCTCTGTCTCCTCGGTGGGCATCTTAACCCTCCATTACATTTGTAATATTTACTAATCATGTACCACTTTTCACTTTTATCATCCACAGTCCATCTAGAAGCATACTTTGGCTTTTGTTTGGCGTACGTCTGATAAGTACAAAGTGTTTTAATGAGCCGCTCAGAGGGGCCTCTTTGCTCACTCAGCTATCTAATTGAAAACTCCCCTCTTGTCACTGGCCCTCCCTCTGGGTGACTTCGTAAAGGGGCCGGCATACGGTGCCGGAGGGCCAGGAGAGCCGGGGGTCATTTCAGTGCAGAGCCGGACTAGTGTCAGAATGTGACCTCTCTTGCTGCCCGTGGGGCTGGACATGCTCGTCCATGTGGAAAGCAAAGACAAGTCCAATGCCATTTCTCCAGCCTTCACAGGCTGCTGGGCAGAGTGGTCGATTGAGGGCAATTTAGCACATGCAACTTCGCTGCAGCTCTGATCGATTGAGTATGTATGCCTACATTAAGGCTCAGTCATTACATGAGTACACGTGAGGGATGGGATGCCTGTGGTGGATCAGCTCAGATGATGTGCAATAAATCTCAGGTGATTTTTAAGTCTGAAAATCTCATATCTCACTTGTCATCGAGACAGTGTTGCAGAGAGAGAGAGTAAAGGACTTTTATCCAGCACCTTTTATCATCCATCTACTGTATAATGTTTTTTAATTAATAATAATAAAATGAATAAATAAATACATAAATATACTCTAGTTCAAAAGAGTCAGTAATATTGAATTAATACCTTTAATCAGCAATGGTGCATTACATTTATCAAAGGTCACATTAAAGACTTTCATTGTTATTGTATACATTGTTACACAAGATTTCTATTTCAAATAAATGCTGTTTTTTGACCTATTGATTCTATTGATCAAAGAATCCTGAAATGATAATATGATAAAAAAAAATAATAATAATAATAATGATAAGAAATGTTTCTTGAGCAGCAAATCAGCATATTAGAATGATTTTTGAAGGATCATGTGACACTGAAGACTGGAGTAATGATGCTGAAAATTCAGCTTTGCCATCACATGAATAAATTACATTTTAAAATATATTAAAAAAAAACTGTTACTTGAAATATGAACAATATTTCACAATATTACTGTTAATATTATTACTACTGTAATATTAATATTAGCCTACAGTATTTTTCATCAAATAAATGCCTTGGTGAGCATAAGAGACTCTTACTGACCCCAAACGTTTGAAGCATAGTGTAAAAAATAATATAATAAAATTAATACAAATATAATAAAACATTTAAAAATCAACAAAAATTTTAATTATTTTTCAATCATTTTCTCTAAAAATTAAGTAAACCGATTCCCTAAAAAACTCTCAACATGGCATCACTGTAGTAAGTAAAAAACATCACAATCACACCAAAATAGCTGCTTTTTACAAACAGAAACGCTCATAAACAATATGGTTTTCCATTTGTCTATGATGTAAACATCTGAAATCGTTGCATGCAAAATTGTTGCATTTTCACCGACACCAACGTCGAGCACTTTCCAAACCCTCAAAATTAAATTCTAAGGCACTGCCTGAGCCCCGAGGCTATTGGGAAACTGGAAAATGTCTGCTTTCCTGCAATTACTGGTGTAATAATCTCAGAGGACCAAAGCTATACTAGCATTGTGACAAACATGATCATTTAAGCTATTTGCATGGAGGGATAATTAGAAAATATGCACTGATTAGCTTCAAATAACTCTCATGTCTCATGTACAGCCCCACAATAAGGAAGACTCATTAGGTAACATGACTAATTGGCATTAAAATGATTTAGACATGTAGCAGCACAAGGGTGCACCATGACGCTGTGTATTAATAGTTAGCGCTAAACCTAAAACACCGGCAGCAGAAACTGAAGAGGAGAGAAAAGCAGACCTGGAGGCGTGCTAGATGTGGTGATGTTAGCTGCGTGATCACTAAATCTGTAGTGACAGACAAGTAGGTAACAAAGCACAACGCAAAGCAAACACGTCTCCCTTGAATATCATCATACATTAGCCGAAATAGCTATGCTACATATATGGAAACACTCTCAGAGGCCGTATCAGTTCTGCTCTCATTCCGATAAAAACTAAAAAGCCGTTTTGAAATTGAAGTCCACCGATCAAGGCGGTTTTGAGGCAATTCCTTAAATGAGAAGTAGATTAGAGACCGCATGGAGATTAAGCTCATTGGAAGTATAGAAGAACCATCTGGGCATTCATAGGACCCTGGGTTTAATTAATCTCGTTGTGGGGGGAGGGTAATAAGCACTCTTACCCAAATCAGCATTTTAGCACGAGAGAGAGAGAGAGAGAGAGAGAGAGAGAGAGAGAGAGTGAGAGAGATAGGAGAGAAGAAGAAACCAGCGGTGGCTGTTGTGAAGACAGCAGCAAGGTTGAAATAGAGCATATTGCCTACAGGGAAATTAGCACTGTGTGCGCCATGATGAATGCCCCATTGTATCTTCTGAGTGCATGGGGGGAAAAAAGAAAGAAAAATGTCTGGCTGAAATTATGAAGTGCTCCCCTTTTCATCATCCTCGTGCCCTTGTCCAGGAGTTTTCCCTGGAAACAGCGAGCAGGGAAGTAGTTTAATGAATGTTGTTGAGCTGGTCATTATCAGTAGGGTCCTGAGAAGACACTGCGTGTGTGTGTGTGTATTGAGCTGGAATCAGGAACCACCAGTTCCTATTGCTCATCATTATAAATGAATGAGAAAAGCTTCTCCTGGTACTATATGTAAGATTGCATTGAACCAGCACTGCCTGTGGTCTGGTCTATTCATAGGTCCAATTTCTTTGACGTTGTTTTAGGAAAATACGAAACATTCTAAATAAATTGTGCAACGTCGCAGACGTATGCATTACACATCTAGTACTTCCGCCTTCTAAAATAAGTTGGGTTTTGAGGAACTGAGTGATTCTACGCATCTTAAGACAGCTTTCACATGTGTCACCAGATTGAAGAGTCACATTTTGGTTATAAATGCCAGGCCTTTAGGACATGTGATTGTAGTCAGACACTGTACATTATGCATTTAAGTATGCATTTTGAGTAAGTTTATGTGTGCTTGTGTGTTAAAATCAATGTTTGTTATTTACATTTTTAAATATTAAAATACTGCTCTGCCAATTTAATATGCAAAAACAGCTATAGCTGTCATTTGTAGGATTTTACCATTTACCATTTGTTTGTTTAACGATCACAATCTGCCTGACAACAGCAACTTTGGCTCAACCAATGGCGTGAGTTTGGGGCTCGACTATCTGTTTATCTGCCAATAGAAGACAAAGAAAGTGTTCAGAAAACCTGTTTGAAAAGTGTAATTTCAACATTTATGAAATTGGTGATAAATGCCTTTACCAGGGCTTAAGCAAATGCAATTGTAGTCAAACAGTACATTATGCATGACAGATACATTTTCAGTATGTTGTGATTGTGAGTTACAGTTTTTCTCAATCGCTTTGGTACATTTTTCAAAACAGTCTTAACATTCTCTAAACTGTAAGCTCAATTGTCAAAACTGTTTGGAACATCAGAACTCTATTGCATGTCTGCAAAATGTAGTTACTCACCCAAAACATTTACATTCATGCTTCAAAGCCTAGTTATTGTCAGTAAATTGGCCAATGCCACCAAAATAAAAAGTGTTTTTGTCATTGTGTGAGCCACACTGGTCAAAATCAAATTTTTTTCACCATAGAAATATTTGTTATATACAAATTTCATGTTTTTTCTTGTTGGCACTTACTGATTTCTGTTCTATATAATAAGTCAGTTTTGTCTAGCTAAATGTTCTTGTGCTTTTAACTGTAAATACAGATTCAGACAGTAGGTAATTTGACTGGAAAAAGTTAATAATGTACAAAAAGAAAATGAACATTTGTATTTATACAGTACATTAATTTTTTTGAATATACATGTTACATGTAAGCTTAAAATTATACAGTTAAAATTACAATTTACATTTTTACACACTCTATTATGTCTTTCTCTAACACATACATCTTCTTTCATATCTTCCTATTGCTCTTCCATGACAAGAATTTCCAGTTTACATGTAACATTTCTACAAAAATAAATGTACTGTATAAATACAAATGAGTAAGTACAAATATTTACAAATGAGTACTGATGTAGCTGTTGCTGTTCAGGGTTGTGATGTTCCTCCACATTCAAAATGGTGTTGATTGTGCTGACAGCAAACTCCATTGCAACACACACATACATATATATATATATATATATATATATACATATATATATACATATACATATACATATACATATACATATACATATACATATACATATATATATATATATATATATATATATATATATATATATATATATATATATATATATATATATATATATATATATATATACATATACAGGGAGTGCAGAATTATTAGGCACGTTGATTTTCTGATCATATTTTTTTTCCAGGCACATTTGACCAATTCCAAACCACAGTAATCCTAATAACTACTATTGATTTAGTATTTAATAATGTATAAGTGATATATAATTGTTAATGAAGGCTGGAAATGAAAAACACCTTATATTCAGGTGTGCAGAATTATTAGGCATGTTTTCTTTTACAGATAAATTGAGCCAAAAAAGAGATTTAACTCTAATTTAAAAAGTATTAAATGCCCATGAGAAGGATGCAATACTAATGCAATACTAGACATTGCAGTTAAGGCATGACCATTGGACAGTGAAATGCTCGTTGGGTCAGCAGGATCTGACAAAAACATGTGGCGGAGAAAAGACACCTATTAACTGCAAAAGAATTAAGAATTAAGGTGAAGAATTAAGGATGAAACCATCAGGAACCCCATAGTCTCCAGCGCCACCATTTTCCAGAGCTGCAACCTACCTGGAGTCTCCAGAAGTGCAAGGAGTCAGGATCTCAGAGACTTCAGTTAGGTAAAGAATCCTAAAAAATGACCCCCACTAAATAAGAATCATAAGCTGAAGTGTTGTAAAATACATGAAGCCTGCTTTTTTATAGGCTTTATAGGTTTTATAGGTTGAGAATGACTCTTGAAGGACCAGCACCACATCCTCTAGTACCACTGTTTGAAGAATTCATCTTCCAGAATCTGGCAGTACGTTTTGGGAGTTCATTTTAGTCCATCCTGAAGTCCGTTTTGCAGAGATGGACTAAAAATGAACTCCCAAAACGTACAGCCAGATTCTGGAAGATGAATTCTTCAAACAGTGGTACTAGAGGATGTGGTGCTGGTCCTTCAAGAGTCACTCTCAACCTATCTGTCCATAAAGCCTATAAAAAAACCTTCTTCATGTATTTTACAACACTTCAGCTTATGATTCTTATTTAGTGGGGGTCACTTTTTAGGATTCTTTACCTAACTGAAGTCTCTGAGATCCTGACACCTTGCACTTCTGGAGACTCCAGGTAGGTTGCAGCTCTGGAAAATGGTGGCGCTGGAGACTAAAGGGTTCCTGATGGTTTCACCCTTAATTCTTCACCTTAATTCTTAATTCTTTTGCAGTTAACAGGTGTCTTTACTTCACCACCTGTTTTTGTCAGATCCTGCTGACCCAACGAGCATTTCACTGTCCAATGGTCATGCCTTAACTGCAATGTCTAGTATTGCATTAGTATTGCATCCTTCTCATGGGCATTTAATACTTTTTGACTTTTCAGTCTGAGTTAAATCTCTTTTTTGGCTCAATTTATCTGTAAAAGAAAACATGCCTAATAATTCTGCACACCTGAATATAAGGTGTTTTTCATTTCCAGCCTTCATTAACAATTATATATCACTTATACATTATTAAATACTAAATCAATAGTAGTTATTAGGATTACTGTGGTTTGGAATTGGTCAAATGTGCCTGGAAAAAAAATATGATCAGAAAATCAATGTGCCTAATAATTCTGCACTCCCTGTATATATGTTCTACCATACACCGTCTGGTGCTACTTGGACACGTCATCAGTGATGATCCCGGGGTCAACAGGTGTTTCGGGTCTTTAATCAACAGACACCCTCGCCGGGGCGACCCTGCCAGGGGTGATCAGTCCCCGGCCTGTGTCCAAGTGGCATGCTACGCCACGGATCCCCCCTCCGGATCCACAGCCATCGTGAGGCTTTTTCAGCAGCCTCTGAGATGTTCTTTATGGCTCGTCTACACAGTTGACCTTTAACTCCAAGGATTTTGAGTGTTCGGAGCAACGACTGTCCAGCAAAGCCCCTACAACCGACCTTCACTGGCTCACTGCGTACTTTCCAGCCGCTGCTCCTGCACTCCTCCACCAGCTCTGCATACTTGGCTCTCTTGCGCTCGTTTGCCTCCTCCAATCTGTCTTCCCAGGGGACAGTAAGTTCCACTATGACCACCTGCTTGGTCGACTCTGATGTTATCACCACGTCTGGGCGGAGTGAAGTGGTCGTGATGTGCTTCGGGAACTTAAGCTGTCTTCCCAGATCCACTTGAAGGTGCCAGTCTCTTGCATTGGAGAGGAGCCCACCTGGTGAACGTAGCTGCTGTTGTGCCTTCTCCCCAGCTCTGACAAAGGAGATGGTATGCTTGGAGGGATACTGACACTTACTGTTCTGTATCGCTGCAGTGATTGTATCTGCCAGAGCCCTAAGGACCTGATCATGGCGCCAGCGATACCGCCCATCCCCCAAAGCCTTTATATATATATATATATATATATATATATATATATATATATATACACACACTGATCAGGCATAACATTATGACGTATGTCGTAATATTGTGTTGGTTCCCCTTTTGCTGCCAAAACAGGCCTGACCCATCAAGGCATGGACTCCACTAGACCTCTGAAGGTGTGCTGTCTTATCTGGCACCAATATGTTGGAAGCAGATCCTTTAAGTCCTGTAAGTTGTGAGGTGGGGCCTCCATGGATCGGACTTGTTTGTTCAACACATCCCACAGATGCTCGATTGGATTGAGATCTGGGGAATTTGGAGGCCAAGTCAACACCTCAAACTCGTTCTCCTCAAACCATTCCTGAACCATTTTTGCTTTGTGGCAGGGCGCATCCTTCTGAAAGAGGTCACAGCCACCAAGGAATACTGTTTCCATGAAAGGGTGAACATTGCCCAAATCATCACGCTGCCTCCACCGGCTTGCCTTTTTCCCATAGTGCATCCTGGTGCCATGTGTTCCCCAGGTAAATGACGCACCCGGCCATCCACGTGATGTCATCAGACCAGGGCACCTTCTTCCATTGCTCCGTGGTCCAGTTCTGATGCTCACATGCCTACCGTTGGCGCTTTCAGCAGTGGACAGGGGTCAGCACGGGCACCCTGACTGGTCTGCGGCTATGCAGCCCCATACGCAACAAACTGCGATGCACTGTGTATTCTGACACCTTTCTATCAGAAGCAGTATTAACTTCTAGAGCAATTTGAGCTACAGTAGCTTGTCTGTTTGATCGGACCAACGGGCAGACCTTCGCTCCCCACGTGCATCAATAAGCCTTGGCCACTGTTCCTTCCTTGGACCAATTGTGATAGATACTGACCACTGCAGACCGGGAACACCCCACAAGAGCTGCAGTTTTGGAGAGACCCAGCCATCACAATTTGGCCATTGTCAAACTCGCTCAAATCCATATATATGTGTGTTGCAATATAACAAGCATTTCATGTCATACATTTTTAGGGAATATAACATGTCTGACAGATTTTGATCATTAAATGGATGATTTTGCATGTGATGGCTCATGTTCATATGTTTAAAAGTTGTGAAGAGTTTGACAGTTTCACTGTGAACAAGCCAACAACAAGCCATGTGTATTTAGTCATTGTGCAAATTGTGACAATTGTTCTAACTCTTTTGCACACGTGCCAAAACAAATGCAATTTGCTTAAAGAGCACCTATCATGGAATTTTGAAATTTACCTTTCATGTAGTGTGTAACATAGATCTAAGTGAACAAAAACATCCTGTGATAGCTTGAAATATGACAGTGCACCGTATATATAGTTATTTTCTTTCAAAAGTAAGAGTCGACTCGGAGTCATTTTTAAGAATCGTTAGAAGACCGAAGCTTTTTCTCTGACTAGATGACGTCAACTTGTCAAGTTATTTGAATACGATACGCCCACTTATTGCGCTCCAAGACGTCAGTGAAAACTAGAAAACATCATGGCGACGAGACGCTGTGTTCTGAAGTGCCACTCAAAAGCAAACTTCTTTCATCTGCCCAAGGATGAGCATTTGAAGACTAAGTGGCTTGAAGACAAACCATACATCGTCGCGATTGTGTGTTTATTAGTCGTCAAATGTATGTTTCGCGATCTCAGGAAGCTTTTATTATGGACTTCTATTATGGCACATGGTTCTTCTTCGTCTGTCTGTACATGGACTACATGTGCACAGAGCGCCCTCCGGCTGCCAGGATGAATTGAAAACAACACATAAGAGACTCAATCGCTCATGATTAGGCTGCCCATTTTGAGGAAGTATTGAATAAAAAATACTCCTCTGTTTAGAAATTTGACACAGACATATGAGAATCTATCAATATGTCTCCTCATCTGCACACTTTTGAACTAAAAGCCCTGAGGGATGTTGATTTGTCGCGAGTCTTCGTGAGGAGAATAGAGGAGTTTTTTTATGAATGAGATCAGCTGAGGCTCATATTACAATCAAACAGTACCGACGCGGTTTTCATATTCATAACTCCTGACACATATTAACAAATTACTGTCACTATAAGACTTTGATGGGCGTTCCGTTTCCGAAAATATCTGCACAGACTAAACCAATCACAACTGACTGGGTCATCGGACCAATCACCGCAGATTAGCGTCACGTAAAGGCGGGGTTTTGAAAAGTGAATCACTAAAGGAATCATTTGAGAATCGCTGTCAAAACAGGTAAAAATAAATGCATATTATAAGAAAACTAAAGTCTTTTTTATCATTGCATGCATGCAAAACTGTTGTTGGGGACTTCTAAAACAATATTTGGAACATTTTAAATGCCATGATAGGTGCTCTTTAAATCAATAAGAAATTCTAATCTGATGTTAACAAATAACTAATTGTTCAGAGATCTGAACTTATTGTTATGAGAAAGAAAGTCTCATTTGAGAATTGAGACAAAACGATTGAGAAAAACTGTAATATCACAATAAGTCGATATGTTTAATAAAAATCATTTTTAAATGTTAAAATACAGCTCTGCCCACTTAGTTTTTGTTTTTTTCTGTGGAAAAAAAGCTGTAAGTGTAAATAATGTGATGTGATTTGTTTGTTTGACCATCACAGTCTGTCTGACAACAACAACTTTGGCTCAACCAATGGCGTGAGTTTGGGGCGTGACTATCTGATCATTCTACCAATAGAAGACAAAGTGTTCAGGAAACCTGTTTTAAAAGTGTCATTGTTTTTTAAATGCGATTCAATTGTAAATATCAATTTCCTTTGTGAGCATTTTTGTTTAATTAAATGACAGGCCTGTTTCCCAATGTTTGTCATTTTCTGATAATATAACTGCATTTTGCTAGAAATTATTTAGAGTACAATATTGAGTTTGTGTGCGTGTGTGTTTGTGCATGCCCAGACCATTCCCACAGTGCTTCCCAAAGCAAGCCAGGGCTTGTTAAATAATTTAACCCCCGGAGTCAGGCATTGGAACAGCTTGAGTGAGTTTTGGAGGGAACTGTGCTACAGCCTGCATGGTGGTCCCCATCTGTGGCTGTGGAGGGTCCCCAGACGACCTGTCGCTTAAGAGTGTCCAGAAACAGACTCTCTTCAGATAATTGGGCTTATGCTGCTTCAACATTTAATTACGACCACAAGGATCTAATAATGAATACACCTAATCCAATGCAAAATGGTGGGATTTGACAAAGATTAAGAAGATTATTCAACAAAAGACCCGTTCCTTCAGCAACATTACTGTATCTGCACAAATCTGGATTATTTTCAAATGAGCAGCGTGTTGTTTAAAACTATTGCAAGGAAGGGGAGTAGCACATAAAAGTGTCATCTTTTTATCTTGTCATCTCTTGACAACACTAATAAGTGTTATATGTGTGTGTGTGTATATATAAGTCGTAGAATTTCAGTAGCTACAGCTGTTTAGAACCAGAACGAGCAATATCCGCGAACAACACACTCATTTGAGTTTGTTCTTTTTAATTGTTTGAACAGTTCACTCACAGCTTAATCATATGAAGGCTGAATAAAAAACTCACTTAGTATCTTAAGATTGCAGAGAACAAAAAAAAAATACAAAATATGATAGTTAAAAAATCTTGCTCAACCAACGTGATTTAAATGCTCCTGACGTCGTAAGCATGTGAATATGAACTTCCCAAAATGACTTTTATTTTATTATTTGGCAATCCATCAAAATATAGGCTCTTTTTTTTTAAGTACTCAAACGTAGCAAGCTAATGTAACTAACTACTCATTCTAAATGTATTTAGAAAACAAATATGAAGTATTTTAAATGTAACAAGCTAATGTAGCTCTAAGTAGCTATATTTCAGAAAATATCTTTTAAGTCCCACCTCCGAAAGTTCCTGAACTTTGAAAAAGTACTACCTCGCGAGCAGGGCCGTTTTGAGGGGGAAATCTTTACCCGGAACTTTATTTAGACCCCGGTTTCTGCGGTCGAAACACACAGAGTACCACCCTAAAGTCCCTAGTTCCTGGGGAAAGTTCCTGTGGTGGAAACGCGGCTTAACATTGAATATTTGTTATCAGTGACTGAAATGTTGTAAATTCCATAAATCTAACAGTGAGCCAAATAAGGTAGAGGTCAAGACAGAGCAACGCTAACAGCTTTTTCAGACTCTAGGAATGTCCAGGTCTCTTCCTTTCATGACTTCCTCCTTCGCAAAAAAATGTGGAGCAAATTCCTTCCTGGTGTTCCACTGAAGCTAAGCTGGCCTCCAAAGGAGACAGCAGTCTGCCGCAGCTGTTTACACAAACATTTGAAACCCATCAGAGGGACACGTGTAGCGAGTGAAAACAGAGTCTTGCTACACAACATTTATATACAGTCAGAGACTTGCAAGTCCTCAGAGGTTGAAAGAGTTAATGTGGGATGTCAGAAATCACTCTGCTATGCATTATGAGCCATCAGCGCTCATCTTCAGCCACATATCCATTGACCGTCACGCCGTGGTCGTTGGATTTACTCCCTCCCGCCTTGATGGCAAAAACAGATAATGCTTGAGTACTTTTTCTGCAGAGCATAGAAATTATGTCTTGTCTTCTTAAGGAAGTGAGTGTTTGCTCGGGGGCTTGTGTTTTGCATCACAATAAACACAAAATGAGCCATGCCCTCTGAATAAAAGTACCACTTTTAAAGACATGCAGGGGTGTTTCTTCAACTACAGAAACATGTCTCTTGGGATTTGAATCAAAACATACAAATTTTTGTTATACAAGGTCACATTAAAACTTGTTTTTCATAATTTTTGCTTCACTTGAATAGGCTTCTTTCTAGTTTTACCCTTGTCTAAGACTTTTAGATTTTCAATATGAACTATAATCTAAAAAATAAACATTTAGATAATTACTGTGTAAAAATAAATATCATTATTTATAAAAGTATTTTTGTGTGATGTCAACAATTTTGCTAAAAAAAGGAATGGTTAATAAAAAACGAATAAAATTAAGAAAGTTTTATCAAAAGCATACTTGATTCAATGTTATTCACTAACAAAAATATATTTAAAAATATAATTTTGTTCTTATAATGTTCTTTATGCTTTATTTATGAATGTTCTCTGAATGTTCAAAGCGTGCAGTTTTTTAAAATGCTTTTTTTATGGGAACACCAAGGAAACATCCCATTTTATAATTTAGCAAAATAGAAATATTACTGTTAATATTACTGGAAGAACGTTTGTTCATAACTTTGAGAGAACCTTGACCAAATGTTAGCCTTTGTCCCTGCGGAAAATCAACTTGCTAGAAAGCTTAAGATGAGTAATCATGATAGATTATTTATACAGAATATAATTTACAATATAATTATAATATACAGAATATAATACAGACAATTTATTTTAATTATGCAAATACTGTGGAGATATTGTAGTGTTTTAAAATTGTCAGTGTTATATTTGGTTTCTGTTTCTTGAGCTTCACTGCAGTTTAGTTCTGTTAGTTTTATATAAAATGTTATATTTTATAATTAAATATATTATTATAATATATTTAATAGTGTCAGACAATTGAGAAAAAAGTAATTTTCACAATTGTTATTTCTATCATATTGCTGTTAAACATCAAAACGATCATGATGTCTAAAGCCGGGTGCACACTGTGCGATTTTGGCCACGATTTGGCCGTCTGAGACAAATTTTGCAAATCCTAAACGATTCCTCTGATCCTAGTCTAAAATCTGAAGTCTTTGATCATTAGTTTGACATCTTCACTGACATTAATGATTTATGACCACTGCGATCAAATTTTTACCTCAGACGAAATTCTGGCAGGGTCAGATGATTTGGCGCACAGTCCTGCAGAGTGACTTCTCCTATGATGGCCATCAAACCATGACCAAAATGAGCGCTAGAGATTTCTTTGTAGCCACCATTTCGATCCCGCGTGTGATGCAGCTCACAGTCACCGAACGCGTCATTGATTGATGATATAAAACTCCGGGCGAGTTTTCTTGCGTGGGTCCGTTTTTAGCGCGCCTTGACTATCGTACAGTCTGACATCAATGACAACTTAGATCTTATAGTGTGACATGGCTTACAGCGGGGATCATGTTCGTACAGTCTGACAAGGAACAATCGTAAAGGACTATTATAAATCGAACAATGTTCACCCGGCTTTAGAAACAAAATTAAAAAAAGGGCAAAAAATGCAAGTATTTGCACATTGCTAGTGGACAAATCAAATAAACTGGTGTGAAGAGCTTTAGAAGTCCATAGGGTTAAAAACACCTTCCACTGACTATATTACACCATGATATATGAGGGTGTATTTTCTATCCCAATTACAATAAGACAATAAAGCACACTAATATCGCGGGCTCATAGTGAAGAGTGGCTTGCTCTTATAGGCAGACAAGGTCAATACAGAGACTGACCTCTGCTAAGTCAATCAAACGGCTCTACGGCTGACAGATGAATGGATTAGCGCAGCTGACCCACTACGGCTGGCCACTCACGGCAGTAAACTGCTCCATCCTCCTCAGAGCGAATATCCGTAACCTCCGTACGACACTGAACAGATGAGCCACCGGGCTGCTTCACGACAGCATTCATAAGCAGCACACCTGATTATTTATAGACGGATGCAGCAAAACTCATTCAGACCGACCTCGGGACAGAAACTCATTCGAGCCTTTTGATAAAGAGAGAACAGAAACATTTACCTTTTACGATAACATGGTATATTAAGGTAAATAAATGTGATTCAGGTCAAAAACAGAGGCAGATTTTCATGAATAAATAATCAGTTCTCAAAACACAACTACGATAAATTTTTAAATCTGCCACCCGTAGGCTTTATGAGATCATGAATTTATTATTAGACAAGATAAAGGGGTGCCAAGAACTGTTTAAATCTGTGTCTAAACAATCAGCGGATTACAGTTTCCTGTAATCAAGAGCACAGACGGGACGAGTCCCAGCTGAGCGATACCTGGGCACCTGACGTCCATATTTCTCATGATCAAGCCTCTCTAAAGGTTTAAGAGCAGCTATTTTTGACAGCTCGCTATTCTTAGCGCTGCAGTCTCTTCCTGTCCTGCCGTTCAAATGGCGTTTAATAATTTAGCGAAATGAGAACTGCTGTTTATCAGTTGACCACAGGGCCTACTGTAAGTGCACTACAAAACACTGCAGAGAGCGAGAGCTGGAGGTGAAGAGACCTGGATAACGGCACACTTCCTGTCTATCTGACCTCGATGACAGCATCTTTGATGTGTGAAATAGACACAGTCAAGCACTATGGAAATAGCTTATTGCGGAAGCCCAGCTGAGTACACCCACACAGCCCATCTGTAGTGGAGGTGATACACACACGCAGAAACACAGCACTGAGCTTCCTCAACAGCATTTGCTAGGTCATCGCATACACACACCCACACACTTAAACAAGTATGTATCCATCTACACTAGCATTCAAAAGTTTGGTCACTAGTATGATGCATATTTGATTATGTTTACTATTACCCCACTTAAATTACCACGCTGCAAACATGCATATTTGATTATGTTAACTATGTCCCCCACTTAAATTACTACGGATCAATCCTACTTTAGCAAACATTGCCGTCTGCCATTTTCCCCAATTGCTTTTTCTTTTCTAATTCAGCTCCATGGAGAATCTTTAAATGCAATCTTTATAATGAGTTTCAAACGCAATTTTATGGAATTTTTCAAACTATTGTAAAATGTTGCTGCCGGGTCACTTGGATAAATTGGATAAAGGTGTATTGTTTTGTTTTTTAAATTATTAAATAAATGTTAGAAAGTCCATGGTCCCACTTTACATTAGGTGGCGGTAACTACTATGTACTTATTGTGTTCATATTGTATTGCAAAACACTTTTGCTGGTGGGATGTGACTAAAGTTAGGGGCAGATCGTGATTTTAACGGTAAAAGACTGTAAAAATGCTACGGTTAAAAACAGTTAACTGGTTAACTAGAAAGTTTCCGTACTATAAACGGTGAATAACTGTAATAGCTCTAACCTTACATTTAATGTAATTTACTATTTTTGGAAGTGAAAAAGTCATTGTGTAAAAGATTATTTAATGTTAGCATAATTTCGCTGTATAGTAACTAGAGCTATGTGCATTACTCCCACTATCACTTGCATTCAGATGAGGCTTTTTCTGTAGAGCTGCTTATAGCTGAATTGAACTTGTTTCATAATTGATAAACTTTGCAACATTGAGAGAGTTAGAACTGAATTGAGCTGTATAATGGCACTAATATCTTCTGTAGAGCTGCTTTTACAGCTGAAGTTGAATTTGTTTCATAATTGATGAATTTCACAACATTAACAGTTATTTTCCTGTTAAGTGATGTAAAGCTGCTTTGAATAAATCTGTATTGTATAAAGCGCTATATAGTCCAAATACATAGCAGATAATTCTTTGCAATGTCACAATTGCTTAGCCTGACGTCGTCATAGATTCTAGTCAAAATATGAGTCTGATACTGCTCCATTGGGCTGTGATTATGGGGCGAAAAGGCCTCTGCACTCAATTGGATAGACCTACAACCAATCAGAGTGACGCATAGTTGTCAACAGAACTCAACTGCACACACGCTGGAAGAAGTAGAAGAAAAAGATGAGTGTAAACGATCTTTGCTGGTGTTAAAAGAATTTAAGGATACACGGAGTACTAACCAACACGATCATCATTTTTGAGAGAAATAGTAAAGGTGAATGCATATACGAACAAGTTCTCCGTTTAGGATTAAAACGAATTCAACCCAAGCGCTCTTTAGTGACGTGAATGATTACGTTACTGTTGATCATCTGTCCATCATCGTCTAAAGCCCGCCCTGACAATTTCATTGGTCCGAACAGCTCTGGTTCGAGCATATAGTTTCTCCACAACGGATCAAGTCCAGAACGAACTTCCTGACCTCAAATGTTGTGGGCGGGGCTAAGTTCGGCTGGCATCCAGGCTAACAATTGCTTTGTTATAGCCACTTTAGAATATATAAAATAATTTGTACCACTTTATTGGCACATTTTTATTGAAAAACACGTTTTCATAGAAACTGCCAGTTCTTTATGTTCTATAAAGCATGTCTGAGTTACGATAGTAACCAAGGGAGGCGGAGCTTAGCGAATCGTCAATTCCGGTTGTTGTTCCTGGTTAATGTTGCCTATAACTGCTGGCCTGTGATCCGTTTCCCCATCAAAATCCAAGCCATAATTATGAGTTGGAAAGGCAAATCTGAGTCTAGATCCGTGGCTGCAGGCAACTACAGCTTCATACATACAATTTACTGAAATTACAACCATATCCACATTTAAATCAATAGCTCAAACCAACTTCTAACAAGCAATGTGCAACTAGCACTGAGAAGACTGCAATGAACCCATAAGATTACTGTCACGTTTTATCCCAGGGATGAAGAAGGTGGGCGAAGTAGACAGTAGATTTTTAAAACTGCAATAACAACAAACACAAACGAAACAGTGAGCTATGCACAAACAATACCGGACAATGACCATGAGAAACAGAGGGACTTAAATACACAAGGTGATAAACCTAAAACCTTGCATTTATTTCATCAAAATACAGAAAAAAAGGAGTATTGTGAAATATTTTTACTATCTAAAATAATTTATTTCCATTTTAATATATGTTAAAAAGTAATTTATCTCTGTGATGGCAAAGCTGAATTTACTCTAATACAGTCTAATATGCTGATTTGGTGCTCAAGAAACATTTCCAATTATTACCAATGTTGAAAACAATTGTGTTGCTTAATAGTTTAGTGGAAGCCGCAATTTTTTAGTATTCTTTAATAAATAGAAAGTTCAAAAGAACAGCATTTAACTGAAATAGAAATCTTTTGTAACATTATAAATGTCTTGCTTCACTTTTGATCAATTTAATGCATCCTTACTGAATGTGTATCAATGACCCAAATCATGCTGCTAAATATATGTTCTTGAGTCTCTTAAATAATAATCAATACAATGTAAGTACTGGTGATAGTAGCCTACATCAATAACAATAATTGCAAATAAATCATGTTTTGGTGAATGTTGTAGACACTAGCATAACTTGAAGACCTATTGTATGTCTCCAGATGACATGAAATTTACTCCAAATGTTTTAAAAAGAAAAAGAAAACTCTCTAGGGATTTTACCCTGTTTACTTCACTCTCTGTTTGAAGAATAAGAAGCTCACATCACTCAGTTTTTACTCTGTTAACTAGCTATGTGTCACTAGAACATGAAAGGGCTACAGGCTCTTCATCACAAGCCCCATAATGTGCGTTCTTTGTGTGTACATGTGCATGTGTGCCAAACGAGCATTCCAGAGACTTGATGTGACAATGCGTCTTGATGTGTAAATTACCACCACTTGTGTGAGAACCCAATGTCTGATCACTTCCTTTACATACTAAGTGTGTTCCTATAGCGACCGGATGACTGGCACAATAAGCCCAGTGGGTGGACTGCTACAATAGATCCTCTGTTTTTCATGAGAGAGCGCAAATATGAAGTCATAAATGGACAAAAGAAAAACTTAAACATCAGATTACGCAATATTCACTTTGTAAACTATAGTAGTCAGGTTAAAATGTAAAAAATTCCTACGCATGTTTGTTTTGACTTCTAAGTCACATAACATCAACTTTGACCCCATTCTCTTTTCTGGTCTTAGTGTGAACAATTCATCTGTTTTTGTCTGTGTAATCTTTCAATGAAATGCAATAACTTGCTCTGCATCTGAAACGACTTTGCTGTTTGACTGACATTGTCAAGCTCTCTTATTTTTCAACTACTTACCTCCAACCACCTTCCAACTTCGCATAAAATCCAATCAATTGGACAAAAAAAGTTTGAAAAAGTTGTCTGGTGGTTGGAGGGAAACAGATAAGCCAATAATTATTTTCATGTTACGGCCAATAACCTACCAAAAAAACAACAAAACAAAAACTAAAATCCATTGATTTTAAATACTACAAGTGAATTTAAAAATCTCAGCATTGTAATGTTTAGTATGAAAAAATGATATTAATTGTAAGATTGGCTAAAGATTATATAACAGTGTTATTAAATAAAGTTTTTAAAGATTTGTCAGCATTAAAAAGAATGGGTCATTTAAAATGTAAAAATACAGGAAATGAGCATGAACGATTAAATAATATTAGCTGATGCAATAAATAAATAAAAACTCTACTATCTATATACTCTGCATTACAAAAGCAAAATTGGTTGAATTTAAAATGAATTAAAAAAAGTTTGTCTAGACAAACTTTGATGCGAGTAGATAGATAGATAGATAGATAGATAGATAGATAGATAGATAGATAGATAGATAGATAGATAGATAGATAGATAGATAGATAGATAGATAGATAGATAGATAGATAGATAGATAGATAGATAGATAGATAGATAGATAGATAGATAGATAGATAGATAGATAGATAGATAGATAGATAGATAGATAGATAGATAGATAGATAGATAGATAGATAGATAGATAGATAGATAGATAGATAGATAGATAGATAGATAGATAGATAGATAGATAGATAGATAGATAGATAGATAGATAGATAGATAGATAGATAGATAGATTGATTGATTGATTGATTGATTGATTGATTGATTGATTGACAGACAGAGCATCATGCATTGTGAACTCCACCTGTTTCCCAGGCCATATCATAGCTCTACAGTCCTGTGGAGATGTCTGGTGTCTCTCCTATAAAGGTGACCTCTTGACCTAGCCTCAGTGTTTCATGGGTGGGATAGAACAGTGGCGAGGGGTGGGGGAAGTGTGTAGCACCATTGTGTCAACCAGCAAACAGCTCTCTGCAGGCCTTTCACAGTCTGTGCGCAACACAACAGCTCCAGCATTTACCCAACTAAAGACTCATCATTAAACTGTCAGTACTGACAACACTAACAACACTTTTACACAGGTGTCAACCAATCTACAAAACCTACAAGAGCTGCTTTTACTGCACAGAAACATATCTTGAGATCTAGCGCTAGCTGCTGATTAACGCATTATACAGTGTGATACTGCTAATAACGCCATTCTTCATTAGGACCAGAGCATTTTGTTTATGCTATGATTGTGCTAATTAATGGTGTTTTGACTGACAGCTGATACCAATTACAGTGCCTGCACTTCTATGCGTTGTTGCAGGCCATATCATGAAATATTCATGCGGCATCGACACGCGCCAAGAGCAGCACATGGAGCCGTCCACGTTTTATGCACCGCGACCATATTTTCCATAAATGCAAATGGTCTGTAATTGTTTTCATGAGAAAGGAGATACTACGATCTACAGATGGGGGCATTCATCCAGTACTGTCTCAATGGCAACATTTGGTTAATGGTGCACAAATATCATCCTCGCAAAGAGAAAGAGAGAGAAGGAGGCTGATTTAAGACTGTAATAAATGTTGGAGTATCTGCCGCAATTAACAACTGTTTTACACAGCAAGGTTTTTTTTCTTTTTTCTTGAGAATTGCTTCTCAGCATAGGGAGATATAATAAACTGTGATGAGCCCCCAGGCATTCTCCTGCGCTGCCGCCATGGGATCTGAACTGACTTGGAGTCGGGTTACCTCACATTAACGGCTGACTCCAAACCAGTGCAGAAAGCACAAATGCAGCAAAATGATGTGGCCCAATTCTTGTAAGACAATGACATAAAAATGTGGCAGTAATTATAATAATAATCTGTAATAAATGTATGTCTATGTACACTACCGTTCTAAAGTTTGGGGAAGTAAGATTTTTTAATATTAAAGAAATTCATATTTTATACAGGTAAATACATTTTTTACTGTTACAAACGATTTCTATTTCAAATAAATGCTGTTCTTTCAAACTTTAAATTTATCAAAGAATCTTGAAAAAAATGTAGCAAATTTACCTATGAACGCTTTATATCCCTCTATGGTACGCTATATGATTTCAATGAGGAAAAAAAATGTTGTGGAGTTTTTCCTGCTTAAAATAGGACACTATAATAATAGCAATACAAATGTTCAAATTTGCTTTTTTTTTTTTTTTGTTACCTCAAGGCAACATTGTACCACAATGGACATATTGAAACATTTGACATTTTCATGTAGAAAAAAAAGAAATATATTTATTGAAAACATACATTTCTTTAACCAGACACCTGAACAAAAACATTTATCCAGCTTATAATGTATTACAAATTTTATATTTAATAAAAAGTAAAATTTTATATTCAGCTGTTGCTCTCAGGCAACATTGTACCATCGTGGAACACAAGTATTACCAAACCATCATATCATGTTATCATCTCCATCTTCAATCTCACCCTCACTCTCTCCCTGCCGGATTGTCACTATGACCTTCATCTTCCTCATCACGTGACACCTCATCTTCACCCTCATCAACTGGCAGTTGTGTTTTATACCTTTTTAAGTGCTATAGCAAATGTGCAGATCATAATATGTGCAGCTATAGTATGTGAATTACTATTCTTATAAGTGCATTACAAAATCATGCAAAAATGCAAATATATTTCGAGAATACGAACTCTTTTCCTTACAAATATACTATATTTGTATACAGCCTAGTGTGTCTGGCATGGCCTTATGCGATTCCTTTATGGTACAATGTTGCCTTGAGGCAACACACAGTTTTTTGTTATTTACTATAAAACATTTGATGATATATAATGTAAAGTTCTTGAAAATACTTCTTTACTTACTTGCCCTTTCATTGATTAGTATTTGAGTTCTTCTTCCCTGAGATAGATTTGAACAATAAATTGGTGTTTAATTTGATTAAAAATAAACTAAAATAGACTATATTGCCTGGAGGCAACACCGTACTATAGAGAGATATAAATACAATACAGGTAGGTCATAATCCGGGTCATCATTTATATCAATGTTATATCGTCATATCGTCCAACCCTAAGCATTTTTATAAAATTAGGCAGAATATACAATGATACATATTTAATTGATGAGTTGTCAATAATACAATTTATAGTGTATGATTTTACCCCAAAATTTACCAAATTTGTCCATGTTAAAATAGAGACAAGGCATTTAAAATAAAAAAAATTAAGTTAGATTAGTGCCATCTGCTGGGAGTGAAAAAAGAAAAACGTATGTAATGCCATGGTGTAACAACTAGATTCAGTTTTATAAAAAAGTGGCTTGATTTTTTTTTAGACATAAATACTTATTTTTATTAATTTATCATTTATAATCAAAGACTACTTTTTGTCAAGGTTTAGATTTTTTTATTTGAAGTGTCAGTTTTTGCATTAATTTTACTACAGTCAAACCTGAACAGGTTAACAAAAATGAACAGATATGCTTTATCACAGCTTAATCAATCTGATCTGATTTTAACCTCTTATTGGAGTCTTTTGGCTCAATTTTACCATATGGTTACAGCCACACCAGTTCATTTGTATGTATATAACAGTGTGTTGTGTTTGTGTCTCTGCGTGTGTGGGAGTGTGTGTTTAAGCAGCTGTTTTGTATTCTTGTGTAACTTCTTCCTTGCTGTTAGTTTTTTTTTTTACTGCATTGTGGTTGAATTATTGATTTTATCATTTCACACATTTGTCTATTTGGCATTCTTGCCATTTTTGAATGTTACCCCTTCATTGCTCTGCACTTTTTTGTTCACAGTGGTTGATTTGTAGTTTGTACCACCAAAAGATTCTCAGAGTTTTCGTATTTCCCATTTATTTCCTATGTTGGTCATTTTTGACCGCGAAGGAGCCAAGTGAGATTTTTTTCCCCGATTTTTTTTCCCTTTATCTGAATCATGTCCATGATTTTTGGTGTGTCCACATAGCTAATTTGACAAAAGTCACCAAGTGTCATCCAATTCCGATTTAGCCAAAAAACGTTGTAGATTTTAAATCAGTAGAGCAGCATCCTTACTGTGAAAAGATGACTTGTGAGAAATCTGTAAGAAGTTAATGTAAGCGGGCAGGTGGTCTCATTCCTGTTTATGACCTCATAGGTCAGTGTCCATCTGCTTGAGTTTTATCTATTTAACCTATGAGTGACACTGGTACATTTTGAAAAGTGCACTTACTATACACTCAGTTATGGTTATGCACAGTGTGACAAATGATCACTAGCGGCAATCATAAAAAACATTAATTAAAACATAATTAATATCCAGCGACAAGGACATCTCGTCACAAAGGGAAGCAGTGTGAAAACATAAGGACAAAAACACATAATTGCTCACACATACACACCCTCGTTGTACCTGTACGGATTAAGTGGACACGTGGGAGAGTTCAGACAACACCTGTTCAACTCCTCGAATCATAGCCGTGCTCTCTTCATACCCAGGTGGCCACAAAGAGACACAGACACCCAAGTGGGGAGTGTCCTAAAAATAACAACCGGTCCCTCTCACTAGTTATTCAAGTCGGATTTCAAGGAAGGGGTTCAGATGAAACATGAAGTCATTCATAGAGAGCACGAAACTGGGTGTTAGCTACAGTAATTGCTGACAAAAATGCAATTAGGCTGAGAAGAGTTCGTATTTATGTATTTGCGTGCATCTGTTACTAAGTAAATAACTCCCCTAACCAGTTACGTAATGAGAACTGATGAGGCAAAGTTCAGCTAACTGCCTGAGTCAGCAAGCACATCTGAAAAGAACCCTGCAACACATTAATCATGTATAGTTTTCAACTCGGAGACTGGCCCTCTCTCAACTAATCATATATTAGGTATCACATTTTCAATAATAGCTATAATTCATTTTTAGATTAACCATTTTTTTTAAGTTCATGAATTTATAGCTGCCATTATTGAAAATGTAAAGCCTAATACATTATTTATGAACCATTAACTGATACTGATTCTATGAAAGAGAATGAATACATGAGACTATTTGCAGATTTTCTACATTACCACGCTAGTTTCTTATAATAATAATAATAATAATAATAATAATAATAATAATAATAATAATAATAATAATAATAATAATAATAAAAATAATCTAATAAAATAAAAATAAAATAATTTTAGGGTTTATTTTGCAGTAATAAACCAATGTATTATAATAACAATAAAAAAATAAAATGTATTGAATTAAACAGCTCTTGAACATTCATTATCACTAGAAACAAATTAAATAACCTGTTAAACATGAAAGTATAATGCAATTATTTAAGACATTCTCCTTATATAGAACCTTATTTGGCACACAAAAAGTGTGCCAAATTTTTTTCTTAGAGTGTAGTTTTCAACTCAGAAACTGTTCCCTCTCTCTCTCTCTCTCATGCACACACACATGGACTCGTATAACACAATCATATATACACACTCTTCATTTGAATGTGACATTACCAGTCATTAACCGGAGCCAACAGCTGTGTGTACTCTCTCCTCTGACTTGTGTAGCTCTCAGTGCAGAGAGATCTTTGACCTTAAACACACGTCACACTTTACACCACTCTAATGCTCTCATACACCCTGTATATGACCCCACTTACAACAATGTTGTCCACTTAACCCACTGAACTGTTTTAAAGTACTGGGGAGAGTGACATGGCCAGATCTAGGCCCACACTCCAATCTTTTCTTGGCTTCGCTATCATTTTTATGGTGTATACTTTTTATACTTTAGTTTTAAGCACAAGCTCCACAGCTCAAGAAAGATATTGTGCTGATGTCAGGGCTCAAACATATGGAGCTTTTATGAGGTTTAATGTATAATTGTGATAGCTAGACGACTGGGTCAGAGCATCTCCAGGACTGCAGACCTTGTGGGGTGTTCCCGGTCTGCAGTGGTCAGTATCAAAAGTGGTTCAAGGAAGGAACAGTGGCGACAGGGTTAAGGGTGGCCAAGGCTCATTGATGCATGTGGGGAGTGAAGGCCCTGTGTGGTCCGATTAAACAGACGAGCTACAGTAGCTCAAATTGCTCAAGAAGTTAATGCTGGTTCTGATAGAAAGGTGTCAGAATACACAGTGCATTACAGTTTGTTGCGTATGAAGCTGCATAGCCGCAGACCAGTCAGGGTGCCCATGCTGACTCCTTTCCACAGCAAAAGCGACAAAACTGGGCACGTAAGCATAAGAACTGGACCACGGAGCAATGGAAGAAGGTGCCCTGGTCTGATGAATGACGTTTTCTTTTACATCACGTGGATGGTCGGTTACGTGTGCGTCCCTTACCTGGGGAACACATGGCACCAGGATGCACTATGGGAAGAAGGCAAGCCGGCAGAGGCAGTGTGATGCTTTGGGCAATGTTCTTCTGGGAAACCTTGGGTCCTGCCAGCCATGTGGATGTTACTTTGACACGTACCACCTACCTAAGCATTGTTGCAGACCATGTACACCCTTTCATGAAAACGACATTCCCTGGTGGCTGTGGCCTCTTTCAGCAGGATAATGTGCCACAAAGCAAAAATGGTTCAGGAATGGTTTGAGGAGAAAAAAACGAGTTTGAGGTGTTGACTTGACCTCCAAATTCCTCAGATCTCAATCCAATCGAGCATATGTGGGATGTGCTGAATAAACAAGTCGGATGGAGGCCACCCCTCGCAACTTACAGGACTTAAAGAATCTGCTGCTAACATCTTTGTGCCAGATAAGACAGCACACCTTCAGGGGTCTAGTGGCTTGATGGGTCAGGGCTGTTTGGCAGCAAAAGGGGGACCAACACAATATTAGGAAGGTGGTCATAATGTTGGTGGTCACGCCTGATCGGTGTGTGTGTGTGATATATATATATATATATATATATATATATATATATATTATAATATATATATATATTATAATTATCTGATACTTTAAAGAATATATGATAGAGAATGAATATATAAGGATACATGAAAGAATATAAGATGGTTTCCTGCATAGCTATGCTAATTTCTTAGCGGACCACTTTAAGATCCTCTACAAAAAATCTATTAAAATAAAAAGGGAAAAAAAGAAAAAAATATATTTTAGGATTTATTTGCAGTAACAGAATTACGGTACATTGTCCATTACTTAACTACTATAAAGAGCATATCTTTTGCTCTCATTTGTAAGTCGCTTTGGATAAAAGCGTCTGCTAAATGACTAAATGTAAATGTAAATGTAAATAAAGAAATATAGTCTGCTAATGCTAAAAACTAAAAAAAAAATAACTAAAGGACATTTTTTAATGTTGCCTTGGCAACAAACTGAAATAAGTGAAGTATTAAAATTAATAACTCAAATAAAACAAAACTGAAAAGTAAATGAAAACTAATTAGCCATATATACAATATTTTGTATATATAGAAAAAAAATACTCAAATATAGAATATAAACAATACTCGCACTGCTATAAAGTCATATATTTGTATACTGCATAAACTAACAACAAACTTTATGGAGCACTTGTAGCCTAATTTAGCATAAATATGCCAAACCCACAAACAATCTTCTGTTTTTGTTTCAAAACAATCTCATCACTATAAAACATGCCCCCACCAAACAGCTCAGTTGCTATGACATCCCCTTAAACAATTACAACGCCACGATTCCAGTCCAGTCTATAATGTGGAAAAAATGGACAATCTATTGCGCCCACTGCTAGCTCAGGATGACTCAGGATCTTACACGCCAACTTTTACAGAACTGATTGATAATTGATGAATGGCACGATTCACAAAGCCCACTCTGATGACATCAGTGCAGGTGAAAAAAGGGGGCGGGGCTGGGTCATGTAACAGCTGAGTCATTCTCCAGCCTCGCACTGCGAGTGAACACACAATGCTGAGGTGGGTGTACAGATGACTCACTGTGAGAGCAGGAGACGAGTGATACATGAAAGACTTTAACTTCACTGAGTTACAGTAAAAAAAAACCTGAGTTCATATACAGTAACACAAATCGGCATGGAGTATTAAGCGCAGATAGTTATGAGAGAATAAAGTCTGAAAAGAAAGGCTGTAAAATGTTCATGCCTGGACTATAACATCATAAAACAGAGGGATTGATGTTTTCCAGTAATACACAGCCTCTTAAATCAGCTCAGGTCAGTGTGGTCTAATGAAGGGTAATAATCTGAGAGTGGCTGCCCAGAGGCTAGATGAAACATCTCTGTATAGTGATTTCCCATCGGTCTACTGTAAAACTGGGAGGAGTTTCAAGCATTTCAGTTCAGTACCGCCCATGTATTTCTTTTCTTTTTTTTTGCCGGATTACTGGAACTGGATAGAATAACCCACAGCGGAACAAAACAACAGCTTTACCTTAACTACATGAACTTTCAGAACGAGATGAATCACAGGCATGTGTGCCAAAACACACTTTGAGTGATTATTCCGCTGCTGTTTTGACACACGGTCAGGAGAGAGATGTGATGAAGTCATGCGTGTTTACGTAAAGTCACATTAAACAGATCCACACCTATACATCACAGCATCGTAGATCTTCAACTTAACCACACCAGAGTTTAATGGTGGCTGGAAGACAGCGGTTCGATTTTTCCATTGTTTTGTGTGATATAATAGGTTTATACTGTCGACTTGCCAATTAACAAGGTAGATTTCTATACTCAAAGGTATTGAAGACTAATGAGGCCTTAAAAAAAATAATCAGGCTTTAAAAAAACCCTCGTCTTAGCAGAGGATTGTTTGAGACAATTGTTTGGGTTTAACCCTTAAGTCAATCAAGTCAAGTGATTCGATTTTGCATCCTGACAATGATGGCTATTTTTGTACACTATTTAACTTTATTTATTTATTTTTGTTTGTTCAAAAGGTAAATAATGATACATCATCAATCCTTAGAAAATGTTTTTGTTCGTCTTACCCTGATTCACTACGGTAAGCCTATTATAAGTGCTTCTTTTTTTGACCTGACTGGATGGTTTTAGCTGGATATTTCATACACGTCACTCGCCTGTGTGTCTATCGTCATATCCATAAATAGAGAAAAGTTGTTATAAGTTGCTATCTCCAAACTCCAGGGCAGACCCGGTTCTAGGCACCTATGGAAGGGTGGGCTGGCAGATATCCTAGGTGGGCTTTTTTTTTTTTTAGGTGGAGGGGGGGTTATACACTAGATAGATGGATGGATGGATGGATGGATAGATAAATATTCTTATTATTATTCTTATATTATTAACTATATTTATTTAGAACTTTTTAACTTTTTTACTGTCCAGTAATAATTTGGAAAGAAAACAGAATGGAAGCCTATGTTTACTTTAATTGCGCGGAAAAGGGCAATTTTCATTCCATTGCGCTACTGTTCTATCGTTTTTTTAATGTGAACATCACCCTAGACGTGTTACTGTTGCGCTTGCATCTCGCTTCTTTATAAACTGGGCACTCAATTTAATACTTTAATAACTTTTTTTAAAAACGTGTCTGGCGCTTTAACCGCAAAAACGAGTCCTGTGGCCCCTAAACTGATTAAAAGATAAAAAGCGCATTCTTATTTCAGTGCTGTTATATAGCTATATACAGACAGTTCTTAATTGAGCAAGTTTTTTTATATATATAGGCCTAGCTAATTTCAACTTGGCGTGAATCAAAAATAAAATCAGAGCTGCATATTAATATTTACAAGATACATATGGGCCTAGAACCGGCCCTGCTCCAGGGAATCACAATTTATAAAAAATTTAAAAAGTCTGCTTGCAAAATGAGAATGTCACAGAGCTCATAATAAAACGAGAATCAACATTGGCTTGGCTTTTCGGAGATGCCAAGAACAGAGAAATGTTAAATCTTGTAAAAGCGATGCAGAGAGGGCGTTTTTTATTACTCAACAGGTGAGTGAGGTATTTTATTGTTATGTTGTAGTGTTATGTTGGAAATTATTTTCAAGGAAGTACATTAGCTACAGTAACGTCTTCAGCTAGTCAGATTGATATCCTTTCCATCTTAATTGGCTATTTCTCTAGTAAATGTTTTATGATCAGTAGGATAACCATATTCATCCGCAGTCAAGCAGAGCCAAAGCACAACCAAAAGAACGTTCTTCCACAAAATGCATACAGTTTTGTTTTTAAACACTAGAGGGCCAAAAGTTACATATAGTGTACTTTAAATCTTTCCCCGCAATTGACAACATTTTCTGGCAATCCATGTTTTCACTGTTATACGGTTGGGTTGGGGGGCAGGGGGGGGGGGGTAATTATGCATATTCTGAAACAAGTAGAAACAAGCGATAAAAGCATCGCTTATGCACGTTGTATGTAGTCTTTGACAAAAACAAGATTTTTTTCGGCTTTTTGTTCAAAATGTTGCTTTTATCATGAAACATACCCACATTCAAGTGTTGATAAGAAAATTGTGTATATTTTGAAGCGGCAACCTCCCGCAGTTTCTCTTGAAGCCAAAACGGAAGTGACATATACTGCAATTCATCGACTGGCCGCTAGGGACAGGCTCCAGAAGGGAGCAGAATCTCATTGAGCCCCATGTTAAAATACCCAACTTTACAGCAGATTAAAACATGTTTACAGCCTGGTACAAATTGTGGTTTTGGTCTATACGGCTAATTTTGCCCTTTTTTTTTCCTTTTTTTTTTATAACTCATTCGTTTACATTATATAAAGCATTAAAGTTCTGCATAATTAAGGGCGTGGCCACTTCGAGTGACAGGTGGATAGCCATTTATCTGCTGTCTGTTAGTCATCGCGTCACTTAAGCTCCGCCCACGTCCCGCCTTTTTGCCCATTTTCTGTAATCTGGGAGTGACGCGCGACGATGCGCGACGATATCTATTGACCTGTGTCTCGCGTTTTCAACTGTAAAAAAAAGAGGTTTAACTACTGATCTATATAAATACAAAGTTCCGTCAATACAAAGTGCAATGCAAAGCGTCAGATGCAGTGGTGTAAAGCATGCCGCAACTGGACTCTAGAGCAGTGGAGACGTGTTCTCTGGAGTGACGAATCACGCTTCTCTGTCCGGCAATCCGATGGACAAGTCTGGGTTTGACGGTTGCCAGGAGAACGGTACTTGCCTGACTGCATTGTGCCAAGTGTAAAGTTTGGTGGGGGGGGGGGGGGATTATGGTGTGTGGTTGTTTTTCAGGGTTTGGGCTTGGCCTCTTAGTTCCAGTGAAAGGAACCAAGACATTTTGGACAATTTCATGCTCCCAACTTTGCAGGAACAGTTTGGGGATGTTCCACTGAATGGGATGGGGATGAACACTTCCTGTTCCAAAATGACTGCGCACTAGTGCACAAGTTTGGTGTGGAGGAACTTGACTAGCCTGCACAGAGTCCTGACCTCAACCTGATAAACACACTCCCATAAACACACTCCTAAACCTTGTGGAAAGCCTTTCCAGAAGAGTTGAAGCTGTTATAGCTGCAAAGGGTGGGCCAACTCCATATTAAACCCTACGGATTAAGAATGGGATGTAATTCATGTGCATGTAAAGGCAGGCATCCCAAAACTTTTTGCAATATAGTGTATATATTTATATAATTTATATTATATTATTTTGGATGTGATTAATCACGATTAATCGATTTGAAAGCAATAATTTTGCATTAATTACTAGGCAAATGTAACCATATTTATGTACTTTTTTAATTATGAGAATTTGAATTTTTACATTCTGGTAACAAGAATATTAGGGGACATGTGGTGTTAAAAAATAAAATAATAAAGCAATAAAACAAAACATTGTCATGAAAATAATGTCACAATGGCAAATACAGAAGCAGGTTTTATTTTCTTTATCTATTTTAGAATCTTTTGGGGTGAACTACAATTTTGACATCCTGAAACTAAGCCAAATTTCCCCAGATCACATATTGTGGTTTAAACACTGCACAAAGATATCAGAATGAATCAACAGCAGCCACTGATTACACAACTAGATATGTTTCTCTATGCTCTATTGGTGGCAAAAGTGTAAGCGCTGCTTATTCTGCATTTCTAAATCAAAGATCTACTAACATCATCAGGGGTGTTCACTCACACACGACACGAGATATCCATCTCATCAGCGCTCTTTTTCTCTCTCGATTCTCCTTTCTGTTTAAACTGAGTCACGACTGAAATTCATCCCCTACTGTTCAAACCTCTCTAGATTTTCCCAGAATTAAATGGAAAATCTTATAAGCCAAGTGCCTTTTTTTTTTTCTGGGAGAGAGAAATTTGAAAGTGATTACCAGTCTTGTGCTGCTGGTTCTCTCTGTTCTGTCTCCCTGCGTGTGATTTCATTCTGCTTTGGCAGGTGGTAGGTGTAGAGTGTGTCACGATCCTGCAGCGAGTGGTAATCGCTCTCTATATACAGCACTGATGAAACAGACGGTGAGGCACTGTTCATTCACAACTCCGCTGCCAGATCTGAGTCATGAGAGAGCAGGAGAGAACAGTGTCCCACTAAGCAGTGGGAGAGATGCAGTGACCTCATTCTGAGTCATGGAGCCGTACCCTGACACAGGCCTCCGTCACCGTGTGTACGCGTGCATCATCAATAACCTACATACGGATGATACTTAGAAAATCTGATTTTGCAGGCCAGATCATTTCAGTTTAGTGTGTAGCGCAGAAACCACAGTCTCGGTATGGATGGGATTTTGTCTTTACACTTTTAAAAGCTGATTATTTGCTTAAATCGTTTAATGTGCTGGAAATTGGTGGCTGAAATGAATCTCTCTGACCTCATGGAATCAAAATGGGCATTTTGTGGCTTATGTCTGTTTGCTTTGATGTCACCAATAGTATTTGCTAGTACGCTAACATTTTGTTGACAAAACTTTGCTGGTATATATACACACAGTACTGTTCAAAAATTGTTTTAATTAAATTAATACCTTTATCTACACTCTAAAAAGAAAAGGTTCTATATGGCACCAAAAATGGTTCTTCGTCGTAATCATAGACGAACCGGTGAAGATCCTCTGAAGAACCGCTGAAGAACCACTGAAGCACCAAAATTGGTGCTATATAGCACTTAAAAAGGTTCCCCTATGATTACGAGCCAAGAACCATTTCTGGTGCCATATAAAACCTTTTTTTTTAGAGTGTACCAAAAATGCATTAAAGTGATCAAAAGTGACTATGTAAAAAATGTTCTTCTGAACTTTCTATTCGTCAAAGAATCCTGAAAAAAAAGATCACAGTACCCACAAAAATATTAAACAGCACAACTGATTTCAATAATTATAATAGAAATGTTTTTTGAGCATCAAATCAACATATTAGAATGATTTCTGAAGGATCATGTGACACCGAAGACTGTGTAATGATGCTGAAAATTCAGCTTTGCATCACAGGAATAAATTACATTTTAAACTGTATTTAAATAGAAAACAGTTATTATAAACCATAATAATATTTCACAATTGTAATGCTTTTACTGTATTTTTGATCAAATAAATGCAGCCTTGATTTTTTAATTGAAACTTAAAAACCCAAATTTTGAACACTATTGTACATTAAGGATGCACAAAATATCAGTAAAATAATAAAATAATAGACACATATAAAATGTATTACATTTAGGCCGGGCTGTAACCACCATAGACATTGAGGGGGACATGTCCCCCCAAATAAGAAATGGCCCCAATATTTGATATTCTTGATGCTGCTCTGCTGTGTACTATTACACACCGCTCTGTTTGTTGTTACGATGACAACAGACTAAAAATGTTACATTTAAAACTTGGTCTGCCTCAGTGGTCTAAAAGTGCTCGTCACTGTCAGAATAAGTTAGATGGCCAATCAAATCAAAGTAGGCAGGGCTTACTGTTAGTGCGAATTCCAACGCGACAGTTTAGTTATAGCAGTGAAAGAGTGTGTTAGCTAAACGTATAATATTTGACAACTGTTTTACAATAAAAACATTCAGTGACTGACAGTTATATCCAGTGATGCAAACTACTCTGCATTTTAATGAAATTTCACCGTTTGTAATTTAAATTAATTAAAATAATTAATTATTTACATGATTCGTGAATTGAATTTGACATGACAAGAAACGTTTTGAATTTTGTACATATTTAGGCATACGAATTAGAGTGAATGTGTGTATATATATATATATATATATATATATATATATATATATATATATATATATATATATATATATATATATATATATATATATATATATATATATATATATATAAAAGTGCAAATAGTTTACTTTATAACTACAATAGAACTGGAACCGTTCTTATTTTTCTTATTCTTATTCTTCTTTTAATCCTTTAATGAATTCCTTTAAATAAACCAATATGACCAATACTACACAGGTTCTCTAGTATAAGAACAACCTATGTCCCTTTCCTACTGCGATCCATTTTTTTTTTTTTTAAGAAAAATCTCTTTTATATGTACCGTCCAAACTCCCTGTTCCAACTGAAAATATGTCAACACAGGAAAGAAATCTGAACTTGTCAAGGGATTTTATGGGGCTTTAACGGCAGCTGCGATCAGAAAATGTGTTTTTTCTCAAATCAGGTTTACAAATGCACAATAAGCTTTTTTTCCCCACCCGCAGAGATAAGTCAAGTCTGAGCCAACAGCAGGCTAATAGACCCACGGCGTGCCACTCAAGTACACTGTGTTCACAACACCAGTATCAGTTTGGCTGCTGCCCCATGACATCTCCGAGTTTAGGTCACCTAGCAACCGCTCCCCTGCTATTTGAATATTCATGCATCACTATGTCAGCAGTGATGTCACAGTTGCCCTGGCAACCATATGCCCGACTTATTGTGACACTTACACTGTAAACTGTCTATGGGCTAATGACATTTCCAGAGGTTTCGGAACAAAGCGTTTGTAGCGCTTTCTAATGTTAAGCTATAATGAAGCTAAATTTTTTTGCGTTCATCTAATTAGCTCTATTTCTTCAAGGTTTTAAGCAGCTTCTCAGCATCCCCTATTCTTTTGTGCTTCAACAAAAGCTGTTTCTCCCCAAATAAATCGCACAAATTTGGCTCCATTATAATTCCTTGTTTATTCATGCTGCCAAAAAGTGAGGCATTGTTATAATCACGCAAATGACCAGTGCTGCCTAGTCAGTCAGAAAGCCACGGGATTGAGCTAAATATAGAGCAGGTCAAAGAGAATGAAGCACAAACCCACAGGCCTTTTTTTAGCTCTAAAGACACTAAGTCTCTCCGCTTGAGTTCCTCTTTTTATTTTCTTCTCTTGATTTAAAAGGATGTTTCTGCGTTTCGTTGACCTCCGTCTTCCTTAATCATAGTCATTTCCTTAATCCTTATGAAAACATATGTAGGTCTCTGCCACAATACTGGCAAAACTTAATATGCAACATTAATAGCACCTACTAATAAGGTCAAAACTTGGGAACAAGACACAATGCTTTTCAGTTATGCATTTTCCGACAAGATCAAGACCTTTGAACTCTTAATCTCGATGGGGGAGATTGATTTAGTGGCCTTTTGCTCTGAGCAAGGGCACAGACTTGTCCTTATCCTTCCAGCCCAAACTATAATGATCACTGACCTGAATGTACAAGAACTGAACATCTCGCTTTTGTACAAACCCGAGCCGATGCTTTTGTTCACCTCCCTCGAGAGAGTAAATATTGATGACTGGGACAGTCAGGAGTCACCATGGCCAGCGGTAGGGGGAAAAAAGTGATAATCTGTCTAGATCACTGCCTTGCCAGAGATAATCTGTCTAGTTCAGAGTGTACAGTACAATGAGGCAGTGCTACAATAGAGAAAAGCCAGGCATGGATGTACAGGCACTGGAAGCTGGTATCCTCTGCCAGTTTTCCAGCTCCCACAAGACAGCAATGCCTTCTGGGTAAATTACAGTCCCAGAATACATGAGAAATGAGGCTGGAAAAAAAACAGAAAGAACGATATAGTGAACATGAAATCAGATTGGGAGGCCATCTATATGCAAGTGTAATCAGAAATGTATACAAAGTTCACTTTTTAGCAGAAATACACATTTATGATGTACAGATATCATCCTCAACGAGGGGGCCTCGAGACTAATTTAAAAAAAAAATAATATATAAAAATCCATTATCTGACTCTAAACAAAATTAAATAAACTGAAATGCTTTTCTAATAATATAAAAAGTTCACCCCAAAATGACAATTCAGTCATTAATTAATTTTAAATGGTCATTAACTACTGTTTGTGCAAAAAATATAATTTACCACTTTATTTATTATTCAATATTATTCTCCAGCACGTCATGAGAGCGCCACGACACATGCACTGTAAACCTGAATAAGTTGGCAAAACTCAAAAAATTGAGGTGATCAGTTACATCAAATTTTAAGGAACAGAAATTTAGACTTTTATTTAGAAAGTAGAATTTAGAAAGTAAGCAGAACTTGCAGATCTTTATTTTGTACTCATACATTTGAATTGCTCTTAACTTCAAATATTTGAGTAAGCAAATTCATACATTTAAATTCAAGTTATAAACTGAAATATTTGACTAGTGGAAACTTGACTAGCTTAAACTAGCAAATTCAATAAATGCTACCTTGCTAATTGGTAACACAATGCTTTGATAACATTAGCATGGCACTTGCTGAATGAATACATCAATATAGAACATTTAATTATGTATCTGTTCTCAAACTAAGCTCATGCTCCACTCGTCACCATGATGGTAAATGTAAGTTTTAGGTAAATGTAAGTTTGTCTAAATTAAAAGAAACAAATTCATTAAACTTATAACAATGAAACTAAAAACTGAATGAAATTCAGACGACTTAAAATGTTTCAGTTTTGTGAACTAAATAAAGTTCTAAATACTCAAAGTTAATTTGATTGAACAAATTTGTTTAATTTGAGTTGGCTCTACTAAAACCAATTAATTATTTTGAGCGTTAGGGTTTGTGCGTGTTGTGTTGACGCGAGAGCAGACGTTGTTGCGTGAATGGGCGTTGAAGATTCATATTTTGCAAATAAAATGGTAAATTATGTTTTTCTGGGGCTTGAAAATGGTTGTTGCGTAGGATGTCAATGGAGGGACATCAAAAATGTGTTCCGAAGATGAACGAAAGACTTACAGGTTTGGAACGACATGAAGGTGATGACAAAATTGTCATTTTTGTGCAAACTAACCCTTTCATTAAAGAAAATTTCATTTTTAAACTTCTGAAATTACAAAATAACAGTTAATTTAATGTCAATACTAAATACTTTCTGTTTATAAAAAGTTTCATAACAAGCATCTTTATCATAATTACAGTAGAAATACCGGAAATAACCTATATCAGGGATCCTTTGAATATTGTGTTGGACAACAGGGGCCTTTGAGTCAAACAAAGTTTAAAGAACCACTTAAGTACAGCCTTTCTCTTTTGGAAAAATAGAGCAAAAATATTGATGACTAATCCTGTCCAATCATCCTCTCTTCACGGTCTCTAATTCTAAAGCTGTGATGTATCTAAGGCAATTTTTAAAAAAAAGCTCTTTGATATGTCACACCCAAAACTTTCCAACAATAAATACATCCAACACAGTAAAGAAAATGTTGGGGGTTTTCCAGTGTCAAGGAGAATACAATGAAATGAGACATCCTAGATAGCGTCCCGTCTTGCAATCTTGCGAGTCCTGGTTTATCACTGTTCAAGAGCATGTGATTGAGCGCTCGTGTGGAATCTAGAGCTGTGTGTAATGTGACAGGTGATTTGTATGGGGTCTGGAGATTGCTGACAGGAGAACAAACTCCTTCATTGTCTTCTCGTGTGCTGCCGTTCAACTCAGTGGCATGCTGCCAAGCTCAGGCACTGCCAATGTCATACAACAACAACAACAACTACTACTGAAATGTGCAAAAAGCATGTTTACTACAAGGCCCACAGATATCACAACAAACTAAATGCAACATGTGCTAGATGGCTGTTTCATGGAAACATGCTCTTAAATGGGCCACTGGAGATGCACAACTAATGATAATTACGGTTTAGCACTGTAATCATGCAAATGGATCTTAAAGGAATTGACAACACAGAAAACAGCTTTTTTTTTGCTGTTTTCACTTCTCTTATCGGAGTTTAATGTGAAGAGATGACTATAAGTAAGCCATTTGGTTGATTATGTTGCTTGTCTGAAACTTCAGAAACTTACAAGTGCACATGTAATCCATATATGGTACAGACAGACGAAGAAGATACCATGTGCCATAATAGAAGTCCATTATAAAAGCTTCCTGAGATCGCGAAACATGCAAATAGAGACATTTGACGATTAAATAAACACACAATCGCGACAATGTATGGTTTGTCTTCAAGCCACTTAGTCTTCAAATGCTCATCCTTAGGCAGATGAAAAAAGTTTGCTTTTGAGGTGCACTTCAGAACACAGCGTCTCGTGGCCATGATGTTTTCTAGTTTTCACTGGCGTCTTGGAGCGCAATAAGTGGGCGTATCGTATTCAAATAACTTGACAAGTTGACGTCATCTAGTCAGAGAAAAAGCTTCGGTCTTCTAACGATTCTTAAAAATGACTCAGAGTCGACTCTTACTTTTGAAAGAAAATAACTATATATACGGTGCACTGTCATATTTCAAAACTTTGCAGGATGTTTTTGTTCACTTAGATCTATGTTACACACTACATGAAAGGTAAATTTAAAAATTCCATGATAGGTGCTCTTTAACTAATGTCAACAAAATGAACAAAAAAGAAAAAGAACATTGAACCTGGCTTTATCGAATGTTCCGATTTCTGTTCCATATTAAATTAGATAATGGCTCATTTGCATATTTAAACATAACATTTCAGAAAAGTTGTAATACAAAAAATGTTTGCCATTCCTAATGTAATCAAAGTATGGTGATATCTATTAGTTAATTTTTTACCCTATTCCACTGTAGTGTTTTGCTTTAAAATAGATGTTTTCGGTTTTATAACATTTTAAAATGTGTAGCAAAGCTGAATTTTCAGCAGCCACATGATCTACAGTCAGTCTCACATGATCCCTCAGAAATCATTAATATATGGAAGACTCTTCGATGAATAGAAAGTTAAAGGAATTTATTTAATATTTTTTGTAACAACATGTCTTTACTCCACTTTTGAACAATTTAATGTTTTGTTGTATTAATTTCTTTCAAAGAGCTGTTGGGCTCATGAGGATCCAGGTTTAAAAGTCCCAATACAACTTTTCTCCCCCATTCTTTTTTTCTTTTTGCTCAATACCATCTTGTAAATTAAGGCAAAATACCCCAGAAAGAAATAATTATAATATTCCCACTTAGGCTAGGTCCACTATAGTCTTGCTTTTGATACACTGGCAACACTGATGGGAATTCCTGCAGAAGAGAACTGGGAAATCCATCCTTCTTCCTCTTATTTGGCATTTGCCGTGATGTCACAATGGACTTACCCTTATAAAACAAAGCACACAAGCTTTAGGCCTGTTTAAATGTCATTTTGGATTACATAAAATGAGAATGTTAGTCTGTGGGTCATAACAATTGACAGGTACTTGACAATGCAATCTATTCTTCATCGGGAAAATGGTTTACTGTAAGAAGAGATCAAATGCAAGAAATGGGACTTTCCATTACAGGGCTGGCAGAGTAACACAGGCAGAAGACATAACTACGGAGCCCCTAAAGGGACACGGTGATGGAAAATATATGAGATAGGAGGGGCAATTATCAATTCTTTTGCGTTCTCTCGCAAATGTATCACGTTTAACCAAGAAACTTTGCATTCGCTCACAAAATGTTTGCGTTCCCTTGAGATGCTTTTCAGTTCTCTGCGAGCGAACACGAGTTTCCCGGAGGAACGCAAAAGTTTTGCGAGGAAACGCAAAGGATTTGTGAACAAACGCAAAGTTTCTCGGGGGAACGCAAACATTCTGCGAGCAAACGTAAAGTTTATCATCATCATTTGAGAGAGAACGCAAAAGCATTGAAATATAATGTTTCCTCTCATCTCCTTTTTTTCCCATGACCATGCATGTCCCTTTAGAGGCTTCATAACAGGTCTATCCTCACAGCGATCTCACCTGAATAGAGACGCTCAGGGGAACAGTTAGCTAATCTTGGGCCCTGCAGCTCAAATAGAAAAGTCCAAATCACACCTGGATTTCCCAAACCTGCAGATACTTCAGTCAGCTAAAACTGTTCAGTTTAGTCTAGTGAAAGAAAGTTTTAAGAACTACTTTTGAACTACTAAGACATGCATGTTTGTGGACAAGTGCTAAATTTGATTAGCATATAATATGACCAGTGTTGTTATTTTTAACTAAAAGTAAACCTAAAACTGTTCAAAATGAGCCCGTTTCCACCAAAATTACCTGGAACAATTTGTACCAGGAACTTTTTTTACAGGAACATTTTTTCCCCCCAGACCTGCTACTGTCTGTGTTTCCACTGCGGTCTAAAGTACCGTGAAGATTAGGCAAATTAGTCCAGAGACGTGGGACTGCGCGCGACTGTTCCTCCCAGTCACCGACGGACAGTAATAATTTTTGTGCGATACTGTCTGCAACAATAACAAGTATGGAGATGCAAGCAGCGCTGCTTTTGCTAGTTATGTATTGTTTACTAAAGAGGTAATTGACAAAATGGCGGAAAAGAGATGAGCACTGATACTAAAGCGTATTCTGAAAGCTCGTAAAGCTAGATTTAAAATAAGTCAACGTTTGTTATTATCAGCTATTACGGACATTGACCGTGCGATGGCTGAGACGAACGCGCTCCATCAGACAGAAAGAGCAAGACTGATATTTACGGAACGCAGAATGAACCTTGCAACAGACTTTTAAAAATGCCGGTTGAAATAAAATGCTGCGTGGAGTCAACCAATCAGCATGTTCACCGCCCAAGTCCCACCCCCGAAAGTTCCTGAACTTTGAAAAAGTACTACCTCGCGAGCAGGGCCGTTTGGAGGGGGAAATATTTATCCAGAACTTCATTTAGACCCTGGTTCCTGCAGTCGAAACACACCGAGTACAACCCCAAAGTTCCTAGTTCCTGGGGAAAGTTCCTGCGGTGGAAACGCGGCTTTAAACTTTAAAAAATGTTGTTTTGCCAACTGATATTGAAGTAAGTTAAAGATGAAGTTTAGTAGATACTAAAACTGAAATAGAAATAAAGTATAAGTTAAATAGAAATATAAAAAACTAATAATGAAAAAAGTACATATCAAACTAAAAATCAAACTGAATTCCAAATATTTTAATATCCAAATATCCAATACATTTTCTGTACCATTTCACCAAGTTCAAATGCATTGGACAGATTCACAGATTTTCTACAGTGTACACTCTTATTGGTAGCTGAAACAAAGCATATATTCAAAATTAGCGGAAGAGTTTATCAAACAAACACTCAAGTGTATCGGAAGTGTAGAACTTTCTGAATGGCAGCCAACTCTGCAGATTCTTCTACTAATTCCCTCTATAATCAGGTTATGAAAGGCCACTTTAAGGTCAGGGTGGGTGAAGGGAAAAGTGTACAGTTGTTCTGGTAGATTGAACCTTTAGATCAGCTGACACAAAGGGAGATGGCAGAGACCGTGTCTTAATTCTATTGAAGATAGAGGGAAAACAGCGAGTTCTCACATGTGACACCATGTGAGTCTGGCTCCGGCACAGACAGCGAGGGAGCATGAGACAGCCGGGCTGAGACAGTGAAAGAGAGAGATCTGCTTTATGTAAGTGTCTGCTGTGAGAGGCTGAATGTTTGGAGGACTCACATGCTAATGTTGTGGTCTCTACTAACCAGGCTGACTGTGGGATGGCCCTCTCTCCTCCCCGTCCCCTCCTCTTCCTGCCTCTGCTCCCTGCTTCACCCCTGGCACTCGAAAATGCAGCTGGGACAGGGTGTGTGCGCGCGGGCGTGCATATTTGTGTGTGTACATCACCGTTGGGGAAGCTACAAAACTGTACCCACTTGAAAAAGTATTTAGTTAGTTCTACAGGTTACTAAAGAAAAGGGATTTAAGGCAACAATACATTTTAAATAAAATTTAAAAGATATCTGTATACCCTTAATATAACTTATAAAATCAAAAAACAACCAAATATCAACCATGAGTAGAACATATAGGGCTAAACAGCACCATTTTGTAAGTTTAATTTTAATACTTCAACAACTTCAACTTATTTTAGTCAGAGATCAACAGTACGAACAAATTTATGAGACAAGTATGCATTTGTTTGCTCGGCGCGCAAAATATAATATTGATATAAAAACAGCAAATTAGTCGGAGCTATTGTCAAACTGCCAAAGTCATGTTAGCATTAACAACGTCTCTAAATTAAGTTTTTTACTCTCCAACAATGATATATTTGTGTGTGTGAGACTGTGTGTGAGTGAGAGGCGGAAAGATCTGAGAATCCGACTTTGCATTAAGAATTGAAAAAGAATAGGCCTGTGTCCAGTTGGCCTCCTCCCTCCTGACACACACATACACACACACACTCTGACACACTCCCTTTCTGAACCCCAGTCTTCCCCCTCACCAGTGCAGGCAGCTGGCAAAACACAAAGAGAAGAAGTGTGCAACTGGTGCGATAAAGCCGGGAACATCTTGTCATGTCGTAGTCAGCAGAACACATTCTCCACACAATAAATCCTCACGCGCCGAGTTCTGCCCCTCCACCCCCACTGAAAGATCACTACTGGAGACCCTCCTGACTCTTTCACATTCACGAGACGGTCCGACACAGTCTTTTAGAGTCACAAAGAGACAAAAAAGCTCCATTCACTACCCCCCTCTGCATCTTTCATGGTATCTCACACAAGGACCCTACATAGGGAAGGGAGTGAATCATGTGGAATCATGTGGTGTTTTTTCGTTGTAATTTTTTGTCAAAATGTTCAAAATAATTTTGTTTTTAGTTCATCTTTACTGACAAGTTCAGAAAAAAAAACTCACCATAGTCTATCTCAGTGGATCTCAACCAGGGTCTAAAATTAACTTTTTGCCACACCTGTCAATGGCCGGTGACTTAAGAAAAATATTTTTTACCAGCCATGACACAAAAACAGGCAGTTATGACACCAAAACTCTATTCCAAACTCAATACCACAGTTAAAAATACTAGCTTAACAAAATGTTATAAATTGAATAGCCTACATTTTTAAAGACAAGTAAACAGTCAGTAATAAAATAAGAACAAGCAATAGCACAATGAATATAATACAGCAAATAAAAAAATAAAATAAATGGTGCTCTTCAGGAAAGTCTAACAGTTTTCAGGAGCCCGATCTCACGAAAATGCGTATAAATAATACGAGTGTGCAATCTCGTGGAATGTATACACCAAAATGAGTTTTGGCGTGCATATGGTACACCGTTTTTCGCGTGCATATTATACGTACGAACCCCCCACCCCCATCCTACCCAAAAGCGTGTCATATACACGCCATAAAGTGCGTATCATATGCACGCGAAAAACTGCGTAGCATATGCACGCAAAAACTCATTTTGGCGTATACATTCCACGAGATTGCACACTCGTACTATTGATACGCATTGTCATGAGATCGTGTTGGTTTTCAGGTAACTAAATTTAATAAATTAGGCTAATCAAATAAATAACACTGCATAGTCTTCATATCCTTTTTAAAGCTCAAGGGCAGTGAGTGTTTTTTTTTCTTTGTCCTTTGTAGTTTGATTAAAACATGGACAGTAGCAGGATTATTAGGATGCTGTCACTTTAAAGGGATAGTTCACCCAAAAATGAAAATCATTTACTCACCCTCAAGTTGTTCCAAATCTGTATGAGTTTCTTTGTTCTGGTGAACACAAAAGAAGATATTTAGAAGAATGTTTGTAACCAAGCAGATACCATAGTAGGTTCACAAGTTCGCACTTACATATCATTTATAGAGAGTAATTTAATGCGTATTTGACGTGCTGTCCGGGGGGAGGGCTTCGAGCTCGGAATTAGGCCCGAACCCAGAGTACCCCCCGTATATGTAAGTGGTTTAGAGTAAAAAGTTTGGAGAAGGGATGGTGGAGGGTTGCTGATAACGTAGGACTGCTGCGTATCTATATACACCTCTATTGTTGATTGGCTGAGTGCTCTCCACCTGTGTCAATTATCTGAACGTGCTTCTCCCGAACCTTGTTAATAAAACATAAAAAAAATACTACGGTAGTCAATAGTTGCTCTATCTGCTTTGTTACAAACATTCTTCTCTCTATCTTCTTTTGTGTTCAGCAGAACAAAGAAACTCATACAGGTTTGGAACAACTTAAGGGGGAGTAAATGATGACAGGATTTTCATTTTTTGGGTGAACTATCCCTTTAAGACCGAATGCACACATTGATCTTGCTCTTTATGTTTGCATTCACATTCCCTTAAGACATAACCATGTTTACTAGGATACTCGACGAGACAGGCATTTTTTCATTTTGAGTGAATTTGTCCATTCAAGCGCATGAAAGGCATGAATGAGAGCCCAACTTCGCCCGCTGTCAGACGCTTTAATATTTCAATTGGAAAGGCTGAAATTTCCGTGATGATGGAGCACTCGTCAACTGTACAGAGCGTCGTTCACGTTCATGTTGTCACAACATTGTATTGTTAGGATTTAAAAAATTGTTACCGGCCAACTGGTGACTGACACAGTTTCATATACTCGCCAACGCCATTGTTTACTCACATTTGGTGCTTGTCGAATGTTCATTTTAGGCCCTGATCTCAACGTTTTTGACTTCAAGGCCCACCCATTGTCCACAGCAAAACAGAGTAAAAATCTGTAAAAAAAAAAAATATTTTTAGGGGTCCAACATCGTGTCACTGGGGAAATACCTTCAAAAGGACATACAGTATTTGTACTTTTTTACCCCAAGTGCATAATTATTACCTTAGATTATACGTACCTTAAGGTACCATAATGAACCTTTTAGTGGTAAAAAGATACAAATATGTCCTTTTGAAGGTATTGCCCCAGTGACAAGCTCTTGTGAACAATTTTACACATTTTTACTCTGTTTGAATATTTTTGCACAAACTGGTAGTGGTCTCTTTGTGAATGATTTCACAAAGAGAATGTCTAGCCAATAATATGTTTCAACACTTGGCATAACTAGAAAGATGTAAATTTGTTATAAAATTAGCCACAATATTAAGAAATATTTAGATTTTTTTGTTGTTTTAAATTACATGAATGCTTGTTTTGTTTGTCTTTAAATAATTTTAAGCTATCTTGAGGACCTCTGGTTGAGAATCACTGGTCTATATGACTTGTGTGCTAAGTCTTCTGAAGTCACACAACAGCTAGTCACCATAAATAAAAAATTGACAGTTCTGATTTTTACGTAATATGCTCTGCCCAAATTATTTCTCTGCCAGAAATATAAATTATATCTCTCTCAGATATACATCACAATAGGGCAGAAAAGATAATTGCAACTTCTGTTTCAGGCTGATTTTAATGTCATTATTAGCTGAAAATCTTTCCCTCTGCCATAACTTTCACATATTTGTGAGAACCAAAGATTTGAGAGCTGAGATGAGAGGGCAAGATTACACTCTAATAAATGCTGGGTTAAAAACAACCCAAGTTGGGTTGAAAATGGACTAACCCAGCAATTGGGCTGTTTTAACCCAGCATTTTTTACAGTATATCAGTAAACAGCACATTCAATTTTGGTCTTTTTCTTACAAAAGTTGTCCCATGTCCTCAGAAAATGTGAAATATTGCTCATGAATATTTGTAACAGAAATAACAATACTGTGTGGTTGAAAAGACGGTTTCACACATGACAACTGCTCTCTCTGCCTCAGCGGCAGCACAAAACGTAGATTTGAATGTTCCGGTGTGATTTTGTCAAAGGTTTAATAGACACAGGCGAATTGTTGTCATTTAGGAATGAGATCGTGTGGGTGTTTGACTCAAGATCGCAATCTTTTAAAGATGAATCATGCAGCTCTAACATGAGGGTTAGTAAATGATGACAGACTTTACATTTTTCTGATGAACTTGAACTAATGCGCCTTTAGATTTCTCAGTAATTTACCAGTAAAAATTAAAAAATCTGTACTTTATTCTCAATGCATCTGTCCCATGACCTTCCCTTCATCAGCTATTTTGAAACGTGTGCAACTACTGATAATGGGCAGGATTTTTCGCATGTGATTTTTGACTTGTTTTTTGGTCTTTTTTTTCCTTCACACATATCCATCACCTGCAGGTATGCGAGGGTAACTGTTGATTGGCAATTTATCAGTAACAATAAATGTATACATTTTCAATTTATCAGTAGCAATATTGGGAATGTATACATTTGAACATTTATATTGATTTTGGATCTTTAATTGTGAATGCTCGTTAACCCTATTTTGACATTTAGATCACCTTTGGTTTAAAAACACTGTTAAATGTAATCTTTAACAAAAGTAAATATCAACTTTATACTGTATACTATAATGTTGTGATGCCTAAATTCAGGTTTTGCACTTAAAATAATTGATTTTAGTTTTAAGTGTTTTATTTTTTATTTAAACAAAAAAGTAAATAGTTTTAATATCAGGCAAAACATGCAAATAATAATCAGCTTATCAGTAATTGACCAGAATTTTAATATCAGTGCATCCCTGTTTAGCATTATTAATAAAAGTTACAGAACTGAATCTATTCTAGAACAGGTTCCCAGGCCTATCAGAGACAGTTAGACATTAGGACAGAGAGTGTGCACTCTGTGCTAGAGGGTTGCAGCGTGTTCCGGAGCGTCGGGCGCTCGGAGACCTGCTCTATGAATCCTCTGAGGACATCGGTGCAAAGTCTGCCGCTGTCTGACTGTTCCCATGGCAACGGCCAGGTGAGCAGACAGGCTAGAGAACACGGTGGGAACATGTGACTCTCCCCACATGCTCAGACACACAGACAGACATGCATACAGATCTGTCTCTCAAAAGTGTGTGTCAGTTACACACACTCTGCAGCTCTGAACAAAAAACGCCAAGCCGCCTCACAAAATAAAAGGAGATAACATAGTGAGCACAGATTACTACTGGCGCATGCATGTGCAAATGTCTTGTAATTTGAAATGTGCACACACAGCGTTTCTGTGACTGCTAACTAACAAAGGCGAGACAGCATTTTCTACACTAGCTTGGATGGAAAGACAGAGAGAGAGAGGGAAAGAGGAGAGGCGGGGACATCTGCCTGGGGACTGGAACTCAGAGGTGTCATGAAGTCTGAACATCACGTAACGAACAGAACTCTGACGGCAAAGACAGAGTGGGAGAAAGAGAGAGAGAACAAGAGGATAATTAGCTACTGTAAAAAAAAAAAAAAAAACAGTCCTTGGCTACAGTGATGAGTTCTTCCTCACGCAGTGCTTCATATAACAAAGGAGCCAAAAAATAGATATTTCTCAGGCTTATCTCACAGCATAGAAATATTACATTTACTAAACTATTATAAAGGCAAAAAACAGCTTTTCCGTTCAGGTCAAGTAACCTTTATTCATATAGCGCTTTATACTATATAGATTGTTTCAAAGCAGCTTTACAGTGATAAAATTATGCAATTCTTTGGTGTTGATTCAATTAAGTTGTAAAGATCATCAATTATTAAATGAGTTTATTTCACCTATAAAGTCGTTCTGCAAAAAAGGAATGTCATCATCCAGCTCAGTTCAGTTCTCATACAGCAGCATCAGTACAGTCAGATCAATAATAATGCTGAACATTAACCATTAACAGAAATTAACTTTAAAATAAAAAGCTCAAACCAAACTGAAATGATAAATAAGCACTACAATATGAATGAACATTTTTATTTTAATATTTATTATTATTATTATTATTATTATTATTTAGTGCTGCCCTACAGTATTTACAGGTTTCCCAGAAAACAAAAGAAGAACACTTTTACCTGATTATCCAATTCAAGTTTTAAATTAAGTTTTGCACCCTCCGGCTCCTAATGCCTCACGTTTCCTTCTTGAGCATCAGTGAACGTTTTCACCTTTTGTAATAGCTGTTTATGAGTCCCTAAATTGTCCTCGGTGTGAAAAGATGGATCTCAAAATCATACAGACACTGTTGGAAAGAAAACCAAAGACTGTGGAGGAATCCTGGAAAGAATTCTCTTCTTGAAGAAGACAAGTTCAGGACAAACAAGGAACTTCTGAACAACTATCAAAAAACATAAAAACAGTCATTGATAATTCAGGTAACAATACACAGTTCAAGGGTATGTACAATTTTGAACTGGTTCATTTGTGTAAATTCGCCTATTATTTTGTCTTGTGTAAATGTGTTATTTTAATGATCCCTTATCTTGCAAATTCTGAAAACGTTTGTGTAAATGTTTTGTTTTCACAGTGTTCTGTTCCTATTTTGCCTAGCTGAGTTCCTAGTTGGTTTCTCTGGCTGTTAATTAGTTTGCACACACCTGTTCAGTTTTATCCTTTATTACACTCCCCAAGTATTTAAGCCATATGTTTTGTTCAGTTCTTGGTCCGGTATCGTCAATGTTAAAGGCCTAGTGCTGAAGTGCCTTGAAACATGCAGCATTATTCAATGTGTTGAAGTAATTTCCACTGAAACAGGAAGACAGGGCGGGACATATCGAAAAGCTCCTCCCCTTTTTTTAAATAGCCAATAGCGTAAAGTTTATTTCACAGCTCGGCCAGAGCCGTTGAGCTCGGTAAAGCCTCAGTTTCCTCCTAATCTCCTCTATATTGCATTATAGCATATAGCAAAATATAGCATTCCGTGCAAAATTCAAATGAGTCCGATACGTTTTTTGGTCTGCGCCGACTCGTGCATATGATCCGCTCTGTGCTATCGAGTCTCTGGACAGAAGCAGACTGTTCCCTATCCCCTATATAGTGCACTATGTGCAATTCACCATGAAGAAAATAGTAAATGTGTGAACAAGTGACCGATTTAAGCCGCAGCTTCAGCATCTATTTATAAAGAAGGGGGCGGGGCGATTTGATTCTAGAGAGCATTATTGGACAAAAAATCTTATGAGAAGCTGAAGTGCAGCATGATGTCACCAAAAATCATTGATCCATGTTGGCGGAAGTGAGAGACTAAGTTTTGAATGCTTACATCCTCTAAATGTGAATTTTGTCATTGATTTGGAGCACACTAGCTTATAGATAACAGTAAAGCTAACGTATTCATACTAAAAGCCAAAAAACTTAATGGCAACTTTTAATGGTTGTATGTTATTCTCCTGTGATGTCCTGAGTTTTAGTTTGTGGATTTATTAAAGACTATTTTTGTTACTCATCTCCTTTGTCATGCGCGTTCATTATAGCCACATATGTGACAATAAATATAAAAATGTATATAATTTATTTATTATTTAGTATATATTCTGTATAATTACATACAGAGATTTTTCAATGTTTCGTGGTCTCTGGAAAAATGGGGATCTGCCATGGGCATCACAAACTTTGGCAAATGGAGCAACTAGTTATATGACACAAGATCTGCATCCAGTCCATAATGAATCATAAATGCAGCAGAGATGGTGGTTACAGTTTATCGCTAAACGCACATTTATATTACATTTCATCGTCATCAAGTACTGCAGTAGACTTGGTTGTTACTGGTTTGACAAATAAAATCAGTATGGTGCAGTTTCTGTTAAACCTAAAACAACAATGAATCTAAAAATAAAACCTGAAAATAATATATATATATATATATATATATATATATATATATATATATATATATATATATATATATATATATATATATATATATATATATATATATAACAAAAAAAGAAATAAAAAAGAAATTATGCACCATTAAAGCTAAACAAAATTAAACTTAAACCAATCAAAATGCAAAAAGCAAAAACTTTTTCGCACTAACTCAATCCATTTGCTCAAATGTGCAAATGGATGCAAAGGCGCAATTCTGCTTGGAAGGTTTCATAAAACTTAAAAGTGAGACAAACACCATGCAATGGGGTTCAAAATCATCCATCATTATATGAGCCCGTCAGCAAGTGTCATATTTTCGTAAGCTAGTGGCTCACGCGTGGCTATTTAATTCATAATGAATGATGTGCTGAATGTGTATCTCCACTCCGCATTATTTATTGATAGAATTCTCTTAGCGTCTGCTACCATAACTGGTATGAGAGGACGCCAGTGCACCAACCGAGGGGAAATGCACTTGCAGTAGCTCTAGGGTCAGAGAACATCACAGCTCTCACTCTCGGCTTAGGTTTCAAAGACACATGTGGCTCAGGAAATCCCATCGGATCTGCTGTACAGCCACTTGAGAGCCCCTGCAGCACGGCAGGGTGACTGTGGCTATTTCAAAGTCCAGGGCCAATAATTGGCCCGTGATGTAGAGACGAATTTCACCGAAGGCCACTGGAAGAAGGGGGCCGTCCACTTTTAGAGCTGCAGGCCGTGGTATATAAGGACATGTTTGCAAATACAGTCACCAGGGTACATTGGAAGGGTATTTTTAGAAGAACTTTAATAAGAGTCCCAAATTAGCATGGGGCAAAATATAACCCATAATATGATTCCCTCCCGATATGAGCATGAGCCCTAGTTATGACATCATGCAGGGCTCGAATAAAGACCCTGCCTTATAGAGAAAAGGGCATGAATTTCGTGAATCTGCCCTAATCATTATGTGAGATGGTGGTCCAGTGGGTTTAACCATGGTACTGATACGCAGAAGGTTGCTGGTTCGATCCCAGCGGTCACCACCAGTGTGTCCTTGAGCAAGGCACTTTACTCTTTACTTTACATGTTGCTCCAGGGAGATTGTCCCTGTATGAAGGGCACTGTAAGTCACTTTGGATAAAAGTGTCTGCCAAATGCATAAATGTAAATGTAAATGTAAATGTAAACTACATTTTTGCAGAGTTGGTTAGAAGGAAGAGTGATTCACAGGTTGTTCTGGATAAAAGTTCAATACAGTAGTTCGAAAAATCATTTACTCATCCTCATGTCATTCCTACATGACTTTCTATTTTTCTGTGGAACACAAAAGGGAAAAAAATCTTAATTACATAGTGATCACTTTCAAGCTTTCAAGCTTGATATAGTGCAAAAGAGTTAGATTCTCATGCTAAACATGGCCAAAGTGAAAAAAACTAAAGTTGGACGTATGATGGAGTATTTCTGTGCCAAATACACTCCTTCAGGGTTCGTATACGTTTCGGAATGTTTTTTTCTGAGTATGACGAATCCTTGTATGGACACTTCTCCCGGAAGAGTGTGCACACACATCGACCAGAGAGAGAGCAAGAGTACGGCCATCAATGTGCTACGGAAGTCGTTGGCAGCGATACATGGCACGCCACCAGAAGCTTGACTGTTTTCGGAAAGAGGCGGTGCAGCTTTATCTGTTTTTTATAAATACGATAAAAACTAAAGACTCTTCGGAGATATGAAGGATGCAATACTACTCTATAGTAGGACTGCACGATTATGACAGAAATCATAATTGTTGATTATTCCCTTGAAGTTGTAATTGCGATTTTAATTACGATTATTCTATAGCATTAAGCCTCAAAAGTCAAACATACATTGGTTTAGTTTCCTTAAATATAAAATGTTAAAATATGCATGGTATTACAATGTTATACTAAAAATAAAAATAAAAACAATGGGGAAAAAAGCTTAAGATAACCTGTAGAAAGAAAAAAACACATTAAGTACACAGAATAATATAAGTGGACTTTTTTTTTTGTAATTGCGATTACATTTTTGTGGCATCCGTAATTGTAATCACGATTACAAATTTGAATAATTGTGCAGCCCTACTCCATAGGCACTCAAGATAAACATGAGATTGGCAGAAACTGTGTGTATTATGTCCCTTTTAATGTCTTTTAAACCCATTCACTTGCTTTGTGTGAGATGGAACAGACTGATTCACTGATAGTCTTCTACTGCAATGAAGTTGTTCACCGCTGCAACCAAATTGTTGAACTAAGCTGAACTTGAGTCAGAAACCTAATTATTGAGTCAGTGAGTGGAACGTAGCAATGTGATCGAATCATTGAGTCAGTGATTTGAACTCAAGTCAGTGAGTTCAAATCAGTGAGACTGAATCATTAAGTCGGTGAGTTGATTTAGAGTCAATGAGACAAAATCACTGAGTCTGTGAGTTGAACTCATGTCGTGTTCCACCGCAGGAACTTTCCCCATGAACTAGGAACTTTGGGGTGGTACTCTGTGTGTTTCGACCGCAGGGAACATGGTCTCAATGAAGTTCCAGGGTAAAAATGTCCCCCTCAGAAAGTCCCTGCTCGCGAGGTAGTACTTTTTCAAAGTTCAGAATCTTTCGGGGGTGGGACTTGGGCGCTAAACATGCTAATTGGTGTAGTTCACGCAGCATTTTGATTGGTTGACTCAACATAAGAGTTGTTTACAATTCGAATCAACAATGGAGTTTTAAAAAAAGAGGTTCAGGCTTCATAAGCTTAAATGCGGAGGACGAAATCCAGTGGGAACTGGAAAGTTGCTCGTAAACCTGCATCACTGGACTAATTTTCTGGGCTAATCTTCACGGTACTTCAGATCGCGATGGAAACGCAGACAGCAACAGGTCTGTTCAATCGATCTGTGAGACTGAATCACTGAGTTACTAACATGAACTCAAGAACTGGATCACTAAGACTGATTTTGTGAATTGGATAATAGAGGATCGAATTGATTCATAATTTGCTCATGATTCGGACAACACTACTCGTGAACGCAACCAAAGCTTGATGAGGGTACAAAATTATGCCAAATTTAAATTGTTTGGATGCAAGTTAGTCGGATGCAACCACTCTTAGTACAGGTTCACCCTGCTCACCTTCAGTCTACCCCAGTCATGTCTCATAAACTCAAAGGACAAATGTGACTCATCTGCCTCGCTGTCAGTCCAGACTGATCTTCACATGTTGTTTAGATGCTGGAGGACATGCGTTCCTTTTGCTTCTGATTCCAGTGGACAGGAGTGACTGACCTTGTCTGTGGACTCAGAACTGCTGTGATTGTCAGTATTGAGGAACCCGTCACATCCATCTTCAGCTAATTGTCGCATTAGATTATTGATGGCAGGTATGGATGTGCCTTAACGACACAGGGACTGCCAAAACAGCTCTCCATAAAGAAATCTATAGGCTCTGTCAATTCTGCATGCTGAGCGATTAAGCTAGCCTCACTCCCAGTCTAACTCCCCTTTGCTGTCCTGGAGCACATGAAGGGGAAAATTGCTTTCACAAGGTAGCAGTGAGTTTGGATCCCATCACAGGGACCTCTTATTGGAATGTCAGCTTTGATGAATGGATCCAAATGAACATTCCCCACATTGGAGGCCTTTCGTTGAGGAAGAGGATCGCTGCTGCTCTTGCTCTGAGCAGCTGCTATCTGCTGATCCCGCTCACGGCGAGAAAGGGGGGGTGATGTGGGTCGGCATAAAAAAGCTCAGCTTGAAGTAATTCATACCACTCTGAATCATTAGAAACACTGAGACAAAGTGGGCTTCTAAAACCAAGCTCAAGGTCGACCTTTGCACTTCCTGCTTCCTGTTCACTTGCTGATGTATTTCAGATTCAGATGACTCCAAAGAGATCTCAAAATGGACATGATTGGACAAGCATACTTGGTGTTACTTGGAGTTATTTTGAAACTTTTAAGCGTTCAAGGTCCAAAGGCAGGTATATTAGTTTGGGGTCGGTACAATTTTTTAAATGTTTTTAAAATCTCAAAAGTCAAATCCTGCATACTATCAATACTTGCAAAAAGTATCAAAAAATGTATTGGCAATATTTATGTATTAATTTATAAAAAAAAAAAAAAAACGTTTAATTGCCAATTACCATCACACACCTGCAGGCAATAGATACCTGGTATATGCATGATGAAGGTCATGAGACCGAAATGTTGCCAATAAAATGTTTGATACTTTTGCAAGAATTGATAGTGACATTTCCTTTGACCTTTTAGGTCTTCTTTCCTACGCACCTATCTATTACCTGCAGGTGTGCGATGGTAATTGTCAATTATAACATTTTTAAAATAAATGAATGAATTTATTCAGCAAGTGTGTAATGTTTCAAAAGATTTCTACTTGAAATAAAAGCTGATAAATATTTGACTATTACTTTTATTTACTGTATTTTTGATCAAATAAATGCAGAATTTGTGAGCGTAAGAGAACCAGTACAATTTCTAAATTCTTCTGCCAATACAAAAGGGAAAAATCTGTAATTTCCTTACCCTTATGCTGGTCCAAATCTGTACGACTTTCTTCTGTGAAATACAAAAAGAGATTTTTAATAGTGTACTGTACTCTTTTACATGGAGTCAAAGGAAATGGGGACTGGACTTAAAAAGTGTTGTTAAATATCTAGTCGGAACTGCCTTGATCAGGGAGGTAGTGAGATGAACCTTTTTTTGTTTTGGTAAACAAATTATTCAGACTGGTTTTGTGAACTGGATGAATCGAATCATTGACATTTTTTTCAGTGAATAATTACTTAATTTCGGTCGGTTTCTCACACAAGGCTATCGAAATACTTCAGAAGACTCTGACAACAGCTTACTACTTTTATGGTGCATTTTAGAGCTTGACAGCCCCACTCCTCATTAACTTTCATTATATTGAAGAGTTTAGCTGGGGTTTTCCTTTGAAATTCTCCTTTTGAATTCCACCGAAGAAACCGTTGCATGGGTGTGGTGTAACATGTGCATGAGTAAATGACAGAATTTTCCTTTTTTTTTTGGTGAACTAAGACCCTTTTGGACCATGGTTGAGATTGAGAGTATAAGAGCTGAGAACTGCAGCTTATAAAACTATCTAGATCAAGTAAGTTCTTTGTCTTATGCTTGTTTTAGACAAAGGCAGATGAAGACACAGCCGATCCCAAATCAGATACCACAGGCAGACCGTGTCGTACGCCAGAGTAGGATAAACATAAGCGCCTGAGTGTCTGCAGTATTTGTGGTGTGTACTCCCATGTTCTCTGCAGCGTTAATTGCTGCCGTTGTGCTATAAATAGAGAGCGCACATCCATGGCCAGGTTTCTTTGTCCCTCTCCTCTGGATTCAATATGCCGCAGCTATTTCTGTGAGTGCTGCAATCCAAAATAGCCGCTATTGAGCTCTAGTGGATCCCAGTGTGCTTGCCTGTAGCACTAAAAATAGCACCTGTCAGATATTTTCTCCTACGTGCCGACTGCATTCAGATGAGCTAAAGGGTATTAATATCCACCAGCAGCATTGTCATATCCTGCAAATGATCACACATAATGTGGGTGGAGTGTTTTTTGGGAGTGTGCGTGACTTTTATGAATGTGTGTGTGTGTGTGATGATGAGCGTAAGCTGACATCATCTGGCTCAGATGTCTCCTCTAGTTCGTTCTCAGTGACCTCCTGTTTGTAGCCCAGGAAACCGCACTGGGATCCTGTATGTGTGCACTGGAGCTGGAGGTAATTTTGACATATTACAAATACATATATATAGAAATATATATATAGGTCATTTTAACAAATTTCCAGGAACAATGTCCCATTTAACTACACTATTCCTCTCAAAGTCAACATGAAATGGTGTTCGCAACCCATTTTATATCTATAATGTGACATTTCTGATTGAAACAGGACATTTAAAAACATACAGAATGCACAGATGAATTGATCATAATAAGCTTTACGACATGCATTTAGAAAATATAGTGAATAGGGTGAATTTTTATATAATTGTTCATATGAACGAGTCGAGTAATATATATATATATATTGAGCGAGTCTTTGTCAATTATAGAGGTAATTTTGACATATTGTCTAATATATACAACTAAACAAAGCAGTATATTTTTAAATGAATGATTCAACGACTCACTCATAAAGACTTCACTTGTTTCATTACTGAATAAATCATAATATCTCTTGAATGAATGATTCAATGTCACAAAAAATGTTAACAGTCGCTTGTCGCCACCTACTGTGGTAACAATATTTTGATCGCTACTGTAGACATTTGGACTGGGTATTTGATTTCACTCTGCAACTCAGCCTGGAAACCTGTACATTCATTTCTACTGCTTCTGTTACACTTCTGCGGGAACCAATCACAGACTGGCTTATCCACCAGGCGCGATATTGGCGGGTTTAACACGATGACAGATAGAGAAGCGATGGGTCGTTGCCCGTTGATCACACCTCTTGAGGTCTGATTGGTTGAAGGACTATCCAATTGCATACAGAGTCATTTATCACGCCTCTTGTGGTCTGATTGGTTGAAGGACTATCCAATTGCGTACAGGGTCATTTAATTTATGCGCGTTTATCACACCTCTTGTGCAGTAGAAAATACATAGCAGACTCCCCAGACCAATGTTCAATCTCAAATTTAGCTTGGTCTGGTGATAGCCAGACAATTAGTGATTATATCCGAATTACTGTAACACCAGTATAATGATAAGGCGTGTGGTTGAAAAGTTTGTGAAGCTATACCTATGTGACAACTGCTCTCTCTGGCTCAGCGGCAGCGCCAACACAGATTTGAATATTCCGCTGTGATCGTACTTTTCAAAGGTCTTATAGACAGCTGAATCATTGACATTTAGGAATAAGATTGCGTGGGTGTTTGAATCGAGATTGCGATCTTTTAACAATACAATATTGTTATTCATCCAACAGCTGCAAGAGTCTCATCGGTCCCTGTGCATAAACAAAATAGGGCTGAAAAATGGCGTGCTAATGGCTAAACCCACTTACATCTAGTTGTTGTATTGGCGGTGCTGCATGTTGTGTACAACTCCCCCTGAGCTCCTGTGTCTGTCCCCTCTGACTCCAGCCATTAATCAAACTCCCTGCAGTCAGACCTGCATAATGCAAACCAGAGCTGACGACATGTGCAGCCCCCCGGCTCCTACCCACAGGAGAGAAGAGGAGAGGAGAAGAGAAAAGAGGAGACAAATGTAAAAACAAACACATCAATAATTATAATTTCGGTGACATGAATCTGTCACAGTGGGATTTAATCCGTTATTTGTTGTCTGGCATTATGCACAAATTATTTTCCAGGAAAAATGTACCATTTAACTACACTATTCCTGTTAAAGTCAACATGAAATGGTGTTCGCAACCCATTTTATAACTATAATGGTGAAATTTCTGATTGAAACGGATGAATTGTTCATAATAAGATCTACAACATGCATTTGGAAAATATAGTGAATAGGGTGCGATTTTTATTTCATACTGGTTGGTTGACTCAACCTGATTATGATTTATTTGTTAAGGGGTTTTAAACTTTTTGATTCCTCTAAAAGACCTTTTTATACTTTCACTGTGGAAATGTTTTATATATATATTAGAGTGATATATAAAACTTTGCCTATTAACAGAATATATAATTAATTGTGATTAACCTCAGGGTTTTCAACTAGCATCTAGAAAACAGAATAAAACTATTTTTTTAACAGCATTTTACATTTTTACACTATTTTTCTCTGCTGACCCCCAAGATGTCCCCAGACCCTTGTATTCAATGTGACTCATAATAAAAGTGTGAATGTTTCCATGACTGATAATGATATCCGTTTGCATGCACAAACACAAAAATAACCATAAAACATTCAAATGACTATTTAGGAGTTTGGACTTGATTGTAGGTTAGTATAACACCTCATCCTGACCGCAGCTATCATTTGGCCAACTGACTCTCTGTCTTAAACCTAATATAGACTCTACTGTATTGGTGCCTGCCAATCTATCCCATAAACACCTCTATCCTTCCCCATTAATAGAACAACCTTGCAAATACAGACAGCATGGCGTATTTCCTAGCTATATTTGGAACAAAACTTAGACAGATCTAACACCCACTGGCATAATATGACTAAATTCAGCAATTTATATAGTGACACATCTATTCCTCTTTACTAACTCAGTCTGGAAACACAATGCATTACTGACACATGATTATAGAAGATAGGAAGACATTGGTATGCTTTAGTAGGGTAAACTAGTGATAGATGCTCTTAGAAGGGGCAGGGGGAGATACTGCCCCCTACAGGAAGTCATTGGGAACAGGGTCTGTTTAAGAAGCACATGCCATAGAGGGAAGGTAATCTCACCACTACATCACACACGCATAGGGTGACCACCTGTCCCGCTTTGCGTTGTACCGCACAGCATTTTCACCCCTTGTCCCGCATGTCGCATATTGAGAAAATGTCCCGCATTTTCACCAGTCTGTTGATTTTTAATGATCATAATGAGAAAACATGCATGCGTTCTTTTGCCTTTTTAAGAAAGCATTTTATTTATTATTTTCGCGGCATCGTTTTTCACCTTTAACAGCGCTTCGTCAGAAGTAACATCCCGCCTTACACAAATACAAAAGCCGTTTTTTTAAACCATATCCAATGGTTGAAAAGAAAGGAGTAAACACAGTCACTAGTAGGTTGTGACGGCTGTCAATCAAAATGTGGAGCGTTGATTCGTTCCATGTGTTCCCTGTCAGAAAACGAATGTATAGTTCTGTATATAAATATATATATATATATATATAAATATATATATATATATATATATATATAATATATATATATATATATATATATATATATATATATATATATATATATATATATATATATATATATATATATATATATATATATATATATATATATATATATATATATATATATATATATATATATATATATATATATATATATATATATATATATATATAAATACAGTTCTATATATAAATTAATATATAAGATTAACTAATTTAATGTTGTTTTATTTATTTCATTATTTATTTATTGATTTTAGTTGCACTTGGTCAGAACTGTTTCAAAAGTAGTTATCTGCATGATGCCTGCTGCCTTTGGGCTCAGTGATGTTGAATTTAAGATTATACAACAGTTTCAGGTTATGTTTTAGTGTTGGTAACATGTCCCACATTGTCCCACACAAACTTAGTAATCGTCCCACATTTGGTTTGTTTGATGGTGGTCACCCTACACACGCACACAAACAACTGATAACTTCATGAAAACCTTCTGTCCGTCTCCAAAAGAACTGCATATTTAAGATGAAGTGAAGATAAACTATCAGCTCTGAAACAAATTAAATAACAATTACACAGACAGAATAAAGACACCGGAGTAATACAACATTGGGAATACGAACTGATCCGTGAAATTGTATAACAAGCTGTTAAAGGAATAGTACAACAAGCAGTCGTTCATGGCAAATACAACCACATGGGATCTTTGTTAGGAATATTCCAGGCTGTAATGCTCAAGCTCAACAGCATTTGTGCCCAGTGTTATTTTAGTATTTATTAATATTTTGAATATTTTATTTATTGAATATTTTGCTGTGCTTTTGTCATTTTAAATATATTTTGCCTTCATGATTTATTATTTCGTTATAGTTTGTTTTAGTCATTTTAGTACTTCAATTTATTTTATTTTAATTTTTGCTTGTTTTAGTCATTTTACTTCAACTTCAACTTATTTTATTTCAGTTAGTTGCCAACACAACATTTCTAAGTTTTTTTTTTAATCTAAAACTGATATTTAATTTCAGCTTTATTTCAATCAACAAAAATGTTTTTTTAATAGTTTTAGTTAACAATACCAGCACTGTTTGTGGCATTATATTGATTACCACAAAAATGTATTTGGCTAATTTTCACAAATGTGACGCTTATAATTTTGTAAAAGCACTTACATTACTTTGTTCAAACTTGTGTATTATATCCTTCAGTCATTTTTTTGGGTATTGTGGCAAAAAAGTTGTAAAATTGGACAATTTCATACAGAAAAAAACTACCAAGCAATTTTTTTTACATTCTTGTTGCTTAAAAAAATATATATATATATATATTTTTTTATAATATATATATATATATAAGTACATAAGTACAATATATATAAGTACAATGTCACTTCCAAGTACCTCACTGTGTTTTTTTTTTTTTTTTTTTTTTTTTAGGAAACAAGGGACAAAATCAATGAATTTTCAAGGTTATCAACAAGTGTTATATAATATATTCCTTTATACACACAAATACATAAATGTTTATTATTATTAGAGCTCCTTTAATTCTGTTTGCATAACTGATTATTACTTCCCTGTTTATTACAAGCTGCTTAGAAATAATATGTATTGTATAAAGCAATATATAAATAAATGTCAAAGGTAACAGCTATAGGGTTATTATATGGTCATAGATTCAACAGTATAGCTTTGGGCTATAATGCCATAGTGACATCCCTGTTGTGGGTCACGTACACATAGATCTGAAGTTGTAAACTAGAACAGATGCAGTGTAAGATCATCACCCATCTATAACTACTACTCAGTGGCTTTCCTTTCATACAATCCCAAACCATGAAGAACTGACAAACAAGCAGAACACACCACGTATCCACACACACATACATACACATGCCCAGCAGGGAAGCAAAGGCTCTTCTTGTAGCCGATACTGTATCAGTGCTCAAAGCCTGTGAGTAGCTCCCTCTCGTCTGGGCTATTCTGCCTAATCCCATCACAAGACAAATCCCCTTTAGCCAAACACACACACAAATGCACCAAAGTCCATTAACACAGATAACAGGTTTGCACCACTGAAACCAGCTCATTCAGACAGTTATGGCTCCACCAAAATAGTGTATATCACATGTGATTCTTGCTTTATTTGGTGTCTGTTAGAGAAGCAGAGAAGATGGATTGAACGATGGGGAATGGGGGAGGAGGATGAACAGAGTAGCGGGTGAAGCTGAATGGTTTGCTCTCCAGGATCAGAGGCTAGTGGGGCCTCTTCGTCTCCTCCTCCTCTGCTCCAGCACTGACATGACGCCGCAGGGGTCACCAGGGCTTTTCTGGGAGCGGAATGTACCACAAAAACAATCCCTGTTACACCCTCACCAACCAGAGAGGACATGGATGATACTAATCCAACATCACAAACCAACTAATGCGATTTATGGCAGAACTGACCATCGACCCAATCCTCTTAATGTATGCCAAGGATGTAACCAAATATTCGAAAACAAATGGGGACAAGTGTTTAAAGTGCCCCTATTATTACCTTTCATGAAGTGGGTAATATAGCAGTTTGTGAATATGAAAAGTCAGCAAAGTTTCAAAGGTCAAAGTGCACGATAAATGGAGTCTCCCAAAAGAAAGAACCGATTCTGAACTAGGGTTGGGCCTATAGACAATGGCAGACATCACGGTGTTGAGCCGGAATTGTGATTTCCCGCCTCCCGCAAATAAAGCTGTTCCCAATCACATTCAAAACAGTTCAATGAACACAATTTAAACACTAAGGGCCAGATTTACTAACAGCTTGCGCCAGCGCAAACCTCTTTTGCCGTTAAAAAACTACTGTCAGGTTTTGCTAAAGGCACGCAGTGATAAATTCGAGCTGAAAAGGCATTATTTTTGCGGCTGACCTTACTGCATATGCATTTGTAGTAGTTTCCCTTTCTGGCGCAAAATTCATGGGAGGAGAGTATTTAAATGAATCATGAGAGGTGATTTACAAAGGTTTGCACTCGCCAATTTACTGGTGTTCGCGCCATTATTTACCGCCCAAAAAAGCGCGTCTTACACCAGAGGCTGAATGGTAGATTGCGTAGGTCATTATGGAACTGATCCAGCTGCGTCTGTGTTCATTAATTTCCGCGTCGAGAATAGATCGGTCCACTCCTATCGGCACTTTTATGGAATTGCGCGCTCACACTAATTTGCCTTGTTTAGTAAATCTTTTATTTTATTGTGCAAAAAAAAACGGCAAACGAATTATAGGCTACTAGAATGGATATTGGACATTCAAGAATGGATATTGGATGTATGGATATTCAAACTCATCCGGACCCCGGCATGTTTCCATCCGGACCGCAAGAGAGAACGGTAGCACCATTTTCCTGTTTTTAGTTTAAGTAAGCAGAGCGTCAAAACAGCAGTGCGGATCACACCACAAGCATTCAAGATCGTTTGTGGTAATGATATTTCAGCACTATATCCTCTAGTAGTCTACTAGAGGATCTAAAGCCAAACGTGCTTCATTCAAGCCCTTTCAGCTCCATGCGCGTTCTCTCTTTCTCCAGACACGCGCCACATTAACAGAGCTTAACACTCAAATGCAACCCTGTGATGTCATCGTCCATCACAATGTTTCACTGTAGGCATCGTCTGTTGCCAATTTGGTAGACATCACCCAACCCTATTCTAAATTGCATTAAACAAGTTGTCAGTTATTCTTTCTTACTTCCTGCAAAAACCTATGTACACTCTTAAAAATAAAAGTTCTTTGGCGGGGTGTATGGTTCCATGAAGAACCTTTAATATCCAAAGAACCTTTCCATTGCACAAAGGTTCTTTGTAGTGAAGAAATGGTTAGAAAAAAATGGTTCTTTAAAGAACCTTTCACAAAACTGTTCTTCAGGGAACCGAAAATGGTTCTTCTATGGCATCGCCGTGAAAACCCCCTTTTGGTTCTTACTGCAACCTTAATTTTTAAGAGTGTAGGTTTGGAACAATTTTGCATAATGGTGGGTCTTCATTGGCTGCCTGCGAACAACATCTACTTTGAGAGTCTGGAAGGGTTTGGTTCGTGTTATCGACAGTTTTCTGCGCTGCGAAAGCAAATCCACTTTGCAAATCCATGCACTTCCAAAGAATGAAGACTCTGGCTCTAATTGATACGGTAAAACCAACACCATTGTTACTGTTGAACATAGCTGAAATTCAGATATGGTAATGGCATTTCGTTTCCGACACACACTGTAAGCAGTAGACCAATCACAACAGACGGGGCCATCTGACCAATCAGAGCAGAGAAGGCTCTTGGAAAGGAGTTTAGAGAGACTGAATCCTTTATCGAACGGTTTCAGACACTGTGAGAAAAGAGGTGATGCTGCAATGTATATTAAAAGAAAATTATAGTGTTTTTTGACCTCGGATGCATGTAAACCTTTTGTAAGAAAGCCTTAAAATAACATAACAGGGGAATTTTAAGAATTAGCATACATTTAATATTTGAAAACCCCATATTGACTGACTATTCTGAGTAGTATGAGGATCTGAAATGTTTTATAAAAATACATTTGTATCTTCGGAGACAACTGTGAACTTGTAAAACGTATTCCTATGTTGATAAAGCTGAATTCTCAGCATTCCGCCATCAATGTCACATGATTCTTCAGAAATCATTCTAATATGCTGATTTGGTTCTCAAGAAACATTTCTAACAACAGCTGTGCTGCTTAATATTTTGTGGAAATCGTGATACATTTTTCTTCAGGATTTTTTGATGAATAGAAAGTTCAAAAGAACAGCTTTTACATGAAATAGAAATCTGCTGTACATTATAAATGTCACCTTTGATCAATTCAATGCATCATTGTTGAATAAAAAGCACTTTTTTAAATAAAAACTTTTGAATGGTAGTGTTTTTACCTGCATGTCATGTGACCATTAACAGACATCAGAGAACCATGAACATGTAAAGTGTTGTTAAATTATTGAAATATTAACTTTTAAGTTTTTTTTAGATCAAAGGGGTTCGGGTTGAAAAATCTGGGAAACCCTTGTCTAGGAGAAATAAGAGAGACATTGAAGAGGGTTCATTTTTGAGTATTTGTTCTCCGATTCAGTTTCTTCCCCACTGCTGTTCTGAGTCTCAAATCCTGACAGTTTAACAGTTCAATCCGTTTGCATATTCCTGAGGTGTTAATGTATTACCAGAGAGAATTAACAGATGCCCAGCAGTCAAATAAAAACCTGTCCAATAAAATCTGCACACTGTGTGCGGCTGCTAACGCTCTCGCGCACACACTTGAACGGAAGGAGCAGTGAGGCATGTTGATTTGACGTAGCACTGCTTTGTGCTGACAGCAGGAGAACACAGAGGAAACACTGAGTACACATTGTGCACACAGAGGAAACCTGATATTCCTGTTCCCAGCAGAGGACAGGCACCACAGCCGCACACAGAACACTGTGAACACTCGCAAATTCACTCACTGCTCACACAAATAAACACAACATACACCTTTCTTTCCTGGTGTTACTTGGGTGTTTCTGTGCTGAATGCTCAAGTCAAATATGTAAAGCATACAGGATGTACACGAATGATAATCGATTGTACATAGAAACATTGCATTTCGTTCTACCGATGACAGGAGTGATGAGGTTAAGAAACAAAGTGTTCCAGTATTACTGAGAATTATGGATTATGTTTAGGACTGGTTTATTAAAAACTATTGTCAGTTGTGAAAGATTTCAAGTGGTTCATTTTGTAAATGGTATTAAAAATGAATAAATAAATTATATATTTTATATATATATATATATATATATATATATCACAACAAGTAAATTCATAAATCAGCATATGTATACATACAATATATATTTTATATAATAAAATAATGTGTGTGTGTGTGTGTGTGTGTGTGTGTGTGTGTTCATTTATTCATTTTAATATTGAATAAAAATATTAAAATATTTATTTATTATGGATTATATCAAAAATGGATATCAATGCTCCATTTTTTCTTTTTAAATATGATACATTTTATTATATTCATTTGTTGATTAATTTTTTATAATTATAGTAAAAATGTATCTCAAAATGGCCAAAAAAAAGTTATTTAAAAATGTGTCTTGTCTTAAAAGTAGTTTTCTCTTGGTCAAAGTCATTGAGTGCAATACATATATTGCTGCATCAAGGATGACCACATTTATTTAGACTTTAATCGGGCACTAACTAAAGCTGAAATAGCTCTGTCACTCAATGCTAGACAAGTTCCACATCAGTATCTGATATATGAGAAGGAGGCAACAACTTTAACACCATAAACACTATAGGGACATGTGGTTAATTTCATTACCAGCCAACTCAAGGGATCATGACATTTAAATGCTTATAGAATCATGTTTATTTTTTTCTCATGAGCAAAGTCAAGATTACAAGAAAACTTTTTAAGTTGAGAAACTTAAGTTGTGATCATAAGGAAACTAATGCACAGCCTCTTCTATAATATCCGTACATTAGTTTTATATGAAATTCTTCTATTACTAATAAGCATGCAGGTCTGAAACTCATTCACGTTGTGTTCATGCTGAGCATTTGACAGTCATGCAGCACAATGTGCAAACAGCTCTCATCGGCAACAACAATCCCAGAGTGTTTCTAGGAAACGGTCACTCTATTGAGCCTTTGCAAAGCAGCTTACAGCCGCGGTCCGGTCCACGGCCGGCACACGTGTGAAACGTGAACTCTCACACACTCATGCATGCACACTCGTAGGCCTGGCCTAGACACACTCTCAGGAGGAGGAGTGTCGGCCAGAGTGGATTGGTTCGCATGCACGGAGGGGGGAGTGTGTGTGTGCGTGAGAGTGTGTGTGTGCGTGAGTGTGTGTGCACGCAGCGGCCCTCCCAGTCAGATGGACTTCAGCACGTTTACTGGAGCAGCACACCTGCGTCCTAACAGCTGAGAAACACATTGTTCTATCGGTTTCGTTTCAGGATTGTCACTGACTGCACTAATGTACGGCTTATGTACAGTCTGTCCTACAGTCATTATTATAAAAATGATTTTCAGCATATATTATATAAAATGCAAGGAACAGGCAAACTTTCTCCTGCAAGATCTTACATCTTTGAAAACTGCAATCATAACCAGTAAGCTGGTTAATCGGTCAATATTTTGAAAGTTACCGGCCAGCTTGTTGCCAATTTTCTTTTTGGAAAGAAAACAAAATATTTAGTGAATAAAAAATGTATTGTATGTAAAAATAAATCATAAAAATATATACATTTTCATTGTAATTTATACATATCAAAATTTAAAAATGTATCGCCGGGGTAAATTGTAGCCAAAAAAAAGTCATGAAATGAATTCATGAAAAAAAAATTCTTAATGTTGAAAGTGTGTTCAAATATTTCAATAAATCGAATTAATATATTCTGTGTATATCATCTATTAGCCACCCTGCTCTCTAAAGGGTTATTATCGTTAACTAAATAACTAAAAATGTTAAAAAATTTCTATTAATTAATGTTGAAATAATAAATATATATAATTATTAGATGAAAAACTTACAACTTGGCAACTGACTAAAAAAACTTAAATACTTAAATTACTAAATGGAAATAAATAAAGACTAAAACTAAAAATATATTACATCAAAATAGTAATTAAAAGAATTTAAGCACATAACAAAATTACTAAAAATTAAACTAAAACAAAAATGAAAACAAAAATAAAAGCTTATTATATTGTAGAACTATAAAAATTTTAAAATGTCCAAAGCCTGAGAGGTTGTGTGTGTGTGTGTGTGTGTGTGTGTGTGTGTGTGTGTGTGTGTGTGTGTGTGTGTGTGTGTGTGTGTGTGTGTGTGTGTGTGTGTGTGTGTGTGTGTGTGTGTGTGTGATTTATGAGGACACAAATTTGTACAATGACACAGGTATTACACTGGTATTATGACGTACACATTTCATATGTATGTATGTATGTGTGTGTGTGTGTGTGTGTGTGTGTGTGTGTGTGTGTGTGTGTGTGTGTGTGTGTGTGTGTGTGTGTGTGTGTGTGTGTGTGTGTGTGTGTGTGTGTGTGTGTGTGTGTGTGTGTGTGTGTGTAAATGCATGATTTAATAAATACAGATTTACTTCAGCATCAGTTCTCATTGTTCAACAAGTGATCTCAGCTTCACACTACAGTTATCATCAGCAGCAGCAGCAGTACTGCCAGGTGAATCAGTGTTATGTCTCATCTGAGGAATATTTTTGTCGCATGAACGCATCATTTAATGATGTAATGCTTAAGTCATATCTATTGTAGTTACTGTCATCATCACCCACACGATCTGCGCCACCTTAATACGAAAAGAAATATCATATCACTTTACTATAGCGTTAAGCCCACACTGCTGACCTCACCCAAATATAACCATGATTGCAGCCCATGTCATTATCTTAATCATCTTCATGATTATCACCGTCACCAGAATAGAAGCACACAGCATGTACTCAGTCATTCTGTTTGCACCACTGGGAGAAATTCATAGCTGCCATCGTCAAGCTCTGCGTTTTCTCAGAATATCTGACTATCGCAGTGGCCAAACAACACAGTGTAATGTCCCCACACCGATCCGGATTTGGTAGCAAGTTATTTATTTTCATGAGGCGATCAACTTGTTCTGTGCCAGAACTTGTGCGAGTCCGTCCCCGGCACAGCTGAGGGCAAAAGCTCAGAGATCAGTAGAGAAATGAACCCACAGGAGCGGTGAGTCAGATCTGAGTCAAGCCCTGCTCCCCACACAGTCACGACGATGCCGATAATATCAGACTTGCCAGCTGACCTTCTGAGGGTGGGATACAAGGTCTGCTATGGTAGCTCCTATTTGGGTGTTTCTTCAACTATGGGCACTTTTGATCCTGAGGACTTTAGATAGTAAGGGATTCTTAAACTGTAGAAATGTATCTCCTTCTTTAAACTCTCTAATTATTTCAATTTGGCCCCTAACAAGTTAGATATGCATGTGTCACAGGAAAATTAATTAATTTCATTGTTTGTTTGTTTTCCCCCAACCTGAACCATCATGAACATACTCATTTTCACAACATTTCATTCTGTGGGGAGGAAATTACATTTTCAGTATAAAAATGAAATCTTTTTATACATTTTATAAATATTAAAAAGGAAAATAATATTTTCAGGCTTTTTGCATAATTAGACAAAATAATCCACAATAAAAACATATATATATATACAGTATATATATATATATATACATGGGAGTGCAGAATTATTAGGCACGTTGATTTTCTGATCATATTTTTTTTCCAGGCACATTTGACCAATTCCAAACCACAGTAATCCTAATAACTACTATTGATTTAGTATTTAATAATGTATAAGTGATATATAATTGTTCATGAAGGCTGGAAATGAAAAACACCTTATATTCAGGTGTGCAGAATTATTAGGCATGTTTTCTTTTACAGATAAATTGAGCCAAAAAAGAGATTTAACTCAGACTGAAAAGTCAAAAAGTATTAAATGCCCATGAGAAGGATGCAATACTAATGCAATACTAGACATTGCAGTTAAGGCATGACCATTGGACAGTGAAATGCTCGTTGGGTCAGCAGGATCTGACAAAAACATGTGGCGAAGAAAAGACACCTGTTAACCGCAAAAGAATTAAGAATTAAGGTGAAGAATTAAGGGTGAAACCATCAGGAACCCTTTAGTCTCCAGCGCCACCATTTTCCAAAGCTGCAACCTACCTGGAGTCTCCAGAAGTGCAAGGTGTCAGGATCTCAGAGACTTCAGTTAGGGAAAGAATCCTAAAAAATGACCCCCACTAGATAAGAATCACAAGCTGAAGTGTTGTAAAATACATGAAGACGGTTTTTTTATAGGCTTTATGGACAGATAGGTTGAGAGTGACTCTTGAAGGACCAGCACCACATCCTCTAGTACCACTGTTTGAAGAATTCATCTTCCAGAATCTGGCAGTACGTTTTGGGAGTTCATTTTTAGTCCATCTCTGCAAAACGGACTTCAGGATGGACTAAAATGAACTCCCAAAACGTACTGCCAGATTCTGGAAGATGAATTCTTCAAACAGTGGTACTAGAGGATGTGGTGCTGGTCCTTCAAGAGTCATTCTCAACCTATAAAACCTATAAAGCCTATAAAAAAACCTTCTTCATGCATTTTACAACACTTCAGCTTGTGATTCTTATTTAGTGGGGGTCATTTTTTAGGATTCTTTACCTAACTGAAGTCTCTGAGATCCTGACACCTTGCACTTCTGGAGACTCCAGGTAGGTTGCAGCTTTGGAAAATGGTGGCGCTGGAGACTAAAGGGTTCCTGATGGTTTCACCCTTAATTCTTCACCTTAATTCTTAATTCTTTTGCAGTTAACAGGTGTCTTTTCTTCGCCACATGTTTTTGTCAGATCCTGCTGACCCAACGAGCATTTCAATGTCCAATGGTCATGCCTTAACTGCAATGTCTAGTATTGCATTAGTATTGCATCCTTCTCATGGGCATTTAATACTTTTTGACTTTTCAGTCTGAGTTAAATCTCTTTTTTGGCTCAATTTATCTGTAAAAGAAAACATGCCTAATAATTCTGCACACCTGAATATAAGGTGTTTTTCATTTCCAGCCTTCATGAACAATTATATATCACTTATACATTATTAAATACTAAATCAATAGTAGTTATTAGGATTACTGTGGTTTGGAATTGGTCAAATGTGCCTGGAAAAAAAATATGATCAGAAAATCAACGTGCCTAATAATTCTGCACTCCCTGTATATATATATATATATATATATATATATATATATATATATATATATATATATATATATATATATATATATAATGAAAATAATCTTATATTATAACCATAGTATTGAAAATGTTATCATAGTTTAAAAAAAATTATAAATTTGTATCAAATAAATTTCATAGAAAAAAAAATAACATTACACATTTGAATAACTAAACAAAATGAATAATAGTTGTCCATGTTATGATTAAACATCTTAGACAAAGGTAAAACATTATAATAAAGAAATCTGCATGTAAAGGCATTTAAAAAGTAGCAAAAACAAATTATGTCATTGTGACATATAGCAAAAAGAAAAATATGTTATGACATGAAAATGCCTGTAGTTGAAGAGACACCCAGTTACTCACTTTTCTACTGACTTTTGTCCCAAAAACACTACTGACCACATGACCGTTTGACAGAGAGAGAGAGAGAGAGAGAGAGAGAGAGAGAGAGAGAGGGTTGCAAAGGAAAAGGAGAGCAATACAGGAATTTAAAGAATCTGACTTGTTTGTGTCGTAAATATGCATTTGCACCAAGAATTCAGGGAATCAGGCAAAAGGCAGCAGGAGTGGAGACTGAGATCTGCCCACAAAGCTGAGATCAGTTGTGTTTTGAGCAGCTGCCCTGTGCATGACCCCAGAGGTTCACATGCTGTAAACTGGACAGGACAATGGGAGGACTTCATTAATGCAATTCACATTGTTGCCCTTGTGTCGAGGCACACTGAGAAGCACAACTGTAAAAGCAAGACCTTGCGTGTGTGAAGAAAGAGTGATATACCGTGAGATATGGAATAACAGTTGACTAAGAGTGCAAGTTTAGGTCAGTAAAAATGTGTGTGCATGTGAGTATAAAGATGCACTGTAAGCACAGGATTACTCACTGTGCTCTGGGCTGCAGCTGGGACTGCTCCACTTCACTGCTTTGGTTGTCGCGGCAACTCAGTGCACGGCACGGGCACGCAGAGGGCACAATGCCAGGTAAAAGGGGGATGTTGGCATCGGCCTGTGGTTCTTCCAGCTGGCACTGCCAGGAACTCGGATACCCTGCATGGCAGAGCCAACTTTATTCAAACACCATCTTACACTTGTGCTAAATCTGCTGTCATTACAGTACTTGCTTGAGGAATATACTTTATACTGCATTTCTTTGAAGTTTGTTTTAAACTCTACATATTAACTAACTTGCCACTGTTTTAAGGTTTAAATGTGAACACCATTTATGTATATGCAATATTCACTACAGGGCCAAAGACTGCGCTTGATAAAACTTTAACATATCCCTGCTAAAGAAACATCTTAAACCAGCTTAGACTGGTTTGCTGGTCTTATCTGGCCATAAGGGAATTTTTTAGCACATTTCAGCCAGTCAGGCTGACCAATTAAACTAGCCGAACACTAGTCGGAATGGGAGACCCAGTTTAAACGAGCCATAGACCAGCAAACTATCTTAGCAATGGGTTAAAATGCTTGTTCAGAGTAAGTTAGCACCAGTATTCCCTGAAGACAACACAAGTCTATCTTATTTAAAGCCACAATATGTAATTTTTAGCCGCTAGAGGTTTCTTATTCAAAACAAAGACGTAGCTTGATGAAGCTTTTATTATGCCGCAGACGACCGATTCCGCTTTTCTGGTCATGCGTATGTGGGTAATGCAGCTCTGTTTTATCCTATTAGATATATTATTTGAGTATGTTGAAAGTTGAATGATGCTACTCTGTGCGTTCGCTCGGCGGCTACTATGAGACACTTGTTGCACACTGCAGTGAGCTAGATCAATATTAGGCATGGTAAAACATGGTATTTGCGGTAAATCAAGAAAACGAGTTTTAAACTGTGTTGAGCTATATAACAATGATTCGTTTTCTGCAGAGGCGGACAGTACTTTCAAAGTAATTTTATTTTTCAAGTATATGTTCTTTATCAATGTTCTTCTTTGGAAAACTTTTACTTCACAATCTTCCAAAACATAATATTGTACTTTTTACTGCACTATGTTTCATATTGAATATCATTTAAAACTTATTTACATAAAAAATGTAGTATTGTATACTTTTACTTGAGTACAAGTACTATATTTTTAATGTAATTAAGTATTCAAGGTAAAAAAAAAAAAAAAATTTATTTGAAATGTAGTGCAGTAAAAAGTATGACATTATAAATTATGCTTTGGAATGTAATGAATTAAAAGTTTTCCAAAGAAACACACTGATAAAATATATACTTGAAAAATGTACTGGAGTAGAAAGTAAAAATACTGTCCGCCTCTGGTTTTCTGTCGATGAATGTATCCAAACAGTTGCTGTGTTTTTATTGTGATAATAAAACACCTATATATATATATATATATATATATATATATATATATATATATATATATATATATATATATATATATATATATATATATATATATATATATATATATATATATATATATAAAAGCGTCTTTGGTGTTTCCATGGTTTCTGCAGAATAAAAACAGAAATCGAGGGTAATACGGGTATGATGTCATTGATAGGCGACACAGTAGTGTGTGTGTGTGTGTGTGTGTGTGTGTGTGTGTGTGTGTGTGTGTGTGTGTGTGTGTGTGTGTGTGTGTGTGTGTGTGTGTGTGTGTGTGTGTGTGTGTGTGTGTGTGTGTGTATTTTAATCTAAAAATCGTACATATTGTGCCTTTAAAATATGCTTTACTAGCGTATGTTTACGCATGTTGGTAACATATTGAGCTATCAGAGTATGTAGAAAATTAACAAGACATTCCAAAGAGAAGCAAGCAAAAACCAGCCACGATTCCATAAAGAAGAAAGTCTGGTTATCATGTTACCACAGTGGTCTTGATTTATGGAGCAATCTGCATGACTGAACAACAGCTCTTTGTCCCTGCGCTGCTTTCTAATGTTCAACCTGATTTATCCTGACAACGACTCTCTCCTGCCCTCTATTGCTCGTTTGGAAATATTACAACGATGAACAAAGCAGATCTGTGGCCGTTTTCATGACCTTGTATACAAAATATTGTTTTCCAAAATGTTGACAATGCGCGGAAACATTCGTCATATTAGTCTCGCCAGACGAAAAAAAAATTATAATAATAAAGATTGACATGAAAAGAGAAAGATAAAATTAGCATATAGGCTAGCTACCTTCATTTGTGTTGCTAACTTTGCGTATCAAGTAAATAAAATCAAGCACATTAATTGTTTAATTCGAAAGTCCTACTTGCTTATATTAAACCTGGAGAAGAATATGGCAATGGTTATAGTTGATGGTAATGGTTAGAGTTGAACTTGTCGACCTTAAACGTCTCACAAATTGGTTCACCTTGCCGACCAGATGGGATAAGAAATCCAGTCACATGAAAGCTCTTCATAACAGTTTATGAAACCTCAGTCTCGCGAAGGGAAGCACGCTGCACGCGGTTTGAGCTTGCCAAACAGTCTTATTAGTTAAGTTGACTAGTTAGCTGCCGCGGTCCACTAGGGGGCCTCAGTTAACTTCCTGTGATTCAACACTTTTATTTTATTTTATTTTATTATTAAACACCTTTATTATCCTCCTGGGTGCCACTATCTTCCATTATATTTCAGTGAATGTATTACATGTCACAGTTTTAATGTCTAATCTCTTTTCAGAGATACCATTTGTTTTGAGGTTTCACCATGGACAACTTCTCCTTGGTCTTTAAAAATGACTGAATGATCAAATTTAGCACTCTAAGTTATATCTTTCATAACATAGTTGAGAATCATCTTTAAACAAACTTTGGTTAAAAATAAAATCCTGAAACCTGAAAATTGATTGGTGAATGAAAAAAAAATCCCATTGTTTTTGCCTATAGCTACATGTCATTTCATTTTATTTTTTTAAACAACAAAGTCGCGATGTCCACATACGCGGACATAGCATAAAATATGAATAAAATATAATTTTTCACACACAAAAAAAATGTTTCCATTTGTTTCTTATGTTCTAAACAATGTAGCCTATGAAATGAAAAAATACTAAATTCAAAAGACTTTGTTTTCCTGGGTCTTAGAAGGTTTAAAGGCTTTAAAATAAACACAAAACAAATCAATAAATCCAAAAAGCATACATTGAAGGACTTAAATATAAAAATAAATAAAAATTACTTTGCATCCATTATAGGCTACCATGATCACATTTAGCTGTAGCATTATGGTGACCCAACAGAATAGGTTCTTTGTGGTAGATCTTAATGTTAGGCAGATCAGAAGAGGTCAAAACACCACAAATATCCTGAAGCTGCCAAAATCATACTGCATAAAAAGCATATCAAGAGTTAGTGTAGTAACAAGGTGGACTGCAGCCAAGCAGCATGTGAGAGAGAGAACAAACAGCCCAGAGGACTGATCTGATGAAGAATTGGCTAATCTGGAAGTTTTATGAAAATAATCATGCTGCATATTCTGATTCAGAAACATCTTGGCTTGGTGTGTAGTTTTACAACTGCTGGTGTTCAGTTTAAGTGCCAAGAATGGTGCTATACAGGTCATGGGTTTGATTCCCTAGAAATGAACAAAATGTATACCTTACACGACCACCCCAGTCAACACATAACTGAACATTAGTTTAACATAATGTTCTCAGAATGTATTTTAAATTAAACAAAAAACTAAGATGTCCATTCTGGGAGCATTCTCAGAACCAGAAACTAATTTTCCCAAAACTAGTTTTAGTTACACTAAAGTTGCCTTGGATAAAGGCCTGTGATTTAATGTTATCGGACATTTAATTTCATGTTATTTGCATTTAAATGAAAATATTCTAAATGCAATTAGTGTGAAATTTACAGTGCTTTGTTGACCCACAAATAGGACTTATGCATATCTTTGAATAGCCTATATTTAAATAAAATATCCCTCTTTGGAGTGGACTTTGAACATTGTAACCTTGCAGATCCTTTTTATGCTCAAACAGCAACATTACACACTAACTGAAACTGAAAAAGTGAAAAAGCATATAGGACCCCTTTAATATAATTTCATAATTACTTATATTGTCTTAGAAATAAAGTGTAGGCTGCTGCATATGATGAAAAACATTTTTAGTAAACTAAAATATACTTGTAATGTAGAAGTAAAAATTTGGTACACTTAAAATATATTAACATTGAATGTAACATCAAATAACACACAACAGTTTGTTATTATCAAAAATTATATTATATATAAATTATAAAATTGTATGTCAGTCAACACATTAAAATAAGTGTAGTTCTTTAAAGCACAACAAACAAACAAACAAATATTAATATAAATATAATTAATATAAACATAATTATTTAAAACGTACTTTAACGTAAAACCTTTTTGACATTATTATACTTTTATTATATTTATTATATTATACTTCAGATGACGCAGCTCTGCATCGACACGTACTCATGCTCATCTCTATATACCCTATTCATTAACAACATTCTTATTTCTGTGCCATAGTTATCATATTGATTAATAATAGATAGTTAGCTAATCTGTGTGCTTTGTATATGTGCATTTCTGAAATGCATAACATACAAATCAATTTAAATTTAAATTAATGTAGATGCATTTTCTGTGAAGCTGCTTTGAAATGATATGTATCGTGAAAAGCACTAATTTAATTGAATTTAATTATTACAAAGTTCACTTTGAAGTGTGCTTAAAGGGATAGTTCACCCAAAAAAAAGAAGGAAATTCTGTCATCATTTACTCACCCTCAAGTCGTTCCTGTATGAATTTCTTTCTTCTGCTCAAAAGATGATATTTTGAACAATATGGGGAACCAAACCGTTGATGGGCCCCAGTGACTTCCATAGTATGGGGAAAAAAATACTTTGGAAGTCAATGGGACCCATCAACTGCTTGGTTAATGACATTTTACAAAATATCTTCTTTTGTGTTCAGCAGAAGAAAGAAATTCATACAGGACTGGAACAACAAATTATGACAATTTAAATTTTTGGGTGAACCATCCCTTTAAGTGTGTTAAGAACCATAGTCACGAAAGTACTCTTTTAAATACATTTTAAGATTAGACTGTGCACTTCTTTTCCACAAGGGAATGAGCACAGGTTATTTTGTGAACCTTACTCACAATGAGGCACTTGATGAACCATTAAAATCACCCATGCCTGTCCTGAGGCCTGGGTGTTAAACATGTCCTATAAGAGTTTAAAATCTGTCAAAGGAAGGCAAACATTATAAATCCAATATATGCCTGGGGGAACCTCAGCACACAGTCATAAAGCTGCTGAAGAAGTTAAGCTTTGCCATCTTTTCCTGCCTCTCAGCCACTCGCCAGTTTTAAATAAAATATTAAAATAACAAGTACATTAACCCTGGATGCTATGATCTCATATTGCTATTGTGCAGACTGGTGACAGGGTCGCCCCTCAATCGGCCCTCCGTGGAGACCTTTAAAACCTTTTACTTTATAGAGAAGCATTCTGTTTTCAAAGTGTGAGGTGTTTCTTTTGTCATCAACACAAACATTACTGACACAGTTATCACAATAGACTCGACACCAACCTGTATGTTCCGTTGGTTTGAACAGCAAAGATGAGAAATGAAATGTAAAGGTGCCAGCTGTTTCACAGTGTGATGTAACCCTGGGGCTTCACAGAACTGATTTTACTGCATGAAAGGACTGCAAGTCGCTTAAAGTGCTTGTTATACAGGTTGTGATAAAACACTTGTACTAGCCTGTGGTCATGTGAATACTTGCTAGCAGATGAACATGAGAAAAAAACGGCCACCCAGGAGCACGCAGCATGTGAAACTCACTACTGGAGAATGATGCTTCTATGAGGGCCACTGTTCTGCAGAGTTCAGCTCCAACCTTAAAACTGCAGTGCGTAAAGTACATAACCAGCCAAATACATAACCACTCCTTACCTTAACTTGATTCACAATGGTAAGCTTGTAATAATATGTTATCATTTGAGTGGTACTGGTGGATTTCTGCGGGAACATCTAGCATGTCTTTGCATCATTACATCACATCTTTATACATAAAGAAGGAGTCCGGCTATAGTATCGCATGAGAGGATGCTGCAGGTGGTGGATCAATTATAGCCTTTTCTCAGAGCAGCTGGAATAATTGATCATTTTGATGGAGGATTGTAATCCAGAAAGGTCCAAACGCCAATCAGTGACAACTGGAGATACCCGTAGTAAAAAGCAAAAGATTTGACATACAGAAATTGAAAGTCACGCTAATACACACTAAATACACCTAGTCACACAATGCTGATGTTGTTAACAATAACAATTTGAGAACAAAGTATAACAATAAAAATAATTTGGTTTGACTGAGTTTGGACACACCTGTTGCCACTCTAAAAAATGCTGGGTTAAAAACAACCCAAGTTGGGTTGAAAATGGACAAACCCAGCAATTGTGTTGTTTTAACTCAGTGAATGGCTTGTTTTAACCCAGTGGTTGGGTTAAATGTTTGCTAAAAACAACCCAATCGCTAGGTTAAAACAACCCAATCGCTGGGTTAAAACAACCCAATTGCTGGGTTTGTCCATTTTCAACCCAACTTGGGTTGTTTTTAACCCAGCTGAACACAGCATTGCAAAGACTTCAGATTTGCAAAGACAAATGAAGACATGAAGACAATTGTGAACTACTTAATTGAATACATAATTTGAACTAAGCACATAACATATATTATACACTCTAAAAAATGCTGGGTTAAAGGGATAGTTCACCCAAAAATGAAAATTCTGTCATCCTTTACACACCCTCAAGTTGTTCCAAACCTGTATGAGTTTATTTGTTCTGCTGAACACAAAAGAAGATATTTTGAAGAATGTTTGAAACAAAGCAGATAGAGCAACCATTGACTATAGTTTTTTTCCCCTATTATGGTAGTCAATGGTTGCTCTGCTTTGTTACAAACATTCTTCTCTCTATCTTCTTTTGTGTTCAGCAGAACACAAAAACTAATACAGTTTTGGAACAACTTGAGGGTGAGTAAATGGTGACAGAATTTTCATTTTTGGGTGAACTATCCCTTTAAATACAAGCCAAGTTGGGTTGAAAATGGACCCACCCAGCAATAGGGTTCTTTGAACCCAGCGATTGGGTTAATTCGCCAATTTAGAAGCTACTCCAAGTTAGATTTGCATCAGAAAAACACGCTCAAGTGCACCACACGCTGTTTTCGGAAGGAATTTACAGACAACATCACTGTGCGACACTGGCAGGGTGGATCCTCATTTTCACCTCACGATGATGGTGAGCAGGTCCGGACCTCTGTGTTTTTCCGAGGTGTATATAATAAAGGCTGTGAAATAATTTCCTAATTTGGTGCTGTACGGATATATTGCACAATGCCAAGATAACCGACCTTCTCATCCGAGCTGTCAGCGGTCTATCACAGCTCATTAATATCAAAATGTGTGAGATGATCAAATCAAAGTAGGCGGGCTTTATGTTCACAAAAGATGCTGAAAGCTGATCTTGAATTCCAGTGGGAATTCCAATTTCTAGTTTGTATTGTGGATCATTCATTGCAACATTTCGCATGATTCTCATAGTAGCCTATCTGTTATCACCCAGATAGCAATGAGTCGGCGGACCACCGGCGGTGATCCGGCGGCTGTAGAAGCGTCAGAATTGCGTAATCGCAAACACGTTTGACGGCGCACCGCCGGCGGCAGCCGCTTTTTAAAAGCGGCAGCCGGCTTCCTACCGCCTTCGTACCGCCGCCGGCCCGCAGGCAAACCGCCGTTCCGCCGCCTTTATACCAGAAGGCGGCCCGGCGGAGGCAAACGCTTTTTTCGAACGATCTGCCTCCGCTTATTGTGTAATAAATAATATATATATTTATTTATTATTCATATATTTGTAACATGCAGTTTATGATGGATAATAATTGAACAAACCAGATAAATTCCCATTTTTATTCCACATTTCAAAGTACATTAACTGTCAATGATACAAGATAATATAAATTAAATATAACAGACAATAAATAAGCTTAAATAGGCCTATAAATAACAAAAAACATTTTTACTAAAGAACCTGCATGTTTCCAATTAAATTTTGGTTTAAAAAAACAGCCTTACAAGCAAATTATAACACTTACAATATTTGTTAATAACAAATAGGTCAGCTCTGGGATGAAAAGAATTACCATTAAATATTATATCAAATAATGAGGATATTTGGTACCAAAGAATGTGCAGGATACCAAATAAATCGAGGTATAACATCACATTTAACAAGCCATTTCTAACAATAGCATAAATGGTAATAATTTAGAGTAAAGCTCTGGAGAAGAATAGAACAGTAGTAGAACAGAACATTATAACAAGCCTGACTATGGGTTCTCCGGTTTTCCCCGACCTCCAGAATGAGGCAGCGCAAATTGGCTTATCTTCAGTGATTTCTTGTGCGCCTATATAAAGGACAAACAACCTCGCCATCCCATATCTATCCAAGGAGCTGCCTTCAAGGCAGGGTCACAGGGAATAAAAAAAAAAAGTAATTTCCACAGTGAACAGTGTGGATTGGGTGAGTGTAGCCTGAAACTTCTGGCTTCTTTAGGGGTCTTGATGTTACTGACTGCAGGATAAAGAAAGGGTTCCAGGTGTCAGTAGTCAGCCTAGGTGTAAGAGGTCGGCTGTGGGTCCCTCTCAGCTGTGCGGCGTCTTTTTCCACCTTCACGATCAGATGCTCCTTTCAGGTAACGCATAGCGCTAACCTGGACCGCCTCATCAGTGGCATCCTGGGTTGCCGGGTTCTTCCGGATGGCTCCTGTAGAAAATACAGATCTGTCATTCCATGTGAATGTCATAAGGCCACACACATCTACTTAAATATATAACAAATTTATATATTTATATATATATATTACTTTGAACAATGGTCTTCAGGAACATGTCTCTAAAACATGCTTTATCCCCTACACCAGTCCAGGTTGTATTAATGGAAAGGTGATTAGAGAAGATACTCTAAAGCATTCGCCACACGGTTGTCTTTAGGTCCCTCCCACATTTGATTGCCAAAAACCGAAGCTGAAAATACAAAAAAGTGTTACAAATTACATATCTCTGAAGCTTCTCATACATAAATATAAAAATGTGACAGGCTGTGATTCAGACTGTAGAATATGCAGTGTACAATCTTAAATTTTACTTTTTAGATTACCCTACAGCATTATAAACAAAATCAGCACACTTACTGGAGCTCTTTATCCTGCCTCAAACTGTTGTCAAGCAACGCCAAATGGGTTGTCTAGGGGGAGTAACAGACCCCCTGGCAGGGATAACTCTCCAAAAGACACATTGGCACTGAAATGTTGCAGCATAGTGTCCATTTTGTTGTCCATGCTACGCACAACATCGCCAAACTCTCCAAGACGTCGCAGCATTAGGGTCTGATCTGCACCTACAGGGGTTCACAGAATAAAAGAATAAAGCAGTCAGTCCTGGTCCCTCAACTACTAAACTATGACATTTACAACTAGGTCTACTACATGTACAGGTGGCCCCAGTGGGAATTAAACCAACAACCACAGGTGTTGTTTGCAAGTTGTACCTGATTGCCCAGTACGAGCAAACGTCGTCAACATTGTCCCAACTTGCTTCACCTGCTCATGAAGTGAGCCGCTGTCATCCGAAGCTACAAAATGAAAGGCATTTGGTAATTTTGGACCTACATCACAGTCAAAAAAGTAAAATTTAAGAAAGAGTGCATGTTCTCACCTGCTCGTGCATTGCTTTCCCTCAGGGCTTGGTTCTCATTCTGGAAATCTACATAAAAAATATTTTATTTTAATTATATATATATATATAAAACAACAACTACAGGCACAATTTTCCATACTGTTAAAGTTTCCAACATCTGCAATTTCCTGTTTGTCCATCTCAACTCCTTTCAATATTCTTCTCCTTATAGCCCAGTAACTAGACATTGTGACTAACAATTTATTTACCTTGAAAGCCGAAACGATTGTCCAACAATAGGTCTCTTGGATGAAGATAACCGATTGTGCTCTGGTCAAGGTATCTGCAAGAAAATGTGAACAAAACCGCATTGTTAACGTTAAATACAGAATATACAGTAGCTATGCTGTGGGGGGGAAAACTGGTCAGCCAAATGTGGAACAGTAAAATGTATTCATTCAGTGTAGTGAATCAAGTAAACTGCATTGTCCTCAAACATAATAAGTACAGCAGTTCAGAGAAATAACTCATAAATGACCTTAAATGCTAGAAGAACAGTAGCAACACAGCACATGTTAGCTAACACTTGCTAAAACTGACCTAGCAGCATGCTTGTTCGGACTAACAAAATAATTTAAATAACCTATATACATCATTCTGTTTTGTTAGAAAACACCAAAAGTTAAACTTAAGTCTTTCTAGATGTAAAGCTTTGGCTAACTTACCTACAGTAGCTAGATACATTTTAACATGTAGCACATGCTTGAACTCAGTGTGTAAAAAAGGCGAAACAGCACGTGTTAGCTAACACTGTGTATTGTGCACTATATCAGCGTGCGTGTCTGAACAAACTAATTAAAACAACCTACCGGTATATACATCAAAAATGAACATAATATTGTGTGACACAAAAAGGAAACATGTACTTACTTAAACGCTCGTAGTCGAGGATATTTTCTGATCTCCTCTCTTCAAATACTAAAACCATGTGATGAGCGGCCGCTGATGGTAAATCCCCAGATAGCAATGAGTCGGCGGACCACCGGCGGTGATCCGGCGGCTGTAGAAGCGTCAGAATTGCGTAATCGCAAACACGTTTGACGGCGCACCGCCGGCGGCAGCCGCTTTTTAAAAGCGGCAGCCGGCTTCCTACCGCCTTCGTACCGCCGCCGGCCCGCAGGCAAACCGCCGTTCCGCCGCCTTTATACCAGAAGGCGGCCCGGCGAAGGCAAACGCTTTTTTCGAGCGATCTGCCTCCGCTTATTGTGTAATAAATAATATATATATTTATTTATTATTCATATATTTGTAACATGCAGTTTATGATGGATAATAATTGAACAGACCAGATAAATTCCCATTTGGCATTTTTATTCCACATTTCAAAGTACATTAACTGTCAATGATACAAGATAATATAAATGAAATATAACAGACAATAAATAAGCTTAAATAGGCCTATAAATAACAAAAAACATTTTTACTAAAGAACCTGCATGTTTCCAATTAAATTTTGGTTTAAAAAAAAAAAAAAAAACAGCCTTACAAGCAAATTATAACACTTACAATATTTGTTAATAACAAATAGGTCAGCTCTGGGATGAAAAGAATTACCATTAAATATTATATCAAATAATGAGGATATTTGGTACCAAAGAATGTGCAGGATACCAAATAAATCGAGGTATAACATCACATTTAACAAGCCATTTCTAACAATAGGATAAATGGTAATAATTTAGAGTAAAGCTCTGGAGAAGAATAGAACAGTAGTAGAACAGAACATTATAACAAGCCTGACTATGGGTTCTCCGGTTTTCCCCGACCTCCAGAATGAGGCAGCGCAAATTGGCTTATCTTCAGTGATTTCTTGTGCGCCTATATAAAGGACAAACAACCTCACCATCCCATATCTATCCAAGGAGCTGCCTTCAAGGCAGGGTCACAGGGAATAAAAAAAAAGTAATTTCCACAGTGAACAGTGTGGATTGGGTGAGTGTAGCCTGAAACTTCTGGCTTCTTTAGGGGTCTTGATGTTACTGACTGCAGGATAAAGAAAGGGTTCCAGGTGTCAGTAGTCAGCCTAGGTGTAAGAGGTCGGCTGTGGGTCCCTCTCAGCTGTGCGGCGTCTTTTTCCGCCTTCACGATCAGATGCTCCTTTCAGGTAACGCATAGCGCTAACCTGGACCGCCTCATCAGTGGCATCCTGGGTTGCCGGGTTCTTCCGGGTGGCTCCTGTAGAAAATACAGATCTGTCATTCCATGTGAATGTCATAAGGCCACACACATCTACTTAAATATATAACAAATGTATATATTTATATATATTACTTTGAACAATGGTCTTCAGGAACATGTCTCTAAAACATGCTTTATCCCCTACACCCGTCCAGGTTGTATTAATGGAAAGGTGATTAGAGAAGATACTCTGAAGTATTCGCCACACGGTTGTCTTTAGGTCCCTCCCACATTTGATTGCCAAAAACCGAAGCTGAAAATACAAAAAAGTGTTACAAATTACATATCTCTGAAGCTTCTCATACATAAATATAAAAATGTGACAGGCTGTGGATTTAGACTGTAGAATATGCAGTGTACAATCTTAAATTTTACTTTTTAGATTACCCTACAGCATAATAAACAAAATCAGCACACTTACTGGAGCTCTTTATCCTGCCTCAAACTGTTGTCAAGCAACGCCAAATGGGTTGTCTAGGGGGAGTAACAGACCCCCTGGCAGGGAGAACTCTCCAAAAGACACATTGGCACTGAAATGTTGCAGCATAGTGTCCATTTTGTTGCCCATGCTACACACAACATCGCCAAACTCTCCAAGACGTCGCAGCATTAGTGTCTGATCTGCACCTACAGGGGTTCACAGAATAAAAGAATAAAGCAGTCAGTCCTGGTCCCTCAACTACTAAACTATGACATTTACAACTAGGTCTACTACATGTACAGGTGGCCCCAGTGGGAATTAAACCAACAACCACAGGTGTTGTTTGCAAGTTGTACCTGATTGCCCAGTACGAGCAAACGTCGTCAACATTGTCCCAACTTGCTTCACCTGCTCTTGAAGTGAGCCGCTGTCATCCGAAGCTACAAAATGAAAGGCATTTGGTAATTTTGGACCTACATCACAGTCAAAAAAGTAAAATTTAAGAAAGAGTGCATGTTCTCACCTGCTTGTGCATTGCTTTCCCACAGGGCTTGGTTCTCATTCTGGAAATCTACATAAAAAATATTTTATTTTAATTATCTAATATATATATATATATATATATATATATATATATATATATAACAACAACTACAGGCACAATTTTCCATACTGTTAAAGTTTCCAACATCTGCAATTTCCTGTTTGTCCATCTCAACTCCTTTCAATATTCTTCTCCTTATAGCCCAGTAACTAGACATTGTGACTAACAATTTATTTACCTTGAAAGCCGAAACGATTGTCCAACAGTAGGTCTCTTGGATGAAGATAACCGATTGTGCTCTGGTCAAGGTATCTGCAAGAAAATGTGAACAAAACCGCATTGTTAACGTTATATACAGAATATACAGTAGCTATGCTGTGGGGGGGAAACTGGTCAGCCAAATGTGGAACAGTAAAATGTATTCATTCAGTGTAGTGATTCAAGTAAACTGCATTGTCCTCAAACATAAAAAGTACAGCAGTTCAGAGAAATAACTCATAAATCACCTTAAATGCTAGAAGAACAGTAGCAACACAGCACACGTTAGCTAACACTTGCTAAAACTGACCTAGCATGCTTGTTCGGACTAACAAAATAATTTAAATAACCTATATACATAATTCTGTTTTGTTAGAAAACACCAAAAGTTAAACTTAAGCCTTTCTAGATGTAAAGCTTTGGCTAACTTACCTACAGTAGCTAGATACATTTTAACATGTAGAACATGCTTGAACTCAGTGTGTAAAAAAGGCGAAACAGCACGTGTTAGCTAACACTGTGCATTGTGCACTATATCAGCGTGCGTGTCTGAACAAACTAATTAAAACAACCTACCGGTATATACATCAAAAATGAACATAATATTGTGTGACACAAAAAGGAAACATGTACTTACTTAAACGCTCGTAGTCGAGGATATTTTCTGATCTCCTCTCTTCAAATACTAAAACCATGTGATGAGCGGCCGCTGTTGGTAAATCTGTATGTTTTACCGGTTTGTCTTCCGCCTTTTTTAGGTATACTGCCCCTCTCGGCCGGTGGAGGTACTTCTCTGTTTTTTTTTATTTAAATTAGTACATGTATAGACAAGTACAATACAAAAAGTACAATGAGAGAAAAATAAAAATAATAAAGCATTGTGGTACAGTTCCGAATATGTAGAACAAAGAATAACAACAAATGTAACACTGTATATAAAATAAATAATAAAAATAAGAATTCTGAGATAGAAAATACTTTATAATATTAAGGCAGTCACATGAAATTGAAAAGCTTTCAGGTTTCTGTTTTTGTAAGCTTTTTTGTTTGAGAGGGTTTCAAAGTATATTGTAAAAATCAGCTTTATAAGAGGTAATATTAGAGGGCTTCTTTTGAGTTATTCTTGTCTTATGAATGTAGAATTTTTCTTAAATAATTAATAATATATTTTTGTTTTTCAGAAAAATATGGGTTTTGAAAACAAAGTAAAATGTCATAAAGTTAGTTCTAATTTTTTGTCATGTCTATTTTAAAGTCAGTCCAAAAAGAAATAGAAAAAAGGGCAATACAAAAATAAGTGTTATCCTAAAATGAACTTTCAAACTTTCTTAACCCTCCTATTATGCTAAAAAAAAAAAAAGTATTACATCCATTATGGGTCAAATTGACCAACACTGTTTAAACACACTCGACATGCAAATAATCAAGTGAAAATTTAAATGTAATTTCCTAAACCTAACCTTATCATGGAATCAAGAGTCAAGAATCTGTTATAAACCCTAATGGCTTTGGAGCAAAAAAAAAACTAATATTTGATATAATTCACATATAGGCTATTATGATTTTATAATCGCTTCAAATGTGAGAACTAGTTAAAATGCTGTCAGTTCCACTCTATTTCCCAACAAGCCAAACATAGCCAACGTGGCTGGTCGAATTTGAGAGTAGAAATCCTTGTATTTCACAGCGGCTTGCCGCCAGCCGGCCGCGGTCCATTAGGCGGAGGCAACCGCCAGAGAAAATGAAGCCGGCGGCCCGCCGGCTAGTCGGCCGCGGCATCTCGCAAGAAATGGGAGTGACGTATTCGGCGGCAAACGTTTCATCACCGCCAGCGGGACGCACCTATAGCCGACAGCTTAGGGCCGGCGGCAAAAAGAAGCCGTGCCGATATTTTTTGCTATCTGGGTCTGTATGTTTTACCGGTTTGTCTTCCGTCTTTTTTAGGTATACTGCCCCTCTCGGCCGGTGGAGGTACTTCTCTGTTTTTTTTTATTTTTATTTTTATTTAAATTAGTACATGTATAGACAAGTACAATACAAAAAGTACAATGAGAGAAAAATAAAAATAATAAAGCATTGTGGTACAGTTCCGAATATGTAGAACAAAGAATAACAACAAATGTAACACTGTATATAAAATAAATAATAAAAATAAGAATTCTGAGATAGAAAATACTTTATAATATTAAGGCAGTCACATGAAATTGAAAAGCTTTCAGGTTTCTGTTTTTGTAAGCTTTTTGTTTTGCGACCTCATGTTTGAGAGGGTTTCAAATATTGTAAAAATCAGCTTTATAAGAGGTAATATTAGAGGGCTTCTTTTGAGTTATTCTTGTCTTATGAATGTAGAATTTTTCCTAAATAATTAATAATATATTTTTGTTTTTCAGAAAAATATGGGTTTTGAAAACAAAGTAAAATGTCATGAAGTTAGTTCTAATTTTTTGTCATGTCTATTTTAAAGTCAGTCCAAAAAGAAATAGAAAAAAGGGCAATACAAAAATAAGTGTTATCCTAAAATGAACTTTCAAACTTTCTTAACCCTCCTATTATGCAAAAAAAAAAAAAAAAAGTATTACATCCATTATGGGTCAAATTGACCAACACTGTTTAAACACACTCGACATGCAAATAATCAAGTGAAAATTTAAATGTAATTTCCTAAACCTAACCTTATCATGGAATCAAGAGTCAAGAATCTGTTATAAACCCTAATGGCTTTGGAGCAAAAAAAACTAATATTTGATATAATTCACATATAGGCTATTATGATTTTATAATCGCTTCAAATGTGAGAACTAGTTAAAATGCTGTCAGTTCCACTCTATTTCCCAACAAGCCAAACATAGCCAACGTGGTTGGTCGAATTTGAGAGTAGAAATCCTTGTATTTCACAGCGGCTTGCCGCCAGCCGGCCGCGGTCCATTAGGCGGAGGCAACCGCCAGAGAAAATGAAGCCGGCGGCCCGCCGGCTAGTCGGCCGCGGCATCTCGCAAGAAATGGGAGTGACGTATTCGGCGGCAAACGTTTCATCACCGCCAGCGGGACGCACCTATAGCCGACAGCTTAGGGCCGGCGGCAAAAAGAAGCCGTGCCGATATTTTTTGCTATCTGGGCAGGATGTGCCTGACAAATTTTGTATGCTATACTGACATGGTTTTAAAGCTGTATCCAATTTTTTGGCCCTTAAACGTCTTAAAATGCACATATTTACACAATTCGAACACTTAGCTGTGTATCACTGCTATATGGACATTACACTCATTTCTGACTTTGCAACATTGAAACAGGCATTTTCTATAAATCTGATTGAAACAATATATATTATGAAAAGCTCTACATTAACTGAATATTCATTCACTAAATATTGAAGATTGAATGTTTATATATTCATAAAATCACAAGAAGGATCTCATGCTCCAAGAAACAATGCATTTCTTAATTAAATGTATATGGAACAAAACATATGGAAAGCTGTTGAGCAGTAAACAGATCTACAGTCCTTTCAATCAACACTTCACTTAAACACACAGCTGATCTTGGATCAGAGCTACAAGGGTAAATGATACACCGGGGGCCCAGGTAAGACAAAACAAATACCTCTCTTTGCCCCATTTACTATTGCAGAGTCTTAGATGGAGACAGACTGTCAGATCAAGGCAAATCCAGTCATTTCCTGGGCTGTCAGGGGTCATTGAAGATTGTTCAAGTGAGTCTTTCATGTACTAAACACATATGACAGCACGCACAAACATGAGCATTACAGTCAGAACACCTAAAGTCAAGTTCCCTTGTTTGTAGGCGCTTTCATGAGGGGAAAACGATTGGATACATTACTTTAGCATTATCAACAACAACCATTTCCTATAAGAACATGTATTTATATATTTATTTAGAATTATGACCTCTATGAACAATACTGTTTTTGATGAATGTACAGTACTTAAAAAATAGCACAATATCTGAATTATCTGAATGATTACATTTATTTTTTACTCCCTGGTGGAAACAAGCATCCATATTAATGTGATGAGATAATTAAGTTATAAGTCAAATAAAAAGCTTTGCTTTCTGTGCTAAAAGTCTGTCTTTTCTACAAAGTGATCATTTATCAGTCTCTCCCTGGGCATCACAGATGACTTAAGGGATTTGGAGAGTTCTTCAGTGTCTCTTTGTAAAAAATAGCTTGCACCTGCAATTCAGCCGAGCCCTTTAGCTTAAAATAGGCGACAGAACTAAAGGAAATAATTTGACAGCAAAGTGCAAGCACAGGGAACAGAAAGATTAGTATTAGTGCAAAGCTATATGGCTTTAAACAAGGTAGTTTGTCAAACAGAGACAGCAAATTAGCTCAGGATTAATGACGAGCAATTCCTCTGGTGTTACTTTAAAACTATCTTACAGTAATTTGAGGGTGTAAAATCTGGCCAAGGAAGATGTTAATGCAAAGCGAACTCCAAAAAGAAAATAATTCAAACTTTGTCTCTAATTCAAAGAAAGGCCTTATTGTGAAATTCCCCCTTCATATTCCTTTCTGGAATTGTTTTGTCAATTTGATGTTTAAAGTACACTCTCAGAAGAAAAGGTTCTATATAGGTTCTGTCAGTCACTTCATACACTGCATCCGGAAAGTATTCACAGCGGTTCACTTTTTCCACATTTTGTTATGTTACAGCCTTATTCCAAAATGGATTCAGTTCATTTTTTCCTCAAATTTCTACAAAAAATACCCCATAATGACAACGTGAAAGAAGTTTGTTTGAAATCTTTGCAAATGTATTAAAAATAAAAAACGGGGGGAAAAAATTCACATGTACATAACTATTCACAGCCTTTGCATGACACTCAAAATTGAGCTAAAGTGCATCCTGTTTCCACTGATCATCCTTGAGATGTTTCTATAACTTTATTGGAGTCCATCTGTGGTAAATTCAGTTGATTGGACATGATTTGGAAAGGCACACACCTGTCTATATAAGGTCCCACAGTTAACCGTGCATGTCAGAGCACAAACCAAGCCATAAAGTCCAAGGAAATGTCTGTAGACCTCTGAGACAGGATTGTATCGAGTACAGATCTGGGGAAGGGTATAGAAAAATGTCTGCAGCTTTGAAGGTCCCAATGAGCACAGTGGCCTCCAACATCCGTAAATGGAAGTAGCTTGGAACCACCAGGACTCTTCCTAGAACTGGACGTCCAGCCAAACTGAGCAATCAGGGGAGAAGGGCCTTAGTCAGGGAGGTGACCAAGAACCCGATGGTCACTCTGGCAGAGCTCCAGCATTTCTATGTGGAGAGAGGAGAACCTTCCAGAAGAACAACCATCTCTGCAGCACTCCACTGATTAGACCTGTACGACACCATGACAGCCCTGGAGTTTGCCAAAGGCACCTGAAGGACTCTCAGACCATCAGAAATTCTCTGCTCTGATGAAACAAAGATTGAACTCTTTGGCCTGAATGGAAAGCGTCATGTCTGGAGGAAACCAGGCACCGCTCATCACCTGCCAATACCATCCCTACAGTGAAGCATGGTGGTGGCAGCATCATGCAGTGGGGATGTTTTTTAGCGGCAGGAACTGGGAGACTTGTCAGGATCGAGGGAAAGATGACATCCTTGATGAAAACCTGCTCCAGAGCGCTCTGGACCTCAGACTGGGGTGAAGGTTCATCTTCCACAGAACAACGATCCTAAGCACACAGCCAAGATAACAAAGGAGTAGCTACGGGACATATCTGTGAGTGTCCTTGAGTGGCCCAGCCAGAGCCCAGACTTGAACCCGATTGAACATCTCTGGAGAGATCTGAAAAATGCTGTGCACCGATGCTCCACATCCAACCTAATGGAGCTTAAGAGGTCCTGCAAAGAAGAATGGGAGAAACTGCCCAAAACATAGGTGTGCCAGGCTTGTAGCATCATACTCAAAAAGACCTGAGGCTGTAATTGGTGCCAAATGTGCTTCAACAAAGTATTGAGCAAAGGCTGTGAATACTTTCTGGATGAACTGTATAGAACATTTTAGGGGTTCCCATAATGGGATAATTTTATCAAATTAGTTTTAGTTGAATTATTTAATTTATTTTTAATTTATTTTTAATTAAATGTTATGAATTAAAAAGATCTTAAACATACTTTTTCACTAGATTAAAAAAAAAAAAAAAAAAAAACCTGTTAAACAAAAGTATTATGCAATTAAGACATTTCCACTTGTATACCGTAGAACCTTTTTGGCATAAGGTTTCTTTAAAATTGAGTCAAGCACAGTTATAAAACCACATTGAACCGTAGTGAAGTGTATGAACAACTCGAATAAATAAATAAATAAATAATAAATTCCAATGTGGTTATGATGCAAGACTCATTACTCCCCTAAAACAATGAAATCATTCATTAGTTAACACGTCTTTGCAATATCCATTCTTAAGAGTGCCTGAAACCAGTAATGGTTTCAAAAGCACAAAGAAGTGATTATATCAACCAACATTCAACAATCCGTCACACTCATTAACAGAAACAAAGTGCGTAGATTTTGTCTAGCATGTAACTTTGGACTCACAGGTTAATCCATGCATTTTGTAATTGGTTTCCTGGTTCCTAGAGAACAGCATGTAACACTGCAAAATGCCTTTAAGTCTCTTAGCTGTTTTTAGCGGCTCTTTTTAAAACAGAATGAGATCTGCGACTCGGGACTGACCCCTGAACATAAGTGTCTAGAGTAGGCTCTGGTACCTCAACCCTACAGGGGCAAAAGTCAAATGGAAGCTTGACCCTAATAAGAGAAGACATCAGGGGTCCCACAGACGTGACGACCTGGGTCATGGTTGAGTAATAAAGTCGAACCATCTGTCTAACACCTTTCACATCATATGATGTATTTCAGAGAAAGCCTTTAATATGAACATAGATTAAGATAAGATTAAACATTTAAATTATTAACTCTCTATACCCTTTACAGCACGCAGTAATAAAAAACTTTCACATCCTCGTAGAACTCGTAATTACAACTGGGAATTTTCTATGAGCTCCGACTTGTACCACATGACCGCTGTACCATGAGAAAAGCAAATTCCGAGCCCGAGGATGTGAACAGCTCTGAATACACATCACGTGTTGTCTCAAATTTACGGTAATTACAACATGGTGTGAATGCAGCATAATATCATTGACTTAGAAGATTATATGTGCTAAATTAATTGGTCCCACCTGTCCCTAACCATACCCGTATCCCACCTCAATAGCAGCATAAACACAAAATACATTGTATCAAATAATTGTTTTTGATGCAAGTACATATACTGTAATTCAAATGTGACCAATAAATGTAACTATGCCTAAGAACACACAAAAACACAGATGTTTCCAAGGAAAAAATATGCATATTCTATTATTATTAAAACATATTATATTATTTAATTAGGTTAGAATTTAGTTAATGAAATTTAGAAATATAGAAATAAATGTAATGAATATTTGAATGTCAGGGATGGAATCCCCCATGGTCTGAGGAAACCCCACCTTCTTTTTGCACATATGTGAGCAGATGACATGTAACATTATGCAACTCTCAATAGTAGCAGCCATGTGTTTTATTGATGGCAATCACAATTTTTCTAACCAGCCCTTTTTACTGGGTACAAACCTTCAGGAGGCAGTTTTCCCAGAGTCAGGTGAAATAAACCAGCCGGACTTTGCCCACAGATTCTGCCCAGCGAGCTCCCCGCGTGATGCACAGAGAACTGTCTCTAGGCATCTGTGCATCGAGTGAGCAACACACTTTTCAGAGGTAAAAATATTCATTTACTTTATCAATTTCATGCCAATATATATATATATATATATATATATATTTTTGTCTGATTAAAAAACAAACTGCATTTATTTCATTCAGCTTTAAAACACACCATGGTTAGGCCTTTTTAAAATATCTATTTTTTTAAGCGCATAACAATGGATTACTAGTGTTCTGCAAACGAGAGATGGTTAATTATCAGTTAGCAGATTTATTATCAACACTGGTAATGATTAATATGAGTAATGTGTCATGGGTCAGTTAATCAAAGATGGTATATTCTGTATAATTAAAAAAAAAAAAAAATATATATATATATATATATATATATATATATATATATATATATATATATATATATATATATATATATATATATATATATATATATATATATATATATATATATATATATATATATATAAATCCACATTTTAAACATCACCCCCTTTTCTAAGCACAGGTCTGAACTGAAATGGTTGTAATTCATGAATGCTTTGGAATACAGACTTAAGGTTGGTCTCTTTTTGAAGAAACACTCAGATGATTATTGCAGAAGTGAAAGCAGCTTCAAAAATGAAAGTGTAAAGGCACCCACCCACATAAGACAATCAGGCCGATTTTGGGCCCAATTCTTCCCTTCAGACAATCCATAGGTAAAATCCAGATTGTCTTGATGGTTCTACAGATTTTCTTATAAGATTTGTATGTGGTGTGAAGTGCGTTGAGTGAAGAACATAGGGGCCACACCAATCTAAAAATCAGAAAATCCTGTTGAAATCAGAAATCCTGTTGTGTGAGGGGGAACCTGAGGACAAATGCGCATGCACTTTGTCAAGTATAGGTTCCGAGCTGTTTTTTTCCTGCAAATATTCTGTAAAAAGCCATCCAAACATCATGGTTGTGCTCAAAATCGCCCCCAATACCCTCATTCACTATTCCCTACATTAATCCACTAATGTAGTCCACTTAAAGGAGTGAGTACATTCAGACACTGTGTGTGCAGGAAGGGCTGCCACTTGTGCATAGTTTGTGCTTGCAGTTTAATAATCATTCGAAACTTAGCAAACTGCATCTCTAGTAGTAATGAAAAGATTTATCTTGAACTCTGCCTTGGAAACTAGCATGTATAAACCCTAATTAAACAATTTAATAATCAAGTAAAAAGGAATTTATACCTGTATGATATTACGCTGTACCCACATTGGACCAGTAGTTTGGAAAATAGACAGATGGATTCAGCTGTGGGCGCAATCTTCTATTAATTTGGTGTGACTGTTACAGTACATTATGGATAGTCTCTAGCCATTGAGCGTACATCGGTTGTACACTCGTTATTGCGGTGCATTGTGGGATTGAATAAGTGCACTAGAAAATGTCCACTATGGTTGCGGACAACACTTCCCTCAAATACTGCCATATTTAAGGGCATAGTCTGATTTCGGACACAGCTCCATTTCTTCTTGCCCATCGTCCTCCAATTGTTTACTCTAATGTCACGTCTGACCATGAGAGATTGTGCGAGATTTCCCATGTTCACAGTCAGGACTATATATAATTTGTTAGTGTGTGTGCTAGGAATAAAACTGTTTCATTCTTTTTTTCTATCGTTATGTTTGTGGCTTCTCACATTTTAGAAATCTGATAAGCTTTTTTAATCTTTTAGCGTGGGCCAGCCTTAAGTTCACTGTAAAGCAAATGTACTGAACAACACATTTATCATCTTATGCAAAATGTAGGTTAATTTCTTTCAATTTCATGCAACTACATGCAACTAACTCTCATTAGAGTATTGGTAGACTGATAGTATACTGTTAGGTTAGGGTTTGGTTATAAAAGTTGACATATAGTTGCAAAGTTACTATTAGAATGTCTGTAAGTTGTATTCTGAATTTGAAGCAGGTAACACAAAAATTGCACCCTCTAAATGGTTTTAAAGTACTGTTTCAATGATAACGCAATGTCCAATTTCAAAACGGTTATCATGTTACTAAAATATGTGAAAAAAGC